>NC_062545.1:121651689-122276689 GCF_016906955.1 Phacochoerus africanus | reverse complement strand
ATATCTGGATTTCTTGCGGCTCTGGACATCAAGAGTGAGGTCAGAGCCAGAGAAAAAGAGGCCTGGAGTGATAAGGGCTGCAGCTTTTTCAGCCTTTGGAAAAGGAAGCAGTGGAACCCAGAGCTCCCTCTGGTTGGAAGATCTCACATCCCGAAATCAGATTTGTTCTGAAAAACATGAGGTGTGAAGAATTTCACATCACAGCTGAGATCACTGAAGACGAGGGACTGCAATGCGAAATCAGGGTCTCTGCCTTCAGATCGCTCTGTCATCCTGATGAGGCCCTCGTCAGGCTGGCTTCCCTGCTCCCTCCGCTTTCCCATGGGGAGGGGAAGTGGCCACCCATGTAGTCAGTGCCCAGGTAGCAGCTGAGGCTTCCTAGCTCAGCACAAGGACTACTGAAGGTTGTCTGCATGGCTCAAAAAGAAATCAGGTTCTGGGCTTTAGAGACAGAAGTGGGTCATCTTGGGCAAATCAAGAGAGCAGTGAACTCCATCAGGTTCTAAGTCTTCTGGCCTCAGATGAGAGACACCACCTCTGCTGATCTTCATGTCCTCATTAAAAATGCAAAGATGAGTATAGAGCTACCATATGATCCAACAATCCCACTCCTGGGCATATATCCAGACAAAACTACAATTCAAAAAGATACATGCACCCGTGTGTTCATAGCAGCACTATTCACAATAGCCAAGACATGGAAGCAACCTAAATGTCCATCAACTGATGAATGGATCAAGAAGATGTGGTACATATATACAATGAAATACTACTCAGCCATAAAAAAAATGAAATAATGCCATTGCAGTAACATGGATGCAACTAGAAACTCTCATACTAAGTGAAGTAAGGCAAAAAGAGAAAGACAAGTATGATGTCCCTTATGTGTGGAATCTAAAATATGGCACAGACGAACCTATCCACAAAACAGAAACAGACTCACAGACATGGAGAACAGACTTGGGCTTGCCAAGGAGAGCAGAGGAGAGAGTGGGATGGACTGGGAGCTTGGGGTTAGTAGATGCAAACTATTACATTTGGAATGGATAAGCAATGAGGTCCTGCTGTATAGCACAGGGAACTATATCCAATCTTTTGATATAAGAAAGGGTATATAGGAGTTCCCATGGTGGCTCATTGGTTAACGAATCCGACTAGGAACCATGAGATTATGGGTTTGATCCCTCGCCTTTCTTGGTGCATTAAGGATCCAGTGTTGCTGTGAGCTGTGGTGTAGGTCACAGAGGTGGCTTGGATCCTGAGTCGCTGTGGCCCTGGCATAAGCCAGCAGCTACAGCTCTGATTAGACCCCTAGCCTGGGAACCTCCATATGCTGCGGGAGTGACCCTAGAAAAAGACGAAAAAAAAAGGGGGGTGTATATATATATATATATATATATATACTACAATTTAACTACAATTTAAAAAATGAGGAAAAATATGCATAGATGGGGAGTTCTCTGATGGCTTAGCAGATTGGGGATCCAGCATTGTCACTGGTGTCGCTCTGATTACTGCTGTGGCTGGCCCAGGAACTTCCAATGCCACTCATGGCCAAAACAACAAAAAAAACCACATGTGAAGATGGACAAGATCCTCTGATCGTCGTCCAGCTGTACCCCCATCTGAAAAAACACATCCACTGGTACAAAGGCCATGGTCCTCATCACTGCAAACTAGGGACAGAGATCTTGAAGGAGGACTGGGTCCCTTCTCTCTCTCCCTCCATGAGGTCCAGCATCAACAACCTTGTTGGCATTACTGTGCTAGGTTCAGGTGGGGCCCGGCTTCCTAGGACACAGTGCAGTTAAACCAGCCATATCAGAAACACAGGTCAGCCATGGCTGGAGGCGTCCCCTCCTACCCCTCACCCCCTCTACCAGGCTCCCCCACCACCTCAGCACCTCCCCAGCCACCTCATCTGAACAGAGTATTGTGCTAATAGAAAAAGACAACAAAAAAGAAATACAAGTGCATAAAACAGTAAAAAAAGAAAAAGACAACAGGCCTGCCTCCTGTTCAGAAGCCCGCCCTCCGCAAAAACACTCCTTCCTGTGGCATTGCTTCTCATTCAATCCCATGTACACTATTCCCACCTGCTGTGTTTATATAGAACTGCTATCACATGGATGGTGTGAGGGGAATGTGGGGTAAATGAAACCCCAAAGGAGACTTGGCCACCGTAAGAGAGAGTATCTTCTAATGACCCTAAGCTTGCATGAGGCACTGGTTGGGAGACTTCATCCAGTTTCAGGCCACAGGCTGGAAGGAGAAGCAGAGAATTAGATCCTTTTTTGCTGGAAGAGACAAGTCTCACCAAGGAATGCAGCTTTAGATGCCAGTACAGGACCCAGTCACAGAGCTAACTCCTGGGCATTCAGAAGGAGGAGAACCTTAGAGCCAAGATGCGTGAGCAGGGCCCTCTGAAGCCCTCACTCTTGTCTGGCTTCTTTTCAAACTTCAGGATTTCTTAATTGGCTTCAATCTCCTTGCTACCAGCAGCCTCACGTCCTTTGGGGTTCTGCCGCTGCTCAATGGTGCCCTCTAGTGTTTTCTTTTAGCTTAAAGTGTCTGAATTTTCATTCCTACAGTTGATGTGATAGAATCCATTTCTGATATGATCTAGATGTGGAGTCTCCCAGATAAGACAGCCTCTGGAAGCTGAGGGTCATGGGGTTCCACACTGCGACTTCATTGATCCAGTCACTTACCAGACAATAAAAATGACTTCACAGCTGTGACTTTGCTGCTTTGCTTCTCAGCCACTGACTTCCTTCACTGAGACTGCTGTGAAATTTTTGTCTTAAAACACCATCACAGAGTAGAGAGAGAACCCCACCCAAACTTGGGCATCAAAAGCCTGAGTTTAAACTCCAACTCTGCTACTTCTCCGTATTCCCGGGCCAATTGCTTCCCTTTTCTCATTAGTAAAATGAAAGGAATGGACTAGATCATTTACGGCCCCTGGCAGCTCTGAGAGGGCATTTCAGGAGGTCAGCAAATATCTGAGGATCCGAGAGGTTAAAGAATTTTACCCAGGCCACATGGCTATTAGGTGACACTTCCATATTGTCACCATCATTTACATCCTGCTGCTCACAGCACTGTAAACGGATCAGTAGAATGAGCATGACCTGGGAACTTACTAGAAAGGCAGAATCCCAGGACCCACCCCACTTAATAGAGGAGCCTAAAAAAAAACCCTTGTCTACAAAAATGGTGACTCATATCTACTTTTTTACACATTTCAGATTTGAATTTGGCAAAGAAACATCCCAAACTCTGAAGCTTGAAAATGCCTTGTATTTTGATCGAAAATACCTCTTTGCAAATTCCAAGACATACTTCAATTTAGCTGTAGATGAAAAGGGCCTTTGGATTATCTACGCTTCCGGTGTGGATGGCTCAAGCATCCTTGTGGCACAGCTGGATGAGAGGACTTTCTCTGTGGTGCAGCACATCAACACCACATACCCCAAATCCAAGGCTGGCAACGCCTTCATTGCCCAAGGGATCCTCTACGTCACGGACACCAAAGATATGAGGGTAACCTTTGCCTTTGATTTGTTAGCAGGGAAACAGATCAATGCAAACTTCGATTTAAGAACTTCCCAGTCTGTTCTTGCCATGTTATCGTACAATATGAGAGACCAGAATCTATATTCATGGGAAGATGGCCATTTAATGCTTTATCCTGTACAGTTTTTGTCAGCTGTGTTGAACCAGTGATGGGACGTCTTCTGTTCCCCTCAGTAAATTTCAGATGTTCTCCAGTACCATGAGTATCCCAACAGAAAACTTATCTTTAAAGGCAGTCAGGTACTTAGCTGTCATAAACTCCTGATCTAGGTGTTTATATGGTTGGTGACTCTCCCGCCCTTTAATTTAGATTCCGTAGAGGAAAACAACAGATTGAAACTCACAATGGCTGAGACTTGTTGATTCCTCCACAAACTAGCTGGGCAAGTTCCCTCTCCCTCTTTAGGTCTTATTTTCCCCACTGGTACTGTGAAAAGCTGGCTAAGATGATTGGTGAGATATCCTCTGCCTGTAGGGAATTCTGTGATTCTTAGCTTTTGCTGCTCTCACAACTTTTATATATTTGGGATTTTTTTTTTCTTTGAGGGGGTTGTTTTTTTTGGCTTTTAGCCACATGCTGAGCAAATTTACCTCTGAGTTGATCAGCCTGAATGCCTGAGCAATGAATTCCTTAGTGCTGACACATTGGGTGCCTTGGAAGCTGCACTGACCCTTTAAGGCTGTTGAAGTACGTTATTACCCCTAAGTTCTTACCTTTCTCTCCCTCTGCACCTGCCACCACAGCACCAGAATGGCCATTATCCTCAGCTCCTGATTACCTCTCCAAGATTAGCAAAAGCCAGGAGCATATTTCCTAATAACCCTGAAATAGTCCCTTCCAGATTCCTGTCAATTTCTAATCATGCTGATTTCCCACTGTGGGTCATAACACTGACTCCTCAGGTCTTGTAGGCTTCTTCTGTCACAGCTTTGGATCTGCTATCATAGTACTGCATACTGTGTGAGGGGGTCTTAATTTGGCGAGGACCTCAGGAAGCACTTTGCAGTATCAAAGAAGAGAGGCACCATTTTTTGGTTATTGTCTATAACAGGGATGAACAAACTATGGCCCTTGGGCCAAAGCCAGCCCATGGCCTGTTTTTATAAATAAAGTTTTGTTCAACATAGTCATAGGCATTTAGTTATATATTATAGTCTGTGATTACCTTTGCTGTATACTGGCAGAGTTGAGTCACTGTAAGAAAGTTGAGTAGTGGCCCCAAAAGTCTAAAACATTTACTCTTTGGCCCCTTACAGTGAAAGTTTGCCAACCCCTGATCTAGAATATAAAGTGAGTCTGAGGCATTCCCTGGTGGCTCAGTGGGTTAAGGACCTGGCATTATCACTATACTGTAGCTCAGGTCACTGCTTTGGCAAGCATTCTATCCCTGGCCACAGGCACGGCCAAAAAAGTAAAGTAAGCCTGATTCTTGGAAGGGCTTATTCACCAGAACCTGTTATGTTTTGTTTTGTTCCAGTCTAAGAAGTGGTCATTTAAATGGATTGAGTTTTTGTTAGAGGCAAAGGATAAGAACAGCATAAGGTTAAGTGACCCTCCCAAAAAGCAATTAATAAACTGTTCTAGCCCTAATATCGTTTTAAAGAATGTGATCTGGCCCTTTGGATGCCAGGAGAAAATTTGCTCCATTTTATTTTTTTATTTTTAATGCAACTTTTTTTTATTTTAAATGTTTTTTTTCCCATTATAGCTGATTTACAGTGTTCTAACAATTTTCTACTAATCTGCTCCATTTTAAATGCCATTCGATATGCATATTTTCTGACAACTCAGTTCTGCAAACCTCCTTCATCCCAGCACTGAGGTCAGGCAGGGCCAATGAAAATAGAGAGCAATCTGGAAAGTTTCTGGGATCCTGCAGCCAGGAAGGGGACCTAGGGAAAATCTTATGTAAAGATTTTTCAGCAGTTGGCCCTCACCGAGTACGTGTATGTTGGTGAGGACTTCTGAAACCTTTTCACTGGGGCCAAATTGATTCTCAGTGGCCTTGAGTCCCGGTTTTATACCTGATTAGTAGAAGCATTTTAAAACTTAGGGGATGTACAGATCTAAATGTTTAATTCTCCCCACCCCCTGAATAAACCTAGGCAGCTATTAGGGAATCTGCTGTTGTTGTGTTCTCAAAATAATGGGTGTTTGAAACTTTTCCCCCCACTTATTAATTAGACTGTGTTGTGTCATCACAGCTTTTTCAAAATACTCTTCAGATTCATGTATTATAACAAAGTAAAATAGAGTCTCATGTTCAAATCAGTGTGTCTAATGAAAGTCTTTTAAAGTATTTAAAAATATGTGTTGCTGAATTCAGGGGACCAGAATATGAAAATAATTTCATAGTGATAGTTGTAATAGTAGTATATACAATACTAATTGTGTATATGGTAGCAACCAAAATTCTTGAAGAACCAGAAGTCATCTTCCTCCTGCACAGACTGCATTTTGGCTATGACTGTCTGATGACAAAGTATCTGAAGGAGAAGTTTATGATAGGGCTTTTCAGTTTTCATCCAGCTGCTGTGACCTGGTATATCACATCATTAAAAGCCATATTTCCAACCTGTAACCACAGATTCTAAATGATTCTGAATAATGAATTGTGGTGAATGTCTCTTTTTGGTTGTAATTTATTTAACTTGAGTCAATAAAAATAATCATTGCTGAATACAATCACAATTTGAAACAAGCGTACTGTTATTTTTACCACATGTTAATTTTCATGTAATATTTAAAAGAAAAAAAAAACACAACCAAAAACTAACACTGGGGTAGAATTTTATTTATTACTCCTCTGTTCAAGCTCCCACAGTTTGGTAGCTCTTTCTGAATACTGAAAAATTGCCGATATGGACTGGGTTTTCTCTATAGGAAAACATGAAAAATGTAAAACTAGTAACTAAAACTAGATACTTATAAATGCAATGAAGATGTGCTCATTTATCGGCATAGGTAAGGCAACTAAAAAGGACATGAAGCTTTAGGCTAAAAATGAAAACAAACTTTTTAAATTGGATTTATGTGAATCAGGGCAACTCAACCCTCAGAGCCTCTGACTTATCCGTAAAATATGAAGAATAGTATTACCTACCTCCTTGGATTTTTCTATGTAAAATGAGAAATGCTCCAAAAATCATATGATTCTTGATAAATTATAATTGTTACTTTTGTACTTCATCCCTACAGGGAACCAGAACGATGCTGCTGTTCTCACAGCCTCATTCAAGGGCTGCAGAAATGGGTGAGGGGCACAGTGTTAACAGTTTCTATCTGCTGGTCTCTGACTTGGCAGTTAACACTTCTCATCACCAAAAATGGCCCCTTAATCATACAACAAATTTACAGTACAACTGCCCTCACACAGTGAGAACAACAGTTCAAGGATCTGCTGCCTTGACTTAAAGAACTTCTTTATAACTTTTCCTAGAAGTGTCTCTGTTACTGGGAGGCCCAGACATGCACTGCTAATGACTTTCATCATTAAAACAATACAAAGCAAAAAAGAAAAGTCCATGAATAGTCTTGCCCCTTTAACTGGACCTTTCCGACCATGCCTGGGATGTTAACATATCCAATCTTATAGCCATAAGATTTAAAATAAAAAGAAATTACCTGTCTCTCCACTTTTTCCTCCAAGCAGTCTGCCATGATCAGCCTCAAAAACTGAGCTACTGGAAAAGTGGTAGTTAAACTATTTTTCTAAAATCTAAAACACTGATCCTAGGAGTTCCCGTTATGGCACAGGAGAAACAAATCCTACTAGGAACCATGAGATTGCAGGTCTCATCCCTGGCCTCGCTCAGTGGGTTAAGGATCCGGCATTGCTGTGCGCTGTGATGTAGGTCACAGATGCGGCTCGGACCCAGTGTTGCTGTGGCTGTGGTATAGGCCAGCAGCTATAGCTCCAATTAGACCCCTAGCCAGGGGACCTACATATGCCCCTAAAAAGACAAAAGACGAAAAATAAATAAATCAAATAAAATTGCAAAGTAAAAATCATTTTAAAATAACTAAATTCTGGAGTTCCCTGGTGGCTCAGGGAATTAAGGGTCCAGCGTTGTCAGCGCTGTGGCTTAGGGGTCCAATACCTGGCCTGGAAATTTCTGTATGCCATGGCATGGCCAAATTAATAAGTAAATTTTAATTAAATTGTTAAATCTTGTACTAGCAATCTGGCATGTCAGGGTCCCAGACTTATTTGTAAAGAGACCACATACACAATCACAGGATTACAAAAGGTCAACACTGGAATTCCCGTCATGGCTCAGCAGTTAACAATCCGACTAGTATCCATAAGGATGCAGGTTCAATCCCCAGCCTCTCTCAGTGGGTTAAGGATCCAACATTGCTGTGAGGCGTGGTATTGTTTTAAAGCCTAGAACAGTGAGGCCAGAGAAGATGAGTAAACCATGCAACATCACAGCTTAAGTGACTGAATAAAGATGAGACACACTTTCCTGACTTATGATCATGTTTCCTACCTCATTTTGCCACTTCCGAAGGAAGGATCTGGTCTTTGTAATTGGAAAAAGATAATAATTAACTTTGAAGAGCTTTTCAAGAGACATTCCTTTTTAAAAAGCTCCATTTAGAGGAATATGCCAAATCAAGCCTAGTCAGGCAGAGAACACTCCCCAACAAAGAATACCTCAAGTCATCACCTTCTTCAAGGTCAATATGCATGCCAAAGCCCAGGGCTGCTTGTTATTCAAAAAATTGCCCCATCGCTGGACAACCCTTTCTTCCCAAAGTTTGAGAGACATCAAAGTTGCTACTCCCTGGTACTTACCATCAATAGGCTATGGACTCTTCTAGGCAATCATAGATGCTCAAATGGAAAAGTCCTTAAATATCATCTGTTCTCTCCAAGCCTTAATCCTCTCTCCAAGAGTAGTGGACACTGTGATGCACTCAGTATTTGGATTCCACTTCAGGGAAAGCTTTCTTACCCTGGTTCTGGGAGTGTTGTTGGCAGAGAGCCTTCACTGTCAGCCCTTCAGAAATTGCCTCAGCTGCAGAGACCCACTTCACCCAGGAAGTGCTCCCTCATCCAGTGGCAGGTCAGTGTGTATATAAGGTCTGGACAACTCAGCCCAACTTGGAGCTCCACTAAAGGTCCATTCTAATGCCAGAGATCTCCATGGCTCAGCCAACTCTGTCCCTGGGCCTGCAACACAGACTGACTTTTCTTTCTGCCCTCCTGCTTCCTTTTCCTCCAACCCTTTCAAAAGTATTGATACTAAAGGCATTTTTAAATGACATCCTGCTGGCTAAACTCCATCTCAGAGTTTGCTTCCTGAGGAACCCAAGTTCTTGTAGAGTTTCCAGGTGAAATGCAGGATGCCCAGCTCAATTTTAATTTCAGATAAAGAAAAACATTTTTTCTAGTATAAATATGCCCCTGGTGTATTATGAGATATAGTCACACTAAAAATTGCATTTCTCCAAAATTCATATTTATAACTAGGATTCCTGTATTTATATTTGCTCAATCTGGCAACCCCAACCAGATGTGGGCCCAGAAAGGAGCCACTGATGAGGCTTTGGAGCTCAATCTTTCACCACCTGTTTGCAATAAGAACCTCATGGCTGATAGTAGATTGAGCACAAGTAGCCACTGGGATACCAAGATGGTGCAATCGTTAAAACTTTCATTGGTGGTAAACTGGAATGGTACAGAAGTGGAAAGGAATACATCAGCTAATGTATCATCTGTTGGAGAATCATGGAAAAACAGGGACTAAAAGGATAATGAAATCAGGTGGCTATTACTCTGCGTGATTGACCCTTTGGGAAAAGATAATAAAAAGCTGAATGAGAGCAATTAATTACCACCTGAAAGGTATGTGGAAAAGCCCAGAGTATCCTTCACAACACACAAAGAGGCTCTCCTCTTCCCAAGTAGGAGGGCAGAAGATGAGAACCAGACCCGGAGTTGAAGATCAGTTCCAAAGAAGCTCTTTGCCAAGCTCCAAAGAAGGTTAAACTCCCACCAAGGGAAGGTTGCTCCACCAAGGTACAGACCTGGCCAGGGTAAGATCAGCACTCTTACCTATGGCGTGGAGACGTTTGGGTTGGTTGTTTCCAAATTGCAAGTTGTGTAGTGTTCGTGTCATTTAGAAATAAAGGGGAAATCCAAGGATGAGTTAAATCAAGCTTGCTGGCTTTTTTTTTTTTTTTTTTGGTCAAAGGCCTGATTATAAATATTTTAGGCTTTGTGGGCCACATAGTCTCTATTATAACTACGGAACTCTGCAGTTGTAGCTGAAAACAGACACTACGTGAGTGTGAGTATGGCTGGAAACCAATATGAGTTTATTTATGGACCCTGAAATTTGAATTTTATAATTTTGAGGTGTCACAAAATGTTTTTAACTCTTTTAAAAACTTTTTAGCTTGCAGATTGCACAAAGAAAGGTGTGGACCAGATTTGACCTACACCTAGTTTCAGGTGGCTGAAACCTGATGTGATCTTGTGATTTAAAACAGGAAATGTATGTTGGTCTTTGTCTCCTTTTCTGGTGCAAAGCTCCTAGAACTCTTAGAATTTCCTGTGATGAGAGCCATAAAAGTGTTTTTTGTTGTTAACAAAGTGAATTTGGGAAAGCCCCTAGATAAAGTAGGCGTAGGGACTGGTGGCCAGTATAGCCAACAAAGATTAGAGAGTTGGAACTTTGAGTCTTGCCCTGACCTTCAGAGAAGGGTGAGGGGCTGGAGTTTGAATCAGTCACCAATGTCCAATGATTTAATGAATCATGCCTGTATAATGAAATATCCACAAAACCCCAAGAGGACAGGGTTTGGAGAACTTCTGGGTTGGTGAACACATGGAGATCTGAGGAGAGTGGTGCCCTCTGAGAGGACGTGGAAGTTCCATGCCATTTTTCCATACCTTTTCCTGTGCACTCTTCCATCTGGCTATTCCTGAGTTATATCGTTTTATAATAAACTGGTAATCTAGTAAGTAAAATGCTTCTCTCAATTCTGTGAGAGACTACTGCAAACTGATCAAAACAAAAGAGGAAGTCATTGGAACTTCTCATCTATAGTCAGTTGGTCAGAAGCATAGGTAACAACCTGGCCTTGTGATTGGCATCTGAAGCAGGGCAGTCTGGCAGGACTGAGCCCTTAACCTGTAGGATGCTATTTCCAAGTACGTAGGGTCAGAATTGAGTTGAAATTTAAGACACCAACATGGAGTTCCCGTCATGGCTCAGCGATTAGTGAACCCAACTAGCATCCATGAGGACATGGGTTCAACCCCTGGCCTCGCTCAGTGGGTTAAGGATCTGACGTTGCTGTGAGCTGTGGTGTAGGTCGCTTGGATCCCGAGTTGCTGAGGCTGTGGTATAGGCTGGCAGCTACAGCTCCAATTGGACCCCTAGCCTGGGAACCTCCATGTGGCGCAGATGCACCCCTAAAAAGACAAAAAGAAAAAAAAAAGACACCAACAAATATCCAAGAATTTCACAGTGGGAGGAAACTCCCACATATCTGGTGTCAGAAGTATTGTGTTGTAGTATTATAGTACTAGAATAAAGGAGAAAAGTAGAAAACTGAGTTTTTCCTTAATTACCTGGATTAAATCATGCTACCCTAAATGGTACTTATATTTAAGAACATTTTACTCCTAGGAGATGGGGGTCATTGTGTCAACCCAAAGATTGTTGCACAAACAGGGTACAGTATTTTTTCATTTTCTCCAAAGCCTAGAAGAAGAATACCGCAGTGGTGGCAACATCAGTGTCATCACAGTTCACATTTATTGAGTCCTTCCTATGTGCCAGGTGCTGTACTAAATGCTTCACATGCCTTAACTCATGTAATTCTCGTGGGATGCTTATAAGGTATAAATCTCACCTCCATTTTCCAGATTAAGAAATAAACACATTCACTGTCACTCATCTTGTACGTGGTGAAATTAAAATTCAGGACGTCTGAGTTACCGTTAGTAACAATTATTTCCTGCCACTCTGAAAGCAACCTAGGATTCCCCCATTCTTTATAGCCCCCTTCGAACTTTCTAGCACAGTAGCAAGGGCTCAAGTCACACCAACAGGAAGGAGGCTCGGCATGTCCTTTTCTGCTTTGCCCTACTTAGTTGGTCTCTGTCCCAGGAGTCTGGCAATGTGCTACATTTTGGCCACCTGATCCATTTGGCAGAAGATGGAGCCATCTTTCTGTTGGCTTACCTTCTTCTTTTGCGCCCCATCTCTCCTTTGGCTCTAGAATGTACTCTGGCTAATATTAGCTTATGCCTTCCACCCTTCTTTTGGTTTCTGTTGGCATGGTATATCTTATTTACTTTTAATCTATGGGTATCATATGAAAATATTTTTGTATGCAGCATGTATTTTGGTCTTGCTTTTTTCCCCAGTATGACTCTTTCTGCCTTTGAATTATTTAAACAAGGGACTAGTAAACTATTGGCTGGTAGGCTGCTGTTCTTGTAAATAATGTTTTATTGGAGTACAGCCACATCTATTTCTTTATGTATTGACTCTGGCTACTTTTGTGCTACAGTATCAGAGTTGCATAGTTGCAACAGAGAATTTATATAACTTGTGAAGGTAAAATACTTACTATCAGAACTTTTAAGAAAAAGTTTGCTAATATTTGGCTTAGACCATTTACATCTACTGTAGTTATTGATATGGTTGGTTTAAATCTACTGTCTTTCTGTTGTCTCCTCTGTCCTTTGTTGGCTTTTGGACTAAGGAAGACATTTGTATAAATTCACCTTGTTTACTTTCTTCGTTTATTAGTTGTAACTTATTAGTTTTGCTATTTATTTTAGATTATAATGTGTATCTTTATCACAGTCTACCTTCAAGTAATACACTGTATAACATATAGAGTAAGAATTTTAACACAATATACTTTCATTCTCCTCTCCTGGATTTTTTAATACTGTTGTCATATATTTTACAAGCACAGATGTTAAAAAACCCAAAACAGGTTTTTATTCTTTTTGCTTCAAGCAAGCAATTGTCTTTTTTACAATTTCATTTTTATCTTATATCAGAGCATAGTTGCTTTATGATGTTTTTAGTTGCAGGTTTAGAGCAAAGAGATTCTGTTACATGTATATGTATATCCATTCTTTTTCAGAGTCGTTTCCCAGGTAGGTTATGACAGAATATTGAGTAGAGTTACCTGTGCTAACAGTAGGCCCTAGTTGACTATCGGTTTTGTGTATAGTACTGTGTATATGTTAACCCCCAAATGCTGGTTTATCCCTCTCCCTTGACCTTTGCCCTTCGGTAACCATAAGTTTGTTTTTAAAGTCTGTGAGTCTGTTTCTCATTTGTAAATAAGTGCATTTGTATCATTTTTTTTTTTTTTAGATTCCACATTTAAGTGATACATGATGTTTTTCTTTCTGTCTTTACTTAGTATGATAATCTCTGGGTCAATCCATGTTGCGGCAAATGGCATCATTTCATTTCTTTCATGGATGGGTAATATTCCATTGTATAAACATACCACATTCTCTTTATCCACTCCTCTGTCGATGGACATTTAGGTTGTTTCCATGTCTTGGCTATTGTGAGTAATGCTGCAATGAACATTGGGGTGCATATATCTTTTTGGATTAGGGTTTTCTCTGGCTATATGCCCAGGAGTGGGACAGTTGGATCATAGGGTAATTTAATTTTTAGTTGTTGGAGCCACCCGCATACTGTTTTCCATAGTGATTGTACCAATCTATCTTCCCACCAAGATGGTAGGAGGGTTCTCTTTTCTCCACACTTCTCCATCATTTATTATTTGTAGACTTTTTGATGATGCCATTCTGACTGGTATAAGGTAGTTTTGCTTGTAGTTTTGATTTGCATGTTTCTAACAATGAGTGATGTTGAGCATCCTTTCATGCATTTTTGTTTTATTTTGTTTTCCTGGGTTTGTTTGTGGGAGGAGCATCTGTACATCTCCTTTGGAGAAGTGTCTGTCTAGATCTTGTGCTCATTTTTTGATTGGGTTGTTTGATTTTGCAACATTGAGCTGCATGAGTTGTTTGCATATTTTGTAGGTTAATACCCTGTTGGTCACTTCATTTGTGAGTATTTTCTCCCATTCTCTAGGTTAACTTTTGGTTGGTTTTGTTTATGGTCTCCTATGCTATGCAAAAGCTTTTAAGTTTAACTAGGTTCCATTTGTTTTATTTTTGGTTTTGTTTCCTTTAGTCTAAAAGGTTGATCTGAAAAGATACTTCTGCAGTTTAGGTCATAGAGGGTTCTGCCTATGAGTTTTACAGGATCCAGTCATATATTTAGGTCTTTATTCCATTTAGTTTATTTTGGTGTACAGTGTTAGAGAGTGTTCTACCTTCTTTCTTTTCCATATAGCTGTCCAGTTTTCCCAGTACCACTTATTGAAGAGACTGGCTTTTCTCCCTTGTATATGCTTGAGTCCTTTGTCATACATTAGTTGACAGTAACTGCATGGGTTTATTTCTGGGCTTTCTATTCTATTCCAATGATCTATTTTTGGTTTTGTGCCAGTACCATACTGTTTTGATGACTGTAGATTTTTTAGTCTGAAATCAGGGGGTCTGGTTCATCCAGGTCTGTTTTTTGCTTGTTTTTTTATTTCTCAGAATTGCTTTGGCTTGTGTTTCCATACAAATTTTAAAATTTTTTGTTCAAGTTCTGTGAAAAATGCCATTGGTAATTTGATAGGGATTGCATTAAACCTGTAGAATGTCTTGGGTAGTGTAGTCATTTTTGGACAATATTGATTCTTCCAATCCAAGAACATGGTGTATCTTTTTATCTGTTGGTGTCATCTTCCATTTCTTTCATCAGTGTCTTGCAGATTTCAGAGTACAAGCATTTGGCTGCCTCAGGTAGGTTTATTCCTAGGTATATTTTTCTTTTGGATGAGATGGTTAGTGGAATTATTTCCTTTATATCTCTTTCTGGTCTTTCATTGTATGCATATAGGAATGTGAGAGATTTCTGTGTATTAATTTTGTACTCTACATTACTACCAAATTCACTGATGAGCTCTAGTACTTTACTGGTCGTGTCTTTAGGATTTCTATGTCTAGTATCATGTCATCTGCGGTGACATTTTTCCTTCTTCTTTTCCAAATTGGATTCCTTTTATTTCTTTTCCTTCTCTGATTGCTGTGGCTAAGACTTCCAAATCTATGTTGAATAAAAGTGATGAGAGTGGTCATCCTGGTCTTGTGCCTAATATTAGAGGAAAAGCCTTCAGCTTCTCACCACTGAGTATGATGTTAGCTGTGTGTTTGTCATATATGTCTTTATTATGTTAAGGTAGGCTCTCTCCATTCTCTCTGCAGAGATCTATTTTTTCCTTTTTTTAAATATTAAAGTATACTTGATATAAATGTTGTGCCAATCTCTGCTCTACAGAAAAGTGACCCAGTCGTATATACATATACATTCCCCTCTCTTATATTATCTTCCATCATGCTCTATCTCAAATTGGATATAGTTCCCCATGCTATACAATAGGACCTCATTACTTATCCATTTTAAATGTAATATTTTGCTTCTACTAACCCCAAACTCCCAGTCCATCCCACTCACTCCCCCTCCTTGGCAACCACAAGTCTGTTTTCTATGTCTTTGAGTCTGTTTCTGGGTTGTTTTTTTTTTTTTGAGGTTTTTGTTTGTTTGTTTGTTTTTTGTTTGTTTATTTGGTTTTCTTTTTTTGGTCTTTTTGTCATTTTAGGGCCACACCCATGGCACATGGAGGTTCCCAGGCTAGGGTCTAATTGGAGCTGTTGCTGCCGGCCTACACCACAGCAATGCCAGATCTGAGCTGCATTTGCGACCTACACCACAGCTCACAGAAATGCCAGATTCTTAACCCACTGAGCAAGGCCAGGGATCAAACCCGCAACCTCATGGTTCCTATTCAGATTCGTTTCCACTGTGCCATGATGGGAACTCCTGTTTCTGTTTTGTAGATAGTTTCATTTGTGCCATATTTTAGATTGCACATATAAGTGATATCCTATGGTATTTATCATTGTCTTTCTGCCTTACTTCACTTGGTATGAGAATCTCTAGTTGCATTTATGTTTCTGCAAATGGCATTATTTCATTCTTTTTTATGGCTGAGTAGTATTCCATTGTATATACATACCATGTCTTCTTAATCCATTCATCTATCAATGGACATTTAGGTTGTTTCCATGTTTTATCTACTGTAATAATGGTGATATGAAAATACAGGCACATGTATCTTTTTGAATTGTAATATGTTCAGATAGGTGCCCAGAAGTGGGATTGCTGGATCATAGGATAGTTCTATATTCAGTTTTCTGAGGAACCTCCATATTATTTTCTATAATGGTTGTACCAATTTACATTCCCACTAATAGTGTAGGAGGGTACCCTTCTCTCCACACCCTCTCTAGCATTTGTTATTTGTAGACTTATTAATGATGGCCATTCTGACTAGTATGAGGCGGTATCTCATTGTAGTTTTGATTTGCATTTCTCTAATAATTAGTGATGTTGAACATTTTTCTTGGGCCTGTCTTCTGCAGAGAAATGTCTATTTAGATCTTCTGCCCATTTTTAAATTGAGTTGTTTGTTTTTTTATTGTTGAGTTGTATGAATTGTTTGTATATTTTGGAGATTAAGCCCTTGTCAGTTGTATTGCATTCTGTAGGCTGTCTTTTTTTTATGGTTTTCTTTGCTGTGAAAAATCTTGTAAGTTTTAGGCCTCATTGGTTTATTTTTGTTTTTGTTTCTATTGCCTTGGGAGACTGACCTAAGATAATATTTGTATGGTTGATGTCAGAGAATTTTTTGCCTAAGTTCTCTTCTAGGAGTTTTATGCCATTTTGAGTTTACTTCTGTGCATGGTGTAAAGGTGTTTTCTGATTTACATGGAGCTGTCCAGTTTTCCCAGCACTACTTGCTAAAGTGACTGTCTTTTCCCCATTTTATATTGTTGCCTCCTTTGTTGAAGTTTAATTGTAGGTGTCTGGATTTATTTCTGGACTCTATTCTATTCCATTGGTTTGTATGTCTGTCTTTGTACCAGTACCACATTGCCTTTTTTTTGGGGGGGGGGGTCTTTTTAGGGCCGCACCTGTAGCATATGGAAGTTCCCAGGTTAGGGGTTGAACTGGAGCTTTAGCTGCCAGCCTACACCACAGCCACAGCAACATGGGATCCAAGCCATGTCTGTGACCTACACCAGAGCTCACTGCAACACTGGATCCTTAACCCACTGAGCTAGGCCAGGGATCGAATTCATGTGCTCATGGTTACTAGTCAGGTTCATTTCCACTAAGCCACAATGGGAACTCCCCACATTGTATTGATTACTATAGCTTTGTGATATTGCCTGAAGTCTGGGAGAGTTATGCCTCCTGCTTTGTTTTTCATTCCTGGGGATTATTGTGGCAATTCTGAGTCTTTTATGGTTTCATATTAATTTTTGGATTATTTGTTCTAATTCTGTGAAAAATTTCATGGGTAATTTTTCTGGGATCACATTAAATCTGTAGATTGCTTTGGGTAGTATGGCTACTTTAACAGCTGAATTCTTCCAATTCAGGAGGATTCTTTGAATCTTCTTTCATTTCTTTTATTAATATTTTATAGTTTTCAGAGTATAAGTCATGATTTCACCTCCTTGGTTAGGTTTATTCCTAGGTATTTAATTTTTGGGGTGCAATTTTAAAAATTAAAATTTTTTTTTGTCTTTTTAGGGCCATAACCACAACATGTGGAAGTTCCCAGGCTAGGGGTCAAATCAGAGCTGTACATGCTGGCCAACACCATAGCCACAGCAATTCCATGTCTGCAACCCACACTGCAGCTCACAGCAATACCAGACACTTAACCCTCACTGAGCAAGGCAAGGATCAAACCTGTGTCCTCATGTCTACTAATTGGGTTTGTTATCACTGAACCATGATGGGAATGCCTTAAAAAGTAATTTTTAATATTCCTTTTCTAATATTTCATTGTTAGTAAACAAAAATGCCACTGATTTCTAAATGCTAATCTTTTTAAATTTTTTATTATAGTTGATTTACAATGTTTTATTACAGTTGATTTACAATGTTCTGTCAATTTCTGCTGTACCACAAAGTGACCCAGTCATACATATATATATGTACATTCTTTTTCCCACGTTATCCTCCATCATGTTCCATCACAAGTGACTAGATATAGTTCCCAGTGCTGTACAGCAGAATCTAGTTGCTTATCCATTCCAAATGCAATATTGCATCTACTAACCCCAAACTCCCAGTCCATCCCACTCCCTCCCCACTCCCCCTTGGTAAACACAAATCTGTTCTCCATGTCCATGAGTTTGTTTCTTTTCTGTAGATAGGTTCATTTGTGCCATACATTAGATTCCAGATATAAGTGATAGTATATGGTAGTTGCCTTTCTCTTTCTGACTTCACTTAGTATGAAAGTCTCTAGTTATATCTATATTGCTGCAAATGGCATTATTTTGTTCTTTTTTATGGCTGAGGAGTATTCCATTGTATATATGTACCACATCTTCTTGACCCATTCATCTATCAATGGACATTTAGGTTGTTTCCATGTCTTGGCTATTGTGCATAGTGATGCTATGAACATAGGGATGCATGTATCTTTTTCACTGAAATTTTGGGCAGATATATGCCCAGAATTGGGACTGCTGGGTCATATGGTGGTTCTATATTTAGTTTTCTGAGGTAACTCCATACTGTTTTCCATAATGGTTGTACCAATTTACATTCCCACCAACAGTGTAGGAGGGTACACTTTTCTCCTCACCAGCGTTTGTTATTTGTAGACTTGGTAATGATGGCCATTCTGAACAGAGTGAAGTGGTACCTCATTGTAGTTTTGATTTGCATTTCTCTAATAATTAGTGATGTTGAACATTTTTTCATGTGCCCATTGGCCATCTGTATGTCTTTGGAGAAATGTCTATTCAGGTCTTCGCCCATTTTTCAATTAGGTTGTTTTGTTTTCTTGATATTGAGTTGTATGAATTTTTTGTATATTTTGGAGATTAAAGCCTTGTCAGTTGTGTAGTTTTAAACTATTTTCTCCCATTCTATATGTTTTCTTTTTGATTTTTTTTTTAAGGTTTCCTTTGCTGTGCAAAAGTTTGTAGATTTGATTAGGTCCCATTGGTTTATTTTTGTTTTTATTTCTATTGCCTTGGGAGACTGACCCAAGAAAATATTTGTACAGTTGATGTCAGAGAATGTTTTTGCCTATGTTCTCTTCTAGGAGTCTTATGGTGTCTTATCTTATGTCTTAAGCTTTTATGCCATTTTGAGTTTACTTTTGTGCATGGTGTGAAGGTGTGTTCTATTTCAATGATATACATGCAGCTATCCAGTTTTCCCAGCACTACTTAATAAAAAGACTGTCTTTTCCCCATTTTATATTGTTGCCTTCTTTGTTGAAGATTAATTGACCCTAGGTGTCTGGGTTTATTTCTGGGCTCTCTATTCTGTTCCATGGGTCTGTATGTCTGCTTTTGTACTAGTACCACACTGTCTTAATTACTGTAGTTTTGTAATATTGTCTGAAGTCTGGGAGAGTTATGCTTCCTGCTTTGTTTTTGTTCCTCAGGATTGCTTTGGAAATTCTGGGTCATTTATGGTTACATAAAAATTTTTGTGAATGTTAATCTTGTATCCTGCTATTTTGATGAATTTGTTGATCAGTTTGACTAGTATGTTAATTGTTGCTTTTCCCTACTGGCTTTCAATATTTTCTCTTTGTCTTTATTTTAGTCAGTTTGATTAATATGTGTTTCTGGGTGTTCCCCCTCCTGTGTTTATTCTATATGGCATTCATTGTGCTTCCTGGAATTGAGTGAGTGATTCCTTCTCCAGGTTAGGGAAGTTTTGGATATTATCTCTTGAAATATTTTCCCAGGCCCTTTCCCTCTCTCTTATCTTGGCACCCCTATAAGGCAAATGTTGGTGTATTTAAAGTTGTCCCAGAATTCTCTTAGACTGTCCTCATTGCTTTTTTTTCTTTTTTCTCCATTCTGTTTTGTATCAGTGATTTCCACCAGTCTGTGTTCCACAGTGTTTATTTTTTCTTCTGACTCCTGTATTCTGCTATTGATTCGTTCTAGTGATTTTTTTATTTCAGTTATTGTATTTTTCATCCCTCCTTGTTTAATCTTTAAATCTTCTATTTGTTTTTTCAATTTCTTATAATTTATCAATCTTTGTTTCCAGTTATTTTCTGAGATTTTGGATCATCTTTACTATCATTACTCTAAAGTCTTTTTCATGGAGGTTGCTAATCTCCAGTTCACTTAGCTATTTTTCTTGGGTTTTATCTAGTTGCCTCATTTGGCTTATATTCGTCTGCCTTTTCATTTTGTATAACTTTTGTCTGCTCATCTTTTTGCTGGCTAGAGGGTTGTAGGCTCTCTTGCTTCTGGTGCCTGCCCCTTTGTGGGTGAAGTTGAAACAGAGGTTTGTGGCAGGCTTCCTGATGGGAGGGATTGGTGCCAGCCCACTGGTAGATGGAGCTGAGTCTTGTCCCTCTGGTGGGTAGGGCTTTGTCTGTGGGTGTGATTAGAGGTGACTGTTTGCTTAGGAGGACTTCAGGCAGCCTTTTTGCTGATGGGTGGGACTGTGTTCCCACCCTGTTTGTTGTTTGCCCTGAGGCTTCTCAGCTCTGATGAATGGGGCCAGATTTTTCCAAAATGGCAGCTTCCAGGGGAGCTCATGCCAGTGATTATTCCCAGGACCCCCACCTCCAATGTCCTGCCCCCACCTTAAGTCACAGCTGCCCCCTTCTTTCCCAGGAGGCTCTCCGAGAGCCACAGATAAGTCTGACTCAGATTCTTATGGAGTCCCTGCTTTACCATGGGACCCAGTACACATGAAAACCTGTGTGCACCCTCCAAGAGTGGAGTCTCTGTTTCCCCCATTCCTATGAAGCTCCTGTGCACAGTCTACACTGGACTTCAGTGGCAAATGCTCTTGGGTCTCCTCCTCCCAATGACAGAGCCCCAGGCTGGGGAAAATGATGCGGGTTCAGTACTTTCACTCCTGTTGAAGAGCCTCTGCTATATAGTTATTTTCAAGTCTGTAGGTCACCCACCCAGCAGGTATGGAATGTTTATATCATGAAAGTGCTCCTCCTACTATCTTTATATGGCTTCTTCTTTATTTTTAGGTATAGGATATTATTTATGCTAATTTCCAGCTTATATTGTTGATGGTTGCTCAACAGCTACTTGGAATTTTGGTGTTTGCATGAGAGAAGGTGAGCCTAAGTGCTCCTACTGTACCATCTTAATCCCAGAGCTCTGGGCATCCTTGTCTTGTTCCAGATTTTAGTGGCAAGTTTTCTCAGATTTTCCCAATTGGGTATTATACTGGCTGTGGGTTTGTCATAAATGGCTTTTATTATGTTGAGATATGTTCTCTCTATACACACTTTGGTAAGAGTTTTTATCATGAATGGATGTTGGATTTTGTCAAATGTTTTTCTGCATCTTTTGAGATGATCACTGTGGGTTTTTGACTTTCCTTTTGTTAATGTGGTATATTACATTGATTTGAGTATGGTGTACCATCCTTGTGAACTTGGGATAAATCCCATTTTGTCATGGTATAAAATCGTTTTTATGTGTTATTGGATTCGATTTCCTAAAATATTGTTTGAGAATTTTTGTAACTATATTCATCAAAGATACAGGCCTATAATTTTCTTTCTTGGAAGTATATTCATCTGGTTTTGGTATTAGAGTGATGGTGACTTCATAGTATGTTCTTGGGAGCATCCCTTCTTCTTCAATCTTTTGGAAGAGTTTAAGAAGGAGGGATATAATTCTTTTTGTATGTTTTGTAGAATTTGCCTGTGAAGCTATCTGGTCCTGGACTTTAGTTTGTGGGGAGTTTTTTTTTTTTTTAATTACATATCAATTTCAATTTCATTTCTAGTGATCAGTCAGTTCAAGTTTTCTGTCTTCTTGATTCAGTTTTTGTGGGCTATATGTTTCTAGAAAGCTGTCCATTTCTTCTAGGTTGTCAAATTTGTTAGTATAAAATTGTTCACTGTATTCTCTAATTTTTTTAAAATTTCTGCAGTATCCATTGAGATTTCTCCTTTTTCATTTCTTACTTTGTTTATTTGGGTACTCTCTCTCGGTGAGTCTGGCCAGAAGTGTGTCAATTCTGTTTATCCTTTCAAAGAACCAGTTCTTGGCCTTTTTTTTTTTTTTTGTATGTATATATTTTTTAAATCTCTATTTTATTAATTTCCTCTCTGATATTTATGATTTCCTTCCTTGGGCTGAGTTTAGGTTGCCTTTGTTCTTTTTCTAATTCTTCTAGGTGGTGATTAGGTTATTTATTTGAGATTTTTCTTGTTTCTTGAGGAAGGCATTTATCTCTATGAACTTCATTCTCAGAACTACTTTTGTGGCATTCCATAGATTTTGTCTGGTTGTGTTTTCATTGTCATTTGTCTCAAGGTATGTTTTTGTCTTTTTTTTTTTTTGCCATTTCTTGAGCCACTCCTGTGGCATATGGAGGTTCTCAGGCAAGGGGTCGAATCGGAGCTGTAGCTGCTGGCCTACGCCAAAGCCACAGCAATGCGGGATCCAAGCTGTGTCTCTGACCTACACCACAGCTCATGGCAACGCCAGATACTTAACCCACTGAGCAAGGCCAGGGATCGAACCCGCAACCTCATGGTTCCCAGTCGGATTCGTTAACCACTGAGCCACGATGGGAACTCCGTTTCAAGGTATTTTTTAATTTCCTATTTGATTTTCTCATTGACCCATGGGTTTTCTAGTAGAATGTTATTTAGTCTCCTTTTAGTCAGTTTATTCCTATTTCTTTTCCTGTAGTTGATTTCTAGTTTCATGCCATTGTGGTCAGAGAAGATGCTCGAAATAATTTCTATACTCTTAAATTTGTTGGGGTTAGTTTTATGCCCCACTATATGGTCAGTCCTAGAGAATGTTTCACGTACACTTGAAAAGGATGTATATTCTGTTTTTTTATTTTTTTGGATGTAATGTCCTTAAAATATCAATTAAGTCTAACCATTCTATCGTGTCACTTAAGATCTCTCTTGCCTTAATGATTTTTTTTTGTCTAGATCTGTCCATTGATGAGAGTAGAGTGTTAAAGTCTCCTTGTATTCTCATCAATTTCTCTTTTTATGTCTGTTAGTATTTTGTTGTATGTATTTGGGTGCTCCTATATTAGGACCATATATATTGGTGTGTGTAATATTCTCTTCTTGAATTAATCCTTTTATCATTAAATAGTGTCCTTTATCTTTGTTTATGGCCTTTGTTTTAAAGTCTCTTCTCTTTTTTGGATATAGTCCAAATATAATTTTTTTTTTTCATTTTAGGGCTGCACCTGTGGCATGTGGAAGTTCGTAGGCTAGGGGTTGAATCTGAGCTGCAGCTGCGACCTACACCACAGCCACAGCAACACCAGATCCTTAACCCACTGAGTGAGGCCAGGGATCTAACCCACAACCTCCTGGTTCCTAGTCGGGTCCGTTAACCACTGAGCCACGAAGGGAACTCCAGTCCAAATATAATTTTAAGTAAAAAAATAAAAATAAAGTCTCTCTTGTCCAATATGAGTATTGTGACTCCTGCTTTCCTGTCATTTTCTTTCATGTGAAATATATTTTTCCCTCTCCTCATTTTCTGTTTATATATGTCATTTGCCCTAAGATCAGTTTCATGTAGGCTGCATATTGTAGGCTTTTTTTTTTTAAATCCAGTCTGCCATTCCATGTCTTTTGATTGGAGATTTCATTCCATTGATATTTAAGGTAATTATTGATAAATGTGTATTTGCTGTTATTCTAAACCTTGTTTCTAACTGATTCTGTGTTTCTCCTTTTTTTTTTTTCTTGCAGCATATGGAATTTCCCAAATGAGGGGTTGAATTGGAGCTGCAGCTGCCAGCTACATCACAGCCACAGCAACACCTGATCCAAACCACATCTGCAACCTATACTGCAGCTTGCAACAATGCTGAATCCTTAACCCACTGAATGAGGCCAGGGACCAAACCCACATCCTCACAGATAGACACTATGTCAGGTTCCTAACCCACTGAGCCACAATGGGAACTCCTCTTATTCTTTTTGTGGTTGGATTACTTTCTTTTCTTTTATGCTCGTGTCCTTTTCTTTTTGACTTTTGTGAATCTGTTGTTTGTTTTTCATTGGTGGTTTCCCTGTTTTTCAAGTATGTTAACCCCTTCCCTGTCTTTCAAGTATGTTTCATTCATTAATGCTTGTATCCTCTTCTTTTTGGCTTTTGTGAATCTTATTTGGTTTTGATTTGTGGTTTCCTTGTTTTTCAAGTATGTTAGCCCCTTCCTATATCTGTTTGCTTTAGCCTGATAGTCATCTAGGCTCAAACACAGTCTAAAAAAAAGTAGAATTTCTTACTCTCCTTCCCCACCTTTTGATTTTGATGTCCTTTTTAAACATCTTCATGTTTCCTTTTGCTGTTCTTTTTGTTTATAATCATTTTCAAAAATAGGGGGTTTTTTTCTTTTTGATTTTCATACTGGCTTATTCAAATGATTACTTTCGATGTTATTTCCTCTATCCTGTATCTTATTTTCTATGTAAAGGAGACTTTTCAATATTTGTTTTAGAATGGGTTTAGTATTGCTGTATTCTTGTAGGTTTTGTTTGAGGAATTTTTTGTTTCTCCTATTTTAAACAATAATCTCACTGGGTAGAGTATCCTAGGTTGTGAATTTTTCCCTTTTTAGGACTTGGAATATATCTTGTCACTCTCTTCTCACCTGTAGTTTTTCTATAGAGAAATCAGCAGATAAGCTTATGAGCTTTCCTTTTATAATTATTTTTTTTCCTCCTGCTGCCTTTTGAATTCTCTTCTTACCTTAAACTTTTGCCATTTTTATTATAATATGTGTTGGAATAGGTCTGCTCAGGTTCATCTTGTTTGGACCCTCTGTTCTTCTTGTATCTGGATATCTGTTTCCTTCTTTAGATTTGGGAAGTTTTCAGTCATAATTTCTTCAAATATATTTTCAATCTCCTTTTCTTTTTCTTCTCCTGGAATACCTTTTATGTGTAGATTGGGCTGCTTTATATTATCCTACAGATCTCTTATATTGCTTTAATTTTTTTCATTTTTTTTCCTTTGTCTTTTTAGGGCCACACCCATGGCATATGGAGGTTCCCAGGCTAGGGGTCAAATCAGAGCCGTAGCTGCCAGCCTACACCACAGCCACGTCTGCGACCTACACCACAGGTCACGGTAACAATGGATCCTTAACCCACTGAGCAAGGCCAGGGATTGAACCTGTAACCTCATGGTTCCTAGGTGGATTGGTTTCTGCTGCACCATGATGGGAACTTCCTCATTTGGTTTTCTGTCTGCTGTCCTGATTGGGTGATTTCCATTATTCTATCTTCCAAGTCACTTATTCATTCTTCTACATTATTCATTCTGCTGTTCAATGCCTTGAACTCAGCTTTTGTCTCTGCAAATGAATTTTCTAATTTTTCTTGGCTTCTCCTTATAATTCCTAGTTCTTTTTTAAAGTAATCTCTGTTACTGTTGATATCTACTCTTAATTCCTTCAGTATTTTCATTACCTATTTTTTGAATTCAGTGTCTGTTAAACCACAGAGGTCAGTTTCATTGTTTACTCCTTCAGGGGAATTCTCCTGTTTTTTTTGTTTGTTTGTTTGTTTTTTTATCTGGGAATGGTTCCTATGCTTCTTCATTTTGCTTATATTTTTCTTATTCTGGAGTTTAGGGAAAACAATTATCTACTGCAGTCTTGGAGGAGTATTTATTTATGGGAGTGTCCCTGGGTAGCTTGTGAGGGCTGTTTTTTGAGTATGAAGGCTGCTTTTGATTTGGATGCTTGCTATCTCTTTCCTCAGTGTGTGCAGGCTGTCATCCCCTTGATAGGGGGTGTAAAAGTTATAGCCTGCACGTGCTTCCAGGGAGGTGGGAACAATGGGCAGTGCCTATAAGTGGGGTCTGGTTGCAAGGCCCTGGGCAGTGGCAGTGACCCTCAGGGAGGTGGGGGTGGTGCCCAGAGCCTTTGGCAGTGACAACAGAAGGGTGTGTGCATTCCCAGGAGGGTGAAGGCAAAAGCAGTATCTGGTGGCAGGGCCCTCTGTGGTGGCATCCCCCGAAGTGACTGGGGCTGCAGGTCATGCCTGTTCATGGGACCCTTAGTGGTGGGAGGCTGGGAGGCCATGCCTACTCCATGAGTCTGAGGTGGCTGTGGCAGTTTGGACCCACTCCCATAGCCCATGCAAGAGGTGCCTTGCCATCTGAGAGCCCATGTGTGAGCAGAGAAGAAAGTTCCTATGGAAATCCTGCCCCTCTTCCAATTGCCCTCCCCAAAGATGGTGCCTTTCTTCTCCTCTGGGCCCAGGCCCCCTCCTGTGCTCCCTTGGCTGGGATGTACTAGTCCCTAGCCCCCTCCTACTGTTTCCACACAGCCAACTCCAGTCCTCTCCTTGGAATTGACCACCATCTCCCGAGTCTCAGCACCCAGCCCTGCCTGAGTATTTCAGGCTTTGATGCCCCAGATGGTTGTATGGATAGTCTGTGCAGCTCTCTGCTTTGCCTTCCCCTGACTGGCTGCTGCGCTTATCTATGAGGCTTTGAGGTTCCCCTTCTGTCCTGGCTGATCTCCCCATCAGGTGGCCTCCCAGGGTGTGGATTCCTTTTCTCTTTCACAGCTCTCTCTCAGGAGTGCTGCTCCCATCCTGATCCCTATTTCTCTCTTTTTCCCCTTTGTTCTACCCAGTTATGTGGAGGTTTCTTGCCCTTTTGGTAAATCTGAGGTCTGCTACCAGCATTCAGTAGATGTTCTCTGCAAATTATTCTTCATGTAGATGTGGTTTTTTTGGTTTGTTTATGGGAAAAGGTGAGTGCCAGATCATGCTCCTTGGTCATCTTTATCCTGCCTTGAGATTTTTAAAAATCATATATAGGTGTTGAATTTTGTCCAAAGTTTTTTCTGCATCTATTGAGATGATCATGTGGTTTTCATTCTTCAGTGGGTTAATGTGGTATATAACAATGATTGATTTGTGTATATTGAAAAATCCTTGCATCTCTGGGGTAAATCCCACCTGA
This sequence comes from Phacochoerus africanus, assembly GCF_016906955.1. Taxonomy (NCBI): domain Eukaryota; kingdom Metazoa; phylum Chordata; class Mammalia; order Artiodactyla; family Suidae; genus Phacochoerus; species Phacochoerus africanus. The sequence continues at coordinate 122,249,984 of NC_062545.1, read as the reverse complement.
CCAGGGTATATGATCCTTTTAATGTATTGTTGGATTAGGTTTGCTAGTAATTTTTTGAAGATTTTTGCCCTTTATTCACCAGTGATATTGGCCTATGATTTTCTTTTGCCTTTGTTTCCATTTTTTAAAATTTTATTGAAGTACAGCTGATTGTCAATGGTGTTGTTATCTCTACTGAACAACAAAATGATTCAGTTAGACCCACAGACATAGGCATTTTTTTCTCAGATTCTTTCCTCATATGGGTTATGACAGAATACTGAGTTCATTATGCTATAGAACAGGTGCCTGTTGATCATTCCACATACAAGAATATGCATATGCCAGTCCCAAACCTCCAATCCATCCCTCCCACCCACCTGTTCCCTTTGGTAACACTGAGTTTGCTTTCAAAGGCTGTGAGTTTGTTTTCTTCAATAAGTTCATTCATATGGATTTTTTTTTAGATTCCATATTTAAAAGATATATGATGTTTGTCTTTTTTAAATTTCACTTAATATGATAATCTCTGGGTCCATCCATCTTGTGGCAAATGGTATAATTTCATTTCTTTTATGGCTAATATTTCATTGTATAAATGTACCACATCTTCTTTATGCATTCCTCTGGTTGATGGACATTTAGGTTGCTTCTATGTCTTGGCTATGTGAATAGTGCTGCTATGAACATTGGGGTTCATGTACCTTTTCAGATTAAGGTTTTCTCTGGCTATATGCCAAGGAGTGGGACCACTGGAGCGTAGGGTAGTTCTATTTTTAGTTGCTGGAGGTACCTTCAGACTGTTTTCCATAGTAATTGTACCAATTTACATTCCCACCAAGATGGTAGGAGCGTTCCCTTTTCTATGCACCTTTTCCATCATTTATTGTTTGTAGGCTTTTTGATGATGCCATTCTGACTGGTATGAGGTGATAATGCATTGCCATTTTGATTTCCATGTTTTGAATAATTAGTGATGTTTAGCTTCTTTTTTTTTTTTTTAGGGCACACCCTTGGCACATGGAGGTTCCCAGGTTAGGGGTAGAATCAGAGATGTAGCTGCTGGCCTACATCACAGCAATGTGGGATCTCAGCCTCATCTATGACCTACACCACAGCTCAGGGCAACACCGGATCCTTAACCCACTGACCAAGGCCAGGGATCAAACCTGCGTTCTCATGGATGCTAGTCAGATACATTTCCACTGAGCCATGATGGGAACTCCTTGAGCATCCTTTCATGCATTTTTTTGTTTCTCTATTTTTTGTCATCTGTATGTTGTCTTTGGAGAAATGTCTCTTTAGATCCTGTGCTCACTTTTTGATCAGGCTGTTTGGTTTTCGGACATTTAATTGAATGAGTTGTGCATTTTGGATGTTATGTATTTTGTATTTGGAAGTTGTGTATTTCATATTTGGAGGTTGTGTATTTTGTATTTAATTTGCAAATGTTTTCTCCCATTCTCTGGGTTGTCTTTTGGTTTTCTTGATGGTTTCCTCTGTTGTGCAAAAGCTTTTAAGGTTAACTGGGTCCCATTTGTTTTTTATTTTTATTTTCATTATTCTAGGAGGTAGATATGAAAAGATACTGCTGCAATTTACATCAAAGAGGGTTCTGCCTATCTTTTCCTCTAAAAGGTTTATAGGATCCAATCTTACTTTTAGGTCTTTAATCCACTTAACAAATACTGGAAAAAGTGTGGAGAAGAGGGCATCCTTCTATGCTCTTTGTTCCTGTGTATTTAAATTCTTGCAGCCACTATGGAAAACCATTTGCAGGTTCCTTAAAAAACTAAAAAAAAAAAGATACCATATGATCCAGGGATCCCACTCCTGGACCCATACCTGGAAAAGATTAAAACTCTTAATTCACGAAGATACATAACCCCTATATTCATAGCAGTACTATTTATAATAGCTAAGATACAGAAGCAACTTAAATGTGCATTAAGAGATCAATGGATAAAGATAAGGTGTGTGTGTTTAATATATATATAACTCATCCCTAAAAAGATGAAATAATGCCAGTTGCAGTAACATAGACTGAGCTAGAAATTATATCGAGTAAGCCAAAGATAACTTCATATATCACTTACACGTTGAGTCTAAAAAAATAATACAAATGAAACAGACTCAGACACAGAATACGAACTTAGGGTTTTGAAGGGGGAAGGGATTAATTAGGAGCATAGGATTACTAGATCCACACCTCTCTCTGTATATAAAATAAACAATAAGGATTAACTGTATAGCACAGGGAACCTATTCAATGTCTTATAATAACTTATAATGAAAAAGAATCAGAAACGTGTAACCAAATCACTTTACTGTACACCTGAAACTAAGACAGTATTGTAAATAAACTACAAATTTAAAAAAAATTATCTTTGAGATTCTGAGTCAGCTGGTACCATTTTAGTATAATAGGTACAATGACGGAAAGGATACATACAGGTCACTGTATACAGAACTGTGTTAAGTGTACTTATGTGTTTACAATTTTTGCAAGTTTGCATTCCTGTGTATTCTGGCATCCTCTCTCCTGTCTTAGCACTCACATAAGCACCATTCCCAGCTCAGCTCTGTCACCACCACAATCCACACTCAGTTCAATAAACGAAAAGGTATAGAGAGGTCCATTCCTACCTAACTTAATCCCAAGACTGCATGCCTTCTGTCTGGTCATGGCCATTCTCATTTCCTAAAATGACTGTTGATATAGAAGGCACTCAGTAAAAATTTATAAATGAATCAACTGTGTCTAATAGCTTAAAAAGTCTCTAACAGTTAATCATTTTAACAAAGTTACAATGATCTCGATATCAAAGAATGCCACACAAATTGAGGTAAAACTCATTAACAAATAACATTTATTTTTCTTTTACATATGTATTTCACAGCCCAAACATCACATTGCCTTCAGAGAAAGGTGCTTTTATGCCGTTATATTTTACTATTTACCACAAAGGCATTAAACATTCTCATTAACATGATGAGACAATCTGCTGGTAAACATTTAAACACACAGACATCGGTTTCAATATTTTAAGAACATATTTTTTGGTCATAACCAAGGAAGTACATCAAAATATGACAACACTGGCTAATATTTTTCAAGCAAATAATAATTAACTCTGCATAGTTTATACAATAGGCTGTGGTAATAAATAATATCACCAATCTCATCAGCTATTAACTGGCCACAAAAAGCCTAACATTCATTTTCATTATAAGAAATGCTCTATTGGTTTAGTTTCAACATAGCCTTAAAATGTGGTGGGTGTTTAACCTTGAATACATGAAAAAAAAAAGGTACTAAACTGGACTAAGAAAAGAAGTACTGACTTGGTATGTTCCAGTTAACTACAAATATGTCATGTCCACATATTACATTCCTAACATGAAGGCAAATATTTAAATAGAAAAACTAGCAGTCCAAAAAATGTGAAATGTGCAAATTGTGAGGAAAACATTGCATTTAAATTTGCACTCATTTGCAAGTTACAGTACTAGCTCAGTATAAACACTAACAGGAAAAATACTCAGCGGGGAAGAATGGGAAGGATCTCTCCCAGCAGAGAACTAGTCCCTGTGCATTCCTCCAAAGTTATGCCGTGGAGCTTTAACTCCTATGACTATCCTGCCTTCAATAGAGGAGACTGCAGACATGCTTCGATCAGTGGAAAGAAGAAGAAAAAAACCTGAATCTGCAATATTTTCTTCCTTAATTTGGTATAAAGATCCTTCTCTTTATTATAACTTACTGGTATGCTAATGTCTAACCTCATATGTGCTCTGAGTCAGGTTTGCTAAATGCTGTAAAGAATAGCTACCCTTGATATGATAGTAGGTGCTATTTTATTTCAGTATGTCAGCATGATGAAAGGTACATGCATAGTCATTCTACCCTCCCACATAGGCAAAACTTAGCCTAATGCTCAGCTTGGATCAGATTCAAATTCTACACAGAGATTCTCTGTATTGTTTTCAATGTGTTAATAATAGCTTGCAAAGCAGAAATGCCTAATAATTTCTGCAGTGTGTTTTTTAATTGAAATGCTTATAAAAATAAAGCCCCAATCCCTGTTTATGGAATGTCAAGAATTCTATGAGGAATGTTAAAAGCACTAGGCAAAACCCTCGTTTTCAGTGTCCCGTCTGCCCCGCAGGAGAAGATCCGGTTGCCCTGGGTGATGTCTATCTGCATGACTCCAGCCCCAAGGTTTCTGAATATGGACTGTTTAGCATGTTCATTTTTAAATGAATGAATTAGGCCATGGTCTGTCAATCTCCAAACCTAGTTTAAAGAAAAAGTGAAAACAAAATCTTAAGTCATTTTAGAAAAGCAAGATCCAAAGCTTATAAAAACATGGCCTGTACTTCTATTCTCCTGGCCCAATTGATCTCATTAAAGCCCAACTTTCCCAGCCAATCACTGCCACTTTCTTAACACTTTAACACTTAACACTTTATTTATCTAATTGGAAATAATACCATTCACATGATTCATTTACTGTCCTTACACTTTTCTGTTCCTTCTTTCAAATTCCTATCTTCACGGTCCTCTTCTTTCATATTAACCATATATATCCCATCTCTAATCCAATTAAATACATTCCTAAGGTATGCTAGGCCCTGGGGCAAACAAACAAACCAGCCCCACCTCACTTTCCCAGAGACCTCACTCTACAAAACAGTGTCAGGTACTAGGGGGCAGAGGTGTGGGGAGGGCAGGAAGTACAACTTCCTCTGAGAAGCCAAAATCATGCCACCCAAAAATCCATGCATTAGTTAAACTCATTTTTTTAAAGCTTTTTAATGACCTATAAGTAGACTGAATTTGATTGCTTTTTAATGACCTAAAAAGTAGACTGAATTTGATTATCTGTTTTTCTAGATCCTAATAGTTTGGAAAGAACCACGAGGAAGTAAGGGAGGAAGGGGGTCAAGAGACAGTCATTCCCACAAAGCTTCCCTTTACAACACCATCGTTTCAAAGAATGTAGTGAGTTCTGTGGTTTGGTTCCCCCTCCCCAGTCAATCTCGACAGCAGATAAAACACTGAGCACATTCCAGCCTCTGGTACTGACTCACCTTGATGTTACCTTCTGCTGAACCTGTGGTAAAATATTCCTCACAGGGATCGAGAGCCAGCGCCTTAATAGCGGAGTCATGTGCCTGGAATGTGTGAATCAGCTGCCTCTGCCTGATGTCAAAAATGCAGATGTGGCCTTTCCTGCCTCCAGATATGAGGAGTTGCTGTTTTGGTGCATAGTGGAGCACCGTGGCACCGTGATCATGGCACGTGAAACCTGAAGAAGAGAAACGTCAAGAACCTCTCCCCAACTATGGCCATCTTGGCAGTTCTGACAGTACTGAAATAAGCATTTAAATAATACAGAAATTACTATCACATTTTCCTTTCTAATTTCTGTAACTGTATGATCAAAGTATTAGTATAGACAATGGCAGAGAAAAAAATTCTTCACTATAATCTCAACATGAAAAACACAAACTTTAAAATTCAAGCCCAAACTAAGTTATACTGCATCCTAAGAAGTAGGTGGAAGGAAAAGTGCAAAGGAGACCAAACTTCTCAATGATATTCAGTGTCCTCATTAATCCCCACCAATGATAAGTATTTACTGCCCCCACATAAACATTTATCAAAAGTTCTTCTCAGCTAGGGAGTAAAGTAATTGTAACTCAACTACACTAGTGTGAAAAGTACCAGCTGCAAGTTAAGAAGTTATCCTTCCCAGGGCTCTGCATTCAATATGATTAAAGCCTTAAACTAATCTGTGGCAAATCTTTAAGAGATATTAATAATTATTTACAAGAAAAAGAACTTTGCAATCAAAATTGGGAAACAACTACACCTTTCAAAATACACAGAAGAGTAAAAGACTGAGAAATATGTTAAAAAAAAAAAATTCCACCAAGCTCAGTTTAACCCAAACTCACTGGAGCAGTGAGCATTCTTGGAGGCACTATGTAGACAACAGATTTTGAGGACAGCAATTTGGAAAACACTGTCTCAAAAGGAGTTATGTTTGAATGACATTGTTCATATTTCTAACTCATCATAAGGTTAACTTATTTTACGGCTAGGTTTAATTCTTTACAATGTGATCTCACTTCTACTGAGCTGAATGAACTCTTGACAACTAATTCCTTACATGGCCTTGTTAATAGCACACTCTCCATATCATATCTTCTGAGTGGACTACAACACAAAAATTATTCTAGGCTGGCTGGATTTCCATGACCATACACATTTACCTCAGCAAGGCAGCCAGATACTGTAGTTAACTTTCAGAATCTTATTCATTCTAAATATTTCTCCATTTTTAACCCATGAATAAAACACTCACTGGATTTACTGTTTAAGTAAAACCAGAAGAGCTTTCCTATATGGTGCACAGAAAATCACAAACTTAACTCACTCACCATGAATGAGGCTGTTTCCAGGTGATATCAATGTGTCCCACAGGCACACATTTCTAATAAAGAAATAATAACAAAAATAAACAATTGCTCTAAATTCTCACTAGGAGTAAACTGTGTCAGCACATCAAATGTTTTAACTTACTGACTACTGCATTTTTTTGCTCTCTCCCATTTAGGAAGCAGTGATTCTAACCCTAACCCCAACCCAGAGGTTGGGAGTGGGGATGTACCTCTTTCAGGGTTTCTCCTTTTCAAACCACAGGTTTCTGTCCTCACATGGTCCTGCCCGACTCTGCCCCATCTCATCCCCCAGCCCTATCTCTTTTCCATTATCACTCCAGGGAAACCGAGATGTGATTTCCTGAGCAGAATGATGCTTTTATACCCCTGGGGGCAAACACAACAGGGAAATGAGAGATCTTACTGGTGGGCACATGTCACCAATGGAAACAATGTTAAGGCCAAGAGTGTTGAAAACGATGGCTACAGCATCTCAAAAATCTATAGTATTACTGCAATTAATAAAAATAGCTTTAACATCAAAATTCCACACAATTATTAATAGGTTACATTAGAAGTAATTGTGGTCTTTCACTTTCTGGTGAGGAAAAGTACTCGAAGAATTATATAACATAGTCTTTGTATTCCTGAAGTGGAAAAACCTAAATAGAAAACCACACTTTCTAGCAAGAATACCTTTCTGTCTAAAATGTGTTTATTTCTTTCTTGGCTTCTCTGTCAACCTACCTATTGTCATTGGACTGTCCAGATGTGGCAACTAGACTTGAGGAGGTAACAAATGCAAAGTCACTTGTGGCTTTACTGTGGCACTGCCAACTCTATGGGAACAAAGTGCAGCTGATGTTATCTCAAAATCCAGTAAAATGTACAGAACAAATACATTTTTGCTAAGCATATATGCATGAGCTAAGGACAGTTTTTAAAATAAAGAATAAGTGACAAGATTAGCTGTCATTTGCATATTATGTGGCTAATACCCAATTATTTGTTAAAACTGCAAGAGTTAGCAAAAACATGGAATTAAATGTTATTTTTTTGGATTAGGTAAGAAAGGAATAAAATACCAAGTATCTAAACTTAACCAAGCCATTTAATTATTTATTAAGGGTTCAATCAAACTATTTTAATGCTAATCATCTCAAATACAGCTTTAAATAATAACATTCAATCATAATATACAACCATAACCCAAGGAGGAAAAACTCTTACATGCCTGCCCATCTAGTCTTAGACATGAAGGACTCAAGTCAAATTAACTTTGTAACCTAAATAGCCGCCTTCCTTTCTACCTGTCTGTACCCTGCCCTTGCCCCAGGTGGAGAGCAGTAATAAAACAAGCTCAAAAGTGGTCCTGCAAATAAAAAATGCAGTTTAAGGCTGCCCAGGACAGCACCTGAGGATGTTCCAGTGCTGTGAGGAACCATCTGAGACAGGCCTGACTTTCCTTGTTGGGTCAGGTGTGGATGAAGAGAAATTAGTTTTCTTTTTTTTTTAATATTTTTTTTATTTTCACACTGTACAGCAAGGGGGTCAGGTTATCCTTACATGTATACATTACAATTACATTTTTTCCCCCACCCTTCGTTCTGTTGCAACATGAGTATCTAGACAAAGTTCTCAATGCTATTCAGCAGGATCTTCTTGTAAATCTATTCTAAATTGTGTCTGATAAGCCCAAGCTCCCGATCCCTCCCACTCCCTCCCCCTCCCATCAGGCAGCCACAAGTCTCTTCTCCAAGTCCATGATTTTCTTTTCTGAGGAGATGTTCATTTGTGCCGGATATTAGATTCCAGTTATAAGTGATATCATATGGTATTTGTCTTTGTCTTTCTGGCTCATTTCACTCAGTATGAGATTCTCTAGCTCCATCCATGTTGCTGCAAATGGCATTATGTCATTCTTTTTGATGGCTGAGTAGTATTCCATTGTGTATATATACCACCTCTTCCGAATCCAATCATCTGTCGATGGACATTTGGGTTGTTTCCATGTCCTGGCTCTTGTCAATAGTGCTGCAATGAACATGCGGGTGCACGTGTCTCTTTTAAGTAGAGTTTTGTCCAGATAGATGCCCAAGAGTGGGATTGCGGGGTCATATGGAAGTTCTATGGATAGATTTCTAAGGTATCTCCAAACTGTTCTCCATAGTGGCTGTACCAGTTTACATTCCCACCAACAGTGCAGGAGGGTTCCCTTTTCTCCACAACCCCTCCAGCACTTGTTATTTGTGGATTTATGAATGATGGCCATTCTGACTGGTGTGAGGTGGTACCTCATGGTAGTTTTGATTTGCATTTCTCTTATAACCAGCGATGTTGAGCATTTTTTCATGTGTTTGTTGGCCATCTGTATATCTTCCTTGGAGAAATGTCTATTCAGGTCTTTTGCCCATTTTTCCATTGATTGATTGGCTTTTTTGCTGTTGGGTTGTATAAGTTGTTTCTATATTCTAGAGATTAAGCCCTTGTCGGTTGCATCATTTGAAACTATTTTCTCCCATTCTGTAAGTTGTCTTTTTGTTTTCTTTTGGGTTTCCTTTGCTGTGCAAAAGCTTTTCAGTTTGATGAGGTCCCATGGGTTTATTTTTGCTCTAATTTCTATTGCTTTGGGAGACTGACCTGAGAAAATATTCATGATGTTGATGTCAGAGAGTGTTTTGCCTATGTTTTCTTCTAAGAGTTTGATGGTGTCCTGTCGTATATTTAAGTCTTTCAGCCATTTTGAGTTTATTTTTGTGCATGGTGTGAGGGTGTGTTCTAGTTTCATTGATTTGCATGCAGCTGTCCAGGTTTCCCAGCAATGCTTGCTGAAGAGACTTTCTTTTTCCCATTTGATGTTCTTGCCTCCCTTGTCAAAGATTAATTGACCATAGGTGTCAGGGTTTATTTCCGGGTTCTCTATTCTGTTCCATTGGTCTGTCTGTTTTGATACCAGTACCACACTGTTTTGATGACTGTGGCTTTGTAGTATTTCTTGAAGTCTGGGAGAGTGATGCCTCCTGCTTGGTTTTTGTTTCTCAGGATTGCTTTGGCGATTCTGGGTCTTTTGTTGTTCCATATAATGTTTGGATTGTTTGTTCTAGTCCTGTGAAAAATGTCCTGGGTAATTTGATAGGGATTGCATTGAATCTGTAGATTGCTTTGGGTAGTATGGCCATTTTTACAATATTGACTTTTCCAATCCAGGAACATGGAATATCTTTCCATTTCTTTACATCTTCTTTGATTTCTTTGATTAAAGTTTTATAGTTCTCAGCATATAGGTCCTTTACCTCCTTGGTCAGGTGTATTCCGAGGTATTTGATTTTGTGAGGTGCAATTTTAAAAGGTATCGTATTTTTGTATTCCTTTTCTAATGTTTCATTGCTGGTATACAGAAATGCAACTGACTTCTGAATGTTAATCTTATATCCTGCTACTTTGCCGAATTTATTAATCAGTTCAAGTAGTTTTGGGGTTGAGTCCTTCGGGTTTTCTATGTATAGTATCATGTCATCTGCATACAGTGACAGTTTTATCTCTTCTCTTCCTATATGGATGCCTTTTATTTCTTTTGTTTTTCTAATTGCTGTGGCTAGGACTTCCAAAACTATGTTGAAGAGCAGTGGTGAGAGTGGGCATCCCTGTCTTGTTCCAGATTGGAGTGAGAAGGCTTTCAGTTTTTCCCCATTGAGGATTATATTTGCTGTGGGTTTATCATAAATGGCTTTGATTATGTTCAGGAATGTTCCCTCTATACCCACTTTGGCGAGGGTCTTGATCACGAATGGATGTTGAACTTTGTCAAATGCTTTTTCTGCGTCTACTGAGATGATCATATGATTTTTGACTTTTTTTTTTGTTAATGTGGTGTATGATGCTGATTGATTTGCGTATGTTGAACCATCCTTGTGAACCTGGGATGAACCCAACCTGGTCATGGTGTATAATTTTTTTGGTATATTGTTGGATTCGGTTGGCTAAGATTTTGTTGAGAATTTTTGCATCTATATTCATCAACGATATTGGCCAATAGTTTTCTTTTTTGGTGGTATCTCTGTCTGGTCTTGGAATGAGGGTGATGGTGGCATCATAGAATGTCTTTTGGAATATTCCTTCTTCTTCAACCTTTTGAAAGAGTTTAAGGAGGATGGGCACCAATTCCTCTTTATATGTTTGATAAAATTCACCTGTGAAGCCATCTGGTCCTGGACTTTTATTTGTAGGGAGTGATTTTATGACCTCTTCTATTTCATTTCTAGTGATCGGTCTGTTCAGTTGGTCTGCTTCTTCTTGATTCAGTTTTGGCAGGCTGTAAGATTCTAGAAAATTGTCCATTTCTTCCAGATTGTCAAACTTGTTGCCATATAGTTGTTCATGGTATTCTCTTATGGTTTTTTGTATTTCTGCTGTATCCGTTGTGATTTCTCCTTTTTCATTTATAATTTTGGTTATTTGAGTTCTTTCTCTCCTCTTTTTAGTGAGTCTGGCCAGGGGTTTGTCAATTTTGTTTACCTTTTCAAAGAACCAGCTCTTGGTTTTATTAATTTTCTCTATTGTTTTTTGAGTCTCTATTTTATTGATTTCTTCTTTGAGCTTTATAATTTCCTTCCTTCTGCTGACTTTAGGACTTTTTTGTTCTTCTTTTTCTAATTCATTTATGTGGAGGGTTAAGTTGTCAATTTGGGATCTTTCTTCTTTTTTGAGAAAGGCCTGTATTGCTATAAATTTCCCTCTGAGCACTGCTTTCGCAGCATCCCATAGATTTTGAGAGGTTGTGTCTTCATTATCATTTGTTTCAAGGTAGTTTTTAATTTCCTTCTTGATTTCCTCATTGACCCATTGGTTTTTCAGTAGCATGTTGTTTAGTCTCCATGTAGTAGGTTTTTTCTCTTTCCTTTTCTCATGGTTGATTTCTAATTTCATGGCATTGTGGTCAGAGAAGATACTTGAGATAATTTCTATGCTCCTAAATTTACTGAGGTTAGCTTTGTGTCCCAATATGTGGTCGATTCTTGAGAATGTTCCATGAGCATTTGAGAAGAATGTGTGTTCTGCTTTTTTTGGATGTAGTGTCCTGAAGATATCAATTAAGTCTAACTTTTCTATTGTTTCCTTTAGGATCTCTGTTGCTTTATTGGTTTTCTGTCTAGAGGATCTGTCCATTGATGTGAGGGGGGTATTAAGGTCTCCTACTATGATTGTATTCTCATCAATATCTCCCTTTATGTCTGTTAATATTTGTTGTATGTATCTGGGTGCTCCTATATTTGGGGCATATATGTTGACGACAGTAACATCCTCTCCTTGGATGGATCCCTTAATCATTAAATAGTGTCCTTCTTTGTCTTTCTTTATGTCTTTTGTTTTAAAGTCTATTTTGTCTGATATGAGTGTTGCGACTCCTGCTTTTCTGTCATGTCTGAAGAGAAATTTGGAGGTGAGGACCCAGAAGGAGAATCAGAGTATTTAAAATAAAATGGTTTTCTGTTGGGAATTATCATGGTATAGATATGACCAAAGGAGTAGGATAGATTGAAGATCACTTCTCTTTCTGTCAAGACTTTATGATACAGAATATACTAATTTAAGAAAAACATCTTACTGCATATACACAGTCTAGAAAATTAAAGTCAACATATGTGAAGCCAGAAGTCTGCAGAGAATAGCATCACCTTCCTCCCTTCCCTGTGCCCCAGCCCCACTAAATGCACACATGCCTGTCTACATCACCAAGTGATTTATCATGACCTGGATCAATGAATGCGGTGGCCTACCAGGAATGATTTTTTATTTTTTATAATCTAGTAAACAACATTCTGGAGCAAACTGGCCTACATGGATCCTGTTTGTTTTTTAATACAGTACTTACAATTTATCACTACAAAACCATCTTTAAGAAGTTAGGAAAATCCCCTAAATATTTTCACTCTTCAAGCTGTGAAAAGTAAAGTTTTTTGCTTTTTAGTCATTTTTCTCTAAAACTAGGCAATGGTGGGTGCTGGGCTTTGGTTGCTAGACACAACAGTCCCCTTCCCAACAGATCCTGGGATTCTCTGTCTGAAAAGAACACTACTTCACAAACAAAGTGAGCTCTGGCTGTGCTCTGGGAATGTTGAATGGTACTTACTAGGTAAGGTTTGGGATTTGATGCAGTTTGGTTTACTTGCCAGATACTCAGAAAACCCTCTCCATCTGCAACAGCACACTGCAAGAACAATATAGATATTACACACACTTCATATCAGAGGTAAAATCATGTATGGAAGGGGAGTCACTTAGTCCCCACTTAACTAACATTCTGCCTAAATCTATGTTTCTGTTGCTGTAGTTCTCAAGAAAGCCCAAGTATTAAAACATCCTGTGGCCTTTTAAATGCTTTTCCATGCCTCCAAAGTTTGTTTTCCTCCAAACTTCTCTAAGAGAATTCAGTAAGAAACTGGAATTTGCTCATGTGCCTGACTCTGCACACAGGTACCTTCAACACATTCAACGAAAAGAGGGTTCTTTACCCTCAGAGAGTGCTTAGTATCTGTAAGTGGATGATTAATTCATCCACACAAAATTCTGTGGATTTATGCTTTTATTGAGAGCCAGGGGGGCTATGTAAACAGACACCATCAAATTGCCTGCTCAGCTTAAATCCAGAGTGAATTTGTTTTCAGATGTAGTGTTACTTGCCATTTACTCATAAATATCCACGATTATTTTCAGATGAACTTAGCAGTAACCTCCTGGAACTAACCTTGTTGCCTTGTGAATTGAAATACAATCTGGTAACTCTTGCATTGCCAGCTTGGCGGAAACAGACAAGTTGCTGAGGTCGTGTCCATTCAAACATTCGCACACTGCCATCCTGAGCACCTGTAAGATCTGAGATGCAAAAGGACAAGCAAAAAACAAGAAATAAAGCTACAGAAAGAGTTTCAATATTTCCCATTCTAGAAGCCAACTTCAGAATGACAGAGGCCTCTTACAGTCCATGGATCATAAATAAAATACTTACAGTATTGATGGACTGGGTGTGAGGTCATTCTCTTAACATTATGTAGATTCCTTTTCATCAGCTTTAAAAGAAGATTAAAAATAAATTGACATTGTGCATCACAGAAGAGATGAGGAAGGATATGCTTCAGGCCAACTCTAATCCTGATCACATTTACACTCTCATACCTGGATTATTCCTGAAATAAACCCTGCTGTGGATTTCCTGACCCACTTAATATACGACATCTGTCTGAACAGGCTGGGAAAGCACAGTCACTTATTGGTGCGGCCCTGGCCTGTGAGGACTGTGAGGGTATCAAGTCGCTTCATCTAGTGATAAAGGGAACTCTCCTCCAGGTGCCCCTCCCTGAGGACAATCAGGAGTATCTCCAGAGTCTTCAGAGCAGAACATGAGAATGGGACCCCTTTAACTACAGGAACTAACAGCAATGTTACTGGTACACTCTTCAAACACTTAGACACGAATTGCTCTCCGTCTCTGCCTTACCACTCTGTGCCTCTCAGTTTGCTCATCTATAAAATGATAGTGGGAGATAACAGAACCTACCACCTAGGACTATTATAAGTAAAAGCATGCATCTGACACAAGAAACTCATGGCATGTTAGCTGCTGTTACTGAGGTGTACTAACTGGTCAATGCGCTGCTCTTCAGCATCATCCTAGGTCAAAGTGATTTCAACCTAGTTCTGAGTGAGTCCATAGCCAGAAACCATACCTAATAGTGAATAACATACCACACTAGCTCCAGTGCTAGTCTGTCCACTGCCCAGCCACGGCAGAGATGAAGGTGGATGCACCTGACTTGCTGAATAGGATGCTGCATTGGGTTGATAAAGAGTTGTAGTGGAACCACGATAATCAATATCATCTGAACTGTGGAAAACATCCGTGCGTTACTGTGAAAGTTCCATTTTCTCAACATAAATTCCAGTTACAGAGCTTTTTATGTACCCAAAGGACAGTCTTTATTTATTTATTTATTTTTGGCCATGCTCGCAGCCTGTGCAAGTTCCCAGGCCAGGCATTGAATCTGTGTCACAGTTGTGATCTGCACCACAGCTGCAGCAACACGAGATCCTTAACCCACTATGTTACAAGGGAACTTCCAGGACAGTCTTTATTTTTTTAAAAAGATGAATAAATATCCATGGGAAAAACTTAGATACAAGTCTTGATCATAGCCAATTTTAGTACTGGTTAACTTTTTCCCTTTAGGCAAAATAAAAGTTTAGTCTAATGTTCAGGGGAATCTTACTGTTACACAAGTTAAAACAAATGTTTGAAGTTTTTAACACAGATTTTCTTTCTATCCTGTATAGAGAAAGATTATATGTTCTCTAGAAGTACACTTACAAAATTCATACATTTTCAAGAAACTTGAGTTAACAGAGTTCTTAAAGTTAAGGCGCTAATTATTACATAAAAATGTTACAGGAATTTTTAACGATAGATTATATCATATTACACGGTTACACCTACCCAGAAGTATGACTGAAACCTGATTATATTATACACTAACAAGATAGAAAACAGCACAATGAAAGAGGCTATCAAGGCACCATTCCCAGCACATACAATTTCCGAGAGAGTCTGGAGAAAAGCAAGAGGGAGGGAAAACGTGGAGGAGAAACCCCAAAACAGGAAAGTGCTCCTACACTCTTGGTGCAGTATCCATAGTTTTACTGAAAAGTAAAGTTGTTTACATTTTCATCTGTAAAAAAGGTATGCTTCTAAAAAGATAATCAAGAGGAAACACTGAAAATTACTCATTAAGCGTGACTCATCAATCAGTCTAATATACTGGTGTATTCTGCTTTTTATTGTAATCATCCAGGTCAGCTGTATTTATTGCATATTGCATAACTTCTGACATTTCTTTGGGATTAAATGTCTAAGCGGCAGTTGTTAACATCAGGCTTTGGTGTTGGGGATTATTCTAACTCAAGCACTGTGAATAGTTCAGGGTCTAATGGAAGAAATGTAATTTGGTCACAGACATAAGCAGAGCCTTTTATTGGCAGCCAAAACAATTATGTTTGTCTCATTCCCAAATGAAGGGAGAGAGGTACATAGACTTTCCAAGATCATTCAAAGCATGTGCATAACCATTTAATCCAGGTTCTTTTTGAAGAAAACTACATTTAAAATTGACTGCTTAAGAAACAAACCTTTTGGATTCTCTGTCATATTCTTCTCCAATCCAAATGTATGCCTGAGAGGCCAGTAGAGAGGTAACATCAAGTTCTTGTACATCATGTGTTGAAGCCAAAACAATTTCATTACAGTTTGCCTGTTAAAGCAAAAGCAGAGTCAGTCACTTCAGCAACTTCATGAAACAAAGTACTACATTCTTTATAATGACTAAAGACTTTACCTTATTAATGGAAAATGCCATGATCATATCTGATTCCTTATGAATGATTTTTGCTCTTCCCCCTGGATAGCCCAGATCTGCTTCTACCTGTAAGACAGGCAGCAGTTTTAGTTACCGCAACATAGCTCCAGAGAGATATATATACATCCCACAAATTTTAAAAGAAGGACAAGAAGAAAATGTAGCAGCAGCAGCAGCAGCAGCAAGAAAAAAGGTACCAGCGATGTGTGTTGAAAATTAGCTTCAGAATTAGCTTAAATTTTCTGATGCCCTGCAATCACCCCAATTATAAAGATTTCCACTGTGATTATAGTATACTAAGTAACGGTCACAAAAGATAGCTAACATAATTTTCACTAGTAATTTATAACAGTAACTTGTCCCTCATCTCTTCCGAAAGTGCACAAAGATACCGCAGTAAGAATGTGGGAGAAAAAGACATAGAAAGACAAAGGAATCACGTAAGAAATGAAATATTTCTAAATATGGGTGATGAGACAGGAGTAAGAAGTCGGATAGAAGAATAGTTAGAAAGGAATGAAGGAGACTGCATGAGAGGAAGGTGTAAGAGTCAAAGGTGATGGGAAGGAAAGAAGAGGCAGAATCAAGAAGCAGGAAAGATAAAACAATCATGTGTGAGAACAGATGGGGACAAGGGACCAAAGGGAAGACAGAACAGGAGGCAAGAAAGAGAAGAACCAACAGCAAGAAAGACCACAATGGACACGGTGGAGCATCTCCTACCCTGCGCCACTGAGGTGCGTGGGAGCAGTGAGCGCTGTGGCGAGTTAGCCAGCTGGGCAGGCCATGGTTAGTATTAGAAATGAGGGGTGGCTCCTTGAACTTTAAGGAGTGAGCTATATACAAGAGCATAGAACACTACCTTGATGTGGCAATCTTCTGCTACGCTGCAGTTTTGTTTGACCTGCTCCACATGTTCTTCTATAGACTAAATAACACCACACCGTCACAAACACAAAACACATGCATGAAACAAAATTATAAAAAGAACAAAAATTTTCAAACTGAAATGGTCACGCCATCACTTAAAGATGGCAAAAATGAATTTGCAAATTTTAGAAATGAATTTAAAAGCACAAAATCAAAGAAATTAAACAGAGTAAAATGTGATGCCATCAAAAAAACACAAAGCAAAACAGGCAAAATCAAAGTGACTACTACTTATATAAAAGCAATTTCAAAATAAAAATCCATTATTTGTGCATCAGTTGTATAACTTAAAGTTCTAACAAACTGCATCTATTAAAAATAAAATCAGATGCATTCTATACTATGCAGACTGCTATTTTATAGGGGTTTGTTTCCAATAAAAAATTAAAACTATTTTTTTCTAAATACAGATTGAAAGTACTGATAATTACTTCACTCTTACTCATAAGGAATATATCCGTGAAGAGAGAGTAAGGGATTAGAATTCATATGTATTATATATAATCTTGTAATTGTTCTCCTTACAAGTAACTGCTTGATGAGATGATGCATGGGAAAGAAATCACACCTACAACTTGCTCCTGGGTGATGACAGGACCATTAAGGATGGCTTCAGTTAGAAGTAATATTTCTGTTCTGATGTCAAAACCTCTAAAGGTTTGATAGGAGCAATACACTCCTCCTAAGGCCTCCTGCAGGGCTCGCCTCTCTTTCAGCCAACCGGGCCCAATTCTCTGGGCCTTCAGTGACTGCCCAAGGCTGCAGCAGCTGACAAGAGGGGAAGAGAATTTGGCAAAAGCCAGATTGCTAAAGAACCTATTTGCCTTTAATCGAATGGTTAAGTTTGCCACATTTATCAATTTTTGTCACAAAAACTTGTTTTGTGGAATACTCAATGAGTAAAAATATCTTCTTATGAATATATCTAAAATTTGAGCATTTCTCTGAATTTTATTTTTATCAAGTAATTTTTAAAAATTAACCAACATTGGAGTTCCCGTCGTGGCGCAGTGGTTAATGAATCCGACTAGGAACCATGAGGTTGCGGGTTCGGTCCCTGCCCTTGCTCAGTGGGTTAACAATCTGGCGTTGCCGTGAGCTGTGGTGCAGGTTGCAGACGCAGCTCGAATCCCGTGTTGCTGTGGCTCTGGCATAGGCCGGTGACTACAGCTCCGATTCGACTCCTAGCCTGGGAACCTCCATATGCCGTGAGAAGCGGCCCTCGAAAAGGCAAAAAGACCCCCCCCCCCAAAAAAAAAAAATTAACCAACATTGTAGCATCCTTAGGATTACTTTGCCAATTTTACTAACTAATCAATTCATTGAATTTACCAAATTTCTTGACCAAAATATCCTATTTAATAGTTTAAAAGATAAAACACTACTATTGGATGGGGAGCTTTAATAAATTTTGCATATTTCTGAACTAAGAGACCAATTTTTATTTTGTCTTAACAGCTTTAACATTTTTCTTCTAAATTAAAATCATTTTTCAGCAGATCTATACTATTCAATTCAGTAGCTGCTAACCACATGTGGCTATTTAAATAAAATTAAAATTCAATCCCTCAATGACACTAGCACACTTCAAGTGCTCAATAACCACAAGTGTCTGGTGACTACTATACAGAACAGATAAATCCTATTATCACAAGAAGTTCTACTGGACAGCACTGAATAAGATATTAATTTCATTCGATCATATGAAATTCAAAAGGTACAAAGAGTACATGATAAAAATTCCTCCTCCCATCCAAACTCCCAGCCATCTACTTCCCCTCCCTGGAGCCAACCAACAAACACTTATACAGCATTTTAAGAAATGGTCAGTTTATCTTTGTCCCACCTCACTCTACATGGAGAGCCTCTGCTGGCAGAAAACTGGACAAGAACACACAGCTTGGGCTGCTCCCTAGAGGAGCACAGGGATGGACAAATGTAAAGAAGAGGAGATAACAGCCAGAATGGGAGAGAGGCTTAGTTAGGGAAGAGGGAAGCCAGAAAGGAGACAACAACAGATCCTGAAGGTCATGACAGGAGTCTGAGGGTCCAAGCAACCTAGACCCTGGCTTGCTGGCACTCTGAGGCTCTGATGATCCAACGAAGCAAAACGGCTATAACCCTTACAAATCATTGAAGCATACTTCCAAGAAATCGCTGTGTTTAATAATTTGAGGAATACTACATATTAAAAGGATCATACACCATGATCAAGTGAGATGCAAGGATTTTTCAATATCCGCAAATCAATCACATTATGATACACCACATTAACTGAAGAATAAAAATCATATGACCTCAATAGATGCAGAAAAGTTATTCGACAAAATTCAACAACCATTTCATGATAAAAACTCTCACCAAAGGGAATACTATCTCAATATAATAAAGGCTATATATGACAGACCCACAGCTAATACCATACTCAACAGCAAAAAGCTGAAAGCATTTCCTCTAACATAAGGAACATGACAAGGATGTCCACTCTCATCACTTTTATTCAACATAGTTTTATAAGTATCCTAGCCATAGCAATCAGAAAAGCAGAAAATAAACCCACACACTTATGGTCAATTAAATCTCATGACAAAGGCAGCAAGGATATACAAAAGGCAGTCTCTTCAACAAGTAGTGCTGGGAAAACTGGACAGCTGCATGCAAAAGAACGAAATCACAACACTCTCCAGTAACACAGATGCACCTAGAAATTACCATACTAAGTGAAGTAAGTCAGACAGAGAAAGACAAATGTAGTATGAGATCACTAATATGTGGAATCTAGTAAAAAAAAATGATATAAAAGAAATTATTTACAACACAGAAACCAAGCTTATGGTTACCAAAGGGGAAAGGCTGATGGGAGGGATAAATTAGGGGGCTGGGATATAATACTATACGCACTACTAAGGTAAAATAGATAAATAATAAGGACCTACTTATAGCACAGGGAAATCTACTCAATACTCCTAACAACCTATACAGGAAAAGAATCTAAAAAGGAATGGATATATGTATGTGTATAACGGAATCACTTCACTATACACCTGAAACAAACACAACATTGTAAGTCAACTACATACACTCCAATAAAATTTTTTTAAATAATTTAAAATTAAAAATTTTTTAAATAATTTAAATAATTGTCAAAAATCACAAAAATCAACTCAAAATAGATTAAAGACTTAAATGTAAGACTGGATACAATAAAATTCCTAGAGGAAAACATAGATAGACCACTCTTTAACATAAACTGGAGCAGTATCTTTTTGGAAGTGTCTCCTTGAGTAATGGAAATAAGAACAAATAAGTAAACAAATGGGATCTAATTTAACAGAAAAGAAAATCAATCCTTCAATGACCTGGCTTTCTGGTAATAACAGAGCCCTAACTAAGCAGTATCTTTCATTTTGGAAAATGCAGTAAACAATGGATTAAATGAAGGAGGAAATGGCTTTGGCTCTATGATTTCCCTAACAAGCCCTATATCAATTAAGACTTCTGTTATCCAAAAAAAAAAAAAAAGCTTATAAGACACAAAAGAATGTCTACAGTTCATTCCTCTAATTCCTTAAGTACAGGAAAAAAAAAAAAAGATTGTTCACAGGAAAAAAATAAATGACTGACCACAATAACCATTCAGATTACGTACGACTAGTGAAGAGAAAGGAATGAGTCCCATAGGTTCTACTGCCCTAGGTATGCATAAAATTGGAGAAGCAGTTCTGTATTTTACCTTGAGAAACTGAGCCATGTAGACTGTCCCTCTCGGTTTTCACTTTTCTAAGTGAAATATGATTCATTTTTTCCTTCTCACATGTTTTGTTTGCCAAATCTTTAATCATATCTGACACTCTACACTGAACAGTCTGCCCATTACCTCATTAAATAGTCAAATGGACTGAAATGCTTATACATAAGATCTGTTTACCTCTCATTTTATGATAAAGAAATCATTTTAAGTTCTACAGTGTCACTCTCCCAAATGCCTGATTCTTCTTGAACCCTGAATGGCATTACACTACTTATATTTAGCTTAAAAAATCACCGTGGAATGTACAATCTCTGCCTCACTTTGTAAAAGCAATCTTCCTTTATCTCGTATTGGGTATTTCTGTAGTTTAATCTCTCTCACAGAATTATCCTGAATTTGTTGCTTCTACACTTTATTCTGTTAATTGCTAGGTAAATAAAAATGCTTGTAAAAGGGTTATACTATAATTTTAATTAAATGATAGAGAATCATAACATAGAGTATACTCATTTTATATTACATTCCCCAAAATGTCCATCACCATGTTTGTTGCATGTGAAAGTCCAATGGCAAATATTATAAAGGAAGTACCAACTTTCACATGACAATACAGGACTTATCAAAGGACTAAGTTGTTTCACTGTTACAAAATAAAAATTCAAAGTTTTTAGCTTAAAAAATTCTCTAGGAGTTCCCTTGTAGCACAGTGGGTTAAGGATTTGGCATTGTCACTACAGCAGCCTATCCTGATCCTTGGCCTAGGAACTTCCACATAACATAGGCATGGCCAAAAAAAAAAAAATTATCTTTACTTTGGTAAACTGTTACCTATGATGTGTGAAAGATAATAAAATAAGTTGCCAACCCAAAGTAAATTTCAAGTAAATCAAGTACTGGCTTCACTAGAAATGTTAAAGAAAACTTAAAAATTACAAGAGTTTGTTTGTTTTCAAAATACCTCACTCTGGGGAGTTCCCGTTGTGGCTCAGTGGGTTAAGAACCTGACCAGTATCCATGAGGATGTGGGTTTGACCCCTGGCCTTGCTCAGTGGGTTAAGGATCTGGCGTTAGGTCACAGATATGACTTGAATCTGGCATTGCTGTGGCCATGGTGCAGGCTGGCGGCTGCAGCTCCAATTAGTCCCGAGGCTAGGAACTTCCATATGTGGCAGGTGTGGCCCTAAAAAGAAAAAAATAAATAAATAAATAAAAACAAAAACAAAATACCTCACTCTGCTTTCTTTTCTTAGTGAAAATATATCTAATGAACGTCTCTTGAAGGACTTCTTGTTTAACCAGGAAATGCCAAAGTCGTTTGACTGGAAGTGCAGAGGAATCCCGGGATCTAGTAAAAAATTTAACATATCACAACACTATTTAAGTCTATAGAAAATGTTTCATTATTTGCAGATAATTTTTTAAACCTCCATTATTGCAAAGAAGGTACAGCATTAAGCTCAACAAAATTTTATAGTTTATTTCACTCAATTTTTAGTTCTAAAAAATCATTCCTTAATCTAGCAATTAATTCTCTAATTACAGCTTGAACAGGTTGAGCTGAGAGTGAAGTGAATCTCTTATTCCCTTTTAAAGTTATACTTTAGGTTGGTTCTGTTGGTTATATAGCATATCACCCATGTATATAAAGTCATACATTTCATTTTTAAAGTCTAACAAGCTAAAATGCCTTGCTTTTTCAAGTTTATGAGCAATATTCTTTTTCAAGTTTATGAGCAATATTCTTAGTCATGGCCACTTGCCTCAAAAAAACAAAACCACATACTGCTTATCAAAAGGGGCCTAGACAGACAGGCACAAGTACAAAACATCAACACAAATCTTAATGTGTTTACTATTAAATTACTGACCAAAGGTCAGTAGCACCTTTTTTGCACATGTAGCTTATTATTAAGATTTCTGCAAGAGTTCTTAAAATGATGACGAAAATACAAAAAAAAAAAATTTTCCTGATTTAAAACTACTATGTCTACTGAAGTATAGGCAATACATGAAAAATATTTTCTATCCAGATTTCTAATGTTTTCCTTAGCATATACTGCTACAAATAGAATTGTAGGTTCAAAGTTATGAACTTTTTAAAGGCTAATGGCTTATTATTTTGCCAGACTGTCTTCTAGAAAGGTTAAACCAAGCTATACTCTCATTAGCATTACAAGAGCATTCTTACTTGAATGGAGTATTTTCAGGTTCCAGCATCGCTTTATTTCGAAGGAGAGCTGGTCCAGCTCCTACTGAAAGGTCAGTTGGATATGTGTTGATATAGTTGGGAGGGGGACCTTCAAACTGATCCATTTTCTCTTGCAAGATCTGTTCCCAATTCTCCAAGTTTTTAATCACAGCAATACCTAATGGTGATGTTACAGGCAACTCTAAAACGTAATAGAATATGACACTTATTTTGAGGGAAATTGTTGGTTTTCGCCACATATTTACAAAACCCAAACACTTTGAGCCAAGACTTCTGAAAATACAAACAAATCTGAAAATGTTGATCTAACACCATTTGAATGCTTAATGCTTTGAACAAAACAGAAGACCAGCTCTCTAAAATGAGCTGAGAAAATGTCTGGTGCAGCAGAAATGAATCCGACTAGTATCCCTGAGTATGTGGGTTCAATCCCTGGCCTCACTCAGTGGGTCATAGATCCGGTGTTGCTGTGGCAGTGGGGTAGGCCGGGAGTGGCAGCTCTGATTCAACCCCTAGCCTGGGAACTTCCATAAAACTCAAGTGAAGTCCTAAACAGAAAAAAAATAAAATGAGCTGAGAAAATGTCTAGCTTCTCCAGGCTGGTCTTCTGCTTTTTCCTCCAGCCTTCTAAGTACTTATTGATTCTTGCCATACAAGTTAAAACCACAGACTGGAGCCTAAGAAAAATAAGACTTAATGACATCTCCAATGCAATAATTTTTTTTAATACCAAATGTTCTTTTAAATGGATTTTGTAAAAAGAAACTTGATAATTTGTTGTATTTAATAACATTATTTTCAAATTCCAAACTTACCAGAGAATTCCAATCCAGCAATGGGAAAGAAATTCTTAACATTGTGAAGTACTAACTTAACCATTGTCAAATGTAGAAGAGCCCAGCTGTTCAAAGAGAAAAAAAAAAAATTTCTCCTTAATTGAAAAAATTATGAGAGAAGCACAGTGAAGATCCCTGTCATATGTTTAGCCCAATCTCCCACTCAGAAAAAACAGATTTTTTTCCTCTAACAACTAACTTTAAAAAATAGTACCTTTAAAGTCTCTGAAAATAAAAATTATGCAACAATATTATTACACTTGCAATATCTGAAGACTACTGAATGGAAACAGATTTACCACATGGTCACAAGGAATCTAACAGAAGATCAATAAATTACGCATTTTTTCTCACTAAAAATGCTAGCTATTCTTTGAAACTGAATATGAAAGAAATACTCTACTACCTAGCACTTTACCTCAAAGGTACAGAATTCCTAACCTGAAAACATAAGTCAGTTTTTATATATATTCAAGACAATAACGTTACTTAAACTAGTAACATCAGGATTTTCTATAAAAGAAAAGGCAGAAAGAAAAAGATAAAAGCCTTACTTACCTATAGGAGTTAGGGTCTTGGTGCTCCTGTATCTGTGTATCTGACAAAAAAGCATCATCTTCTTCTTCATCACTATGAACGCTTTCATCAGAATCATATATAACTCCACTATCAGACAAAGGAAGAAATGGCTGCAATAAAATATGAAATTATTTTTAAATGTATAAATGGGTTTTTTTTGTCCTAACTTAACACTGAACATTTTATTTTATTTATTTGTTTATTTTGCTTTTTAGGGTTGCACCTGTGGCATATGGAGGTTCCCATGCTAGGGGTCAAATCGGAGCTACAGCTGCTGGCCCATGCCACAGCTCATGGCAACACTGGATCCTTAACCCACTGAGCAAGGCCAGGGATCGAACTTGAGCCCTGGATTCTAGTCAGATTCGTTAACCACTGAGCCATGACAGGAACTCCAACAATGAACATTTTAAATGGTGTTAACCTAAATATAAATTTTCTTTAGGAAATACTAGACTTAGAAAAGTAAAAAAAAGAAAAAAAAAAACCCCTCAGATTGAACAAAATAAGTAGCTAGATACAACACAAGTATTTTTTTAAAAATCAATTTTTTCTTATATATCAGCAATAATTAGTTCAAAAAGTCTAAAGAAAAAAGGTGCACTGAAAAATATAATACCAACAGAAAAATTTTATCAAAACTCTGAGAGAGCTACAGTGAAGGAAATTATAAATCCCTATAAAAAGCTAAAATAAGGAGACTGAAACATGTTAAAATGATGATTCTTTAATTTATGGGTATTAAGTAATTGCAATAAAATCCCTACAGGGATTTATTGTCCTTTTTTGAAATTTGATAATGACTGTAAAGTTCATAGGGAAGAAAATAACAGATAAGCTGAGAAATCTTTTTTAAGTGGATACCATTTCTTAGTGAATACCAAAATAAGTAATTAAAAGAAGTGCACTCTACAGCAAAGGAAACCCTAAACAAAACGAAAAGACAACCCACAGAATGAGAGAAAATCTTTGCAAGTGAAGCGACTGACAAGGGATTAATCTCCAAAATTTATAAAACACCTTTTGCAGCTCAATACCAAAAACACAAACAAGCCCATCAAAAAATGGGCAGAAGGGAGTTCCCGTCGTGGCGCAGTGGTTAACGAATCCGACTAGGAACCATGAGGTTGCGGGTTCGGTCCCTGCCCTTGCTCAGTGGGTTAACGATCCGGCGTTGCCGTGAGCTGTGGTGTAGGTTGCAGACGTGGCTCGGATCCAGTGTTGCTGTGGCTCTGGTGTAGGCCGGTGGCTGCAGCTCCAATTCAACCCCTAGCCTGGGAACCATATGCTGCGGGAGCGGCCCATGAAATAGCAAAAAAGACAAAAAAAAAAAGGCAGATCTAAACAGACAGTTCTCCAAAGAAGACATACAGATGGCCAAAACACACATGAAAAGATGTTCAACATCACTCATCATTAGAGAAATGCAAATCAAAACCACTATGAGGTACCACCAGCCAGAATGGCCATCATCAAAAAGTCTACAAACAATAAGTGCTGGAGAGGGTGTGGAGAAAAAGGAACGCCATTACACCATTGGTGGGAATGTAAATTGGTGCAATCACTGTGGAAAACAGTACGGAGATTCCTCAGAAAACTCAAAATAGAACTACCACTGGATCCAGCAATCCCACTCCTGGGCATCTACCCAGAGAAAACCATGATTCGCAAAGACACATGTAGTCCGATGTTCATTGCAGCACTATTTGCAATAGCCAAGACTTGGAAACAAGCTAAATATCCATTGACAGAGGAGTGGATCAAGAGGAGGTGGTACATATATGCAATGGAACATTACTCAGCCGATTAAAAGGAACAAAATACCAGCATTTTTAGCAACATGGATGGACCTAGGAATTATCATGCTAAGTGAGGTCAGCCATACAATGAGACACCAACATCAAATACTTTCACTGACATGTGGAATCTGAAAAAAGGACAGACTGAACTTCTTTGCAGAACGGATGCTGACTCAAAGACTTTGAAAAACTTATGGTCTCCAGAGGAGACAGTTTGGGGAGTGGGGGGATGTGCTTGGGTTACAGGATAGAAATTCTATAAAATTGGATTGTGATGATCATTGTACAACCATAGGTGTGATAAATTCATTAAGTAATTAAAAAAATGAATGGGCAGAAGATCTAAACAGACAGTTCTCCAAAGAAGACAAACAGATGGCCAAAAAACACATGAAAAGATGTTTAACATCACTCACTATTAGAGAAATGCAAATCAAAACCACTATGAGGTACCACCTTACACCAGCCAGAATGGCCATCATCAAAAAGTCTACAAACAGTAAGTGCTGGAGAGGGTATGGAGAAAAGGGAACCCCCTTACACTCTTGGTGGGAATGTAAATTGGTGCAACCACTGTGGAAAACATTATGGAGATCCCTTGGAAAACTAAAAACAGAATTACCATTTGATCCAGCAATCCCACTTGTGGGCATCTATCCAGAGAAAACCATGACTCGAAAAGATACATGGGAGGTCCTGTCATGGTGCATTGGAAACGAATCTGACTAGGAACCATGAGGTTGCAGGTTTGATCCCTGGCCTTGCTCAGTGGGTTAAGGATCTAGTGTTGTCGTGAGCTATGGTGTAGGTCACAGACGTGGCTTGGATCCTCTGTTGCTGTGGCTGTGGTGTAGGCTGGCGGCTACAGCTCCAATTAGATCTCTAGCCTGGGAACCTCCATATGACACCAGTGCGGCCCTAAAAAGACAAAAAAAAAAAAAAGGAAAAAAGGAAAGATACATGTACTCCAATGTTCACTGAAGCATTATTCACAACAGCCAAGACAAGGAAACAATCTAAATCTCCACTGACAGAGGAGTGGATAAAGAAGATGTGGTACATATACACAATGGAATATTACTCAGCTGTTAAAAGGAAAGAAATAATGGCATTTGTAGCAACATGGATGGACCTAGAAATTATCATGCTAAGTGAAGTCAGTCAGACAGTGAGACACCAACATCAAATGCTATCACTTACATGTGGAATCTGAAAAAAGGACACAATGAACTTCTTTGCAGAACAGATACTGACTCAAAGACTTTGAAAAACTTATGTTTTCCAAATGAGATAGGTTGGGGGGGTGGGGGATGCACTGGGGGTTTGGGACAGAGATGCTATAAAACTGGGTTGTGATGATCACTGTACAACTAAAAATGTAATAAGTAATTAAAAAAAATAAAAGTGCAGTCTAGCAATGGATGAATGGAGCAAAATTTAGTCCAAGGATAGTATCTAAACAATAAATTAATATATGACAAAAATAACATTATAAGTCATTGGGAAGAAAGGAAGGACAACCACCATTTAAGTGTAGGAAAAGAAGATAAAGAGAGGAGATCCCTGGTGGCTGTTCATTGGGGCACTGTCACTGCCAGGGCTCAGGTTCAATTCCTAGCTCTGGAACTTAGACATTCCACGGGCATGCCGCCCCCCCCCACCCCAAGAAAAAGGAGACGGGAGAGCAGGAAGAGTAAACAAATATATAAGAAGATAATAAAAGTAAACATTTATTAGTGGAAAGAACTTTCTCTGCTTAAAAACAATGTAACATCACATTAAAAAAAGCATGCGAGTTCCTATTGGGGCTCAGTGGTAACAGATCCAACTAGCATCCATAAGGACTTGGATTTATCCCTGGTCTAGCTCAGTGGGTTAAGGATCCAGCATTGCCGTGAGGTGTGGTGTAGGTTGCAGACACGGCTTGGATCCTGTGTACTATGGCTGTGGCGTAGGCTGGCTGTAGCTCCAATTCGACCCCTAGCCTGGGAACTGCCATATGTTGCGGGTGCGGCCTTAAAAAGCAAAATAAACAAACAAACAAAAACTGTTAATTCTTCAAAGTGGAAAACCTAATGGCAGTAATTTCATTAAGATTTTTGGTGTTGCTAATAGGAAATAAAAATCATTTAATCTGTCAAATTAACAAAAATGAAAAAGGAATAACTAATGAGAATAAAATCAGATGCATGTGCACTATTCTCAACAGAGTATATATCAGTAATCTGGACAGTAATCTAGAGAAACGTATCAAAAGCCTATGACCCCAGTACTACTTAATGAAATAATCAGAACACAAAAATCTTATTTAAAAAGAGACCAATCTCACATTACTTACGGAAATGAAAAAATAAATACCGCAAATACCTCATGGTTATGTAAACTATAGTACATTCATGAAAATAGTTTTTAGGTCATTAGAAATAATATGTACCTAAAAACAATGACAAACCCAGTAACAATGAGCACCCATACACCAAACTGCAGTTTCTAAATATCATTCCCACAAATGATATTTGTGGAAACAGGGTCTTAGGAGGAATGGCTGTCCTCAGTCTAGAGCAGGAAATGTGCAAGATTAGCCTAGAATGACTTAAATGAGAAAGAAAAGAAACTCAAAGATTACTAGGAGAGCTCTCAAAAAGATTCAGGAGCCAACTAGAAGAGGCTCCCATTGGCAAAGATGGGATAATCTGAACATCCATAAGAATACTAAGAGCACTGGATTAAAATACATAAAATACATTTAAATACACAAGATCAAAACAAAACTCACTGGCTTCCTCTGAAGGATGCTAGGAAATCAAAGCATCACTCTGACAACCAGTACAAAAAGCAAAGATAGGCGTTCCTGCTGTGGCACAAGGGGATGGGCGGAGTCTCTGCAGCACCAAAATGCAGGTTCAATCCTTCGCCCAGCACAGTGAGTTAAAAGAACCAGCGCTGTTGCAGCTGCAGTGGAATCTGGTCCCTGGCCTGGGAACTCCTTGTGCCCTGGGGCAGCCGAAAATGAAAAAAAAAAAAAGAAAGAAAAAAAAAAGGCAAAGAATAAAGCATTTATTCTGTCTTTCCCTTTTGAAATGTTACCTCAGGGTAACCAAACAGGCTGATGAAGGAAAGTATTCCAGTCAATAAAACTGTCATTAAAATAATGAATTCAGGCAAAGATCATCAACTAACATCACAAAAGTGTTCCTTATGGAAACACAAAACCAACCATGAAGCACTCCTGTACTCTGCTTTCCTTATCCAAGCAGAAGGGTGTCTTATAAAGCCTCTACATTTAACTCCACTTTACAGAAAAATGGGAATCAGAGGAACATGTTCAGAAGAACAAAACAAGGGGATGTCATCAGCAAAAGCCACTGAGAGCTTTTAAAGAACAAATTTGGGGCAAAAAATGAGGAGTCAACCTAGCAAAGTGAGATGGAGGTAGAACCTATAGATTAAAAGAAACTTAAAACATATCAACCAACTGCAATGTGTCATATTTTGGATCCTGATTTAACATACCAATTATTCCAAAACATTTAAGGTACACTTGGGGAAAATGTATACCTCTCTGGATACTTGATGATATTGAGGACGCACATGCATGCAGGTGTGTGTGATAATACTAATGTAGTACTGCTCAAAATCCTTCTTTTTTAAACAATACAGAAATATTTATGAATGAAATTTTATGTCTGAATTTGCTTCCAAACAATCTGAGGAGTGGGAAGATGTATAAATGAAACAAATTGACTATGAGTTGATAATTTTGTAAGCTAGATCATGAGAGGTAAGGATTCATATGCTATTATCTGAATTTTTGTATATGTCTCAAGTTCTCCTTCAGAAACCATAGTAAAACCCATAATAAAGGGTTTAAAATGACAGCTACAATACATTTTTAATGGTATGAGAAATTATCTTGTAATGTTAACTGATAAAATTAAATATAAAACCACACATACCAAACCAATTACATATACTTTAAAATATGAGGATAAGCACCTTGCCAAAGTATTAAGTTATCTTTGGAATAAATGAGTGCTATTTCCCCTCTCATTTTTGCATTTTCCAAATTTTTAAAACTTTCTATTAATCAGAAGAAAAACTAAAAAAAAAAAAAGAAAATTAAGTTGGCACATTACTGTTACAAATGTCGCTATCACTCACATTAATGACGCAATGGGCTTTTGTGCGACAAAGAAAATTGTGAAATTAGAAAGGTGGGTGGGAGTTCCTATTGTGGCTCAGCAATAATGAACCTGACTAGTATCCATGAGGACGTGGGTTTGATCCCTGGCCATGATGAGTGGGTTAAGGATCTAGTGTTGCCATGAGCTGTGGTGTAGGTCACAGACGTGGCTTGGATCTCACATTGCTGTGGTTGTAGCATAGGCCAGCAGCTACATCTCTGATTGGACCCCTAGCCTGGGAACCTCCATATGCCATCAAAAAAAAAAGGTGGGGTGGGAGGGCCTGCCTATATTTTTAAAGAGTACTTTATTAATTCCCTGGTTTATTAGCTAAATACAATTAAACATGACCCAATCAGCAGCCTCAAGGGATAAGCTAGAATGATGATGAAAGTACAAAGTGGAATCCTGATGCAGTGTAAATCAGGAAATCTGACCTTAAATTTGCCTAACTCAGAGGCCCTCACACTTCAGCATATATCAGAATCACCTGGACAGCTTGTTAAGAGACAGATTGCTGCTCCCACTCCCAGAGTTTCTGAATCAGTGATCTGAGGTGGGACTCAAGAATCTGCATTTCTCACAAGCTCCCAGGTGATGCTGATACTGATGGTTCTGGGACCACACTTTGAGAACCACTAGCCTAAACAAACTTTTTAGATAACAAAAATAAGCTTTAACACTCACCTTGAAAGTCTTTTTAAAAGAAGAGCTCATGGAGTTCCCATTGTGGCTCAGCAGAAACGAATCTGACTAGCATCCATGAGGATGCAGGTTCGATCCCTGGCTGCACTCAGTGGGTTAAGGATCCAGCACTGCTCTGAGCTGTGGTGTAGGTTGCAGACGTGGCTCAGATCCTGAGTTGCTATGGCTATGGTGTAGGCCAGCAGCTACAGCTCCAATTTGACCCCTAGCCTGGGAACCTCCAATACGCCACAGGTGCGGCCCTAAAAAGATAAAATAAAGATGAGTTTAGCCCAGCAAAACCAGAGGGAGATCACACCTCAAAAACTCTGAGATCGAACACAAAGTGGGAGGAAGCATTACAGGAGGTGTATCCCCTTATACACAGCAAGGCGACCAAAGTGCTAACACATGTAAAGAGGGAACTTGGGAAAAGAAGGAAACCTATCAAACAGAAGGTGATGTGCCTGGAAAAAAACAAAGTGCAGAAAAGCACATACCCAACACAGTACAAAATGGGACCAGGATGGATCTAGTCACCCTGAGTATTTGGATCCCCAGGGAAGTTTTTTATGCTTTGGAGAAAAAGAGATATGTCATGGGGTTTTGTGAAACCCATGTTCCAACAAAACCCTCAAATATCCATCTATCTCCTCTGCTCTAACTCCATGCTGACCAAGAGAACAACCGATAGAAGGGAAGCCAGATGGTAAATACAAGTATTCTCATCCCTAGAAAAGGATGATGCTGATTCTGTATTCATAAACTGACTTCCCACAGGATTTTAATTTGTCTTATCCATATCAAGCATCTGATCTTTCCTGAATAACTAGTCAGTTTCTGGACTTGAGAGATTAAACGACTAAAGTGCGGTGATTCAACCCAGAAGCTGCCCATCATACGTATATGAAGCAAACACAAGAGTTAATAAAACAGATACACCTAAGGCTTGCATTCCTCACCTCCCTTACCTTTGCAACAAAATAATCCCACATACTAAGTTCAGGAGGAATAAACTTTTCTTTGTAAGATGGCCTTTCTGCAGGCACTGGTGGTGGGGTAGCATCCTTTACAGGCCTTCCAGGGACCAGCATTCGCATGTTAAATCTCCTACGGTGTTTATCTATGTCTTCAGAAGGAACAGGAGGTGCTGAATAAAGAAGAAAAAAAAAAACAGCATTTACTTTCCATTATTAATTCAAAGAATTAACCTTTCTTTTCATCCTATTCTTGCCATGTTTTTACTTAAGACTAAATTACTTATGTCTGTGCCTCTAAACTTTCCTAATTATTGCACCACTTACCCAGCAATCATGGCAGAGATGCAGATGAGGACAGAATATAAAAGATTAACTTGCACTCAAGCAGCCTACTGCTATATAGAATAAGGATTAAAGTAATTCTATATACTATATATTAAATAAATGGCATATTCAATAAACTAGTAAAGAGAGTGTGTGGGTGATTTTTTCTGGCTATGTGGTTCAAGAAAGATTCACTGAATGAATACGTAGGATATAAAAGCAGAAGTTCAATGTGAAAAGAAACAAATGAGAAGTAAACTACCTTTGATAGACAGGTGTCAGGGAGGGGAAAAACAACAAATAGTCTAGAGTTAGGTTAGAACTAGCCTGTGGATAAGAAGCTGGGAGCTTATCCTGTGGGCAATTCTCATGCAAGTGTCTTGAACTTGGCACATATGAAGTATGGTATGCATGGTCAATTAGAGGAAGATGGAAGAATCGGACATAAGAAGGGCCTGAGGGAGTTCCTGTGGTGGCTCAGTGGTAACGCATCCGAACAGTATCCATGACAATGCAGGTTCGATCCTTTGGCCTCCCTCAGTGGGTTAATGATCCTGCATTGACGTGAGCTGTGGTGTAGGTTGCAGACACAGCTTGGATCCCATGTTGCTGTGGCTATGGCGTAGCAGCAGCTACAGTTCCAATTTGACCTCTAACCTGGGAATCTCCATATGCCACAGGTGCGGCCCTAAAAAGACAAAAAAATAGTAATGAGAAAGGCCTGAACCAGGAGTTCCCTGGTGGCTCAGTGAATTACGGATCTGATGCTGACACTGTGACGGTTCTGGTCACTGCTGTGGTGAGGGTTTGATCCCTGGCCCAGGAATTTGCACATATCATGGACATGGCCAAAAAATAAAAAAGGGCCTGAGCTGGTATGGTGGTTGGTGAAGACTGAAAGGAAGTGTTAGATGAGAAATACATAAAAGAAATATCAAAAAGATTCAGGAACTAATTGGATATGGGAGAGCTAGATAGAAGTGAACTGGTCCTCTCCTAAAGATCCCCATCGTAGAAAATGATCATCTATCTCAACTTCTCTTTGATGAATATGACCACTTTTCACTCTGTGCATCACTAAAACCCTAGGCTAAACTACTTTTAACTTCTTTTAATTGAGGTAAGGTGAAATTTACATAAAATTCACTATTTTAAAGGGTGCAATTCAGTGGCATCTAGTATATTCTAACTGTTGTACAACCACCACCTCTATTTCCAAAGCATTCTCACCACCCCAAACAGAAACCCCATACTCATTAAGCAGTCACTCCCCATTCCTCCCTCCCTCCAGTCCATGGCAACCACCACTATGCTTTCTGTCTCAAAGGATTTACCTGTTCTTAATATTTCATACAAATGGAAGCAGGTGACATATGACCTGTGTGTCTGGCTTCTTTCACTTAGCATAGTATTTTTGAGGTTCATGCTGATTACAGCATGTGTTAATACTTAATTCCTTTTTGTAGTTAAATTACACTCCATTATACTTACATATAACATGTTTATCCATTAATTCTTGATGGTAACTCACAATTATCTTTGAATTGGGCTCTTCTGAGAGCCTCTTACCTGGGCTCCCTACTTTTATTCTTTCACATAGTCTATACTCCATACAGCAGCTAGAGTGAGTCTTTTGAAAACCTAAATCAGATTATGTCACTCCTCTGCTTATAACCCTTCAATAGTTCTCTTTCTTTAGACCAACAATGGTAGTCTGCACGACCCATGAAACTCCTAAAGACTTTGCCCCCAGTTACTTAGCTTACTTCATCTCTGACTACACTCCCCTGGCTCAGGATAGCCATTGTGGCCTCCACTGTAATCCCTGGAAAAGGTCAAACTAGTCCTACCTCATGACATTTGCACTCACTGCTCCATCTCCCTAAAATGCTCCGGCCTCAGGTAACTGAACGACCTGATTCCTGACTTCCCTAGGACTCTCTCAAAAGCTATCTAATCAGAAATGTCTTCTGACCAACCTAATTTAACTGTCCCCATCCCCTTCCCCTCATCATTCCCTCTCCCTCCACTCACTCTATTTTATTTTTGTTGTAGTTCTTATCATATCTGAAATAATATCATTTGTTATTTTATTGTGTGTTTATTAGATGTAAGCATCAAGAATGTAAGGGAGTTGTCTGTGTCATTCACTCCCATGTTTCCAAACCCTAGAACACTGCCTGGCACACAGCAGGTGTACGTGAATGCAAACATGAATGTGTACTCAGAGGTTTAGCATGATGATTTCCCGCTTTACAGCCACCCCAAAGGCATATGGAAGTTCCCAGGCCAGGAATCAAATCTGAGCTGCAGCTGTGACCTATACCGCATAGGCAGCAATGCTGGATCCTTAACCCAAAGTGCTATCCTTAACCCAAAGTGCTAGAGCAAGAATTCCTAAGCATGATGATTTTATCAATAAACTATCATGAAAAAATAACATAAAAGATTCAGGAAGAGAAAAGAAGTGATTTAGGGGAAAAAGTTTTATTTATTTATTTTTATTTTTTTGCATTTATTTTTTATTATTCAATGAATTTATCACATCTGTAGTTGTATAATGATCATCACAATCCAATTTCACAGGATTTCCATCCCACAATCCTAGGGGAAAAACTTTTAAATGTACAATGGACTGCAACTAGGTAGGAAGACAGAGATTAAGAGTCCTCCCCATGTACTGGGAGTGGAAACAAAGGGGGTTGGTAAGAGCACCTCCCATAGGAACCTATTAAATACATTTGATTCAATCTTGGGCAGTAAGGACACAGGTTAGCCTGTGCCACTGATTCCTCATCTGTAATGTAACCATTTCTAAGGATTAATTAAGATATTTCCGAGTCTCAGAACCAAGTTAGAAACCTTTCCTGTGATATCAAGTCTACATCTTACCATCCTACCATCTTAAAAAGTGAGCTAAAAAATATGTCAGTCCATAAGGGAAAAAATAAATATTGTCCACAACTAGAAACTTTCTTTTTTTTTTTGGTCTTTTCAGGGTTACATCCAAGGCACATGGAGGTTTCCAGACTAGGGGTCAAATCAGAGCTGCAGCCACTGGCCTATCCCTCAGCCACAGCAAAGCGGAATCCAAGCCGTGTCTGAAACCTACACCACAGCTCAGGGCAATGCCAGATCCTTAACTCACTAAGCGAGGCCACGGATCAAACCTGCAATCTCATGGATACTAGTCAGATTCATTTCCACTGAGCCACGACAGGAACTCCTAGAAACTTAATCTGAAGCCAAGTGCTGGTTTGCTCTGTAAAGATTATGAGAATTTATTTAAATCTTCTTTCTCTAATTAAAAACTATCCTTTTTCAGAGTTCCCAGGTGGCCTAGTGGTTAAGGATTCCAGCACTGTCACTGCTGTAGTTTGGGTTCGATCCCTGGCCCAGGAACTTCTATATGCTGCAGGTGTATCTAAAAAAACAAAAATAAAAACTGTCCTTTTTTCATTGTCTTCTCACTTACCTTTACTTTTCTTCTTTTTTATCCTCCTCAAATTTGTCTTAGTTTATCAAAAAACGTTAAACTGAAACTATATCTTTTATTCTAACATGAGTTTAGTTATTTACTAACCTAACAAGAGTGATTATACTTTAAACATCAATGATTCTCAAAATAAAAAATCATAAAACATTAAAAAATCTTTTACTTTAACATTGGAAGCTACTTACATTTACATGCATTATTGGTATAAAATTTATCTTACCTGAAATATTTTCTGGTTGTCTCTGAGGTTTCACAACAAGTTTCACGCCTCCTCCAAAAACTGCAGCCCACATTCGATTATTTAATGGATGGGCTGCAAGTCGAAACAGTTCATTGGAGGAATTTGTGGCAAGAGCATGTATCAATAAACTTAAGTACACAGCAACAACAGCTTCACACAACAAAACATTCAGTTTTGGCTGGTCTTCATCTTGGGCTGAACTCAAGAGGTTAATAAGTGAACTCACACCTGTATGGGTATATAATATTATAAGAAGTATATCAGCATAAAACTCCAGAAAGAAAAAAAGTCAAATCAGCTTTTATTGCAGCAAATTAGAGGAATGATTTATAACCTATAGAATAAAATAAGAATTCATTCATCAATACTAATAAAAAAGGAATAAATGAAAAGAGAAGAAGAAACTTTTCCTTACAGTACAATTTCAACCAGTAAGTAGAAGGAACGATATAGAATTAGAAAATCACCATTTAGTACTCCCCACAGTAATATGTGATTCAGGCAGGAGTCATCACTGGATGCTATAATTAGTGGGTTAAAGTAGGATATTTTATACAATCTCAAACATTCTCTGCAAGATACTTATTATTTGCAAAGGGAAAGAAAGGAACTTCACGAAGGAGAAATGTGATAGAAACCACTGTACAAAGTGATCAGAGTTAATACCACCAATAAGGGGACCAAGTGGCATCATGTGCCTCTTTATATTCTGCACTGGAAAGGGTACAGTGTCTCTTTTGTGGCATCCTTGCCAAAATCACATAACCTGAGCTTGATATTAAGAAGACATCAGAAGGAATTCCTGCTGTGGTGCAGTGGGTTAAGGATCTGGTGTTCTCTCTTCAGCAGCTCTGGTTGCTGCTGAGGCACAGGTTTGGGCCCTGGCCCAGCAAAGTGGGTCAAGGATCCAGAGCAGCAGCAACACAACTGGATCCCTAACCCTCCAAGACATATGGGAAATCCTCTTTTTACCATTTGTGAAACTTCTTCAAGTCTGAAATTATTTCAATAAAAAGTCAAAATGAAAACATGTTTTGAGAAGCTTATGCATAAATGAATTTTAAGTAGACGCTTTGA
This sequence comes from Phacochoerus africanus, assembly GCF_016906955.1. Classification (NCBI taxonomy): domain Eukaryota; kingdom Metazoa; phylum Chordata; class Mammalia; order Artiodactyla; family Suidae; genus Phacochoerus; species Phacochoerus africanus. The sequence goes on along the minus strand of NC_062545.1, from coordinate 122,213,061 downwards.
GTATGTCACTTCCTTCCACTGCTACTCTTCACCATGATCACTGAGAGTCACAAAGTAAAAATTAAACGACATGGCAGACCAGGAAAGGGTATTAAGAGAGTGGAGAAGGTTTGAAATAACTGATGTGGAGGATGAGAAAGAGCTAACTGCAGGAAGGGGAGGACTGGAAGACTATGACGTCTGTGCCAGAGGATGGTCACTCCTTCCTAACACATGCACCTACACTCTTGAGAAGAACTACATTCTGATATAACTGTGAACTTCAAATGCGATAAATTCATTTGAGTAATTAAAAAAAAAAAAATCTCTGTGACCCTGCCTCTCCAAGACTCTAGTTCAGGATGTCTAAGGATAAGAAACACCATGTGCTCATCCCTGTGAAGGATGTTAAACCTTGCCTTTTCATACTGGTCAGCATGGCTGGGTTTTGAAGCCTTAACTTTCCAAGTCTTCAGACAACATTACAGTACTTAAGAGTTCCTAATTCATGGCAGAAAACATCATCAAAAACAAACAAATAAAAAACTATTCATCAAGTCCACAAACGACAACAATCGGGAATCCAGTTAACAGCTTTGTAAAAAGGAAGTGCCAAAAAGAAGATTTAAAAAGACAAAAAAAAGAAAACACTTAAATTCTCACCAGGCCATTGAGCAGGAGAAGAATTTGGTGTTGCATGTTCTTCAATGCTTTCTGTCCTTAGTCTCCGACGATCACTTAAAAGAAGCCCTTGATAAGCCATTCCTGTAAACTGATTTCCTTCTGTCTGACTGCTAAAACAAATACAGTTCAGTTACTTAGCTTCCTAACTGAAGCTACTGGTGTACTTAATATGTATTTATTTTAGATGAGTGTAGTAAAGACAAAAATCCTTAAAACTGAAATCACCATTCTAATAAAAATTAGTTCAGTAAGTTCTTTCAATTAGTTACAAATATTTATAGTTTTTTTAAAACAAAATATCAAATTTTCTTTTTTTTTCTTTTTTTTGTGGGGGGGCTTTGTAGGGCCACACTCACGCATATGAAAGTTCCCAGGCCAGGGACTGAACTGAAGCTACAGCTGCCAGCCTATGCCATAGCCACAGCAACACAGGTCCCGAGCCACATCTGTGAGCTACACCACAGCCCATGGCAACGTCAGATCCTCAACCCACTGAGCGAGGCCAGAGATCAAACCTGCAACCCCCTGGTCACTAGTTGGATTTGTTTCCACTGAGCCACTATGGGAACTCCAATACCAAGTTTTCTATTTGGGCAGATGTCATTTAGTCTCTAAAATCTTTTCCAGATGCCATTTAATACTTTGAAATCTTTTATATATTCACTTTTTTAAAAAAAGGCCACTGTAAGGAGACTACTGTTTGTACTAGCATATAACAGAAAGTTTCAGGGTGCTATTTTGTTGCATTTCTTAGTTCTGTAAAGTTGTGCAAGCTTAACCCTGAACTAAAATATGAACTCAAATCCAGAGAATCCTATTTTAGAAATACCCAATCCTAAAGCCAAACATGCTTACATAGTTCCCTCATCTTTACAGAGTGGGGCAAAGACAAAAACCAAAGTAAAGCTGACTCCCTGAAGAGTTAATCACAGCCTAAAAACTAGAAAACGTACATTTAAACAAAATTTATTTGGATTCTTGTTTGGTGCCATTTTAACCAGTGACTGATATCAAACAAGTTGTCTTGGATCACTAAGAAGATCACAGTTAGCTAAATAAATCTTTTTTCCTTATTTACATTTCCAAGTTTATGGAGTTACTTGGACATGGCCTTATTAGGCTAACATGCGAGTACAGGCCATTTTGAGAGAGTAATAATTCCTTACGCAATAACAAATCTTCCCACAAGAGGCTGCTGAATTTACAGAAAAAAATCTAAACATCTGTTTAATATAAATTCATTATGATTCTATTTATATTATAAACTCTTCATTTATTAATATAATCCATTTCAGTCTAGGTCATCTTTCCTAGTGATTTCTTACTATCCACAATGTCACAGGCATTAAAATGCAAAGTATATGCTGATGAAAACAATTAGATGTTTACAAAAATTCAAACTATTACTTCTAATTGATAGCACTTTCTATTATATAGAAATGTGTAAGTAAAACTGACTTTAATAATTCAATGTGAGGAATGTATCTTTGCATTTTTCACATGTTTCCCCAATTTGAACTGAAAATCAAACAAGCCAATACTAATCTGATGCTAAAACAGGGAAAAATTAGAAAATCTCATACTATAAATAACTTTTGATAGTGACCACTTCTTGAAAACAAAAAAAAATGGTGATGATGATTTTCCTTTACCATTTGTCATTTTTCTATATGTCTGTTGTTACTAGGTAATAGAAAGCTGAACCAAACAATTATTTTATTTCTCATTCTTTCTCATCATATTAAAGTATACATGGCAGTTATATTTGAGAATATTTTGGTTCCTAGGAAACAGAACCTTAATATAACTCTGGAACAGTTTAATGTTTCTGCTGTATTAACACTATTTTGCTTTTTTGTTTTTTGTTTGGTTGTTGTTGTTTTTTACCTGTAGCTATGACTGTCACATAATGCTTGGTAAATTGATGCAGAAAGTGATGCTGCTAGTGAATGAAGTGTGTGCACCTAAAACCAAAACAGTCACAATTACATACTGTACTAACATTCCTATACAACAGTAACATGTTAAAATTACAAAATACCCAGGAAACTAGCAAAACTATACATAAGACTAGATCCTACCTGAGACTACTAACTCTATGTAAAGTTCTAAAATAACCCTCACCCCATTACATATGCATTGCACAACAAAGCTAACTGATCCATATGCATCTTGAACAAATATTTATTACTGTGAGCCTGACATTTAACAAGCTCTGAGCAAAGTGTCAAGGCTCACATTGCTGGGACTGTCTTAGCTTGCTAATGATAAGCCTAAATAGTAATACTCAAAAAAAGTTGAACCCAAATAAGTATAGACTTTTAAGAACCTTTATTTAAACTTGCCTTATGAAATTCCCCTTGATGAAAATAAAGGCTTGACCTTATCAATAAGAATGAATTAAATGTTTAGAAAATATATCAATTACTGTGTGAAATGGTTAATTTTCTAGAAAGCAAGTAATCTATTTGGTACTTAGAAGTAGTACAGTCTTAGAGTTTTAAATTCAGAAAGTTTAAAAATTATCAATATAAAAACCACAGCCTAAAATGCCATACTGAATCAACATTTTGAGACTCACAAAATCTTAAAGTTTGAAGGGATCTTAGAAACAGTTTCCTACTTTTTGAAAGCTTATCCAAATTTTTAGGAACTAAAAAAGTTTACTTAGAGCTTCTATGCATTTAATGCACTTTTTACATTCCTACATTCACCTATCAAATAATTTAAGTAATCTCTGCTAAAATACTGATACAGACTAATTCACGCTAAGGATCTAATAGGTTGATATGACCAGGAAATCTTGGGTCCTTCAGAAGAATGTACTATCAGAGACAGAACTTATCTGTCAAACAAAAATTAAAATACTGGGGACCTGAAAAGACCTCAGCCACGGGATTGGGAAAAGCAGAGCACAGTGGAGGTCTAATCAACTCTCCACATCCTGCCACATGCCCTAGTGTTTCTTAGAATCTATCCGTTCTTAAGTTTTCAGCGTGGGATACAGTTTTAATTTGGGGTAGTAACTCTGCCAACATTCTAACTGCCCTGAGTGTTATCTTAACAATCCTGGTCTTCTCACAGATACTCTTGGAACTTATATTTTCATAACATGTTGGCACATAAGCAAACAGTTATAAATATCCCTACTTCGTGATTCATTTAAGAGGAATGGAGAATCCAGTGAAATATCTGCTAAGAATACTGTCTAGAAAATTAATATTTTACCAAAAAAGTATTTGCCGGTCTTAAAGGAAGACAATAACTTTTCTAGAAATAAGAATTCTTACTTTTCTTTTTTAAAAAGTATTATTGATTTACATTATAGTAGCTTCAGGTGTCCAACACAGCAATTCAATGTTTTTAAAGATTATAGTCCCTTTAAAGTTACTGTTAAATAATGGCTATATTTCCCTGTGCTGTATAATACATCTTTGTTGCTAATCTATTTTATACTTAGGAGTTAATACTCCTTAATCCCTACCCCTTACTTACCCTCCACCCTGGTAACCACCAGTTTGTTTTCCACAATGAGTCTGTTTGTTTTCTTATATACATTTATCTGTTTTATTTGTTACATTCCACATATAAGTGATAACATATAGTCTTTGTCTTTCTGTCATACTTAGCATAATACTGTTTAGGTCCATTTGTGTTGTTGCAAATGGCATAATTTCAAGAATGCTTACTTTCAAATTACATTCATTGAACAAATAATCTTGAACTGGTCAGACTGAGAAGGTAGCAAATAAGAATACTTTAAAATTTTTTCTAAGATCAATACGGAAGATAAGCATAACATATTTACCTTCTCAGTATGTACAATAGCAAATGATCATAAACTTTACATTACCTTCACATCTTCAACAGTGGGATGAGGTGGTGTTTTCATCTGAACAATAGTATAAAGTATATCATGGATGTGATTATTTAAGTACAACACAGGATTAGCTATGACTGTTTTGGTAGAAGCAATACTTGCTGAAAGCAGAGGCAGGGTGGTAGGCAGTGGCAGTGGAGACTGAAGCTGTTTCACTGTAGTTTCCTGTGAGCGACAGTAGATTACTTTTTTCAAAGTAGTTAAAATGAAGGACAAACAAAAATCAATTAACAGTTATATGATATCACTGGTAGTAAACATTTGAATAAAAGCAAAAGGTTAATGAACTTGTTCACTCATTCTACAAAAACTGATTACATACCAGGTACTATGCTAGATGAAGAAAATGTAAAGATGAGTTTGACACATCTGTGCGCTCAAGCTTTTAGCCTCCTCTTAATTACAAAAACTTTAGTCTAAAAAGACCCACGGAAAGTATAAATACCTGCTTCCTATGAATAGAGGAGCTGAGCATTTTAAGATTAACTACAAATCAAAGAGTCACTGAAATTAAAATAACCAAGAATGAAAACAAAAGTGAAGTTCATACCTGCTGTGATTCTTGTAGCAAAAATTTGAGTTCCATCCTTACTGAGGCCAGACCACCACCTTGAGCCCCATGAAGGCTACAGTAACTAAGAAAAACTCTGAGGAGATCTTGGTTGTTCTGCAACCACAACTTCCGTCTTTCTGCATGCTCTCGTTTAGCCTGCAATCTTCGTCTTTCTATTTGGTGCCGCTCATAGGAACCAATATCTGGTTTGTCCCCCATTTCTTCCTGATCCAGAAGATCACTCTCTACTTTGGAATATGTTTTACTGGCATAATCTTTAATAACTGATTCATGGTTACACACCTCATGCAAGGCAGCAATTTCCTTTTCAAGCCAGTTATAGAGTTGAAACCTGAGTTTTCCTCCATCTACTTCATAACCTGTAGCCAATGTTCTTAGTTCAGTCATAAGGATTTTTAAACAAGCTCTGAATTTTAGTTGTTCAGCAATCACATCAACTTCAGTATCAACTTCAAGACAATTCTCTTCCTGAGGTGTCAATAACACATTAGGATCTGAGGCTTTCTGATCTTCTTCTCTATCTTTTTCCCCAACATCTGTACTTTTCATTACTAAACCAATCACATCTTCTTCGTCTTCTAAGGCACTATCATGCTCTTCACCCCAATCAAGAGTAAGAGGTTCCTCTTCAACTTTTACTATTGGCTGACTCCAGTCAAACTCTGATGAAGTTACGTTTGACCAATCAACGCCAGCACTTCTATCACCTTCACTCAGAGTTTTTGATTCTGAAGGTACATCATCCATCTTTTTAGAAACAAAGTCAGGCTGATCTTTTTTTGATGGTAAGGCAGACATTTTGGTAACTTTTGGAATTTTGGAGAGTACCTCCAAGGCTAAAACAGGGCATCCAACTTTAAAATGAGCATTTGCTGTGGTAAAGAATAATTTTCTTTCTATGAGGTTAATTTTATCAACGAAGTTCTTCTCAGTTTTGAGACCTAAGGTTGCCAAAGTTCCTTCAGGGGAGGCAAGGTTTCTCCGAATAAGCAAAGGATGAGTTCGAAGGTAGTTGTAGAAACTAAACACCACTGGGTTACATGATTTGATGGTAACTACAGAAACCAAACAGAGACAATCACTAGGTATTACATTAATTTATGATTACAAAAGAAGAAAATGTCAGCATTTCCTCAAAGTAAAAGATACTTATATATTAACCTATGATTAAACATTATGTATACATCCACATAATACAGCTGAAATAAAAATAATTTTCCTATGTTTTGCTATGGAGTGGTATCCAGACTACAATAGGCAAAAGAAGATGCAAGAAAGTATACAGCATATAAAGTAAGCTACCTTTCATCTAAAAAAGCAAAGAGGTGATATATGCACATACATAACATACACACATGCATACTTTTATTTTATTTTATTTTTTTTAATTTTCCCACTGTACAGCAAGGGGGTCAGGTTATCCTTACATGTATACATTACAATTACATTTTTCCTCCAGTTTTTTTTTTCATACTTTTATTTTTTAAATGGAAGAACATACAAATTTTTTTTAAAATTAGTTCTCTAAAAAGGGAGAGAAGAACAGGGTAGAGAGATCAGGAAGGAAGCTAGATTTCTCCTAAAAATACCCTGGTTTTGTGTATTTATTTCAAAAAACCACATCAACATTTTATTTAATTCTAAAAGAAAAAATTAACTTTTAAAAATTCACAAAAATAGCAAAAGCAAAATTAAACAAATGATTCTTTGTATCAAGTTGGTAGCATAACTATAGATAGGAATTATAAAGTGACTTATTAAAATAAGAAACATGACTGCACATCCTTAGTGGGATATACCATGAACATAAAAAGGACTGCCCCAAAAAAAGAGAAAAGCTTAAACTCTTCTTAGTAACTATGTTGTTATAAAAAATACCTGCATAATTATTCTGAAACTATTATATGTATATAACACAAACAGCAAAAAACTATGTTAATGTCATAGGAATCTAAGCTTTTCATTATGACACAAATTTGAAATCTCAGCAGAAAGAACCCTATAATCTATGTTTTAATTAGAAATTTCAGTGTGAACACATGTATCTCATGGGAGAAAAAATTTCCTAGTTTCATTCATTGAAATAGCCTAAAAATGATGATCAAACCTGAAGCAATGGAGATCTCTGTTTCCAGGCTGTGGTCTCTAAATATTATTTACAACTAATAGGAAGTAGGACTCTCTAAAGGAATGGCCATTTCAGGTCTGGGGTTGCAGATGTACAACATGAGCCTGAAACATCTTGCCAAACCAGAAAGCAAAGAAACTATCACAGAATAATTCAAAAGCATTCAAGATCTTAAAGAGGCTGCCATTGGTTAAAGAGGAGAAAATGCGAACATCTGAAATAATAAACTGGAATGGATTAAACATATCTCTAGTTAAAAAAGTGAATTCAAAATAATCTTTAAAAAAATAAAAGATAATTGGTCACCTTTGTGGGATGCTAGGAAACAAAGCTACTACTTTGAAAACTGGTAAATAAAGAAAACAACTGAGTTCCTGCTGTGGCATAGTGGGTTAATAATCTAACTGCAGTAGCTCAGATCGCTGCAGAGGTGCAAGTTCAAGCCCTAGCCCAGCACAGTGGGTTAAGGATCCCACATTGCCGCAGATGTGATATAGGTTACCAGAGCAGCTCAGATTTGATCCCTGGCCCAGGGACTTCCACATGTCATAGACATGGGGGAAAAAAAATCTGACAAAAGCCTTTATAATCCTAACTTGCCAGTTTATACAAAATACAGATAAAACAAGGGGGGGGGGGTAACGCACATTAAATGAAACAACAGGGATACAACCAGCATTGAAAATTCAAGAAACCACAAGACAATTCAATTTCTTTAACAAATAAATTATCGGGGAGGGGTAACTAACTATGGATCAAAATACACGAAAGAGTCACCTGGACCAATCACAATACATAGGCCTCATTTGGATCTTGATTCAAACAAATCAACTGCGTATGATTTTATGAAACAACCAAGGAAATTTGAACACTGTTTGATTACTAATAATATTTTGTTACATGTCATAACAGTGGTATGTGTCACGCTTTTAAAAGAGTCATTTTTTAGAGGAGCATGTTACAATATTTACAGATGAAAGGAGTTTGCTTCAAAATAAATCTATACAGTATTGAGAATGGGAGGGCTGGAAAGGATGGAAATGTATATTGACACAAGGCTGGTTATGAGTTGATAACTACTAAAATTGGATGACAGATTCAGACTTTCATTATACTATTTGCTTGTATATACATATGTGAAATTTCTCCTAACAACAAGCTGGAAAACATTAAGAAACAAATAGAATCTTCCTTTTACAAAAATATGCACATTTTATTAAAATTACCTGGGTAGCTCAGACACTTATTTTTCTTCTAAAGGTTTTATTTCCCTTCCTTTAAACAATTTGAAAATATTTATGGTGGTTCCCCCACCCCCTTACCTACAGTTTGGCTTTCCATGGTTTCAGTTACCTAAGGTCAACTGAGGTTGAAAAATATTAAATGGAAAATTTCAGAACTAAACAATTCCTAAGTTTTAAATTATGAATGGTTCTTAGTAGGGTGATGAAATGTCTCACTGTCCTGCTCCATCCTGTCTTGGACTGGAATCATCCCTTTGTCCAAAGGATGCTGCCCTTTAGTTGCTTAGTAGCTAGCTGCATTTATCAGATCCACTGTTCTGGTTATTGGAGCATCTGTGTTCAGTCACTTAATAATGGCTGCCAAGCACAAGAGTGGTGATGCTGGCAATTCATCTATGCCAAAGAGAGGCTGTAAAGTGCTTCCTTTAAGTGAAAATGTGAAAGTTCCAACTAAGGAAGGAAAAAAAAAAGTATGCCAAAGTTGCTAAGATCTACAGTAAGTAAACAAATCTTCCATCTGTAAAATTGTGAAGAAGGAAAAAGAAACTCATGCTAGTTTTGCTGTCACACCTCAAACTGCATAGTTATGGGCACAGCGCATGTTTAAGTGCTTAGTTCCACTTAATGGAAAGGGCATTAAGTTTGGGCAATAAAATTCCAAGTGAGAGATCACATTCATATAGCTTTTATCACAGTATATTGTTATAATTGGTCTATTTTATTTTTAGTCATTGTTGTTAATCCCTTATCAAGCCTAATTTGTAAATCAATCTTTATCATAGGTACATACATACATAGGAAACAACTATTGTACATAGGGTTCAGTATACTATCCACAGTTTCAGTCATCCACTGGAGTCCTGGAATGTAATCCCTACAGATAAGGGGGAACTACTTTATTAAAATGTTGTATTCCTTTTTTTGTAAAGAAAAAAGTAAAAACTGAGCTTGAATCTTTATTCATGTCAGCTCTTTTAGCATTTAAAAGTATGTAATAAAAACATCAGGCTAGAAAATTATAACTATGGAAAGTACAAAATGAAAAGTAAGTTTCTACTCCTCACTCCTATTCCCAAAAGGCAACCAGTGCCAGTATTTAGTTTTCTGTGATTTGTTCCAGAAAACAACAAAAATAGAGGGAATGGGAGACCAGACACAAGTTATGTGTGCACACACATGTATATATGTGATATGTGTATATAAAAATGCAACAAAAATCATATTGTTCTGTATTTTACCTTTTTCACTTAATAACACTGCACATATTATTAGCACAGCAATCTATCTCATTTTTAATAGCAAACTGTTTCTATAGTATGGATATATTAACCTGGTAATGGTAGTTTGTGTGTGTGTGTTTTACCTAAGTGAACATTAGCTCAGAATCTGTCGTGTGTGCGTGTGTGTGTGTGTGCGAGCGCACGCATGCATGTGTGCGCAAGCAAGCAAAGTCTTTATTACAGGAAAACAAATAGCTCCCAGGACAGCTGGGACAGGGGAGAAGAAGACCCCTTCTGTCTTCTTTTAAAAAAGAAAAAGAGAAATCCGTAAAGTGCCTACCTTGCTGTTCATCATCTTCCTTTGGTGTTTGTTCCAGTAACGTGTCCAGGGCTCGCGTATAATCTTTCATTACCCAATAGGCAAGACTACGCAGGAAAGGATCAGGATGTAACCTTCTGCAATCAAATCCTGAGCCATCCTTTTGGCAACCCAAAATTTTCTGATTTAGGATGGATATATAAGTGGATGAAGTCTCAAAATCAGATTCATATAAACGGGCAATAACCATGGCTAACTGGATATCTTCCATTTTTTCAAGACATACCTATAAATTTAAATATTAAGACATATTTATTTAATGATAATTATTCAGAGATAAGAAGCCCCACTGATAATCCTGAAATTATCTACCACTTATATTCTCATAGTGGAGAAAAGAGGTCCAGAGGTTGAGACAGTGACGTCTAGTTAAATGACTGATTGGCAGGAGATTAAGGAATAGCAAGAAGATTAAGAAACTGGAACTTCACAGCTTCCAGCCAAGAATATCATTTATAAAATAAGCATAAAACAAAGTATATTGATACCACCTCAGACTTAGAACAATTTAAATTCGTTTTTAAATTAAATACCACACACGACATTTGAATTTATATATATCAGTTCATCTTAATTTCCAAATATATTTCCATATCATAAACATAATTATTAGTATTTTATTTTTTTTCTTTTTAGGGCTGCACCTGCTAGGTTCTCCGGCTAGGGGTTGTATCAGAGCCACAGCTGCTGACCTACACCACAGCCACAGCCACAGCAATGCTGGATTTGAGTGGCATCTGCAACTTATACACAGCTCACAGCAACACTGGATCCTTAACCCACTGAGTGAGGCTAGGGATGAAACCAACATCCTTATGGGTACTAGCCGTGTTCACTACCGCTGAGCCATGATGGTAACTCCCTAATTATTACTATTTTAAAAGAATCTTCTATTTATACAGCAAATAGATTAAGAAATAAAGCCACATATTCTATTTTTACTCTCTGTGAGTTTATATTCTAATGTAACTACTCATCTTGAGAATCTGAGGTCATTCAGGTAATATGAGCATCTCAGTTAATCAACCTTTCTCTTTTTTGCACGAGTGTCTTCTATGGTAAATGTCTCATTTCAAAATTACAAATATCTGTTACTTTTCAAAAATCATACACCTGAGATAATTTTGAAAATATGAGTAGTTCTAAACATAAAGTACTTTCACTTTGTTGGATATTTCCCATTTTTCCTATCATGTATTATTTCCAACTGTATTTTTCCTTCACTTATTTGGATAGTTCATTGTAAGTATCCTAATAAGATCTCATAAATAAACAAAAATATTTATAATTACTCTCTTAATTAGCTACTAGGATTATATATAAAAAATGCAAAGGTTTACCTCTTCACATTCATTTTCTAATATCTGAGAATATTACAACTGTACCAACTGCAGTGTCAGTTCCTTGTCTATGAATTTCATTTAGAAGAAATTAAAGTATCTGCCTATCTATACTAGATAAGGAGGCTGTGACCTATACATACTTTAGTTCAGAATCACAAGATGGACAGGAAGACATATTAATAAACCATTTTTCATCATTTTTTCAAACATTTATATTTGAAATGAAAATAATTATCTTGAAATGCGATATTCTCTATACAATTTTTTTTTTGTCTTTTTGCCATTTCTTGGGCTGCTCCCGCGGCATATGGAGGTTCCCAGGCAAGGGGTCGAACTGGAGCTGCAGCCACCAGCCTACGCCACAGCCACAGCAACGCCAGATTTGAGCCACGTCTGCAACCTACACCACAGCTTACGGCAACGCCGGATCCTGAACCCACTGAGCGAGGCCAGGGATCAAACCTGCAACCTCACGGTTCCTAGTCGGGTTCGTTAACCACTAAGCCACGACGGGAACTCCTATACAAATGTTTTAATTTTTAAATTATAGTTGATTTACAATGTTCTGTCAATTTCTGCTATACATTAAAGTGACCCAGTTATACATATATATTTATACATACACATTCTTTTTCTCACATTATCCTCCATCATGTTCCATCACAGGTGACTGATGGAACAAAGGAGCAGGACCTCATTGCTTATCTATTCCAAATGCAATAGTTTGCATCTACTAACCCCAAACTCCCAGTCCCTCCCACTCCCTTCCCCTTCAAGTTAGGTTTCTCACTTAAATTTATTTATAATTTCATTTATCATGTACTACTATTTAAGTTAGTAACCTCTGGAGTTATTCTCTACTCTCTACCCTTATAAACATATGACCAAACATTACAATCTCCTCCACCACCTTCCCAGGTTTTCAAGTCCTTACAGGTATTTCGTAGTATGTTTCCTTAGCCATACCTCAATGGCATCTTTCAATGAACCAGCTAACAAGAAAAAAGCAGCAGATTGTTCAAATCGTTGTTTTCCAAGTAAGGAAAAAGCATTTTTCAAAGCAGCTTTACGCCATCTATCTTCATTAAAGTTGTGGCTGAAAAATGCTGTCATTTTTTCATCATGCTGTGACCTGGGAACCAAAGCACAAACATCAGTGGTCAAACCAAATTCAAGATATTTTGAATCCTTTACAGAATATATGAAAATAGAAAATAAAAAGCTCAAACATCCATCTAAAAGAACAAAAATAACTTTAGTGATTAGTATTTGTTATCCAGCTTCTCCCTTTTTCTAATAAGGATAAAGCTGAAAATACTATATGTATACATAAATAGGAAGTCTAAACATTTTCTATTTTTCAAAGTAATTTAATCAACTTATTTTCTAACAATAGCCCACTCTTTAGGTTAAGAAAAAAAACAATACTGAGCCAATTTTCTTGCAGACAAAGGAATCAAGGCCCAAAAACAGAAACTGGTTTGATCAAGCTCATCTAAACACTTTCAAAAGCATTATGTTTCTGACTCAGGACAATCTTCATTCCATTAAACCATATTAAGTATTAAGGCAATTTACCTAAACAGACCCCACACCACTGCTTTCTTCTTCATTGAAAGGTAGAATAGTGCAGCATCCAAGGCATCATTGTTCCTTTGAAAAGAAGCTTTGGCAACCTAAATGGTGAGGAAAAAATTATATTCAATTAACTACCTGATAAAAGAATTACAATAATTAATGCTTCCCTACTACTTCCATGGCTGATAGAATCTCTGACGACGAGAAGAGTTGGCTCTACTCCACAATCTCCAGTAGCTTATAATACATGCTCCTAGAGATAATCCCTCATATATCAGTAAGTATAATGAAAATAACAGCAACTAGAATTTACTGATAGTTACCATGTACCAGCACTTATTAGCTAAGCACCTTTCACTTATCTTACTGAATCACCACAATCCATGAGGTATTATTCCCATTTTATGTAAGATGTGACTGAGATACAGAGAGGTTAACTAAATTGCCTAAGGTCACACAGTAAGTACAAAAGGGAACCTCACTACTAATAAAACTGTCTAACACAGGAAATAACACAGAAGTGGAATATTGACACATGAGAACATTTCTTAAAAATTAAACATATTTTTAAATGTTTTGTAAAAATAAAATGCTGATTTCTGTGGTATATATATGTGATTTCACAACTTAAAGCTCTCTCAATATTGATAAAATATCTGTGAATAAAGATCAATTATACACAAAAACATGCATACACACATTTTAAAAACTATAGGCAAAAATAAATATTCTAAGGTTTTTTGGTGGGTTTTTTTTTTTTTGTCTTTTGTCTTTTTAGGGCTGCACCCATGGCACATGTAGGTTCCTAGGCTAGAGGCCGAATTGGAGCTGTAGCTGCCAGCCTGCATCACAGCCACAGCAACTTGGGATCCAAGCCGCATCTGAGACCTACGCCACAGCTCAGGGCAACGCTAGATCCTTAACCCACTGAGAGATGCCAGGGATTGAACCTACATCCTCATGGATGCAAGTCACATTTGTTTCCACTAAGCCATAACGGGAACTCCAATGTTCTAAGTTTTTTAAACATAATTTTTTTAAAACATACTTTTCTGGTATTTTTCAATCAAATTTTGACAATACTGAAGGATTAACACATTCTTTCTGGCATGTAACTAAAATACAAATAAAATACAAAAGGCTTTATTCTGAACAGCTTTCAAATTTTAGTTCTTAAAAATTCCATGATAAAAAGCCTTAATGAGTACATAATTCTCTTCATACCATAATTGATAACCTCCTTTGAACCCTATGACCAAAGTTGATGAATTTATACAGATCCAATCAACTCATGTAAGCTTAAAAATTGTTATGTAACATTATTGTACATAATCATATTGTTTTGAATACAGTACCATAAAGACCATATAGATTTCTCAAAGATAGTGAGATAACCTCTGCAAATCACTACATTGAGAGGAATAATGATAGGAATAACAAAGGATGTTTTGGGAATTCCCATTGTGGCTCAACAGTAATGAACTCGACTAGCATCCATGAGGATGCGGGTTTGACCCCTGGCCTCACTCGGTGGGTTAAGGATCTGTTTGCTGTGGTGAAGGTCGCAGATGTGGCTTGGATATGGCATTGCTGTGGCTGTGATGTAGGTCAGCAGCTACAGCTCCAATTTGACCCCAAGCGTGGGAACTTCCACATGCTGCAGGTGCAGCCCTAAAGAAAAAAAAAAAAAGTGGATGTTAATTATTAGCTCACACTGACTGATGGTGATCAGTAAGCTACCAAGATGTGGGAAAGATACCTAAAACTACATCACAAATGCTTTACTTTCAATGCTCTTTTAGTCCTCTTCTCCCTTCTTAGCATTGGCTCTGCCTCTGACCATTTAACTTAGTACTTCTTCTTTTTTTTTTTTTTTTCCCTTTTTAGGGTCACGCTTGTCACATAAGGAAGTTCCCAGGATAGGGGTCAAATTGGAGCCGCTAACCTATACCACAACCACAGCACCACAGTATCCAAGCTACATCTGGATCCTTAACCCACTGAGCAAGGCCAGGGATCGAACCCGCATCCTCATGAATACTAGTCGGGTTCTTAACCCACTGAACCACATCGGGAACTCCAGTACTTCAATATTTTATAATTTTAACAGAAATTTTTATTCACCTTCAACTAATGATTTATAATATATACATATGAATGGGAAAATGTTACATATCCTTTTGATTTAATTTTAAGAGATAAATTACTTGCAGAAATAAATCAGACGTATATATCAGAAATACTCAATTACAATGACACAGCACATTACTGACAAGAAGCAGAGACTTTGTAGACTCATCTGAACATTTCAGATAAAATATGTCCTCTTTTTCCACTGCTTTGAGATATATAAAAAAAGTAATGTAGATACTGTGTTATTTATATGCTATACCAATTAACTTTCCCCACATACCAGAAGCTACATTTTTTGGTTGGCATGAGAACAAATTCCTTCTTATATCTGTGCCTCTTCTGAAAAGAGAAATGCTGACATCTTATTGGCAGCCTTACATGTAACAGGAAAATGACACTTTTACATTCACATTTCAAACTGTGTTCTGAGGACCATAAACACCAGAATCAGAGGACACTAACTAAAGATGAAGAGGCCATAGCCCTACCACCCCCTCCACCTACTAAATGAAAACCTCTGAGAGTGGGACTGTAGGATGTGTGTTTGCCATATGATTCATTTTCCTGACACTAAAACTTGAGAACTACTACTGTAAAGGAAAAAATTCCTCTTGGGAGAAATGAATTCATACAATACAAATGTAGTATAATTAGTTGTACTTCTGGGAATTTCAATGCACTCTTAAAAGTAAACAGTGAATGCCAATTCCACTTTTCTAACAGTGACAGAGTAGAAAGGGTATGGACTAAATCTTACATTTTTAAATGATGAGCAATTGGTCTGGTAAGCTAATCTCTCTGAGTCATAGTTTCATTAAGTGGAAAATGGAGATGGTAACATGCAGCTGGTGAGATTATATGAAATAATTTATGAAAAGCAACTGGCACCAAACCTGATACACAAAAGGCATTCAATAATGGTTAGTTTCCGAAACACTGATAAAATAATTTAACTTCTACTAAAAAACTTTTAACAATTTTGTTCAAAAGGGTATCTACCAGAAAACTGATTCCAAAAACCCATCTTAAAATATACAGCATGTTTCATTTGCTGCCATAGACATTTCAAGAGCGCACACATCAGAATTTTTTATTGAATAGTATTTTACATGTGCAAAAAGGAAGTTTGCTATTTATGACCTAGCCACACAGAAGATCTTTTACATAAAAGGAATGATTTTTCTATGTAATGTATGTAACTGAGAAAAACTTAAGCTTACTTTCTAAATTTAGATGTGTGTATTTTCTTAAACTAGGACACATCTCAACCGATAACAGAACACACTGCTATTTCATAAACATTACATACTCAGTATATATGGCAAAAGACAATTGATGGACATTTCATGAAGGTCAAGTTTTAGCATCTCCAGAAATTTTTATTTAAGAAATACTCAAGAAATCCCCCACCACAGGTTTTCTGGAAGATAATACCATGTTTATGCTTTAAGAAAAGACATTTTTAAACTTTAAAATACAATAAAGTAAAGTTACCTTTTCAATGCATCTTCGAAGGGTGTTAATATTCCTGACCCACCAACCTATTCCCATAGCTCTTAGCTCAGACCACTGTGGGTCCCCTCTCTGAATTGCCGGAATCATATTAATCAATTCTTCCTCAGCCTCAGAATGAAAAGCCCAGGCAAAATGGCAAGTAGATACACCTAATTTATAAATACAAAATAATATGCCTCAGAACTCCATCCAAAAAGGACAAAAATTTTTCACATAGATATGTGTTTATTAATTCTGGAAAGAATTTTCAAGCAGAAAAAAAGGATGAAAGGATTTCATCAATCATGATTTTTACAGTATATGCCTCTAAATACAAGATCACTGATAGGATACACAAAATCCTTTTTTCCCAAATGTATTTGCTTTTTTCCCCTACAAAAACAAAGGCACTAAAATTTAATCATTGGAAAAAAAGATATTTGAAAATGGTGCTATTCATATGTACACACACATACCAACTTGTCAACAGTGAAAGATCTCGTCAAAATATCCTGGCCCATGTACTTGGGTGCTGTCTCACAGTGCCATGTGCTTGCAGACCATATCCTTCAGTTCTGGGTACTGAAAACTGCCCCATTCATCATTCTGGCCAAGCAGCTACATATCACTTCAAAGCAAGCTCTAAATTTATGAGAGTTCCAGGGAATAATAGTGAGGTGGCACAGTCCTCTGCCTTTGGTTCCTTGGTTAAAGAGTTTAAAGCTGCCTAATACTGATAGTATGTGGCAAACAATTTTGCTCTGGTTAAAAGACTGTCAGGGATCTAGGCTGTATTCAGAGGCAACAAAATGGATTTAGTGACACTCTCCAGGAGTTTGTCAATAGCTGAACTACTCATAACACTTTACTCCACTTAGAGCAGGTAAAGAAGAAACATGAGAAGTGAACCACACAGAGTCAAGTTAGGCAGTGGGAATGCCACCAGGTAGAACCCAGAGGACCCCAGGAAGGAAGCGAGGCTAGTCAAAGAAGCCATCTAGATGAATCCTTTTGGAAACAAAGACAAGTCTGAGGTCAATGGCAGGTCTGGTAGTCACATTACAGCACAGGACTTTCAAAGCTTTAAAGCCATCAATTTTACCACACAGAGTTTTTTCACTAACAACTAGTATATAGACTTCACATATAGTTTAGAGCTTCTCTGACAATTACCACTTCACAATAGTTCCTTCAAAAAGTATAAAAAAAATTCTATGAGCATTGTGAATAATAATATTGTATATTTTAAATTCCCCATTGCTAACATTTATACACAACTGTGTTTGAAATCTTATCACAAAATCAATGCAACAAGCCTTAACTGTCACTACAAATTTAGGAGGAAAAGGCAAAACTTAGTAACATCAACTTGCATTTTTTCAGAACCTAAAAAAGTAGATTAACCTCACTATTTAAATATCTGGTTTTAGAAATAATTACTGCATGAATAAATCAACTATGATGGAAAAATGCAAATCATTAAATAAATAAAATAATTACTGCATGAAACAGCTATAAAAAATATGACACTTTGCTTTAGAAATTGCTATTAAGAGTTCTCTTGTGGTTCAGTGGGTTAAGGATCCAGCATTGTCCCTGCAGCGGTGCAGGTAGCTGCTGTGGTGCACGTAGCTGCTGTGGTGCAGGTTCAATCCTGGCCCAGGAACTTCCACATGTTGTGGACGTGGCCAAAAAGAAGAAAGAAAAGAAAAAATTGCTATTATAAGGCTACGCAAAATGCACACTTTTGCATATAAAAGTAATATAAAATATATTACATTCTATATCCTTAAATGAAATCTGATTAAGTTTTGGTATGACTAAAAGGAAACGAAAATACACACAGGCATGTCAGGGGAATTTGGTTCAAAAAGATGATTAAGTAAACAGTGACTACATTTGGAAACCTAACTATTAGAAATGAAAAAAGGTATTAGGAAAAAAAAAGATGGCTACCAATAGGCACTGATTTTTATCTGCCTATCAATGGCAGGCTACTCTTTGCAATTTACCTGTGTTCTTTTTACCTTGCCTCTATATAAGATACTTAAGTTTTTCCCTGAAAATTGTTTCTAGGACCATTACCTACAATACCAGTCACTTTTCTCATTTCCAATGTTTTAACCATATCAAAGGAAAAATGGAATTTGACAATGCTTTAGAAATTTGAGGAGTTTAGGTATCCCTAGGCAGAGTACAAATAGCATTAAGTGTTAAACACATTATACACATTGTTATAAAGTCATTCAGTATCATGTGACCATCATTTAAAACTAAAATTTAAAAGAACCTTAAAATATCATTTTTTCTTTTCTTTTTTTTTTTTTTTTTTGATTTTTGGGCCACACCTGCGGCATATGGAGGTTCCCAGGCTAGGGGTCCAATCAGAGCTGTAGCTACTGGCCTATGCCACAGCCACAGCCACAGCAACAGCCACAGCAATCTGAGGGATTTGAGCCGCATCTGCAACTTATACCATGGCTCCTGGCGAACCAGATCCTTAACCTACTGAGCGAGGCCAGGGATGGAACGTGCATCCTCATGGATTCGTTTTCACTGGGTGATGACGGGAACTCCGATATATGTATTTTTTTACAGCTTGCACCCACAGCATATGGAAGCTCCCAGGCCAGGGACTGAACCTATGCCTCCACAGTGATCCAAGCCTCTGCAGTCAGATTCTTAATCCATTATGCACAGTGGGACCTCCTACAGTTTTGATTTTTTTTATCTATAAGTTAGGGGCCTGATATAAATCTATACATTTCAAATCAGGGTATGTGGCAGTGTGTGGAAAGTATGCAAATCTACTGGCTTACTATATAGCACATATTCCTGAACATCCACTTTACTTGTGAGTAACTAACTTAGAACATAATGCTTATACTAAAATAAACATAAACAATAAGGCATAGGGCAAATTTTACATAATTTTTAAAGAAAGGATGTGAGATAACACAGAAATTCAGGACCACTTTGGGTTACAACCTCAGGCATATCAAGTTAACTCATAAACTACTATGACTTTAGTCACTCACAGTAGTCTGAGAAACTGAGACAGATGAGCAAAAGTCACAGAGCAGAGCTGAATGATACACAGAAAAAAGTTAGGTGGGTACTATGTGACAGGAAGATCTTGAGACTAGTGATAGGTATGCATATGGTGACTTATCTAATATGTCACACAAATATGAATATACCAACTACTTCAATACGAACTGAAAGTTGCACAAAGGTTGAAACAATACCTTGGTGAAGTAGCTGAACTCGGTATAAAGGAGGCAGAGATGTCAAAAGGCAGGTGTGCAAACGCATAGCTAGTAAGTACCGTAAACCACACTCATCTAATGTGTCTCTTCCTGTGAAGAAAAAATATGATTGAGGAAAAAGGAATGCAACATGTCAACAACCAATAAAAAGTTAGAAAACAAATATTAAATTTAATAATAATAACTTACACAAAATAGATGATTTTTTGAGTGTATTCCTTTATGAATACTTCAGTATCTTTACTTACTTGGAGTTCCCATTATGACTCAGTGGAAAGGAATCTGACTAGTATCCGTGAAGACACAGGTTCAATCCCCTGGCCTCAATCACTGTGTTAAGGATCCAGTGTTGCCGTGAGCTGTGGTGTAGGTCTCAGACATGGCTTGGATCTGCCGTTGCTGTGGTTGTGGCGTAGGCTGGCAGCTATAGCTCTGATTCAACCCCTAGCCTGGGAACCTCCATAGGCCATGGGTGTGGCCCTCAAAAAAAAGAGACAAAAAAATATATATATATGTGTGTGTACATTTATCTTTACAATAAGCATTAATACTAAAACTTCCAAATGAAAAACATATCCAAAAAATTTAACTACCTATTAGTACAGGTAACAACAGTACTTAGAGCTACTCATAATAAATGAAAATAAAAAAGGAAATCTTGAGATCCAATGAAAAATATATTAACTATGGTAAGTTAGATACAATTTTTAAAAAATTCCCTATGCAAATTCAGATGAGATTTAAAGATAGGAATTATGTAAGTAAAATCATTTATTACATAATTAAGTAGGTAACATTTTCTAGGTTGGTTAGCTTAATTGAAATATTTCATTATCAAAGATTTGAAATTTGACCCCCCAGGCTAGTGTTACCAAGTTAAGGGTGAACTCTAACCTTGATTCCACAAATTTATTCTGAGTCACAGGTTGAGCAGAGGTATGAAAGCATACCAAGTTTACTCAAAATTACAGCCACTGTTGGATAAAAGCAACAGAAAAGCACTAACAGTACGAGCCTAGTAACTACCATTTAGTACTCAGAGTATAAAATATGTTCTAGAAGAAAATAAAACATTTAAAATTTTTGAAGTTCAAGTTCTAACTCTACTTCCCAATATATTAGTTCATTCACCTTATTATTCATTCAACAAATTATGTATCTGCTACGTCACAAGCATAGTTTAGGGGTTTGAGAGGGAATAAAGCCAGGGTGCTTATATCTTAGGAGACAGAGACAAACAATAAACAAAGAAATAATGTATCTAGTGGAAATTCTTGCCATGGAGAGAAATAAAGCAGGACTGAGGGAAAGGGAGTGCTAAGATAAGAGGGTCCTACTTTAAACAGTGTGGCCAGGGAAGAACTTTCCAATAAGATTACATTTCAGCAAAAATCTGAGGAAGTAAGGGAATGACAATGACGGATATCTAATCCTGGAAGAAAAGCATTCTGTGTGGAAGAAACAATATGTGCAGAGAAACATCATGTGCCATGTGTGGGACAGCAAGCAGCCATGAAGCAGAGCAGAATCGAGCACAGATCACATAGAGCCACACAGACCACTTAAGGACCTGGCTTTTGTTTTAAAGTGAGATGAGAAGCCATCAGTGAAAGTTGAGCAGAGGAGAGATTTAATGTGATTTTGTTTTAAACTAATCCCTGGCTCCTCTGTGAAGAAAAGACTGCGGTAACAAGAATGAAACAGTTTAGGAGACTTTATCAGTAATTAGGCAGGATGTGACAGTGACTTGAACCAGAGTGCTAAGAGGAGAGGTGATAAGAAATGACTGGATTCTTGATGCAGCAGGACAGCATTTGCCAATGGACTGGCTTGGGGCATGAGAGAAAGTTGAGTCAGGAATACCTCTTAAGCTGTATCACCTGAACAAATCCTAGAACTCATTTACTTAGAATCCATTTAAGGAGATGTGCAGCTATTTAATCTCTGGGCTTCAGTTTCCCATCTGTGGAATGGAGACATTCACTCCTGCCTTTTCTACCTCACGAAAGTCCACTGTGACCAGGATGAGCCATTTTTACACTTCCTAACCAAGCACACAGTTTTGTATCAGGAGATTTTAACAATTTTTCATGGATTGTGGGATATCTTTTCTTTCTGTCCCGGAGTAAAAACTCTGATGTATATATTGTTTGCAACAAAAGTTTAAGGTTACTTTGGGAAGAATCTGGATCTATTGCACACAACCTCAAAATAATTCAATTTTTTAAATTAACATGGTTAGAAAATAAGTCATAGGCAAAACTCTCTGAAGGTCACTAGTTACTTCAACCTATAGAAGAGAAAACTCTGGAGATATACTATAAGGGTATAAATCTATATGAAGAGATACATTCCAGGTAGCTTTGAGAAACAGTCTTTTTCCCCCGAACTTGGAAATCATGTGAAATAATTAAAATATAGGCTTGGAGGCAATGATGTACCCATATGTGACCCCAGTTCTGCCACTTACTACCTATGCGATCTTACATGTTACTTAATCTCAAGATCAGTATCTTGTATCTTCACCTATAAAATTAAGTATAATAATAGCTACACTTACTAGAAGACAGTTGTAATAATTATGACAAAATACATAAAGCACTTGGCACAACAATTGTTCACTCTGCCACAACATTCATTGAATGAGTGAATAATCAATCATTTTCAGCTTCCAACATTTAGAATCAACATTTTCTAATGCCAACATTTAGAATCAACACCACGATCTGTAACTATCTGCATAAGGAAAGAATGGAATCTAATTTTCAGGGAGGCAGCCAAAATTTTCCTGGTTACAGAATGAATTAAGCAAGACACACATCATATTCAAATGTATGAAAACCTTTTCTCAAGAGAATTTCTGGAGATAATTAGGTAATCATAAGAAATTATTTATACCTAGAAATGGGAAGATGAACAAGTTGAACCCACGGGGTCCTTATAAGCCTCATGCTTCAATAGTAAAATTAACAAGTGGGCCATTATTATTGCTAAAAGTAAAATAAAAATAAACCAAATAAATCGATCCATTTGAAAAAACAGAAGACTATATATATCCGAAACCACATGAAGGTTTCAGGGTAAAAAACTCATGTGAGGATGCACACATGTATCATGAAAAACATAAAGTCACATGCACAAGTCCTAGCCTAGTCTTTTCTTTCACAATTATGTAAGAGTAATTGCCAATTAGGTCATTTTCCTGTGAGGTTTAAAGAAAGACTGCAATTTGACATTAGTCATAATATAGATAATACAGAAAGTTCTATTAACAATAACTTTACAAATTTTTAGTGAGAATATTTACCTGAGTGACTCTTATCTCTGTTTTCATCAAGCTCAGTACTGGTGGTAGCCACTGTATCAGCCAGAGCTACAAGAAACATCTGCTCCAAACGGGTAAGGCCTGGTAGACTTGAGTGCATAAGATGACTTGAAAGTACCCTAGCATGTTCTTGGCCAAAGTAAGCTGGTCCATATTGAGAAAGGTTTATTACTTTTGATTTGTTTTCTCTCTTTTCTGGCTCTAAGTCGATATCATCCGTTGTTATATCCTGGATTTGGAACAGCTCTGAATACTGATCCTCTGGTTGTCTCTCTGTATGATCTTCATAGCTCTGTGGTATTTTTGTACTTTCCTCTGAAATTCTGTATGTTGTATCTTGGTCAGCAGCAAGCAATGCATATAATGGTAGTGGAGGAATAGAATCTATCTCAGTATAATCTCGAGTACCATCTTTCCCTATGGTGACTGTATCCTTTGCTGTACTGCCACTTACACTAATGGTTCGAGAAAGATGTCGCTTAGTTCCTTCTCCAGCATCGGCGTCTCTAACTACTGCAACTTCACCTGCAATACATTTTACTAAATGAGAGAGAATAGCTTTAGCCCGGCGGACTTTCCCCAGGTCCATCAATTCTAACAGCTGGGTTGGGTGATACTGCGGAAGTGTAGGGGAAAGTACATGTGCAGCCTCAAATAAGCCACCATCCTGAACTACAGTCGGTGAATAAAAAACATCATCAGCAATAGCTGTTCCTTCAACAATACTTTTCCTTGACAACATATTAGATTTCAAGACAGAATGATCTTGTATTGCTGTCTCTTCTCCATCAGGACCATCAGCTTCAATGTCTCCAAATTTGACAGCATGCTTCCACTGTGCATATACATGCATTTCACAATCCATTCCTACCACCAATATCCCATCTCTTACCCAAGAAAGAGAAACAGGCAGTGAAGGTGTACCGTCAACAGAAGACACTAAGTCTATAGATCTAAGGAGAACCCATCTTGACCTAACTCCTTGCTTGATACTTCCACCAAGTGGTAAAGTGATGACAGCTACACCATCCTTACTATTGATTTGCTCAGTCACAATCCCTGAAAGCCGCCCATACATGAAGATGTTAGCACCAACTCCCACTGTGAGAATGTGGGAGCCATCTTCTTTTGATACCCAGTCTAAATGTACTAAATGTTTGATATTTGGAATAAGATATCTATCCTTGCTCAAAAGCGCATCTGATTTGCTGTACACAAAGAGATTACTGTCGACACTGACCCTTGAATCAAGGACACTCCCGACTTTGACCAAATCATCAAGATGAATTGTTTGTTCTAAAACCCATTCTGACCCTCCTGTAGATTCACATTCAAATATGCAAACATGCATGGAAAATTCTTTAGAAACAAAGCCATTGTGGTGGATAGGTTGTTTGTAAGCCACTGCAAGCCGACCCGTGTATGAACAGCTAACAGCAACCGGCCTTCCCACAATGCTCACTGTACTGCTATTATCTTCTCCTTCATCATTCATCAAGGGCCATATCCTCCAATGATAGGTTTCCTTCTCGTCTCTTTTACATTGTGGGTTGGTTTCCATACTACATTTCCAGAAGCGTACTTTATTGTCAGAACAAGTTGTAACCACTAAATAGGGTGCAAGGCACACTGGATAAATTGAAGAGGAACTCAGATGGCCTTAAAAAAGAAAAAGCAGAGAGTCATAATAATAGAACCACAAAGTAATATGTTAATAATCAAATTCTAGAATATGATTAAGCCAAAGGCCACTATGAGCTTCTTCAGAATAACTGCAGTCCCCTCCTTAACTAGCATCCTAAAACTAGTGAACTAAATATCCAATGGCCAAGGCATCTATGGAAGTCTTGAAAGCCACGTGGTGAAATCAAAACATGTAATAATAATCACTTAATTTGTTTTTAGGCAATTAAATTTAAATGAGGCAAATATTTCATTAATATAAAACCCAAGGAGTTCCCACTGTGGCTCAGCAGAAACGAATCTGACTAGTATCCATGAGGACACAGGTTTGATCCCTGGCCTTGCTCAATGGTTTAAGGATCTGGGGTTGCCATGAGTTGTGATGCAGGTCATAGACATGGCTCGAATCTGGCATTGTTGTGCCACAGGTGCAGCCCTAAGAAGGAAAAAAGAAAAAAAAAAAAACAAAAACTCAAGGAGTTCCCTGGGGGCCTACTGGTTAAGGGTTAGGTGTTGTCACTGCTGTGGCTGGCTGTCATAACTGTAGCTCCAGTTCAATCCCTGGCCAGGAATTGCTGCACGCTGCGGATGTAGACAAAACAAAACAAAACAAAACAAAAAAAAACCCACCAACTCAAAAGCAATGGAACAAGTCAATTCTTAATCAATAAATCTGTTAACTGCTATAATTTATATATGCATTCACCATACATGCCTCATTGGACTTTCATTCTATCTCTTTTATCACCTGCATTGTAAATGCTTAAGTAGTCATTATAATCTGCCCTTCAAATGCCCCAAACTGGCCCTTCAATAATCCAAACACTAGATCTGCCCCAAAATGTTTTCAGTCAGCTAAACAGACTGACTGTTTTCAGTCACAAAATGTTTTTGGTCAGCTAAACAGACACTAGATCTCATCTTTTCTTTTTTTTGTCTTTTTTTTTTGTCTTTTGTCTTTTTAGGGCCACCCTCGCGGCATATGGAAGTTCCTAGGCTAGGAGTCTAATCAGAGCTGTTGCCGCCAGCCTACGCTAGAGCCACAGCAATACCAGATCCAAGCCATATCTGCGGCCTACACCACAACTCACAGCAACACCGAATCCTTAGACCACTGAGCAGGGCCAGGGATTGAACCAGCAACCTCAAGGTTCCTAGTCAGATTCATTTCCACTGCACCATGACAGAACTCCCTAGATCTCATCTTTTTTATCAGGTTTAATTTATGTTCTCCTAACACTGAAACAGAACCCTCGTATTTGTTCCTGACTACCAAAGACTAATGCTGCCCATCCATTGTCAACTATAACATGAAGGGTAGCAGTGATTAAGACCAGGATCAGAAGGCCTGGGTTCAAGTTCCAGTCCATCAATACCTTCCTAACGGTGGAAAAGCGACTTACACATCTGAGCCTGTCCCATTTAAATAACAGGAATCACGTCATTGCTTCCCTTGGAGTGTTACTATCAAATTAAGACATTTCAAAGTGGAGTTCCCATCATGGCTCAGTTGTTAACGAACCCAACTAGGAACTATGAGGTTGCGGGTTCCATCCCACTGACCTTGCTCAGTGGGTTAAGGATCCGGCATTGCTATGAGCTGTGGTGTAGGTTGCAGATGCAGCTCAGACCCCACATTGCTGTGGCTCTGGCATAGGCCAGCGGCTACAGCACTGATAAGACCCCTAGCCTGGGAACCTCCATATGCCTCAGGTGCAGCCATAGAAAAGACAAAAAAAAAAAGACATTTAAAAGCATCTTATAAAGTCCCTGAGAATATATATTTTATCATTATTCCAATAAATTTATGAGTATATCCTAAACTTTCCAAATATTTTGAAAGATTCAAAAGCTGACCTAAATCTTCATCCACCACCAAAGCCCAGCCCAGAGTAAACTCTTACTGTGATCTTTCCAACTCTGATTCCAAATCTATGTGAGGGATAAGCAAAGAGCCTCATACTCAAAACCATTCACCAGTAACTGGAATAGTCTTGAACTTCTAATTCTGGTCCCCCCAAAACACTATTCTATAAACACTTCAATTATAATTCCACAAGTGACAGATCATTTTAACTATAGCTTCTAGTTCTGTTCTTCAAACTGTTTTATCCACCTTGCTAAAGTCAATATCTTTCCAGGCTAACCAAACTATAATCTGGTATCATATATTTTCCCTGAAAGTATCTGCCAACTCTTGTTCAAACATACTAATAGCATAATGTGGGTGAAAACCTTAATTCAAAAAAAGAAAAGCTTGAATAATTCACAAATGAACATATTTGTTCTTTGAAATTTTACTATCATAGTATTCCCACTTATAAGAAATCATAGTGCAGTCAAGAAACCCTGCATTAAAACAGTTACGCCATTTTTTTTTTGTCAAGTGGATTACACTTATCACAGGAAATTATTTCTAAGAAAGACATATTTCTAAACAGATGTGTCATTACTAGAAAATAAATCTTTATTTCACTATCCATCAAGCACATATTTCAGAAGAGTTCATTCAATTTTATCCATAGAAACAACTGTCCAGACTTACAGTTACCTTACCTGCTGAAGGTGTTGCTCTTATTACTTCAACTCCGACGGGGAGATCAAGAGGTTGGCTATATACCAGTCTAGAACTCAGAATCAGTTTACTAGCAGTTTGAAGGTTGGCAATTGAGGAAGAATGTGGCATTGGGCTCACACTGGGAGAGGTTTCTGGAGAAGAGTCTACAGTCTTCTGTCCAGGGACTGAAAGCAGACTCTCTGAAGAAACACCTTCTGAAGCTTTAGCTTTGAAAAGAAATTATGAAATACATTTCTATCATCAGTATACATATATTAGCTAGAACAATATTTTATTACAATTTAACAAACATGGTTTCTTCAAAGTACTCTGGAAACAAGGTTAATGTTCAATCTTTTGCTGAGTTACCTTGATAGACACTTTTTTTTTAATACCCTTTCTTAGAATCACCAACTCTATCACAGGGATATTGCCAGTAAAGAATCACAACATGTAATAGCTAGGAAAAAAACTTAAGTTATCTAGTCTAGTGTATTCAACTTTTAAAACACATCAAACCTGAAACACATCAAAGCTTGAGGAACTTTTAACATGAAGATTCTCATGCCTAACCACAGAAACACTGATTTGGTTGCTTTGGGATAGATCCCAGAAATCTGCATTAATAAGCAGCCAGGTATTTATGAAATAGATGGGCCATAAATCAAACATTAAGAAATAACAAGGTACTTCCTTACTCAATAGATGAAGAAATTTAAATTTGGAGAGCTTAGTGATTTCCTTAAGATCAAATAATTAGCTAGTGCCAGAGAAAACACTACAGCAACAGCCTATTGCATATCAAGTGCTGAAACAGGATAATAAATAAGATTTCAAGAACATATACAAAAAATTAAAGTTCCAAACAAATTTAACACAGTATCAGGTAAATAGCCTTGTAAGGTATATTGTCCCTGACCTTCATCCAAAGAGTTTCCACCTTCACACTAGGGTGGAGTATAAATTTCTGAGCAGATTTAGTTATCTGTGCTTCTGTTACATGTGAGGGACACTTCACATTACAATTTTATATTTCTATGTCCATCTTCCCCAATTAGATTATAAATTCATCAAAATCAAGGGCGATGTCTTATTGCTTTGTATATCCTATTGCATACCAGAATACAGACAGGTAATAATCAACCCCCTTTTGCTTCTGGTGGATGTTATGTCGATCTGTTTCATAACAGCAGACCACTCAATAAGAAATACGAAAACATTTTTTGTAAAATAGAATAAGACTACATACAACCTTGAATCAGTAGTCAAAAGACAGAAATACTATTCCTGACTCCAAATTAACTAAATATGTCTCCTTAAGCAAGGTACTTCACCAACTCTGGCTACTTGCTCATCAGAAAAATAAGGCTGAATTACATCTTTTTCTGTATACCAAGAAATTTTCTAATGTATATATCTCATACAAAGAAAGAAAATAAGAGCAGGGAATAATGCAAAGGGTTTGGAGCCAAAAGACCTTATTTTGAAACTTAGTCTGTGATAAACTAAATGTGGCATTTGGTCAAGTTTCTTTTTTTTTTTTTTCCGTCTTTTCACCTTTTCTAGGGCCGCTCCCAAGGCATATGGAGGTTCCCAGGGTTGGGGTCTAATAGGAGCTGTAGCCACCAGCCTACACCACAGCCACAGCAACTCAGGATCCAAGCCACATCTGTGACCTACACCACAGCTCATGGCAACACCGGATCCTTAACCCACTGAGTAAGGCCAGGGATCAAACCTGCAACCTCATGGTTCCTAGTCGGATTCGTTAAACACTGAGCCACGACAGGAACTCCTGGTCAAGTTTCTTAACATTATTCCATTAATAAACTGAGAATAATATATATCTCACAGGTATAAAGTTCTTGTGTCAGTGCTTGGTACCAAGAATGTTCCTTCTCCATCCAAATGTAATTCTATCACTTCACCCTTTCCAGGATTTTCAACAGGCCACTAAATTCAAGTAACAGGTTTAACGGCAATGTATACCATGTTAAACCTACTGCAGAGGTTAGAATCAAAAGACAGATGCTTTCTGTCAAAGCTGAAGATAGCATATCTTACTATAATCTTACTGTTTGTGACCTTTCACTACTGTCACAAACAGAGTAAGCAAAATACTGCATTCTCTGGAAAATGAGAGAATTACCTTCCTTGAGGGTGTTACACTAAGCGAAATAAGTCTGATGAAGAAAGACAAATACTGTATGGTTTCAAAACTCATATGTGGAATATTTTTTAAAGTAATTAAAAAAAAAAACAAAACAAAATGACAAATACACTGATACAGAGAACAGACTGTGTGGGGTTAAAAGAGGGGAAAGGGGGTGGGGGAGGGTGAAAAGGGTAAAGGGGGTCAACTCTAGGATGACAGATGGAAACTAGACTTTTGGTAGTAAGGATACTATAGAGTATTCCAGAAGCCAAATTAGAATGTTGTACACATGAAACATATACAATGTTATAAAACAATGTTACCTTAAAGAAATAAAAATAAAATTATCTTCCTGATAAGCTGGTTTTAGATCCCTCTACTCCCCCATTTCTGTGAAACAACGTGTAACACCAAGAATTAATTCCAAAGGCTTTCAAACAATTTTTTGGATTCCTTCTACCACAAGAAGATTAGGCTTAACTAGGTACAGGCAACTGTTCCATAGAATCATTTGGCTTTTCTAATGCAAGTTCACAGCCCAGTGAGAACTGCTCTTTTACACAGTTATGTGATAATATGGATTAAAAAGGGAACAAAAAACATATATATTATTACTTTCCTATATTAAATGTTGAATGTGTATAAAATCATTCAAATTATATAATCACCAGAAATAATAAAATGTTTCCAAAACTCGAATATTTTGGGTTAACCAGTTTAGATTCACTTTGATATGGTTATCAACACAGTTCTTCAATTAAACAGTTATCTTTCAGAAGTAAAGTTTGTTTTAAAAAGAAAGATTCACAATTTCTGTACTTCATACTACAGATCTTTTAATTGCTAAGACATTTAAATTAATGTATATAGCAAAAGCATAGATGAAATAATTTTTAAAATCGCTGCTGCATTTCCTAATATTCTACAAAAACTATTCCTCTTATAAACTTCAGATACTCAATCACATTTTTCTAAATAGTAAGTTTGTTTCTCTTAGTGCTGCTAGAGCTAATGTACATGGTATCAGATGGCAGTGTATATTAACCAACAAAAAAGTATTAACTCTATGGGCCAAAGTGACTTATAGAGACAAAGTATCTAGAACAGTCATAATAGGCATTTAATAAATATTAATTTAAAAAATAAATCAAACTTTTATTTCAATATGTCTAATGTATTAATTGACTGGTTTTATTTATTTTACTTATTTACTTATTTATTTATTTATTTTTGCTTTTTAGGGCCACGCCTGCAGCATATGGAGGGTCCCAGATTAGGGGTCGAATCTGAGCTACAGCTGCTGGCCTACACCACAGCAATGTGGGATCCAAGCCTCATCTGCAGCTTACACCACAGCTCACAGCACTGTTGAATCCCTGACCCACTGAGCAAGGCGAGAGATTGTAGCCACATCCTCACCAATACTAGTCAGATTCATTTCTGCTGTGCCACAAGGGGAACTCTGACTGGTTTGTTTTTAGATAAATCTATTTCATTAATGACTTATGACACTGTAATTAAAAGTTTGATGTATACATACTTCAATTCAGCAACTCAACTCAGTTCACTATATCTTTATTTTAAAGAATTAACTAACCTAAAGCATACCCAGGAAAAAAATGAATGTATTTTATATCATCTCTGCATAAAACCTAATATAATTACTTACCCAAACATGCCTGTACAGATTTAAGATGAAGGTGCCACATATGGAGAATAGAGCAATTATTGCTGTCCTTTTCAATTACTACCAGAAAGAATTTTTCTGAAAATGGTGGTGGACGATATCCTATTGTTAAAGGAAAAGAATACTTAAGTTAACATACTTCTATAGGATTTTATTTTATTTTTTATAATGATTTTTATTTTTTCCATTATAGCTGATTTACAGTGTTCTGTCAATATTCTGCTGCACAGCAAGGTGACCCAGTCACACATACATGTATACATTCCTTTTTCTCACCATAGGATTTTTAAAAGAAAGAGTTTTTTTGGGTTTTTTTTTAATTTTATTTTTTGGCCATGCCCACGACATGTGGAAGTTCCTGGGCAAAGGACTGAACCCACGCCACAATAGCAACCCAGGCTGCTGCAGAGACAATGCTGCATCCTTAACCCACTGTGCTACGAGGAACTCCAAAAATGACTTAAAAAAAATCTCTTAATAGAAATGTATAGAATGTATAGAAACTGGGAGGAAAAGGAAAGAATAGATGTTTAGAAGCAGTTTTATGTAATTTTGTGACAAAGGTGAGGTGGCTATCAAAGACTAATGGGGCTCGTTAAAACTACGAATCCTATAGAAGAACCTATCTTCAGAACAGAAACAGACTCACAGACGTGGAGAGCAGACTTATGGTTATCGAAATGAGGGAGTGGGATGGACTGGAGCTTGGGGTTAATAGATGCAAACTATTACATGTAGAATTGATAGGCAATGAGGTCCTGCTGTATAGCACAGGGAACTATATCCAATCACTGTGATAGAACATGATGGAAGATAATATGAAAAAAAGAAAGTATATATATATGTACGACTGGGTCACTTTGCTAAACGCAAAAACTGACAGAACATTGTAAACCAACTATACTGTGATAAAATAAAATAAAAAACAAATAAATCAGAGTTCCCGAGGTGGCTCAGTGGTTAACAAATCCAACTAGGAACCACAAGTTTACAGGTTCGATCCCTGGCCTCGCTCAGTGGGTTGAGGATCCAGCATTGCCATGAGCTGTGGTATAGGTCACGGTCGAGGCTCAGATCCCAAGCTGCTGTGGCTCTGGCGTAGGCCAGCAGCTACAGCTTTGATTAGACCCCTAGCCTGGGAACATCCATATGCCTTGGATGCGGCCCTAGAAAAAAGCACAAAGACATAAATCAATCAATCAATCAATCAATCAATCATGGCACAAAAAAATCATTTGGAGATTTTTTTAAAAAGTACAAATCCACCATGAAGGGACACCTATTGGTCACAGATGGGATCATTTGAACTTCAAAGAATAAAAATGAATTTACTAAAAACACACTGACTATATAAAAAACCATGAGTTCATAAAAATGCCAAAAGACAGAGGGCACATGAGTAAAAAAAGTAAAAGACAGACAAGAAGGAACAGAAAAAAAGAAGGGAAAGGAGAAGGGAGAGAGGAAGAGAGAAAAGAAGAGAAAGAGAGAGAGAAAAGCGCAGGCAAGAGAAGCAGAGAGAGCACAGCCACACAGGTCAGCCTCACTGGATACCCCTCATAGTTCCTGGGGCACTAACTCCTTAATTGCAAAACTGGCAGTCAAATGGGAAGAATGAAATTAACATGTATCCTGCTTTTCTATATGAAAATAGTATCTTTTACAAAAACTAAAAGTCATGGGTGGAGGGCCAATGGTTATGGTGCAGAAGAGACTTTACAGAAAATTTTTTTTTTTACATTTTTTAGTGAAAAGAAATTGTGAACACAATTTTCCCCATAGACAACTGCATTTTTCATATATGAACAATGAGGTCAACACAGGACAACAAAAACTTTCTTCAAAAGTGAAAACCTGGGAGTTCCCATCGTGGCCCAGTGGTTAACGAATCCGACTAGGAACCATGAGGTTGCAGGTTCGATCCCTGGCCTTGCTCAGTGGGTTAAGGATCCGGCGTTGCTGTGAGCTGTGGTATAGGTCACAGACGTGGCCTGGATCCAGTGTTGCTGTGGCTGTGGGGTAGGCCAGTGGCTACAGCTCTAATTCAATCCCTAGCCTGGGAACCTTCACATGCCGCAGGTGTGGCCCTAAAAAAAGGACAAAAAAACTAATAAATAAATGAGGACTGATGAAATTAGCTAATAATGATCCTTAATGAAATAACTGATTAAAAAGCAACAATATCAGTGAAAGAAATCATGAGACAACAGGTTGCTGGCAAATTTTACATTGACACGACTACCCAAATCTTCTCAATCTTGGCATCACTAAAAACACGACGTCCGAGCATGTCCTTCTACGATGGACACACCATCACCTAGGAAGTTGAACCTGGATCTAATCAAGTCTGCAGGCCCAACATGGACTTCACAAGAAAACTTTTAAACAACATCACAAGCTGGTCAGAAAAATGCCTATAAAATAACTTCCTCTAAGACAAGTGGCATAAGTGGGATTATTTTAGCTTAAAAGACTCTTAAAAATGAAATAAAACGTGTGGACTCTATTTGGATATGAATCCAAACAAATGAAGAACAAATAGGTGTTCCCATTGTGGCTCAGCAGTAATGAACCCGACTAGTATCCATGAGAATGCAGGTTTGTTCCCTGATCTCACTCAGTGGGTTAAGGATCTGGCATTGCTATGAGCTGTGATGTATGTAGGTCGCAGATGCAGCTCGAATCTGGCATTGGGGTGGTTGTGGTGTAGGCTGGCAGCTATGGCTCTGATTTATCCCTCTAGCCTGGGAACTTCCATATGCTGCAAGCATAGCCCTAAAAAACAAACCAAACAAAGAAAAAGAACAAATAACTCTGACCTTTTTTGAGACAACAAATGGAGTAAATATGGAAGTTATTACACAATTCTGAAGAATTTTGTTATTTTGTTAAAGTGATTAATACCACCTGTATAACAAAAATCACACGGAAGTAATCAGGAACAAAACAACACAATGGCTAGGTTTGCTTTAAAATATTTCGGGAGAAAAGGAAAAGAAAAGAAAATAGGGTAGATAAACAAGTGTGACAAAATCTTAAAACCATCAATCTAAATCACAGGCATAGGTTGCACTCTGTCTATAATTGGCATTTTTCTTAATCAAAAAGTAATTAATTTTTAATTAAAACTTAGAAAGTACAAAATACAAGAGGGTCAGGGAAGAGGAGAAACACACATAGCAAGTCCTTTAAGAAAACATCTATAAAATCAAGAATAATATCAGCAAAACTGTGCGCAAAAACTAAAAGAAAACCAAGAAAAGCACTGGGAAATCTTGTGGCCTGATTTCACAGTGAAATAAGGAACTATCAAAAGAGGGAAATAAAGTATTTTTAAATATAGGTCTTTCAATTAAAAATTTTACTTAAAAAATACTAACTTTATATAAGCATTGTTTTCTAATACATTGGAATGTTAAAAATAGCATGATAAATGGTAACTAGGTTTGCAGGAATGCACATTAAAAAGTTTAACCCATAACGATCCGGCGTTGCCGTGAGCTGTGGTGTAGGTTGCAGACGAGGCTCGGATCCCAAGTTGCTGTGGCTCTGGCGTAGGCCGGTGGCTACAGCTCCGATTCAACCCCTAGCCTGGGAACCTCCATATGCCGTGAGAGCGGCCCAAGAAATAGCAACAACAACAACAAAAAAGACAAAAGACAAAAAAAATAATTAAAAAAAAGTTTAACCCAAATAAAGATGAAATACTAGAGAAAATCATATTTTAAATCTATAAAAGTACTATATGCTACAGTGATAGTGAAATAAAACTATCAAGTTTCATTTTGGCATAGAACATGAAAGTTTTATAATTACAAAGTTATAACTTTAAAAAAGAACATTTTAAGGTAAATAATGAAGTTTAAACTAAACACCCTATGGTTTGTTCTTTAAAGGTCTTATAGAGAACTATTTTCTTTAACAAGAAGAAAAAAGATTTTCCTGGTGGCTCAATGGGTTAAGGAGCTGGCATTGTCACTGCTGTGACTCTGGCTGCTGCTGTGGCACTGGTTTGATCCCTAGCCTGGGAACATCTTTATGCTGTGGGGATGCTGCCCCTGCCCAGGAAAAAAAAAAAGAGGAAGAAAGAAATACTCCCCTTTAGAAAGGAAAGCTATGAGACAGTAGTTTTAATTTACAGTATACCTGAGGTTCCCAGTGTATCATACAACATAACATCTTACATCATATATTTATCAATAATCTTTAGCAATTTGTTGGGAATTTTAACTTATATTAAAATTAATTGGGTTAAGATACCATAGGGATACTTATTAAAATGAAGTAACTTAATTATAGAGTTTATCAACTAACATTAATTTTTTATTTATTATTATTATTTTTTGTCTTTTTGTGTTTTCACAGCATATGGAGGTTCCCAGGCTAGGGGTCTAATCAGAGCTATAGCTGCCGGTCCTACCCCGGAGCCACAACAATGCGGGATCCGAGATGCATCTGCGACCTACACCACAGCTTACGGCAACACCAGATCTTTAACCCACTGAGCAAGGCCAGGGATTGAATCTGCAACCTCATGGTTCCTAGTTGGATTCGTTAACCACTGAGCCATGACGGGAACTCCTAATGTTAATTTCTTAAACAATTAAACTAGGTTTCATAAATAATACTGCTTAGTAAAATCTATGTCAATAGAGAATGTCTTTCAAAATATAATTTTTTTTTTCCGCCTTTTGAGGGCCACACCCGCAGCATATGGAGGTTCCCAGGCTAGGGGTCTGATTGGAGCTGTTGCTGCCAACCTATGCCACAGCCACAGTAATGCCAGATCCAAGCCGCCTCTGCAACCTACACCGAAGCTCACTGCAACACTGGATCCTTAACCCACTGAGAGACACCAGGGTTCGAACCTGCAATCTCATAGTTCCCAGTCAGATTCATTTCCATTGCACCACAACGGTAACTCCTCAAAATATAATTTTTATGCTCAAGTGTTATTTACCAACAAAAAGCAATTCTGAGAGAAATAACTAGTGTTTTGCCAAAAATCATGAAAGTGACGACTTCTGATATAAAGATCCATACTCATGAAAGTCTGGAGTATTTTTAAGATAAAGGTATCAAATTCAAGACTAGTTTCTATAAGTACCTTGCGATGGCTGAAAAAATATTTCTGTCTCCTTTTTGTCCGTATCTTCCTTATGTGGTTTATATCCTATAATGAAGTCTTCTTGAAACACATGCAGCAACTGTGTATTTGAGCCACACTACAAACATGAAAAAAGTAAAGTTTTATGTTTGAAATTCCACATATTCCACCCACTATCTCCCCAAGAACCCTAATGCAAAAGAAATAAATCTCTAACAATTTCTATTTTTTATAGAATGACTAATTACTGGAAAAAGCAACAAAAAAAATCATTAGAAATATTACAGTCAATAGCAGAACTGTGAACCACTAATAAAAACAAATCAACAGGTCTGCATCTCCAAAAAAAAAAAAACTACAAAAACAAAACAAAAAGTTAGGCAGAGTTCTCTTGTGCCTCAGCAGGCTAAGGATCTGGTATTGTCACTGCAGTAGCTTAGACTGCTGCTGTGGCCTGTATGGGTTTGATCCCTGGGCCATGGGAATCTTCAACATGCCACCTGTGTGTCCAAAAAAAAAAAAAAAGGAAGCAGTTAGGTGACCTATGCCACTTTGAGTTAAAAAATATCAGGTCTCAGAGTTCCCATTGTGGCTCTGTGGGTTAAGAACCCAACATGGTGGCCAAGAATATGCAGCTTCAATTCCTGGCCTCACTCAGTGGGTTAAGGATCTGGTATTGCCACAAGCTGAGCCATAGGTCGCAGATTCAGCTTGGATCCAGTGTTGCTGTGGCTGTGGCATAGGCCAACAGCTGCAGCTCTGATTCAATCCCCAGACTGGGAACTTCCGTATGCCACAGGTGCAGCCATAAAAATGAAAAAAAAAAAAAATCAGGTCTCATGATAGTCTAAAGAAGGCCATTCTGACTATATAAAGCAGACCACTATAGGCTTCTTTAGTTTTTCTAATTCCACTTGAGAACCAAAAAACGAAATGGAAACCAGAAAGGTCCTCAAAGTACTTCTACTAAGTCTGTCTAATGGGAATTATGAAGGATCCTATAACAGTTGGTGGAAACAACACATCTCTGAGGAAATGATTTACATTTAAATAACCAGGACTTCTAAAATAGTGGATGAAACATCACAATCAGCTAATGCTACATGATTGTGTTTCTGGACCATACAGAGAAGAAAAGTAAAGACAATGAAAAACAGGAATCCTAACATTAGAATCCTAATATTAGAATCACAAAAGTGACCTGAAATTTAAGGAAAGGCTAAATCCAAACAAAAGTTTATTATGGAAGTATGTCAAAACAATTAGAAGGCTTCCCCACAGATTTCAAGGAAGGGAAGCAGCTATGATAATCTTAGAGAATAAAGCAAATCAGCTTCTTTTATATAACAGAAGGAGATAAAAGGACTATGCCATTAGGGTGATCCGCAAAATTTTGATGAAAGTTGTAAGGTATTTTTATGTCTCCAAATAGAAGCAAAAAGCCCCATCACATTTATAGCATAAAAGGTCACCTCCCTCAGGGAAGAACAATAAATGAAAGAAAAGGCAAGGGTGATGCCTTCATGAATATAGAAATCACAGAGCATGCTGGAAACAAATCTAGAATGAGCTTTAAAACATTGTAGTTTGTAAGCCTAAGCCATTTATCAGTGCTTGTAGTTTACCAGCCCTTGTGATAAAGATAGCCACAACTGGAAGGGGGAAAAAAAAATCTTCAGTAAGTATGAAGTAAAAAGCGAAAAGCTAGTGGGAGAAGCCTGGAATAGTATCCCAGAGCAGAGAGAAGGAAAGGGGCTACACTGGGGGGATGAATTTAACACCCAGTCCATTAAAAATTAGAACGTTTATGGGAATGAAGCCAGTACACTCTTCTCCCATATCTTTATAGAACAGAAAAAGGAAACCCCAGGTTAAGGCTTTCCTAGGAAGCATTAGTAATTGAGTCTGGCAACCACATTTCTGTTGCCAGAAGCTGATGTAATTTCTTTACATTAATGGAAATTATTACATTGTCACCAACAGAATGTGCAAGGAATCATGGAAAAATAATGATTTGCTTCTGTATTTGTTCTTAAATATGGCTGGCTCTTTCTTCATCTTCTTGTTTGAAAACAGTCGGGGAGTTCCCTTGTGGTGCAGCAGGTTAAGGATCCATAGTTTTCACTGCAGCAGCTCACGTTGCTGCTGTGGTACAGGTCTGATTCCTGATCCAGGAACTTCCACAGGTCATAGGCACAGCCAAAAAAAAAAAAAAAAAAAAAAAAAGGAAAAAAACAAAGAAAGGAAAAAAAAAGTTGGTAATTTCCTCACCAAAATAAGTAACTTTCTTTCATATTTGCAATGAATATATTACTTTTCTCCTCTTCAGTCCAAAAACATGATCCTGAAGAAACAAGTATCCTGAAGGCTACAGGGGTTCACAAACTTGCTGTAGAGAGAAGAGTTCTCCTTCTTTACTAGGCAGGGACTAGAGAAGGACTACATACTTTGGTCCTACTTCTATCCTCATTTTAAGTGATCTCATAACAATATCTAATACTCAGTCTAACAAGGCAACACTCTAAAGCTGAAGTCACCATTACTCAGCTGAAAATAAGTAATACAAAAAAAGAGAAACCACTAACCAAGCCTCTATGCAGTTGTACTGTATTTACCTTCATGGTTTCCCTAACTGAAGCAAATGACCTTTACTCAGGAAATACAGCTGTAGATAAAATTCAACTAGAGATGAAGAATGTGTAAATCATTGTAGATTTTCACTAAAGGAATCAATAGAAGTTGGCTACATTTAGTATCAAACAAGAGAATTATTCTGAGAATGAAATGCAGTGACTCTTGAACAATACAAGTCTGAACTGCATGGGTCCACTTACATGGGCTCTTTTTCAATAGTAAATACTACAGTACTACACAATCTGCAGTTAGTTGAATCTATAGATGTAGAACTGAGGATTCGGAGGGCTGATTGTAAGTTATCTGTGGATTTTCTACGATGAGAAGGGTCAGTGCCCCACATTGTTCAAGGTTCAACTGTTTATTATAGGCATATAAAGCACTCTGGGATAAAGTATATTAATATCACCAATTCACAAGCATGTTTTTACTTGGTCGGTTATCGCATCGAGTTCAATAATGCAGCCAGGTCGAGCGGTAGACTGTTGGCTCACAATATTAAACACTTCCCCAATAAGTTTCTGTAAATTAAAAAAAAAAAAAAAGTTAATGATCAATAATATATGAATCTACTATCAGTATGACACAGCATCTCAGACATTAAAGGGGCTTCTAAATATTCACTGGTTGACAATGGCAATTCATACAAAGAAGCATTTCAACTTTCTATACTCATTCTCTTTTTTTAAATTAACCAAGCAGAAAAATACATTGTGTTTACATAGAAAGATACAACTTCAAGGCATCTAATTCTTTCAACTTGTCTTCATTTAGCAACCTTAAGGCTCCAAGACAATCTGGCTGAGGATCTGGCCCAATGCCTCAGTATACGATTTGCAATGCCATTTAAAAGTAAAACCCTGCTAGAACAAAGATAAGGGCAATGGCTGAGAAGAAGTAGGACTCCAAGTCTTAGGACAAGGATGTGTAAACTGACAGGGGAAGACTAACTTTGGATCCCCAAAACCCCAAACCTTTCCACTGAAAAAAGTAGTCTTTCCTCTCCCTCCTTCCAAGCATTCTTTTCTTGCATGAAAACCTTTCAGTAACTCCACCTGAGGTAGTCACCTCACAAGAACTTGCCTACTCTCCTCAGTATCACCTCCACTAACTGCCTTTAGGCCACTAAGAGGAGTAAGAGCCCAGCTTAGCCTCAGGGTGTAAATACAAGGTTGGCTATGGGAAAGTACCACTTGCATTGGAGCTGTAGGATCTTTCCAATTTCCATCAGCAGAATTCCAGAGAGCATGTATAGGAGTAGATTCTAGGCTTATTAGACAAAAGAGCACAAAATACATGCTTGGATAAAGCTGAGTTTATTGTGATGGGTACATGCACCTAAGATTCAGGATTTAAAACGTTAGCTCAGGAGTTCCTGTTGTGGCTCATTTGGTTAAGGTCCAGACATAATGTCCGTGAGGATGTGGGTTCGATCCCTGACCTGGTGTTGCCACAAGCTGCAGTGTAGATAACAGATGCGGCTCGGATCTGGTGTGGCTGTGGCATACGTGACAGCTACAGCTCTGACTCAACCCCGAGCCCAGGATTCCCATATGTTGAAGGTGCGATCATTAAAAAAAAAACAAAAAAAAAAACCAAAAAAAGCCCTACAAGACAGCATCTCATACCCATCATGATGGCCACTATGAAAAAAATAGAAAATAAGTGGTAAAGACAATGCAGAGAATTTGGAACCCTTGTACAC
The DNA here is from genome assembly GCF_016906955.1 of Phacochoerus africanus. NCBI lineage: Eukaryota > Metazoa > Chordata > Mammalia > Artiodactyla > Suidae > Phacochoerus > Phacochoerus africanus. The sequence continues at coordinate 122,172,303 of NC_062545.1, read as the reverse complement.
TGTTGATAGAATGTAAAATGGTGCTGCCATTATGGGAAACAGTAAAAAAGTTCCTCAAAAAATTAAAAATTCAAGTACCATATGACCCAGCAATCCCACCTACCAGTAAATATCCAAAAGAATTCAAAGCAGGATCTCAAAGAGATATTTTGCACACCTAGGTTCAGTACAGCATTATTCACAATAGTCAAGAGGTAGAAGCAACCCAAATGTCCACCGACTGATGAATGGATCAAACAACTGTGGAATATACATACAATGGAATACCATGCAGCCTTTAAAAAAGAGATCTGGTCACATGGTATAACATGGATGGACCTAAAAGACATCATGCTAAGTGAAATAAGCCAAACACAAAAGGACAAAAGCTGTATGATTTCACTCATATAAAGTCTCTGAAGTAGTCAAAATCATAGAATCAGAAAGTTAGAAAGGTGGTTGCCAAGGGCTGGTGGGAAGGGGGGGGGGAAGGATTAATGTTTAGTGGATATAGAACTTCAATACTGAAAGATTTAGAAGTTCTCATACTGAATCCTCATAATGCACATTTTAAATACCTTACAATTTTATTCACCACTTATACTTCAATATAGCTGGCAAAACATGATTAAAAAGTTCTAGAAAAATGAGAATATATTCAATATTATGGAACTATACACTTAAACATAGTTAAAATGATAAATTTAATGGTATGTATTTTTCACCACAAAAAAATAACAAAGAAAGCAGGGCAGAATCATAAATAAAAAAATAAAATTTTGGAGTTCCCGTCATGGTGCAGTGGTTAACAAATCCAACTAGGAACCAGGAGGATGTGGGTTCAATCCCTGCCCTTGCTCAGTGGGTTAAGGACCCGGCGTTGCCCTGAGCTGTGGTGTGGGTCGCAGACGCGGCTCAGATCCCACGTTGCTGTTGCTGTGGCTCTGACGTAGGCCAATGGCTACAGCTCCGATTCGACCCCTAGCCTGGGAACCTCCATATGCCTTGGGAGGGGCCCAAGAAAAGGCAAAAAGACAAAATAAATACAATTAATAAATAAAATAAAATAAATTTTTTTCCACAACCTAGCTTCTACCTTCCCATCCTGTCTCAACTTCCTCTAACAGCCACTTGCACTCAATGCTATGACCATAACAGAAGGAGCGTAATAAACACTTCCTATGCTTCTGTGCATTTAATTGCTGCTCCCTCTACCTGGACTTGTTCTCCTTCACTTTCAATTCATACTCATTCAATAAGTCTCATTCCAGGTATCATCTCCACCAGAAAGTCTTCCCTAATCACAACCATCTCCACTAAGTGTTCCTTCCATGTATGGACACAGGTGAGATAGAGATGATCAATTACTCAACATGGAGTTCCCGTCGTGGCTCAGTGGTTAACAAATCCGACTAGGAACCATGAGGTTGTGGGTTCGATCCCTGCCCTTGCTCAGTGGGTTAAGGATCCAGCATTGCCATGAGCTATGATGTAGGTCACAGATGCTGCTCGGATCCCACGTTGCTGTGGCTCTGGTGTAGGCCGGCGGCTACAGCTCTGATTGGACCCCTAGCCTGAGAACCTCCATATGCCACAAGAAGCAGCCCTATAAAAGGCAAAAAAAAGACAATTACTCAACAAAGCTGGCTAACCCAGAGAATCATTTTGAAAATGATACATACTTATCTTCAAAATTCAAAACAAAAATGTATATAAATTAACCAATATTTTGGTGTAGAGTCAAGGCCTTTGAGTATGGGTTTGCTATGAGTTAAGGTCTTTTTTGACTATCCCATCTCCATAAGGCCCTGGTGACATTTTCTTCATTTCTTTAAGTTAAAGCAACGACTAAAAGTTACCTACAAAGTACTGAGTGCAGTTTTGTTTTGTTTTTACAATTTCCCCTTAAATCTTTTATAGTTGTCTCACCATACCTAATTAAACAGCAATTATCTTTAGCAAAATGCTTCCAATTATTTTTATAAAAACACTTGTTTTTAAAATCAAATTTTCATTGATTTATATAATTAAATTATAGAAGTACAATAACATGTACAACTTAAAAAAACATATGAAGTTCCCATTTTAGCTCAGTGGTTAAGGATCCAATGTTGTCTCTGTGACAATGAGGTTCAATCCCTGGCCTCGCTCAGTGGGTTAAAGATTCAGCATTGCTGCAAGCTGTGGCTAAGTCACAGCTGTGGCTCTGGTCCAGTGTTGCTGTGGCTGTGCCATATCCTCAGCTGCAGCTCTGATTCGATCCCTACCCTGGGAACTTCCATATGCCACAGGTGCGGTTATAAAAAGAAAACAAACAAACAAACAAATAAACATATTTGGAAACAAATGCAATTGGCTTTTGAGGGGCATTACAATATAGCATTTAAGGGTGTGGTCTCTAGACCCAGGCTGCTGAGCAAAAATCCCGGCTCCACCACTACTAGCTAAAACTCCTACCTGAAGAAAACTAGTAATAAAAAAAAAAATCAAAAAGACCAAGCAAAAGGAAGAAAATAATATATATAAGGCAGATACTAACAAAAATTAAAACAAAGAGTTCAATGAAACAAAGAACTGGTTCTTTGAAAACATCAACAAAATTAACAAATTTTTTTTTTCAGTTGGGGAAAAAAAAGGAAAGACAGTAAAAACCACATGGACAGCATGTACCCTCATATAATGCAATGAGAAGTATACTTCACATCTGAGGCATTCTTTACCCAAACTCCTAACTCCAGTCTAACCATGAGAAAACAGACAAACCCGAGTCAAGGGAAAATTCTACAAATATCTGACCAGTGCTACTCAAAAGGGTGAAGGTCCTGAGAAAAAGCTAAGGAAGATGAAGAAAACTTAGAAACCGTCCCAAATCAGAGAAAACTTAGAGGAGTCATGATGACTAAATAAAATGTGGTTTTATGGATGAGGTCCTGGAAAATTAGTGAGAAATTACATTAGTTGGAGGAAAAATCATTTAAGTCTTAATAAAGTGTGGGGTTTAATCGTATTAACACCAATGACGGTTTTTTAGTTGTGACAAAGGTATTCTGGTAATAGAAGAAGTTAAGAATAGGGGAAACTGGCTGTGGGGTATATGGGAACTCTGTACTATTATCTCCAACTTGTCTGTAAATCTAAAATGATTCTAAATTTTTTAAATTTGTTAGTAAGTCACTGAACTGATTACTGTTTTCAGGATACAAAGATAAAGATAAGCTCATTGACAAAGGCTGATGGTTTAATGCTAACAAAGAGTGGGAGAATAAAGAATTCCTAATTTCTACTTTGTTCTTCTATGTCAATAATTTAGCTTGCAAAAGTAGAAAGGACCAAAGATTTTCTACAGTGAATAAGTATTACTCTTTAACTTTAATAATAATAATAAAATAATAATGAAAACGGAAGGTTTAAAAAAAAAGAGTACACTAGTAAGAGGGGAGCAGAAGGCCAAGATAAAAATTCTAAGAACATGTCTAACTGCTCTAAATGAATTTATATTTTCCTGAAAAATAATGCCCAAGTTATTGAAAAATTCTGAGTAGAATTTTCTCTGAAAAATCATGGAGACTGCCATAGCCAAAAGACTAAAACACTCAAATGTTCTAATTTTCCAAAAGGAAAATAAGACACTTTTATAGGCCAGAATAAAGGGCCTGATGTCTATTTAGTACAACCTTGTAGTCTTTTTTTTTCTTTTTTCTTTTTTTGTCTTTTTGCCATTTCTTGGGCCGCTCCTGCGGCATATGAAGGTTCCCAGGCTAGGGGTCTCATCGGAGCTGTAGCTGCCAGCCTACACCAGAGCCACAACAACGCAGGATCCGAGCCATGTCTGCAACCTACACCACAGCTCACGGCAACGCCGGATCGTTAACCCACTGAGCAAGGGCAGAGATTGAACCCGCAACCTCATGGTTCCTAGTCAGATTTGTTAACCACTGCGCCACAACGGGAACTCCAACCCTGTAGTCTTAAACAGACATCAGGGTACACACACACAACCTACTATACATTAAAACAATCATCTCATATGAATTTGACTTCCTTTTTTGACTGCAGAAGATTTGGCAGACAGGGTATATTTTATTTTAGCAAAGTACATGACAAGCTGTCTCATGCAAATTCTTGGAATAAGCTGGAGAAATATTCCAGACAATAAAAAATGGAGAAAGATTTCAAAAGTATACTGCTAGGTTCTTTCTTCAGTCCAATATTATTTAACATTTCTGTAACTGACTTAAATGAAGATGTACAACAACATTCATCAAAACAGGCTGGTGATATGAGTCATAAAGCAGTAATACAAATAACAGATTCGGGATTCAAAAAGATACTGAAAGGATATTCTATGAGTTGAGCCTAGGAAGGTGAAATGCAATAGGGAAATAAGCCTACATTTGGGCCCCAAACTCAAATGCCCAAATGGAGAATGGCTTTCTAGGAAAAAAAAAAAAAAAGACTTTGGGACATTTAACTGAAAGTCAGCTCAAGATGAATCAATTAAATAAAAAGAATGTGGTATGACTGCCAAAACATAATAGCATCTTCTGAGAGAGGCCATAACATTGCTATATTCCAGTGATCCTACAATGCCCAGAAAATTGCTCAGAAAGCTGAACAGGGTCAAATATAAAATAATTACATAAATTTATGGCCCAAGGAGCAGCAGGTTTGGGCTGAGGAACAGGATTTCGGGGTTACATGACTGATGTCTGAAGTGCTCTCACGTATAAGAAATACTAGACTTATTTCAAATGGATCGAGGGCTAACAAGCAGAATTTAAATTACAAATTGAATTTCAATATAATAGTAATGGTAATTCAAAGACAGAATGAGCTGCATTTGAAGTTGAGTTTCCCTCCTTTGAGGTGAAATGCCAAATTGGCAGGAATGTGGTAAGGAGAAACAAAGCATCAGATGGCTGGCTAGTTCAGGTAACCTTTAAAACTTGCAGAATGTTTTAATTTTAAGATTTTCTACCACTTTTCTAGACTTTCTCTATGCCAATTCTGTGGCTCCAGTCCAATTATCACTGTTTTTGGAACAAGCCTTATTTACACATGTACTTTCCAGCATCCACACTTACAGGCCATTTTCTCTCTCAGCAAAGACTAAGATTAAGATCTTTCTAAATCTTATCCAACCATCAAAAATTAACTCAAATACCATCCTTAATAAAAAACCTCTATGTCTACCCTAATCTGCTCTCTCTCACCTCTGAATGATGAAATAGTGTTTGGCACTTAATTACACACCACCTTCAGATACCTCTTCTTCTATCTTAAGCTATTATTTAAACTTCTATTAATAATTTCTCTCAATTAAATTTAAATGTCTTTAAAGGCAGGCACACAATAGACAAAAACAGCCTTTGATTTTCAATACTGGAAACATTTTTTTAAGAATAATTATTTTATATAAAGGCATGCTTTACAGGTAAATGGAAAAATTCACCCTTCAAATATGAATATTAACTAATATACATGACTTCTAGTTCAAATACAGAACCACCAGGATGAGATACTGCCGCCCACTGATAACATATTCTAACCATAGGATTTTTTTAAATAGAGAAATCAAGCTCATAAAAGTTCAAATTTTCCAATCTAAACATACAGCTTGGTAAAGCTGCCTAAAAACCTTTCTCGAGCAAAGAAAGATTAACAGAACCAAACCAGAGAGCGGAAATTGTTAAGAAAAAAACTCGTATTTATTTCTTCAAATGTAAAATGTATTGATGTGTGGTATGTAGACTCTAATTTTGATTCATGTACCTTGGAACACGAATTAAGAAAAAACAAACTTGTTATACACAGCCTGTAACAGATGCTCACCCCCTAAATACCAACTAACAAATAAAAGTCCTAGACAAATTTTAAAAAATCCCTTATTAGCTTAGATATATTAATAAATACTAGGAAATACTTACTGAAGATTCGGGATCTGACAGTTCATCCAATAATTTCCTAGCATCTACCACAGCTTGGTAGAGCCTCAGATTTTTGCCATCGGAAGCAACAAAGCAAGCACTTGCAGAATTACAGTATGTGCCTGAGAAAGTAGACGCTTTGCATTATAATACATAGTTTATCTTTACTATTGGCTGAAGTATGAGAAAAAAACATTCACACTTTTCTTTTTAGGCATAACCATGGTCCAGAATCTCAACTAAACAGATACAACTAATAGACATAAAATTATTAACAGAAAAACTGAATAGAAAATAGGTTATGATAAGCAATGAGATCCTGCTGTATAGCACTGGGAACTATATCTAGTCACTTAGGATGGAGCATGATGGAGGATAATGTGAGAAATAGAATGTATATACGTATGTGTGACTGGGTCACTTTGCTGTACAATAGAAAACTGACAGAAAACTAAACCAACTTAATGGAAAAAATAAAAATCATTTAAAATTAAAAAATAAATAAAATCTAGAAAATAGGTTATGAGAGGGAAAAGACTGAAAACGAACTTCTATAAACTCTAAATATAAGTCTGATGCCTGCATTCTGAATACTTATTAAAAATAAACCTAATGATATATATGTAAATAATTTGTGTGTAAATAACAGTTTTAAAGCTTTTACTAATTTTACTATTAAAATGAACACTTACCAAGACAATAACTGGGAATAAGAGTTGGAAGCCAAGCAACATTAGAGAAGGCAGAAGTATGTAAAGAGTTAATTCGTGCCAACTCTGATACTCCTCCAGTGTATGACAAAGGTCCTATTGGGTCCACACGCCACAGAATAAGTTCACTGTAGATTGCATTTGGGTCATGAAATGTTCGCGTTGCTGCATTCCTAAGAGGTTGTTTCAAGGAAACTTTTAAGTGTCTTACCGGATCCATTAATCTTAATTTATTGTCTGAGTCCCACTGAAAATCTGATTCAGGAGTCAACAGAGCATTATGATGAGATGATGTCAATAATAACGGTAAAACTGAATGACAAGCCAGGTCATTAAGGTGAAATCGATGACCACAATATCTAAATTTGTGAGATACAGTTAGAACAGTAGTAAAGGCTGACTTATCAGCAAAAGTGACTGCCCACTGATTTAAAGAGCCATCTATGTGTTTAGAGACCATCATAACTGTGGGAGCCAAAATGTTCACATTTGTACTATGTGACCCAGAGAGTGGCCGTGATCCATGAGGACTGCCTCCAACCATCACGTCCTGGTGTAACAGAGTGTGGTGAGACTCTTTCGTAGCATTTATACAAGCATACATCATGATATTTTTACTAAGAGAGCTTGCATCACCAGATGGAAATGCAACAGGAATCCGAGAAGAAAAAGAAACCTGAAAAACACAATTATATGATTCAGTGTAAGTAGTTTGCCTCCTCTCAACAAGTCTTCCAAAAATACTTCCATTTTCAAAATGTCACACCTCAGCTTCCTAGCAAAAAAATATCATTTTCAACCTCATTATAATCTAATCCTTTTCCTCTACTTATAGAACATCATATCTCTATTCATGGCCTATGAGAACACTGAAGAAATAAAGTTTCAGGTGCCTTGCCTGGACATCTAAATGACTACAAACACAAATTTAAACAAAGAGAGTTCAAAAAGATAACAGATAAGAGATAGCTAGGTTTTATTAATAAAATTGGCAGAGGAGGGGTGACTCATCCTGCATCACCTTTTTAGGGTAGCTTCTTAAATTTATTCAAAATATTGTCATTTCCAGAATACACCTATATTCAAATATTCAGCATTGTATTTCAAAGCCAAATTCCTTTTACTTTGAATTAATCAAGTTTATAAAATGTGTGGTCATTGACCCCCTCTGGAAGCAAGTTATTCTCTTCTCAGGTGCTTATCAAAAACAAAAATCACTGAGTATTTCTGAAAACCTGCTAAATCTGATTAGCATTTGCATTATCTTGGCTTTTTAAGAAATGTAAAAATTGCTTCAGCAGTAAAATATACCTGGACTTGTCTAAATATTCCAGGATTATATTCATCCAAATACTTTACATGCCACACTAGGAAGGTACCATCTACTGGGTGTATGGTAAAAAGCATGTCAGGATTCTTATTCCATTCAGCTAGCAGCATCTCGATCTTCCGATCAAGCAGGACTGTAGGCAGTGGCATTGGTACACTAGGGCGTGAACAGGTTCTAGGACTTCCCTCTCTTTCTCCATCTTCGTGTTCTGATGATCCGGTACCTGCCTCGGATTCTCTATCCAGGGATAATTCTAAATCAGAAAATAAATTTATCAGTACATACTAACAACACCATAAAAATTCATTTGCATACTAAACTATCAATAAGTACCATACTATCTTTAGAAATCATAAATCCTTTTTCCAATTTATGCCCAGAAAAATAATACAAGGAAGGAAACTATTTTCTGGTCTGAACTGAAAATTACTTTATTTCCTAGTTCTAGATAAATCAAAAGTTCATTCATACTATTATCATTACCATTATTAGCAAAACCTGCCTCCCCCCCCCAAAAAAAACATGTCTTTCAAAGAAATACACTATTCAACACAGTATGTTATAACAAAGAAGAGAGAGTTACATTAGATGGTCAGTAAACACCTGTGGAATGAATGGAAAAGTGAAGAGGAAGGAGAGAAGGAAGGAAAGATTACACATCCAAAGTGATATCACAAAAAGCTGTTAGCCTGAAAAAAAGAAAAAAAAAAGAAAAAGAAAAATCTGAACACAGAATACTAACCATGGTCTAGTTTCAAATGTAAACCCTTCTCTCTTTCCTCCTGTGCATGTTCCTCATATTCTCTATCTCCTTCATCACTTTCATGATCAACTGGCTTTTCAGAAAGTCTTCGTAATTGCTGCATAAATATTTCAGTAGATGATGTAAAATGAAATTCTTTGTTGTTTAACCAATGAACTACAAAGCCCCCGTTTCCATCATCAATGTTAAATACAGTGCCAACCAAGACATTCGGAATATCTGTAGAATCAAAATAAAATAAAAATTCAGTATGAAATTGATAACACCTTTAAAAGCATTACATGTGCTTATAAAGGCTAACTCCATTACATAGTAAATGTGCAAAACAAAATGTCAACATGACTCAAGCAGGATTTGAAAAATTTTAATTGAATTTAATAGTAAATGTAAATGTTAAGAACTAATGGCACAGACTTATATGGAATTAAATTACTAATTTAAAAACCAAACACCAAATGCACAAACCTTTACTGAATCCTGATTTGAGAATGAGGAAGGAAACAGAAAGATAAAACAGAAAAGTGGGAGTTCCCATCATGGCTCAGTGGTTAACGAATCTGACTAGGAACGATGAGGTTTCGGGTTTGATCCCTGGCCTTGCTCAGTGGGTTAAGGATCTGGCGTTGCCATGAGCTGTGGTGTAGGTTGCAGACACGGCTCGGATCCTGCGTTGCTGTGGCTCTGGTGTAGGCCCGGCAGCTAAGTTCCGATTCAACCCCTAGCCTGGGAACCTCCATATGCTGCGGGAGTGGCCCAAGAAATGGCAAAAAAGACCAAAAAAAAAAAAAAAACCAACAACAACAAACAAACAAACAAAAACAAACAGAAAAGCAACTATAAAAGATATTTTTGAGAGAACTAAAATTTATATATGAACTGGATCTCAGAGATTAAGGAATTATTTTTAATTTTCTCAGGCATGATAATGTTATGATTATGTAAGAGAATTCCCTTATTCCTAGGAAATGCTTGTTAAAGGATATAAGGGTGATGTGCCATGATGTAGCTTTGAAAGATGAAGAAAAAATTTCACTCACAGACATACCCAGATACCCACATACACACATACATGTGTGTGTATATACAGAGAGAATAAAGCAATAGCAATTGTTGAACCAAAGTGGACAAGTGTTCATCCTACCATTCCTCCAACTTTTCTGAATGTTTTAAACTTTCCTAAAAAGTTGGGAAAAAATAATGCCAAGAAAGAACACAAGGAAGGCAAGCAGCAAATTTTCTCCACTTGATATAACTGAAATTCATGCTATAGATCAGTTCCCATAAAACAGTATAATTAAAAAAATCAATCTCCTTAATCACAAATAAAATTATAAATAATCCATTCAACGGAAAGGAAAAAAGACTATCTTTTGCAAGAAGACGTGAAAATCTAAACATGCAATGCATAGGACATTCTAGGAATGTTTCATTAAATAAATATCAATGTTAAATAAAGCTCTAAGTTGTTCTTTCTTTCCAATTCCTGGATGACCGTCCTGGTTTTCTGACAAAAATGAAACAAATAATATACAATAGAATTTGTAAATTAACAATCTTATAAAACAATACATCTCCTATGTACTTACGTGATATTCTTGCTAAAAATGTTTAACCCAAATATTATCGTGGACAAATATTCAGACTGCGAGACATCCTAAAAGATAACTGAGAAACTGAGATATAACTCTTTAGAGAATGACTTTTTACTGACAAGTGAGAGACAGAGGGACCATTTTAGATTAGTGGAATTTAAAGAGAAATAACAAACATAGTTTTAAAAGAATCTATATTTTAATATGCACTATATCCTTGCATGTGATAACAGCATTGCGGTTATGGAGGCAAATTCTGTTTTTATTAAAATGCACATTTTTAAATACTTAGGAATGTTGTAATATTTAGAGAATGAAAGAAAATGTCCGTGACAACTTTACTTTCAAATGACTCAACCAAAAATAAGGGAGAAAGGAGGAAAGAGGTGTGTGTGTGTATGTGCGCGCGCGCGCGCGTGTGTGTGTGTGTGTATAGACAGAAGAGGGAGAATAAAAGCAAACGTGTCAAAAAATTAACAATTGACTTTGGCTAAAGGCTATGTGGGTATTCACTGTACTATGCTTTCAGCTTTACTGTAGGGTTCAAATGTTTTCCTGAAAAAAAGGTGGACAAGGAGAGTCCTACAATACAATATTAATTGCATTTAGCAATCAATTTGGTCAACCTAAATGTCATATTTACATACAGTATCTACAAATGCATGATGTTCAATATTTGTAGAAAATAGTACGTAGATAAGTTAGGATGAAGATGGTTAAAACTGGTTATGGTGAAGGTTAATAAAGATGCTGGAATATGAGACCCATTGGGTACAAGAACACATTCAGAACTTAGACTCAAATGATGTGAAAGAATGCCTATCCATAGGAAATAACCCTGTTGTCCTACTCCAACTGACTAGGCTCATATATACTGTTAAAAAGCCAAGCTTGGGAGTTCCCGTCGTGGTGCAGTGGTTAACAAATCCGACTAGGAACCATGAGGTTGCAGGTTCAGTCCCTGCCCTTGCTCAGTGGGTTAACGATCCGGCATTGCCGTGAGCTGTGGTGTAGGTTGCAGACGCAGCTCGGATCCCGCGTTGCTGTGGCTCTGGCGTAGGCCGGTGGCTACAGCTCCGATTCAACCCCTAGCCTGGGAACCTCCATGTGCCTCGGGAGCGGCCCAAGAAATAGCAACAACAACAACAACAACAAAAAGACAAAAAAAAAAATCTAAAACCACTACCATTTTGAAAACACAAGTATTAGTATAAAGACAATATTAGAATACAATTAAGATGTTAGGTCAGAAAGGATAATACATTCAAATAATATTTAATCGGCTAGAACAGCACTATTCAAAAGAAATACAATGTAAACCACAAATGCAAGGCCAGTATATTATTTCTGCTCTAGTAGCTATATTATAAAAGGTAAAAAGAAATAGGTAAACTTAATTTTAATATCTTATTTGACCCAGTATATGAAAAATATTATCATTTTAACATGTACCAAATTTAAATAAAATTATTAAGAAGGGCTCTTACAGGAGTTCCCATTGTGGCGCAGTGGTTAACGAATTCGACTAGGAACCATGAGGTTGAGGGTTTGATCCCTGGCCTTGCTCAGTGGGTTAAGGATCCGGCGTTGCTGTGAGTTGTGGTGTAGGTCGCAGATGCGGCTTGGATCCCACATTGCTGTGGCTCTGCCGTAGGCCACCGGCTACAGCTCTGATTGGACCCCTAGCCTAGAAACCTCCATATGCCGCAGAAGCGGCCCAAGAAATGGCAAAAAGACAAAAAAAAAAAAAAAAGAAGGGCTCTTACATTATTTTATTGTTCTAAAGTCTCAGAAATCCAGTATGTATTTTACAGTGTATCTTGATTTGGACTAGCCACATTTCAAGTGCTCAAACAACTACACGTGGCTAGTGGTGACCATACTAGACAATACATATCTAGAGCCACTGCTACAACAGGGGGAATCGTCTTAAGATCACTCTTTTGGAACTATACTTATAAACAGCATCATTATATAAACAAACATTTAAAAATAAAATTCTCTGCACCCTGAAGCAAGAGATTTCCATTTCAAAACATGACTACAACATTATATAAATAGTTTTACCAGCAATGTGTTATGAAATTCATAGGCCTTCTCATATGCTTTTCCATGCAGAAAGGAAACAATAACCTTAAATAGAAACTTTTAAATATGCTTTTGCCAACAATGAACCTGCCTCAAAATAGTTCTCAATCACATGGGAAGAAAAGAGCAAAAAAAAAAAAAAAATCAAGGTTAGTAGAAAAACTATCTTTCCCGAAGTATAGGACAAGAACATCTATGGGAGTAGAAAATAAAATATGCTGAAATATAAGGAAAACTGTGCAAAAATATATTTAGATACAGTTATGAAGAAGAGCTGAGAAGAAAGAGTAATAGTGAAAAATCTGAAAAGGAGGGAAATCACACTAATTAATCAGGCTGCGACTACATCCGCTCATTCTCAGGTTCAACTAAAGCTCTAATTTACTTAGAAACTTCGCTATATTCTAAACAATGGGGCTCAAAAATACTTATTTGAAGTTATTCCTGAGAATCACAAAGTCTCAATTTAAGAAATGGTAGCTTTTATTATATACCTATTCCAACTTAAAAGTATTTTAAAAGGAAACATGGAGTAGTAACATAAAATTAAAAACAAGTTATAAAAGTAATCATACTTTTCTATTTATTTATCTTATTTCGCCAGGTAAGAAATGAAATGAAACTTTACTGTTCTTTACCTGTGGCAGGATTGATGCTCGCTGCAATGTGAAAATGACACAGAGCATTTGCATGGTGGGAAATGTGTCTTTGAACTTCATGCGTTGCCATCTGACCAGGCGTTAACTCAGTGTGAGTTACAAGAACGGAAGACCTCCTTTGTCCTTTTCTTAAATTTTTTAAATGGTGTATTGTCTAAAATAGAAAAATAATGACTAAATCCAAGCCTAGAAAGTCTAATAAATGCCAATCAATGCACTTTTGATTATTAAGGGTTTTACAATTTTCCTCTCTGTGAAACCTGACCATCTTAGAGGAAATATGAACTACAATAGAACAATTCTGAATATACTCTCCACTGGTCTTGCAAAGGCAATAGTTGCTCAAAAATACTTACTAATATTATCTACAAAAACCCCTATTAAGATTAGGAGTCTACACATCATGCACAAAAATAAACATGAAACAGCTTAAAGACTTAAACATAAGACAAGACACCGTAAGACTCCTACAAGAGAACATTGGCAAAACATTCTCTGACATCAACTGTAAAAATGTTTTCTTAGGTCAGTCTCCCAAGTAAGAGAAATAAAAACAAAAACAAATCAATGAGACCTAATCAAACAGACAAGCTTTTGCATAGCAAACGAAACTTAAAAAAAAAAAAAAAGAAGAAAGACAACCTATGGAATGGGAGAAAACAGTTGCAAACGACGCAACCAATAAGGGCTTAATCTCCAAAATATACAAACACCTCATAAAACTCAATAGCAAAAAGCCAAACAATCCAATTGAAAAATGGGCAGAAGACCTAAATGGACATTTCTCCAAAGAAGAGATACAGGTGGCCAGTACGCACATGATAAAAACCTTGAACATCACTAATTATTAGAGAAATGCAAAACAAAACTACAATGAGATACACCTCATACCAGTCAGAATGGCCATCATTAGCAAGTCTACAAAAACCAAATGCTGGAGAGGGTGTGGAGAAAAGGAAACCCTTCTACACTGTTGGTGGGAATATAAATTGGTACAGCCACTATGGAAAACAGTATGGTCATTCCTCAGAAAACTAAACATAGAATCACCATATGCTCTAGCAATCCCACTCTTAGGCATATATCCAGAAAAAACTTACATTAAAAAACATGCATGCACCTCTATGTTCACTGCAGCACTGTTCACAATAGCCAAGGCATGGAAACAACCTTAATGTCCACCAAGAGATAAATGGATTAAGAAGCTGTGGTACATGTACACAGAATACTACTCAGCCATAAAAAAGAACAAAATAATGCCATTTGCAGCAACATGGATGGAACTAGAGATTCTCATACTAAGTGAAAAGTCAGAAAGAGAAAGACAAATACCATATGATATCACTTATATGCGGAATCTAAAATATGGCACAGGAGTTCCTGTTGTGCCTCAGTGGTTAACGAATCTGACTAGGAACCATGAGGTTTCAGGTATGATCCCTGGCCTTGCTCAGTGGGTTAAGAATCTGGCATTGCCGAGAGCTGTGGTGTAGGTTGCAGATGCAGCTCGGATCTGGCATTGCTGTGGCTCTGGCACAGGCCGACAGCTACAGCTCCGATTAGACCTCTAGCCTGGGAACCTCCATATGCCTCCGGTGCAGCCCTAAAAGACAATCAATCAATCAATAAATAAATATGGCACAGACGAACCTACCTATAGAACAGAAACAGATTCACAGACATGGAGAGAAGACTTGTCTTTGCCAAGGGGGAGGGAATGTGATGGACTGGGTGTTTTGGGTTAGTAGATGCAAACTATTACATTTAGAAAGGATAAGCAATTAGGTCCTGCTGTATAGCATTGGGAACTATATCTAATCACTTGTGATAGAACATGGTAGAATATGAGAAAAAAGGCATATATATGTATAACTGGGTCACTTTGCTATACAGCAGAAATTGACAGGACATTGTAAATCAACTATAATCAAAAAAATTAAAAAAAAAAAAGATAGGAGTTCCCATCATGGCGCAGTGGTTGACAAATCCGACTGGGAACCATGAGGTTGTGGGTTCAGTCCCTGGCCTTGCTCAGTGGGTTAAGTATCCGGCATTGCCGTAAGCTGTGGTATAGGTCTAAGACGTGGCTCGGATCCCGCGTTGCTGTGACTCTGGTGTAGGCGGTGACTACAGTTCCAATTGGACCCCTAGCCTGGGAACCTCCATATGCCACAGGAGTGGCCCAAGAAATGGCAAAAAGACAAAAAAAAAAAAAAAAGATTAGGAGTTTCCTTCACGGCTCAGTGGTTAACGGACCTGACTAGGATCCATGAGGATGCCAGTTCAATCCCTGGCCTCGTTCAGTGGGTAAAGGATCTGGCATTGCAGTGAGCTGTGGTGTAGGTTGCAGACGTGGCTTGGATCTCCCATTGCTATGGCTGTGGCGTAGGCCAGCAGCTACAGCTCCGATTTCACCCCTAGACTAGGAACTTCCATACGCCATGGGTGCAGCCCTAAAAAACAAAACAAAACAAAACAGATTAGAAGTCCAAAGTCTAGTTTTCAGGTTATCCCAGTACTGAAATGAAATTTACCAGGAAGAATATTCCCCCCACCCAAATTCTTGTAAGAACAGTCAGCTAAATAATCTAATATATAACTTCTATTATAAAGACAAAAAGAGGGTACAAAAACACGAAATAACAAGCAGAGCTTTAAGTAAGATAAGAGTAGCCAGGGAAGACCTCATGAAAGTGTTGACCTATGGGATTTTTTTAAATTGAGACGTGTCTCTATGGTGAAAACCCTCCATTGGCATACCTGATCATCTGAACTGTTTTGACACGGGGCCATGTCAACTCTCAGTATCATCTTTTTTCCACACCACAACCCCACCTCATAGCACTTCCTTATTCGTCACTTCACCCATCGCCAATACCATGCTTAATAATAATATCCCATTCTTTTCCTTTGCTCCTCACATTCAATTAAATAAAATGTAGCATCCTCTCAGTTCTTTCTGCATTAAAGTAAAACAACTGGTCCTTCCTTTCAATTCCATAGCCCTTGCCCCTTTTCAAATGAAAAACAGTATCAGTTCTACGGTATGTCCTCCCCCTCCAGTCTCCCTGCTATAGAGTTGCTTATTTCTTCAATTATACCTATCAAACTATTTTCACTCAATCTCTGACATTCATCATTATTTTAATGTAGGTTGGCAAGGTTATACGATATTGGCTGGTTATTTTCTCCTACCAACAAAACGTGTAACTTTATAGATACAGAATTATATAGACCTTGAAGTTAGGAGTTTTGTTAAGAAAGGATGTTAGAAAGCAAAATAGCTCATAAATTGGATAATTAGGCTTTTTTCTATTAAAAACATTTTTAACATTATTAAAAGCATTAAAAGGTACCGAACATGTGTCAAATAACAAATAATTTGTAATAATATTTTTGCTTTTATGTAGCTGTTAGTAATCTGATTTAACAAACACTTCAAAAGCAATATATTATAAAAGACATAAATATATCTAAAAGCCTTTAGTCTCTAAAAGTTCATACATAGTTTAAAGATAAAATGTTACTCAAGTATATATAAATGATCAAATGATCAAGTACTTTGTCCCACTAAATTTCAGTCACTATTAAAACGTAACTTTAACTATTCTGACTGCTGCTTTAATTTCATTTATGCTTTAAATGTTGAAAAAATGTATACCTAGTACCCAATCATAGATAGTATCAGAGCAGGAATATTTTGCATAGAAATTTAAAGGACTACAAAAATATTCCTGCTTGATGAAACTGCAAAGTCATTTTGACTATGCAACCATTAAAGTCTTAATATAAAGGTGCAATGTAAGGGTACAATTAGTAATGTAGAGAAGTGTTTATAATATACTAAATATAAAAATAAATTATAAATATTACTGTATAGTATGATCTAAATCCTTTAAATAAAGAAAAATGCACAAACACACATACTGGAATAGTTGGATTGTAAACTACATTTTCTTCTTTTTCCTAATTTTAAAATACACATATATTCTTTGTGTAATAAAAAGTCACATGAAAAATTAAGAAAATGAACAATATTTACTATACTAAATTTCTGATTTTTTTTCTTTTTTGCCCCTTTTTTGGGGGGAACTTTTTTTAATTGAAATGCAGTTGACTTACAATGTTGTGTTAGGATCAGGTGTACAGCAAAGTGATATATATGTAATTTTCAATAATGTGTTTATCTCATTTTATTCCCTAATAATAATGGATAAAATAGTTCACACTATATTATTATTAAATAATCTAATTTCTTAGAAAACACTTTTATTTCATAAATACTGTATTTAAAAATTAGAAAAATTGGAGTTCCCGTCGTGTCTCAGCTGAAATGAATCTGACTAGCATCCATTAGGATGCAGGTTCAATCCCTGGCCTCACTCAGTTGGGTTAAGGATCCAGTGTTGCCATAAGCTATGGTATAGGCTGCAGACACAGCTGGGATCCTGCATGGCTGTGGTTGTGGTTGTGGCTGTGGCAAGGCTGGCGGCTATAGCTCTGACTCAACCCCTAGCCTGGGACCTTCCATATGCCGTGGGTAGGGCCCTAAAAGACCCCCCCCCCAAAATTGGAAAAATTATTTCACTTTCAAAATAAACCATGGGAGTTCCCATCCCAGCTCAGCAGTAACAAACCTGACTAGCATCCATGAGGACGCGGTTCAATGCCTGGCCTCGCTCAGTGGGTCAAGGATCTGGCATTGCCATGAGCTTCACTATAGGTCTTGGACACAGCTCAGATCCCGTGTTGCTGTGGCTATGGTGTGGGCTGGCAGCTATAGCTCTAATCTGACCCCTAGCTTGGGAACTTCCATGTGCCTTGGGTATGGTCCTAAAAAGACAAAAAGAAAAAAAAAATTAAACCATGAAAATTATAATGCAATCGTGTAAATTCATTTAATATCTTTTTTTTTTCTTTTTTCCAACAATTTACTTGGCAAACACATATTCACTGCAGGAGTTTCATAAGCCACTAGCATGCAGAGTAATGTCTTTTAATAAGCCAATAAAGAAATAGCATACTCCAAACCAATGATAGATTAATGACTCTTACTGTTCTGGGCAAAGGAAGATGATAGAAATAAAGTACAGATTAAGTTGAGGTATACATTCATACAAGTTTGGTTTCTGGGGAGAAAAGGTTTAATAAAACTGGAGTTGACTTTGAGCTACTAGCACAAAACGCACATCTCCTGTTGCAGGAGCATGTTGCTAGAAAATCACAGCACCAGTGTTGGGCAGGCTAGGCTTCTGCAATGGTTATCACTCCAAGGACCAATGCCTGCCTTGAGCCACTGCCCACAAGGAGAGCTTAAGACAGGAAAATATGTCTCTTCTCTTCCTGAGACTGTTGCTCAGTTTAACATCACTGCTGACCAAAAGCACCCTAGCCATTGCAGGAGGAAGTAGACGGCTAGGTCATGACTATTGTCCATACCAAAACTCTCAGATATTCCTCACAAACTCTTGGTGTTTATAGTCTAAATGTTCTCTTGCCATAGTTGCTTTTCTTTCTCTTTTTAAATACCTTTCTTAGGGCTGCACCCACAACATATGGAAGTTCCCAGGCTAGGGGCTGAATCAGAGCTGCAGCTGCCAGCTATGCCACAGCCACAGCAATGGGGCATCTGAGCCAAGTCTGTGGCCTACACCACAGCTCATGGCAACGCCATATCCTTAACCCACTGAGCCACAATGGGAACTCCCCACAGTTGCTTTTCCATGTGTTATCAATAAACCCTCAGTGGGGCCCCTCAGCAGCTGTGCTTATCAAGGACAACTGATGTGCTGATGATATCCTGATATAACTATACTTCTAAAAACAACTTTTGGGGGGGCTTTGTCATAAACAAGTGGATTTGAAATCATATTCAAACAATATACAACACAGATAAGAGATGGAGATGCTGGATGAGCCCACCTGCTCTTTCTCTGAGGTGTTCAGGTCTTCCCAGACTGGGAGCGAGACTTGTAAATGGATGGTTCCAGCCCCTAGCCACTGCCAAACAGTAATTCCACGAGAAACCCTAAGGGGGACTGGCCCAGTGGGGCCCTGTCAGCCCCAGAACCATGACAGATAACAGTAAAATGATTGTTGTTTGAAGCCACAAATTTTGTGGTGATTTACACAGAAATAGATAACACAAACAGACCTGATTTCAGAATAATGTTTCTGGCTGCTAAAATAGCATATATAGGTTTACAAAGGTTAAATGAAAGATTAAAACCCAATATATGATAATACATGTGCTTTTTTATCAGTGTATTAAATAAAGTCTATTGTTGGATATAATAACTTCGTAACAAATTCATGTAATATCAACATCTTTATTATTCATAATAGCCATTTCTAATTAGAACAATAAAAGTAAAACAATCCTCATGAAACAAAAGCAAAATATTTTAAAGTACAACCAATTTCAAGGACTTTGATGTGTTTTATTAATCAAAGCTGCTTACTCCTAAAAATTTTCACCTTTGACATGCAAAATCAAAGAATTAAATTTACTATATTATTTACCTAGACTATATATCTAAGGTCATTATCAATTGTATCTGGCTTCTAAGGGGCATAAAATAAGTGAGAAATCTTTCAATATTAATTTCATTATTAACACGTACCATGTGCATTATCTGCATCTTAGCTTATGAATTCCTCCCAGACTCACATTATCTACAAAATTCATTCACTATTTTAAATAAAATAGTACCTCAAGAGCATGCTGTATTCTGTCTTTGTGTTTTCCAGCATGAGTAAGGTTGCTGGCACCACTGGAAGTGGTGGTCTCACAAATCTGTTCGCCCAAAAGACAGTCTTCTGGTAATAAGGTTTCTGCCCAGAGCCGGCAGACACCATCATGGCATGAAGTCAGTAACACATTACAGACAGAACCTCTAATAATAAAGAGAAACAAATAAAAGTTACTATGAATATCAATGCCATCAATTAATTAAAGGCTATTAATAGTTCTTTATGCATAAAGATGACATTAATGTAAAACTAACAGTATGATCTATGTGTATTTATTATTCTAATAATAATAATAATAGATTTCTACTATTTCACACTCTCACCAAACCCCATTTATTTCCTGTTCAGACCTATAAGGTAGCAGGCTGGATACAGGGCACAATCAGTTAACATAAAATAACAGACTGACTGTCCCTGACACTCACCCTAATTCATTAAAATTATGCCTTGAACAGCTAAACTAAATGACAAAATAGTGTATTTCTGCTTTAGAAATAACACTGTGTGATAAAGAGTGGTCCAAGAGCCTGATATCACACACAGTATTGCTGTGGACATCATAAAAACTAGAAAATGGTCTTGACAAAGGAAATTAGAAATTAATGTCAGACTACACATGTGCTGCTTGGAAACAAGGCTCTGGAGGACTAGCATCTTCTAAACAAAACAAACAAAACAGCAAATGAAAACCTAGTCATTGCAAATTGCAGAATGACCACTGTAAGAGATCATTAATTGCAATTAAACTGGCAATGGTTGCAGCATTTTGCTTTATCCTTCTTATCTAAACAGTTACAAACAGGTAAACAAATAAGCATATTCATAATAAAACTGAAAGGAAAATATAACTTTAAGCTATATATCAATTTCCATTATGTTAAAACAAGCAAAAATGTCACAGCATCAAGCAGCTGAAATGATTTAACTGCTCATTAGGAAACAAAAAACAAAAAAAAATTCTCCCCTTAAAAAAATGCTTACACACACACACAGACACACACAAATGCTTACATAGAATCTGACTCAGTCAAATGTAAAATGTTCTGCAAATGTTTTCAATAGATGCAAATAACTTAAGCAGATTAAGTTAGAGTACTCTTTTATTTAGATTCCAAAGATGTTCAAATTCTCCATGTTATCACTTACTGAGCACCTCTATAATCCGTGCCGTATTTCCCATCAGGTGCAAACAGTGCCAGATACATTTGGCAGATGAAATAACCCTCTCTCAAAAAATGAATACAGATTTCTAAGCAAGAGTTTTTAGAACTGTATATATAATACAGGAATCATGTATATGGGCTGTTTTTTAATTTGTTTAATCTTATGAATAACTTTAAGAGATGCTATAACAATGAGGAAAAAGTTATTAATAAATCCTTTGAGAAGTTTGTTGATAGCCCTACGATAAGAAAAATTTGGTCACTTTATTCACTGTACGTATATGATATGCTTTCCCAGCATGTTATATACTGACAGTTTATTATTATGTTTCATTTTCCCTCAATGTGTGCTTTTCTGTTATTTGCTAATGTTTCCTTCCTAGGACCTACTGCTTCTCCTACTACTGACAATACCAGCTAACGATGCCTGGGCACTCACAGCGTGCAAAGGTCTGTATAAGCTTTCACACTCACTCACACATTCTAGTCTCATACAACTCTGAGGTAGGTACTTTTGCTATCCTCATTCTACAGAGGCATAGAGAGCTTAGGAAGTTCAGTTAAAATCTCACAAAGGCGGTAACAACAGCAGAATTTGAATTCAGGCAGTTCACGCCCGGAACCTATGCTCTTAATTGCCATCATGTCAATTAACAGCATCTTTGCTTTCATTATGTTTATAAACATTTAAGTACACAAAGTGAAGTTACATGACACAGTTGTCTAACCTGGGCATATACTTGCTAGTTTTACGCCATGAAAAACCTGTCACAGCTCGGGGATGTGCCAAATAAACAAAGGAAAATTGGGTAGATGTTTGTCTTCTTTTCACTTCATGATGATCCTGAGGTATAATTGAGGACTTCCAACCAGTCATAGGATACCATACTTTCAAAAGACAATCATCCTGCAAAAATATATAGGGCAATATAAAGCGAATTTGTACATACACAATTCAAAATTTAAGTGGTTTGAAGAAGCTTTAAAGATTAAGCTATATATAAATAAAACATAAAACATGTGACCTACATATAGTACAAAACCAAATCCAAAATGATGCCAATTACTCTAAATTAGCTTGAGAAAAAACTTGACAGGGTGCTTATTATCCATCTTCTCTACACAAAGGTTGTTTTCACAGAAACTGATGCCAAGTTATCCACTTCAATGTTATACAAGGTCACTGTAAAGAAAAGACTCTGAAACCACGTGCTAGCTTGGATAGGATAAGAAAGAAGCTGTGTTATCATCTATTATCATCTTCTTTTTGAGGTGATCTGAAAAGATGAAACAAACCCTTTTTAAATATGAATTGCTCATTATTCCAAATCAGGACTCAGGCAAACTTTTCCTACACGAGGCCAAGTAAGTTAGGCTTTGTGAACCATAGTCTCTGACACAGATTCTTCCTGGGTTTTTTCTCATAACCCTTTAAATATGTAAAGACCAGAGTTCCTGTCGTGGTGCAGTGGAAACAAATCCTACTAGGAATGAAGAGGTTATGGGTTCGATTCCTGGCATCGCTCAGTGGGTTAAGGATCTGGCAATGCCATGAACTGTGCTATAGGTTGCAAACACCGCTCGGATCTGGCATTGCTATGGCTGTGACATGGGCCGGCAGCTGTAGCTCTGATTAGATTCCTAGCCTGGGACCCTCCATATGCCACAGGTATGGCCCTAAAAAGCCAAAAAAAAAAAAAGTGAAAACCATTCTTGGCTCATGGGCCATAGTTTTCTGATCCCTGGTCTAAATGATCAGCGGGCATTTAGGCAGTTTTCAGGAACCACCTCTACGCCTACTGAAGGTATTTACAGGTATAACAAAAAGTACTGACTTTATCATTTTACTCAGGTCTAAGAATTTTGTGAAAGACCTAAATAATGCTATCTTCTTTAACAGACACTATCTCTTTTATAATACTTCAGCCTCAATGGTGGTAAGACCATGAAAGAAAATAATGATACCATTTATGTAAACTCCCAATCTCGGAGTTCCCATCATGGCTCAGTGATTAATGAATCCGACTAGGAACCATGAGGCTTTTGGGTTCAATCCCTGGACTCATTCATTGGGTTGAGGATCTGGCATTGCCATGAGCTGTGGTGCAGGTCACAGATGCCGCTCAGATCTGGCATTGCTGTGGCTCTGACATAACCCAATGGTTACAGCTCCAATTAGACCCCTAGCCTGGGAACGTCCATATACCATGGGAGCAGCCCTAGAAAAGACAAAAAGACAAGCACAACAACAACAAAAATGGCCAATCTCTAAGGAACAAAATTACAGATTTCCATCTGGACTTAGACAAACACTTAAGTTTTTTTTCTTGATACCTAAAGCATCAAGTAAAAGAATAGCAAAGAGAAACCCACGTTAAAGAGATATAAGGAAGAATAAAAACCAATGAAATATGAAAAATAGAGAAATCAATGAATCCAAAAGTTATTTTTTGACAAGATCAATAAAATATTTAGAGAGAAAACACAAATTATCATTATCAAGAATGAAGGAGGGGACGTAACTACAGACAGAATTAAAAAAACCTGAGGTAATATCATGAACAATTTTATCCCATTAAATTCGAAAATTTATGTTAAATCCCTTGAAACACAATTTCTTAAAAAATTGACAAAGGAAGAAATAGAAGACCTGGATAATTCTACATCTACTAAAGATGCTGAATTCACAATTTGAATCTTTTCACTGAAAAACAAAACAAAACTAAAACTAAAACTAAAATCCTAGACCCAGATGGCTTTACTGGTGAATTTTACCAAACATTTAAGGAATGTTTCAGAAAACTGAGAAAAAGATCCCATTGTATAAGGGCAATATTATTGCTCAGACACCAAAACCAAAAGACGTAAGAAAACTACACATGAATATCTTTCATGAATACTCAAACACCATTAATAAATTATTAGGAAACCTAATCCAGCCACATATTTAAAAAAAAAAATCATGACCAAATAGTTTATCCTAGCAAAGTGAAGCACGTTTAACATTGGAAAAGTCAATAACTATATTTCATCATATTAACAAAATGAAAATGCAAACCTACATAATTTTCTCACTATGTGCAGAAACAATCATTTGACAAAAGTAAACTCTAATTCATGGTGGAAAAAACACTCTCAGCATTCCAGGAATAGGAAGGACAGAAGGGAACACTCAACATGGTCAAGGTGAGCAACTCTACAATAAGTCTATACCTTATATCATATCTAACAGTGAAAGACAATGCTTTTCCCACAAAATGGGGAACAACACAAGAATATCTGCTCTCATCAATTCTCCTCAACATTACACTAGAGTTTCTAGCACTTGCAATATATTGGACAAGGGAAAAAAATAAAAAGCATACAGATGTGAAAGGAAGAAGTAAAACTGTCTTTATTTACCAAAGCCTAATAAAACTAACAAAAAAGCCACTAGAAAATATAAGCAAAGTCAAAAGACTAAGGATCAAAATTCAAAAATCAATTCTATTTCTATACATTAGCAATAATTAGAAATGTAATTTCTGTAAAGACTTTTTGCATTATGAAGATAAACAAATTATGTACACCAAAAACTATGAAACACTGGTAAGAGGAAGAAAATATAAATAAACAGAAATACACCACATTAGTAGATGAGAAGACAAATGTTACTGATAGACAATTCCTCTCAAACAGACTTATAGAGATACAATGTAAATACCATGGAAATCATAGCAGGCTTCTTCATAGAAACTGACAAAATCTGTATGGACAACAAAGGACTGATACACCAAAAATATTTTAAAAGAAGACAACAAAATCAGAAGACTATCCAATTTCAAGACTAACTATAAAGCTCTAATAATAAAGACATATTATTACCATAAGGACGTATATATATATATCACATATAACTAGTTTATGTATCATATACAAGTATATATACATATATATATAACTGTGATTTTGATATATACATCAATGGAACACAACAGACAGGAGGCCAGGAACATATCCACACATGCATGTAAAATTGATTTTCAACAAAATTGTCTAGGAAATTCGATGGAGATTGGACTGCCTTTTTAAGAAATGTCACTGAAATATCTTGATTACCCTTTGTGAAAAAAACTGATTTCAAACCAAACACAAAAAATCCACCTCAACATGTTAAATTCAAAACTATAAAACTTCTAAAAGAAAATATAATAAAACATCTTTGTGACTTCAGGGTACACAAAGATTTCTTCAATCTAAGACATAAAAAGCACAAACCAATTAAAAAATTGGTCAGTTGGGCTTCTTCAAAATTAAAAACTTCTGCAGAGCAAAAGACACTGTTTAAAAACAAAAAAAGGCAAGGAGTTCCTGTCTTAGCTCAGCAGTTTACGATCCTGACTAGTAT
The DNA here is from genome assembly GCF_016906955.1 of Phacochoerus africanus. Taxonomy (NCBI): domain Eukaryota; kingdom Metazoa; phylum Chordata; class Mammalia; order Artiodactyla; family Suidae; genus Phacochoerus; species Phacochoerus africanus. Next base: position 122,146,952 of record NC_062545.1, on the reverse strand, counting down.
CAATGAAGATGCAGATTCAATCCCTGGCCTTGCTCAGCGGGTTAAGGATCTGGCGTTGCTGTGAGCTGTGGTGTAGGTCGCATATGCGGCTCAGATCCAGCATTCCTATGGCTGTGGTGCAGGCTGGCAGCTACAGCTCCAATTCAACACCTAGCCTGGGAACCTCCATATGCCCTGGGTGTGGCCCTAAAAAGATGGAAAAAAAAAAAAAGGCAAGTCACAGACTGAGAGAAAATATCTACAATAACTTATCTATCAAATGTACTAGAATATACAAAGAACTCCTATAATTCTGTAATAATGAGAAAACCAACCCAATTTTTTTAATGGACAAAGGTTGAATAAACACATATCCAGAAAAAGCATGCAGAGAACCAATAAACATGTGCTCGACATCATTAGAAGTAGGGTTGCCACTGTAGCTCAGTGGGTTAAGAACCTGACATTGTCTCTGTGAGGATGTGGGTTCAATCCCTGGATTTGCTCAGTGGGTTAGGATCCAGTGTTGCCATAAGCTGCAGCACAGATCACAGATATGGCTTGGATCTGCTGTGACTGTGGCTGCGGTGTAGGTCTGCAGCTGCAGCTCCAATTTGACCCCTAGCCCAGAAACTTCCATAAGCTGTAGGTGCAGCTATAAAAAGAAAAAAAGAAGGAAAACACATATTAAAACCACAATAAGATACCACTACACAACTATTAGAATGGCTAATATTAAAAAGGCTGACAATACCAAATGTTGGCAAAAAAGGAAAGCAAATGCAGTTGCTTGTGGGCATGCAAAATGGTACAACTTTGGAAAGTGTTTGGTACTTTTTTATAAAGTATCATGTGACCCACCAATTCTACTCCTAGGTATTTTTTACCCATGAGAAATGAAATGTTTATACAAAGACTTGAAAATGAATGGTCATAGCAGCTTTGTTCATTTTAGCCTAAAACTCCAAACAACCTCAATAATTATCAACAGGAGAATGGATAAACAAATCATGGTTATCCATGTTTGAAATACAACTAAGATACAAAAGAACAAATTACTGATGCACACGACATGGATGAATCACAAAATACTGTATTTAGGGCAAGTACTCAGACACAAAAGAGTATATATTATGCAGTTTCACTTAAATGAAAATAATACAGACAAATCTAAACAATACTGATAGAAAGCAGAGCAGCTATTTGTTATCTGGAACTAGGAAAAGGAGTGAGGATTAAATGAGAAGAGGTAAAAGGAAACCTTCTGAAATGATGAAAGTGTCCTATAACTTGATCATGGTGGTGATTACGTAGGTCTCTAAATTTGCCAAAATTCACTGAATAGTACATTTTATAAATAACTTTATTTAAAAAAATAAAAAAGGAGTTCCCATCGTGACACAGTGGAAACGAATCTGACTAGGAACCATGAGTTGCGGGTTCGATCCCTGGCCTTGCTCAGAGGGTTGAGGATCCAGCGTTGCCATGAGCTCTGGTGTAGGTTGCAGACACAGCTCGGATCTGGCGTGGCTGTGACTGTGGCATAGGCCGGCAACTACAGCTCTGATATGACCGCTAGCCTGGGAACCTCCATATGCCGTGGGTGTGGCCCTAAAGAAGGACAAAAAAAAAGACAAAAAAACAACTTTGTTAATTACATATGAAAATTATACCATGTAAAATTAATTATTTAAAAACAAGACAAGATTGGCATACAGGGGTATTCATTTTTAATAGCAACAGAAAAAAATTGGAACCACTACATGTTTATTAACAGTTAACTGGTTAAGTTAAATTACAGTATATATTCCATTCATATAATGGAAAATTACATCACCTTTACAGAGGATATATGTGTACTGACACATTAATCTACCTGTGATACAGTGAAATCAGTCTAAAGAATATGCACACACACACACTTCTCTGTGGTTTACAAAGGCATCAAGAAGTCTAAAAGAATACATATTAAATAGAGATCGGTTGCCTTTTTTTACTTGGCATAGGGCTATCTGGGAGTGATTTTCATTTTCTCTGCATGCTTAACAATAAACACATATCATGTTTAAAAAGTAAAAATATTTCCATATTAAAGGGGAAATAAAGGTCAATAAGCCAATCCTTAAATAATCAAAATGCTTGGGGTTCCCACTGTGACTCAGCGGTAAGGAACCCAACTAGTATTCATGAGGATGCGGGTTCAATCCCCGGCTTCATTCAGTGGATCAAAGATCCAGCACTGCCGTGAGCTGTGGTGCAGGTCACAGACATAGCTCGGATCTGGCATTGCTGTGGCTGTGGTATCAGCCAGCAGCTGCAGCTCCGGTTCGACCCCTAGGAACCTCCATATGCCACAGGTATGGCCCTAAAAAGCAAAAAAATAAATAAAAAATAAAATAATAACCAAAATACTAAATCAAAGTATAGAGAGAACTGTTTTCAAGAGAAGGAAAAGCTTCCTTGAACATTCTGTAACCTGCTCATTTCCTTTCTTCCAAAATCATCCTCCTCACAAATTCTTCTCATCCTCACCCTTAGAAAGCCCAGTTTTCCCCTCAAAAGGGTAACTCTCTATTAAAGAAAACATTTTTGAAAAAAAACAAGATGTTTCAAGTCACTTTCAAATTTTTAAATAATCAATTGTTAATAATCAAGTGTTCATAGATAAACTTTATGAACATAGAATTTAAAAAATTTTTTTAACTGAATGATTCTTTAAATTCTATAATGGTTTAGAATTTTCAAGTTTCACACACATGATTTCATATAATCCCATAGCAACCCTTTTTGTTTCATCCCTTACCCCTATATTGCCCCTCCCCACCATCCCTCTTTCCACTGGTAACCACGTGTTTGTTCTCTTTTTTAAATTCCACATATAAGTGCTACCAGGTACTTCTGACTTACCTCACTTAACATAATGCCCTCCAAGTCCATTTATGTTGCTGCTAATGGCAAAATTTCATTCTTTTTTTATGGCTGAGTGGTATTTCATTCTACACACACACACACACCCCACAGAGGCCCCAAATCAATAAAGTCAGAAATGAAAAAGGAGAAGCTAGAACCAACACCACAGAAATACAAAGGATCATGAGAGACTTACGAGCAACTATACTCCAATGACATGGACAACCTAGAAGAAATGGAAGAATGCTCAGAAAGATACAATCTCCCAAGACTAAACCAGGAAGAAATGGAAAATATGAACTGACCAATTACCAGTAATGAAATTGAATTAGTAATTTAAAAACTCCTAACAAACAACAGTCCAGGACCAGATAGCTACACAGGTGAATTCTATCATGTATTTAGAGAATAGTTAACACCCATCCTTCCCAAACCATTCAAAAAAATCACAGAGAAAGGAGTACTTCCAAATTCATCTGTGAGGCCAGAATCACCCTGTTACCAAAACCAGACAGACATCACATACACACAAAAAAAATTATAGGCCTGGAGTTCCTGTCATGGCTCAGTGGTTAACAAATCTGACTAGGTTACCATGAGGTTGCAGGTTCGATCACTGGCCTCCCTCAGTGGGTTAAGGATCTGGCATTGCTGTGAGCTGTGGTGTAGGTGGCAGACATGGCTCGGATCCCACGTTGCTGTGGCTCTGGCGTAGACTGGTGGCTCCAGCTCCAATTAGACCGCTAGCCTGGGAACCTCCATATGCCACGGGTGCAGCCCTAGAAAAGACAAAAAGACAAGGAAAAAAAAAATTATAGGCTAATATCATTGATGAACACAGATGCAAAAGTCCTCAACAAAATATTTGCAAACCAAATTCAACAATACATTAAAAGAATCATATACCATGATCAAGTGGGATTTATTCCAGGGATGTGAGGATTCTTCAGTATTAACAAATCAATGTGATACACTATAGTAACAAACTGAAGAATAAAAACCATATGATCATCTCAATACTTGCAGAAAAAACTTTTGATAAAGTTCGCAGAAAAAGCTTTTGATAAAGTTCAAGATCCATTTATTCTTAAAAACAAAAAACAAACAAACAAAAAACTCCAGAAAGTTGGCACAGAGAGAACCTACCTCAACACAATAAAGGCCAGATAGACAAACCCATGGCTAATATCCTTCTCAACAGTGAAATGCTGAAAGCATTTCCTCTAAGATCAAGAACTAGACAAAAATGTCTACTCTCAACACTTTTATTCAACATAGTTTTGGAAGTGCTAGCCATAGCAGAGAAGAAAAAGAAATAAAAGGAATCCAAATTGGAGAAGAAAAAGACACATGCATCTGCATGTTCACTGCAGCACTATTCACAATAGCCAAGACATGGAAACAACCTAAATGTCCATCGAGAGGTAATACATTAAGAAGATGTGGTGTATATACACAATGGAATACTACTCAGCCATAAAAAAGAATAAAATAATGCCATTTGCAGCAACATGGAAGGAACTGGATACTCATACTAAGTAAGCCAGAAAGAGAAAGACACACACCATATGATATCACTTATATCTGGAATCTAATACATGACACAAATGAACCTTTCCACAGAAAAGAAAATCATGGACATGGAGAACAGACTTGTGGTTGCCAAGGGGGAGAGTAATGGAGTGGGACGGACTGGGAATTTGGGGTTAATAGATGCAAACTATTGCTTTGGAATGGATAAGCAATGAGATCCTGCTGTATAGCACTGGGAACTATATTTAGTCACTTGTAATGGAGCATGATAATGTGAAAAAAAAAAAAGAATGTGTACATGTCTGTGTGACTGGGTCACCTTGCTGTACAGTAGAAAATTGACAGAACACTGTAAACCAGCTATAATGGAAAAAATTTAAATCATTATAAAAAAATTGGAAAAGTAAAACTGTCACTATTTGTAGATGACAAGACACTATACACCAAAAATCCTAAAGATGCTACCAGTAAACTACTAGAGCTCATTAATGAATGCAGTAGAGTTGCAGGATACAAAATTAATATAAGAAGTCTCAGAGTTCCCGTTGTGGCTCAGTGATTAACAAATCCGACTAGGAACCATGAGGTTTCAGGTTTGATCCCTGCCCTTGCTCAGTGGGTTAACGATCCGGCATTGCCGTGAGCTGTGGTGTAGGTTGCAGACGTGGCTCGGATCACATGTTGCTGTGGCTCTGGTGTAGGCTGGTGGCTACAGCTCTGATTAGACCCCTAGCCTGGGAACCTCCATATGCCGCGGGAAGCGGCCCTAAAAAAGGCAAAAAGACCAAAAAATAAAATTAAATTAAATTTAAAAAAAAAAAGAAGTCTGTTGCATTTCTATACACTAACAATGAAAGATCAGAAAGAGAAATTAAGGAAACAATCCTGCTTATCATCATATTCAGAAAACTATAAGACAGTGATGAAGAAACTGAAGAAGACACAGGTATAAAGATATACCAGGTTCCTAGATTGGAACAGCTAATATTATTGAAGATTGGAACTACCCAAGAAGGTCTACAGACTCAATGCAATCCCTACCAGAATACCAATGGCATTTTCACAGAACTAGAATGAATAAATTCAAAATTTGCATGGAAACACAAACAGAATTTAAATAAACATCTAGCAAGCAATCCAAAAAAACAAAAAACAAAACAAAACAAAACAAACAATTCTTGAGCTGAAGATTTAACCAGGTACGTCTTGTGGGGAGGAAAAGGAAGACTAGGAGTTGTAGTCGTGGCTCAGAGGAAATGAATCCAAATAGGAATCATGCAGTTGTGGGTTCAACCCCTGGCCTCACTCAGTGGGTTAAGGATCTGGCATTGCTGTGAGCTGTGGTATAGGTCACAGAGGTGGCTCAGATCTGGCATTGTTGTGGCTGTGGCATTAGGCCATCAGCTATAGCTCTGATTGGACCCCTAGTCTGGGAACCTGCATATGCCTCAGGTGTGGCCCTAAAAAAGCAAAAAAAAAAAAAAGGAAGACTAAGCTCAAATAAAAAGTTAAAATACTCTTAAGCCCTCCAAAAATTCAATTTACCACACTTATTAAAAATAGATCTTACAGGAGTTCCTGTTATGGCCCAATGGGTTAAGATCAGATTAGTATCCTTTAGGATACAGGTTTGATCCCTGTCCTCGCCCAAAGAGCTAAGGACCCGGTGTTGCTGCAAGCCATGGCAGAAGTCACAGATCCAGCTCAGATCTGGCATTGCTATGGCTATGGTGTAGGCCAGCAGCTGCAGCTCCAATTTAACCCCTAGCCTGGGAACTTCCTATGCCACAACAAAGATTTAACATCAAAAAAATTACTTGACAGAGTGCCCACCATAGTGCAGTGGGTTAATAATCTGACTACAGCAGTTCAGGTAGCTGCAGAGGTGCAGGTTCAATTCCAGCCTGGCCCATTGGGTTAAAAGGATCCCGCACCGCTGGAGCTTTGGTGTGGGTGATGGCTGTGACTTGGATTCAATCCCTGGTCCAGGAATATCCATGTCCAGCAGGTGTGGCATAAAATGGAAAAAAAAAAAAGTATTTGATAAACTATAATATTAAAAATCTTAAAGGTAATTGGATTTGAGACCCCAAAACAACTGAACTGAAATCCTGTCATGTGTAGCAGAGGCGGTGGAAAATACCTTCTAGTGGTAAATTACAGTTACCATCTGTTTCATCAAGTCAGACAAGCTTGGCTTTATTAACAGCAGCAGAACAGATTGGAGGGGAGGGGGAACTAACATTACAAAGTTAGTTTCTGTTCTTTTTATCAAGAGGATCTTAATTAGATGTGGTATCTTCTCAAAAAACATGAAGAAATAAGCTTTTTAAATCATGACACATTTTATTAACCCCCAAAGGCCATTCTTATCTTTCCATAAAAAATGTGAAACATTTAGCTCTTAGGCGAATTGAATATTAAAAGCTTAAGGGAATGTGACTAATACAATGAAAAAAAATAATAATAATCAACTGCCAAGGCATGTGCAATAAAAATTCAGAGAAGATACTGAAGTGTACAAACAAATCACCTTTGAGGAGCTTAAAATCTAGTTGTCCCATTTAAGGGGACATACTTTTTAGTCTTATTACTTATTTTTGTCCGAAGTACAAAGGTATCTTCCAGATTTATTAAGGATGAGAATTCAAATTAATCAGAACATGTTCAGACAATGAATAATGATCATCTTACATGGCTCATTAATATTTTTTAAAGTACCAAGTAACCCTGTCAAGATTATATATACTAAAATGGTCTCAAGGTTTAGCCAGTTGTAACACACACAGTGGCAAACACCACATGCTGTAAGCAAAAGTAGGTAATCAGAAATATTAAGAATATATGAGGGAAATCAACTATAAGCTCTGTCATTTCAATAGGGATAGAGGAGGATAGTTACACAGGTAGTTGTAGAAGTCCCAGTAGGGGACCAAAGATAGAAAAGGAAACCTAGAGAACTTTGAGAGAAGACTGTAAGTTAATAATTGCTTAAGAAAGCCATCAGAACACCATGGAATGAAGCAGGCTTGCTTAAATATAAAAATATAAATAAAAGCAGGAGATATGCCTCAGGTCATTAAGTAAAAGATAAAATGAGGCTTGTATTCACATTCACCAAGATAATGATCCTTAGGATCAAGGACCGGAATTTAAGGGAAAGATGAGGAGACCCTCACTATATGGAAACCTGAGATGACTCAACATATTTAAAATGTTACCATCCTTCCGCTGATTTGAATAAGGACCATGACAGTCCTAGTTTGACATCATAGGGTCAAATTTTCTCTTACTGGATATGAAGGAGAAAATGATGGAAGCCTGAAGTAAGTCTACCAGAAGAGTAAGGACAGTGGCCTGCCTGCTTGTATCCCTCACAAGCGTCCTATCTTAATAAATCTATTTCTTGCCTATCACTTTGTCTCTCAATGAATTCCTTCGGCACTAAGACACAAAGAACCTGAACCTCGGTAAGTCCAGACACCAGGTGAGTGATTCTACTTAAGTGAAAAAACAGCAAAACAACAACAAAAATATAAATTCAAGTCACAATCTGGCTTTTGGTTGGGCTAAAGTCCCGGCACGTGGGTTTACCAAATCCCAATCTGGATTCTGGCTAGGTTCCAGTTAGAAGTTGTTTCAGTTTCAATTTAGCTACAAAGAAATAAATTCTGTCAACAACCTAAAAGAGCTTGGAAGAGGATTCCACCCTTGTCAAGTCTCCAAGTAAAAATTCAGCCCAGCTGACACCTTACTGCAGCCTTTAGAGTCCCTGATCACAGCATGCAGCTATGTTCAGACACCCAACCCACAGAAGGTGAGATAACAAATGTGTTGTTTTAAGCAGCTAAATTTGTAATAATTTGTTATGCACTAATAGAAAACTAATACAGACTCCAAGTGATAGTGTTAGGAGTAAAATTAAGGCAGGCAGAGGGAATAGAAAGTACAGTGGGAGGTGAAAAGCAATTTTTAAAAGGGGTGCTTAGGGAGAGCCTCATTAAGACAGTGACATTTACGTTATTAAGGGGGAAAGCCACACAGGCCTGTGGGGGAAGGATTTTCTTAGGTGTGGAGAACAAGTACAATAGAAAATGAGGAGAAAAAGGGAGCCGGTAGTAACTACAATCAACTATTTCAAGGTGCTATCTGGAGGGCAAAGAAATGTAAAAGAAGCTGAGAGAGGTCAAGAGTTGTTTTTTGTTATTGTTGTTGCTTATTTGTTTTAGAATGGATGAGATGATAGCACATTGTGTATGCTATGCTGTATTAGCTCAGGCTGCCATAACAAAATACCATAGACTGGGTGGCTTAAACAAAGCAATCTATTTCCTCACAATTCTGGATGCTGGAAGCCTAAGATCAGGGTGTTGGCATGGTCAGGTTCTGGTGAGACCTCTCTTCCTGGCTTTTAGACAGCCACCTGCTTGCTATGTCTTCACATGGTAGAGAGAGGACAAGATTTCTGGTATCTCTTCTTATAAGGATACTATTCCTCCCAGGAGGGCCAACCTCATGACCTTACCTTAACTTAATTACCTACAAAAGGCCCCATCTCCAAACACCGTCACTTCAGTGGGTGTAGAGTTCCAGTGTGTGAATGGGGCAGGAGACACAGGTATTCAGTCCTCCACACATGCTAATGCGATGCCCCAAAGGAGAAGGAAAAACCAATGGAGAAGAGAAGAGACTACTGCAAAAGTGAGATAACCTGAGTAAGCAGGGGCAACTGAGATCAAGTTCCCAAGCGGGAACGGGCCTTGTATAAAAGCAGACAATTCATTCACAGCAACAGAAGTGAAGGTAGAACATACAAGCACAGATGTAGGGCCATGGGTAGATATACATAGATAGTGGGAACTTATCAAAGTGCTCTTCTGATTACATCTATTTTCTCAGGCAAGAATCTACAGTACACAAACGCTAACGTGGGAGCAAGGATTGTCAAGGGAATCTACAGATATCCTGTGGCACAGAGCTTCAGTTTTTTGTTTGTTTGTTATGGCCAAATCCACAGTATATAGAAGTTCCTGGGCCAAGGTCTGAATTCAAGCCACTTCTGCAACACACCTCAGCTGCTGCAACTCTGGATGCTTTGGCCCAGTATGCCGAATCCTTTAACCCACTTCGCCAGGCCAGGAATCACACCCCTGCCTCTGCCTCTGCCTCTGCCAGTGACCTGCTGCAGTCAGATTCTTAACCCACTGCATCACAGCAGGAATTCCAAACTTCAGTTTTAAATATAGTAGCTAGAGAGAGACAATGCATCATGTCCATGCAAGGTGACAAATCAGATCAGAGGTGCCTGCATAATGCAAAACAAACAAAAAACCCTAAGGACTAGCCCTAAATGAAAGGGTGAAATCAAGGAAAAAACCTCCTCTGAAAAAGGATATGGTAAGGAAAAGTCCACCTGCACCTGGACCCTAAGTGAAGGAAATAGTCTCTGCTGGGTGTCTGTAACCACAAGGCAGGCCTCAGGAGACCCATGTGCACACTGTGTGGCAGTTTCCAAGCTGAGAATTTAGTTTGAGTTGGGTGTGCCCCCAAGTGTCTGGCAGAAGCTATATAAACCTTTCCTAGATGAATGCATAATCGACCTAGGCCCCAAAGCATCCCGACAAACACATTTGCAATAAATATTTTCTCAATGAAATACAAAGCCAGCTGATTATGGTGCTTTGAAATCCAAAATACCTGGTTTAAAACTGGAGCTCTACCTTCAGACTGGCCCTGTATTCTCAGGGAAGTTCTCAAGCCACAATTTCCTCTTCTGTAAAACAGGCAGAGTATTGCTCGACCCACAGGCTTTTTGAAAGCACACATTCTGGTACATAAACTGTCAACAACTTGTAGTTATTGTCATAACAGTATCATCAGTTATTATTCTAATAACAAATTACCTGTAAGTTGTACTTAATTATACAAAATAAACTTGCTGTCACCAATAAAATACTTCTGCACCACCTACGTCTACGCCAAAATAATCGAACCTGATTCTAATCTATTCTCTGGACAACCCATGGATAAAAGAATGTCACACTAAAAACTAGAAAAACTTCTATTTAGAATAATAAAAATAATACATTTTAAATGCATTTTAATTTAAAAAAAAAAACTTATAGGACAAAGCTAGGCTTAGAGGGAAAGCTATAATGTTAAGTGTATATACCAAAAACAAAAAAGGCTGGAGTTCCCATTGTGGCTCAGAGGTAATGAACCCAACTAGTATTCATGAGGACATGGGTTCAATCTGTGGCCCCACTTCGTGGGTTAAGGATCCAGCACTGCCGTGAGCTACAGTGTAAACCACAAGCATGGTCTGGATGCGGCGTTGCTGTGGCTGTGGTGTAGGCTCGCAGCTATAGCTCCAATTTGACCCCTTTTCTTAGGTTAGATTTAAATGTGGAAGACAAAATATAATATCCAGGAGTTCCCTAGTGGCTCAGCGGGTTAAGGACTTGGCATCAGCACTGGTGTCAGGGTGCATGTGGCCCAGGAACTTCTACATGCCACGGGCATGGAAATAAATGAATAATTAAGCAAACAAACAATCCAGATTTTAGACAAGAGGTTCTAAGGTCTTCTAATTCAAAGCTCCTATGGATAGAATTCAAGATACAAGAATATTTCTGATACATCAACTGCATCTTGCATGCCTTAGCATTTCAGCAAGCCAGTTCCACCTGACAGCATCAACATATCTTTAAGGAACATAATGCTGTGAGGAGTGCTGGCTCCCAGAGTTGCCAAGAGGTTTAAGCTTGTTAATCACCTGCATGATAATCTACTCTTTTTTTTTTTTTAATTTTTCATCTTTTTGACATTTCTTGGGCCGCTCCCGCAGCATATGGGAGGTTCCCAGGCTAGGGGTCTAATCAGAGCTGTAGCCAGCCTATGCCAGAGCCACAGCAACACGGGATCCTAGCCGCGTCTGCGACCTACATCACAGCTCAAGGCAACGCCGGATCTTTAACCCACTGAGCAAGGGCAGGGATCAAACCTGCAACCTCATGATTCCTAGTCGGATTCGTTAACCACTGTGCCACGGCGGGAACTTCAATCTACCCTTTTTAAAGCACCTTCACTTCCCTGCCTCAAATCCAGTGTATTTCTTTGTGATCACTGCCTCATTTGGGGAGGTTTGCTTCTTGAGAAATCATAAAAACGTGGACCCAGAACTACCACCAACTGGAGTTGGGGAAAGTAATTACTTCTCTATTTTCATGCTAACTGAAGGAAATGCTAAATTTCAGTTATGAATATAAGCAACGTATCAACTGATATTAACTGATATTAACAGTGCTAACTTTGTCTCCATAGAAACAAATATTTTTTACACTCCTCACTACTTTAAAACTGTCAGTTATTAGTTTACTAAACTGCACACAATTACAATCTTTCTGCCTATAATGTTGTACAGTCTTCCTGTCTATAATACCACCAATTGTTGAGCAACTACCTCTGTGCCAAATGATTATTCAACCACAAAACAGTTGATTATTCTACAACTAAAGGTTAACTCAAAGGGCCTTAGGTGAATTCTGATGTTCTTAGAAAACCAACCCCTGCCTCATCAATACGGAAGTTTTAATTCCATATACAACTAAACACAACTAAACTTTAACTTGTGATTTTTAAATGTAATTTCTTCCTATTGAGTGCTTTAAAAAATAAAAAGTACATAATTGACATTATCACAAATTTATTTTTTAATATCTTGAGGCTGCATTTCACTAACTGTATGGTATCATTTTTATAAGTTCAAAACTACCTAAAAATAAACACTGTATTATTTGGGAATTTATACACATGAAACTATTTAAAAAAAAAGTGAAATAAAGAATAAAATTCAGGATTCCGGTTGCATGGGTCAGAGGGGCATGAGGAGAAGGAAGAGGAAAATAAAGAACCTATTAGTTTTATATCCTTTGTCTCACATGGGTAGTGGGTACATGTGCATTTGTTTATTATATCTTATAGATAAATTTTATATATTCTTTTATACTTATGAAATATTTCATAATTTAAAAAGGGACATTCACCCAAGCAGAAAAAAATCTATTGAAAATTAAAAATGTAATAGCAGGAAAAAAATATTTCAGAGTTAATGCTGAAAAGTCCCCCAGAATTTAAACAACAAAAAAAGAAAGACATGAAAAATAAGAGATGGAGGGAAGTTCCTTGGTGGCCTAACAGTTATGGAATTGACATTGTCACTACTGCTGTGTGGGTACAATCCCTGGCCTGGGAACTTCCTTCCACATACTGTGGATGCAGCCAAAAAAATAAAATAAAATGGGGGGGAGGGGAGAAGTAAATTAAAGGATTAGTAGAGAATGATTCACATCAGAATAAGGGGATATGTGGAAGAGAAAAAAGAGAACATGAAGGGAAGGCAATAACACAAAAGAAATAATACAAAATAATATCCCTGAACTGAAGGACCTGACTTTTCAGACTGACCAGGCCATTGCACTGCCTGCACCAAAAAAAAAAAGTCTTTATCCCTTAGAGACATATACAAAAACACTCATAGGAGTTCCCGTTGTGGCGCAGTGGTTAACGAATCCGACTAGGAACCATGAGATTGCGGGTTCGATCCCTGCCCTTGCTCAGTGGGTTAAAGACCCGGCGTTGCCATGAGCTGTGGTGTAGGTCGCAGACGAGGCTCGGATCCCGTGTTGCTGTGGCTCTGGCGTAGGCCAGCGACTACAGCTCCGATTCGACCCCTAGCCTGGGAACCTCCATATGCTGCGGGAGCGGCCCAAGAAATAGCAAAAAAGACAAAAAAAAAAAACAAAAAACAAAAAAACAAAAACACTCATAGATGACTGACCCACACCATGACATCTTGAGATCTCAGAACAGGAGGATAAGGGCAGATCCTTAAGACCTCCATAATCTGGAGCTGGGGGAGTATGGTCAGAATGGCACTATACTCAAATAGCAACACTGGAAGCTGGAACCATGACTTTTAAAAAATTCTGAAGGAAAATTATGTTCAACCCAACCCTATGTCCAATCAAATTAAACGTAACAGCAATGAAAAGAATTGTTCAGACTTGCAAGGCCTCAAAAATTTTTTTCCATTCATCTTTTCTCAGCAACTGGCTAGAGGATACCGCCATCAAAACAAGAAGATAAATGATGCTGAGAAACAGGAAAATTAACAAAGGAGACAGGCAAAGAGAATCTCCGGAGGCTGGTAAAAGAAAAGCCTGAAATGAGAGCTCTGCTATTTTAGCCTCAGAGAACAACTAAGCCAGACTGGAGCAAAGAGAACACACATTCCCAGGATACCTCCTACATGAGATTATACTAAGACAATTCAAAGCCTGTGAGGTGTGTGGGATGAACTAGGTAAAACTAAGCAAACAGTGAAACAAAGTAATGAATAATGCCAAAGTAATTCTCCCATGAACAGTATTTTACATACTCTTAATAATGCGAACAATAAATGCTGATTTACCCAAACGTAGCTGAAGGCCCATGAGAAAGCTAGGAGGAAGGGAAGTGAATATAGTATGTGCTAAGTGGAGATGGGGTGGGGGACATCAGTTAGACAACTGAAGTCTCAGCCTCCATAGTAGCAAGGCCAGAATCATACATAAAACTGTAGGGGGAAAAAAAACAGAAAATGAGAGCCTAAGCAAGTTATTTAAGAATATGGAAAGAAATACTAAAATATGCACTTTTATGAATCACTGCCTCCAGGACACAAGAGGAATTAAGAGTGTGAAGAAGGGAGTGCTTCTTTTCATTGTAAATCTAGTACTGCTATTTTACTTTTAAAATCATGTACATATGCTATCTTTTAAAAAGAATTTTAAAAGCAGTGAATTTTTTTAAAAGGTCAAATAAGAGTAAAGATAATAGCCATTATTTCCCAAGTGCCAACTAACCTATAGGAAACATACCAGATCTTTCACAAAAACAATCACTATCCTTAGACTAGCTTTTTAATGTAGGGTTATCCCAATTTTATAGATGAAAAAGCTGAAAATGAGAATAAACAAGAAACATTTTTAATTGTTTTATTTCTTCTGGTTAAGTTTTGTTTGGTCCTTTACCTTTCCAGCAGTAGCAAAGTATTCACCATCGGGGGACCATTCCATCAAATGTATAGATACTGAGGTTCTAAAAAAAAAAGGTTAAATAGTTAGCACTTTAAAAATCTGCAACACAATGCCATAAGTGGTCAAAATAAAATTTTCATAACATCATTAAAACAAGAGTGTTTTCACCTCTCTAAAAATGAAACTAAATATTTCTTTCATCTCCCTAAAAAATACAAATTAACCCATTAAAAGTAATCCAAAGTACACTCTGGGGATCCAAAGAAGAATGCAATTAATATGCATAAAAAGTATCACAAACTACATGCCCAACCAACATCATAATGTAACATCTTAAAAACTGAGCTCATCATCTTTGCTGGCTAGGTGGTCCCCTTCACCTAATCTATATTGTTAATGGTACAGCCATCCTTCCACTTGAAAGGTGGCTGGTAACTTTCACATCTTTCCCCTTCCTACTGCATCCACATCACATACATTAATGAATAATTCCTACATCAACCTTATCAACCCAAGTCCTGAGGCTATCACTATGAAAATACTTATGTCCTTTTTTAAACAATCAATTGGAACACAGATTAAAGGATGATATTATAATGGGTTTTGGTTAGAAAAAGTCTACTTTCTAGGCTTCTAAATGCAATGGTACCATAAAAAAATAAAGATCATTATGAAAAGGAACATATCTTAAGTATTTTTTTAATTAATGAACATAACAATAGAGTTAGACACTAACTTGCACTGCCAGATGCACTTCCAATCATTTAAAACAGGAGGAATTTTATTATCAATTTCTTCCTCCTCTTCCAGAATGTCACCTCCTGGAGGAGCCCACAACTGAATAGAATCAGTTGCTGTCAACAATCTGTTATCTGAAATTAAAGAACGTTCTGATGAATAAGCAAGGATTATCTAGAAAAATAAATGTACATGTGGGTTTCTACATATGTCTATAAACTATTCTGTGAAAAACAGGCAATACCGTCTATGAAAAACATTTGGGAGTTCCCGTCGTGGCTGAGTGGTTAACAAATCCGACTAGGAACCATGAGGTTTGGGGTTCGATCCCTGGCTTGCTTTTAAAATTCTTTTTAAAAGATAGCATATGTACATGATTTAAAGTGGGTTAAAGATCCGGCGTTGCCGTGAGCTTTGGTGTAGGTTGCAGATGCGGCTCGGAACCCGCATTGCTGTGGCTCTGGCATAGGCTGTTGGCTACAGCTCTGATTAGACCCCTAGCCTGGGAACCTCCACATACCGCAGGAGCAGCCCAAGAAATGGCAAAAAAGGCATAAAGGCAAAAAGGCAAAAAAAAAAAAATTAAAAAAAAAAGAAAAACGTTTGGCTTATATCCACCTAAAAGTTCTAAGAATCCAGCAGACAAGAAAACTTGAAGGAAACTTAAGAACAAAAAAGTAAAAGCTCTACTGCCAAAAAGCTACTGTGTATCAGGTAAATCTTAAAAAAAAAAAAAGTAACAGCAAAAGTAGAATAACAAAACAAATCAAAAAACTCTGATATATACAACTTAGAATATCCTCAGAACATAAGGCATAACTAAAGATTAATAAAAAATTTTTTCTACATGGAGTATTAAAATTACCCTCATTGATTGTGAATGTAAAAAGGGACAACAGCTATTACTACTAGAGGTATTTAATCTTTCAATATTAAAGACAATAATTTCCTGAAATAAAAGTAACAAAACGAAATAGGTGTTTTTTGGTCTTGCTTTATTTCCAATTTTGTTTCTTAATAAATAAAATTTCTCTTAAAAAGTACAGCACATTAACTAAGGAAACAAATCATCATCATTTCTTGGAACAAAACATTCAAAAGCAGGAGGGAAAAAAGCACACAATTGTAAACTAAGCACTGTACAAAGCAGTGTATATGCAAAAGGAAAAAAGTACACTCATTCACTGGCAAAAAGAAAATAGTATTGATTGTTTTCTTATTATGGGAGACTATATCACATTGTAATCACGCACTGAAATATTTACTTTCTATAACTTCTAAAAATAACTGCTAAATACCTTGAGGGTCCCATGCTAAGTTGTATGTCACGGAACTCAAAAAAAACTGCCCAGTTTTAAGCCACTGACACTTGAGTTGCTGAAACATACAGAAAGAAAACAGAAAAAGACATGTTTTTAAAATAAAATCTACAAACACTACCAGATTTTTATTTTCTTCGACTTAAGATTTTATGATCTGAAACAAAGATGTAAGTATCTCACTCTTATTTTCAAAATACTGTTTTTAAAATCCTTTCTAATGGAGCCACTACGATATTAAGCTGTTTGCCATGCCCAAACAAAGCATGTCTCTCAGGCTTCCTTCCATGTCTATAAACACATTCTTAACCTTAGGGTAACTTTTCCTCTCTTCTCTGCCTGCAAACTCCTACAGTTATATCAAGATCTAGCTTAACCATTACCTCTTCAGTGAAGCCTTTCCTGACATTCTAGCAACACTCAGAACAATTTTACATGAATTCTACCATTATAACACTGGTCACACTGAACTATTTGTTCTATGTCTAACTCTCCTATTACACTGCAACTCTTCAAGGGCAGGGATTATGCCATAATAAGCTTTGTGTATTCAGTGCTGTAATGAGTAGTACACAGGTGCTCAATAAATGTTTATAAAAAAATAAATGCACATTAGAAAGAAGTGCAAATTATCATAATTCTATGGAGTCAATGTATAAAATAAAACTAGATATACTTCCCAAAAAGTCAACAAATCTGAACTGCATAATTTATGAAATCCACAAATCTGATCTGTATTATATTTGAATAATTTCCATCTTTTTTTCTGTTTTTGTTCTAAAAGGTAGAAAGAAGATTTAAAATTTAAAAGTCAAAGAAAGGCCTTTCCCATGAAATACAATTATCAAAGAAAAAAAGTTTAGATATTTCTTTGCAGTAGATAAACATCAAATGTCCTTTTGTAAAAGTATAGTGCAATGCAAAGCCATGTCAAGGATTTTTACAGCAAGTTATATACACATAAATTTCTTGGCAAGTAATAATTTAATAACTGGCAATGACCTATCTTAGAATATTTTAAAAATATTTAACAAATAACTTATTCAATTATTTCATGACTATCTGGAGGTGGAATTAACTGCAAAACTTGAATTTCAGTATCCAAAAGTCATCTTATACTTTTTAACAGGGAAAAGGTTATTTTTTAAACCCATGACTGCTAACCAATCAACAGTCACAACAGTATTTTATATATTGCTCAACTAAAGTAATAATTAAATCATTCCTAAAACTAGAGATATGCCTAGTATTCTTTCCTTTAGTGTTTCTCAGAGTATAATCTGTGGACCAATTATGTAGAAGAAATTTTGGGAGTGAGGGCTGGAATCTGAAATTTTTTTTTTTGTCTTTTCATCTTTTCAAAGCCGCACCCACGGCACATAGAGGTTCCCAGGCTAGGGGTCCAATCAGAGCTGTAGCTGCTGGAATTCACCAGAGCCACAGTAATGTGGGATCCGAGCCACGTCTGTGACCTACACCACGGCTCATGGCAATGCCGGATCCCCAACCCCCTGAGCGAGGCCAGGGATGGAACCCATGTCCTCACGGTTCCTAGTTGGATTCGTTAACCACTGAGCCATGATGGGAACTCCGTGGAATCTGAATTTTTAATACGTACTCTAGGTGACTCTTAAGTACTCTAAAATTTGATAAGCGTTTCATCATACTACCACAAGGGAAAGACTGGTATAGTTTGTACTTCTGGGAGGAATGTAAAAAGAAATATTCATATATATATATTTAATGAAAAATATCAAAACCATTTGTTTAATGCATTTAAGAACACTTTTTTTTAAAAAAATTACTGGGTAGATATGTCAAGATGTGAAAATCTGGCATTGAGACATTGGCAGTTGTAATTACTTGTGAGTGAGAGTGTGGTTCTAAGGCATACAGTAATTTTTTAATTTTAAGGATATTGGATTTTCTGAATGTTAAATAAGACAAAATATAATTCAGCACCCAGAATGAATCTGAAGGGTTCTCAATGTGATATGCCAGACCACTTAGGTGATAAATGAGTTTACCTAAACTCCTAACTCCTTCATTCAGCAAATATTTAGAAGTATTTATTGTGTCCCAGTACTAAGCTGCACCAATAAACCAAAGAAACAAAGCTCCTCACTGGCACATAGCCCACATTCTAAATAGTACACTATAAACAAATAAACAAGCTAAGTGCTATGGAAAAAACAGTTTAAAAATAGGAGGATATGTGGGTTAAAATGAAGGTGGGAGAAGAAAACTGCAATTTTTTTTTTTTTGTCTTTTTGCTATTTCTTGGGCTGCTCCCACAGCATATGGAGGTTCCCAGGCTAGGGATCTAATCAGAGCTGTAGCCACTGGTCTACGCCAGAGCCACAGCAACGCGGGATCCGAGCCGCATCTGCAACCTACACCGCAGCTCACGGCAACGCCGGATCCTTAACCCACTGAGCAAGGCCAGGGACTGAACCCAAAACCTCATGGTTCCTAGTCGGATTCATTAACCACTGCGCCACAACGGGAACTCCAAAAATAGCAATTTTTAAAGGGTGATCAGGGTAGACCCTATTGAGACAGTATTACTGAGCAAAGACTTAAAAGAATCTGCAGCTGCTGGCTCTGGAGCTACCTAGACAATGAAAAACATTCCAGGCAAAAGAACAACCAGAAGTTCCAGTCATGACTCAGCAGTCAAAGAACCTGACTAGTATCCATGAGGATGTGGGTTCCATCCCTGGCCTCACTCAGTGGGTTAAGGATCTGGCATTGCAGTGAGCTGTGGTGTAGGTCACAGATGGGGCTTGGATCCCAAGATGCTGTGGCTGTGGCATAGGCTGGCAGCTGCAGTTCCAATTCAGCCCCATCCTGGGAACCTCCAAATGCCATGGGTGCAGCCCTAAAAAAAAAAAAAAAAGAGAGAGAGAGAGAGAAGAGAAGAAGAAGAAGAACCAAATCACAGGCCCACAGATGGGAGGATAACTGTCCAAGGAAGAGCGAAGATGCCCAGTGACACCAGCGAGTAAAAAATAATGGAAAATGAGCTCTGAGAGGTAATAAATGGGTGTGGGTGGGTAAGGGGAAGGTTTTTTGGCTTAAAATGTGAGGAGTTCCCACCGTGAGGCAGTGGGTCAAAGATCCGGCCCTGTCACTGCAGCAGCTTGGGTTGCTGCAGTAGTGCGTTCCACCTCTGGCCCACGAACTTTCATATGCTGTGTGTGTGGCCTGAGGGGAAAAAAATCTGAGAGAAATACAGAACCATTACAGAGTTTTTAGCAGAGAAACATCATGATCTACTCTGTAGTGAACAGAGAAAGGGCAAGGGGGATAGATATCAGAAAAGAGACCAGTCCAGTAAAGTAGTGTAAGAAATAATAGGAGTTTAACTAGGGTAGATCCCAATTAAAAAGGCAAATCTAAATTAGCAATACTCTAGAGAACTGAGTTCCTAAAAGGCCTAGGGATATATTCCTAGTAAATGTAGGAATGTATGAATGTTCTTACCATAAAGCACAGACTAACTTTACACTGATTCTAGACCACCTCCAGCACCAGCTCCCAAGGGGCTCCTTATTGCTGTCAAAACTGGATTCGAAACTCAATTCTAAAAGTTTTCTATCATTTAATACTTACACAATTTCTCTTATGAGAATTTATGCCCAAGGGCTCAAAAATACAAACAGCATTACCATATGAAGCTGCAATCTAAAAAAGAATGAACAAAGCATTAATATTTAGGAAAAGAGAAAATAAAGATAACCTCCTTTTCACCACAATGAATAACATGATTACATACAATATAATCTTAGAGTATTCATGGTTTATTCCCTTCCATACATATAACTGGACCTAAGAATCTTTTCTCTATTATAAAATTTAGCAGGCTTTGGAGTTCCTGTGGTGGCACAGCAGAAACAAATTTGACCAGGAACAATGAGGTTGTGGGTTCGATCCCTGGCTTCACTCAGTGAGTTGAGGATCTAGCATTGCTGTGAGCTGTGGTGTAGGTCACAGATGCAGCTAGTATCTGGTGTTGCTGTGGCTGTGGCATAGGCCGGCAGCTATAGCTCCAATTTGACCCCTAGCCTAGGAACTTCCATATGCCTCGGGTGCAGCCCTAAAAAGACAAAAGACAAAAAAAAAATTTAGCAGGCTTTATTTTACATACACAAGGGTGACCTATTCAAAGAAATCCATCCTTTCCTATAAAGATTTCATTTTTAAACACAGAAACCATTCTATTAACAAAGACACATTTCAACTTTACACCTGTCAGAAACTATAAGCCAGTGAAAATTTTAAAAAAAAATAAGTAGAAAAAAATCAAAGATAACAGGTATTAAAAATTATATCAAATAAAATGATATTAACTACACCATCAAACAAAAATACCAATTGTGAACAACATGTAGAAGAGGGAATGGAGAAAATGGACTACGGAGAAGCCAGAGAGATACACACTCCAAGTGGAGGAGAAACAGCTGAAGTAGGCATCTCCAGCGGACTTAAGCGAGGGACTTGGGGGCCAAGAGGACTTTGTTCCAGGTCACATACCTGATGAGAAGAAACATAAATCCCTCTGTTCCTAGGAGCTACCAAAGCCTGTTTTCCAATAATTCCTAGAATGCCAGTTCCCAGTTTATCCTCCTTTTGGCAAGAGGGAATCAACTACAGGGAACAGACCAAAAAACAACTCTTCTGACACTTCTGGATCTACAGGTTAACCTGTAAAGCTAAATGAGGTATACATGCTTTTTAAAGCCAGCCAAAAAAAGATGTACTGTAATTTCAGGGCACTCTCATGCAAAAAAATTGATTTTGTTAATGAATATCTAACATTCTTTCTGAGATAAAGCTTTTATTCTGTAATGGTAGGGGGAGAGCTACTTAAAATGCCTGGCTGAGGTAATACCTTGAGAAAAAGTGTTATAAATGATCACGCTCAATATGTCAATGAATGAATGAACAATTCTAACTGTTAACACAAAGTCATAAATGTGAGTGCAATCATCACAGGACTGGGGATAAAGGAAATAAAAGATGATGGCAATAAAAGACAATGAATCAGAGATATCATAGCTTTGGCTTCTTTACCATCAACCAGATGAGGAAAAGGAGAAACATGGTTATGAACACCAAAGTCTTTTATATTAAAAAAAAAAGAAAAACTTTGCCCCCAGAGAATCCATTTATTGTGATTATTACCAGTACATAAATAACTTTTTTCATATTTTTAGGGCCACACCCGCAGTATATGGAGGTTTTCAGGCTAGGGGTCGAACTGGAGCTGTAGCTACCAGCTTACACCACAGTCACACCAATGTCAGATCCAAGTCACATCTGCGACCTACACCACAGCTCAAGGCAATGCCAGATCCATAACCCACTGAGCAAGGCCAGGCATCAAACCTGCGTCCTCATGGATACTAGTCAGATTCACTGCACTGAGCCACAACAGGGACACCCACAAACATAATTTTTTTTAAATACCTATCTGGAGTTCCCTTGTGGTGCAGTGGGTTAATAAAGATCCAGCATTGTCACTACAGTGGTTTGGGTCACTGCTGTGGCACCGGTTTGATCCCTGGTCCTGGAATCTCCATATGCCACAGGCGAGGCCAAAAAGGAAAAAAAAAAAAATGCATCTCTAGGCAGGTGAAAAGCTACCATGCTCAGCATAAGGAGATGAGCAATAAAAAATTAATGAGAGAAATCTAATACTCCCGGTGCTTTCTAAAGAGTAAGCACTCAGAGTTCCCGTCGTGGCTCAGTGGTTAACGAATCCAACTAGGAACCATGAGGTTGCAGGTTCGGTCCCTGCCCTCGCTCAGTGGGTTAACAATCCGGCATTGCCGTGAGCTGTGGTGTAGGTTGCAGCTGCAGCTCAGATCCCGTGCTACTGTGGCTCTGACGTAGGCTGGTGGCTACAGCTCCAATTCGACCCCTAGCCTGGGAACCTCCATATGCCGCAGGAGCAGCCCAAGAAATAGCAAAAAGACAAAAAAAATAAATAAAATAAAGAGTAAGCACTACTGAAGTTCCCTTCATGGCTCAGCAGTTAACGAGCCAGACAAGGATCCATGAGGATGCAGGTTCAATCCCTGTCCTCACTCAGTGGGTTAAGGATCTGGCATTGCCCTCAGTTGTGGTGTAGGTCACAGACAAGGCTCAGATCTGGTGTTGCTATGGCTGTGGCGTAGGACGGCAGCTGTAGTTCCAATCTGACCCCTAACCTGGTAGCCTGGGAATTTCCATATGCTGTGAGTACGGCCCTAAAAAGAGTAAGCACTACTTAGGGGAAAAAAACTGGGCGGGGTGTGGAGGATCAGAAAAGCAATAAATAAGTATCAGAAAACATCAGGAGTTCCCAATGTGGCTCAGCAGTTACAAAACTGACCAATAGCCATGAGGATGTCAGTTCAATCTCCGGCTTCACTCAGTGGGTTAAGGATCAAGTGTTGCCACAAACTGTGGTGTAGGTCACAGATTCAGCTAGGATCCAGCATTACTATGGCTATGGTAGGCCAGCAGCTGCAGCTCCAATTCAACCCCTAGCCTGGGAACTTCCATATGCCCTAAGGTATGGCCAGAAAAAGGGGGAAAAAAAAAAAACACCAGGGAGTGCAGTGTTTTAATACTATATCAGTTTTATCATTGGATTGTCATATAGTGGCACATTTATACAAGTATTAAAGCCTGATACAAAGAGCAGAGTAGGACAATAAAAATGGTATAATAATCATAATGAATATTCTAATTTAACATATCCTTGATAATATTTGTTATTACTCAGTAAAGAACAATCTCTAGAATACTAAGACTTTAAATTATTGTAATTATTACAGGAAAAATAATTTTTATATTCCCACAGAGACATTTATCAACTCTGCCATACGACACTGGCCTCAATCAATTGCTAAAATATACAGCAGATATGCTACATTTACTTTATACAGAACCAAAATTTCATGGATATAATGCTTGAATTTTGGAGGAAGAAACATATGATGGAATTTGAATTATTTTAAAATAAATCCTCTGTTTAAAGTCTGAATGAACTTCAACATTCTTCAAACAAAAAATAAACTTTTATTAAATTAACAGAAACTTTACAAAGAATGAAAATATAATATTAGATGCTAGCAATTTGCTACATTTTTTTATAAAAATTTGATGTTATAATTTGGTAAAGAGATAGAATACACTAGGTATAGAAGATAAAAGTTCCTTGTTATTAGCATAATAGCTGCTAGAATTATCAACTGGCAGAGTAACACATGGGGTTGTGAAGCCTACAGATCTTTTAAGACAGTTTATATATGTAGAACAATTATCACTTAGTTTCATGGTCCTTTATAATTTGTATACAATCTATCACTTTACCTACTCCGATTAATAGCCATCTAAGCAAGGTCTATTAATTAGAAAGCGTAGGTAAGCTTTGTATAAAACGATAAGAATATTCTGAGATTGTTAAATACATTAAAAGATGACATTTAATTAAGTAAATAAATCCCTTACTCTTCCATGTTGGTTAGAACACTCCACACAGCTGACTTGGATGTTTCCATGCTTAGCACCAGGAATGATCTGCACACATTCAAAGTCATTTGCCAAAATAACAATATCACAGCCTGATCCATATGCCTAAAAAGAAAAGTTTTACATTATATAAGATATGTAACTTGAGAATTATCATCAGTTTCTTACTTTTTGTTGCCATTGTAAAGGATACTATGACACATTAAACAAAAGTAGTTAATGTAAGAATATTAAAAATATAAATTTCCAATTCAGAAAATTACAAGTCAAATGAAAATCATGGGGGTGATGACACCCCATAAATCATTCTGTTTAGAATTTCTTTCTGAAGCTCATCTCAGTAATAAACCCTAAATAATAAGAACTCCATCTGAAAGTAACAAGGCATTGAAGGCTGCAATTGTGGTTCCAGGGTTCAAACCAGGCTTGAAGAAGATCAAGATAGAAATCAAATGTATTTTCCAACATAATTCCACATGGCTTAAAGAGCTAGTTAGATAGACATTAAACCCCTGAGGCAGAACTACATGCACTAAGGCAGATGCTAAACATACTCAACTGCCTAAGTGAATCCATGACGACGCCTGCCTACCCCGTCCCCTCAACGTTACCAGGCAGGAGAGAGTGAGGAAAGCAACCCAACTCTGTCTCTCCTCTTTCTCCTCTTCTTTTTTTCTCTCCCCCTCCCTCTCTCTCTCACTCACTCTCACACAAACACACACAGACACATACATTAAATAAAAATAAACTAATTTATATAAAAAGTGGCAAATATTTAGTCTGGAAAATAAAACACAAAATTAATTTCCTGGAAAATTCCCTTGTTCAACATAACTATAATAAGTAAAACCACATATTTCTTCCTATTGTTACACTTCTTGGTATATGCTATTCCTGTTTTGCAACTTTGTGAATTTTATGATGACATAAGGGACAGAGGGTGGGGACATTTTTCTCTTTCGTCCAAATTCAACTTATGATGAAATATTCAAAACAACCTAATAATGTAATTCTCAAATGAAAAAGCCCCATAAAAAGCAACATGAATATAAAATCTATAGGTGGCATTTTTTCCCCACTATTTCTACAGCCTTAAGCAATATGGTCATGCCCTACAAAATACAGAAGTCCAATAGCCGCCTGACATGTGATAACATCTAAGTCAGTGAGGTCCATCTAATGGCTAATGAAAGAGGGAACTGAAGATAAAGACCAGAGAAGAAAACAAACACTACTTCTAACTGGTCATCAAAATTTCCAAGGCACTGCCAAAATCCTACTCTAACTATTATAAACTATCTTCAAAAAGCTCCCCAAATGAAAGACAAAGACAGAATTTTCAGCAAAGGAAATACAGAAAAAAAATCACTCCCAGGAGGAAATAACCACTTATATTCTTACAGACAATGCAGATTTGCTATACTATGCATTTGAGAAAGTTAAACTGAACAGAAATACTGAAATGTGTCACCATGCTAATCTTTACAATTATATTATTTAAAAACAAAAATACTGTCATTACCATTATATATAGAAAGATTCAAATTTATTTGCCCAAGATGCTATACAGCTAGTAAGTGGAAGACGTTCAGACTCAAGTCCTTAGAATTCTAGTGCTCCTTCTTCTACATTACATGTCAAAGAGACAAAAAATATTCCAGCTGAATATTAGAACACTTGTTTCTCTAAAGATGGGCTACCCGGAGCAATTGATGATATAGGCATATAGGCTCTTACTTCTCAGTCACTGGAAAGGATTTTCACTCCTCCCGAAATAGCCATCATTGTCTGACCTTTTCCAGAGGTACCACACTCCTCAGCATTAGGAAATCTTGCCATTTTTCTGAACAGCAATAGTTCTCAAACATGGCTGCATCAAAATTAGGGAACTTGTTAAAAATACAGATTGCTTGGTTCCACCCCAGAATTACTGAATCAGAATCTTCATGGATAAAAGAATTTGGCAATATCTATTAAAATTTTAAATATAATATACCCTTTGATTAAACAAGTCCCTATTTTACTATAAGCGTACTTACAAAGGGGGAGGGATAGTCGCTGCCTCATTACTTAAAGCAGCAAAAGCTGAAAATAATCATACCATCTATAAGTAGGGAAATAGTTTAAAAAATGACTAAATAACCATACAGTGGAATAAAAGTTTAGAGACCACTGATCTAGAATGGTCTCAAGGAGTTCTCCTCGTGCCTCAGCGGAAATGAATCTGACTAGCATCCATGAGGACGCAGGTTCAATCCCTGGCCTCGGTCAGTGGGTTAAGAATCCAGAGTTGCCTTGAGCTGTGGCATAGCTCGCAGATGCAGCTCGGATCCCGTGTTGCTATGGCTGTGGCATAGGCCGGCAGCAACAAATCCAATTCGACTCCTAGCCTGAGAACCTCCATATGCCACTGGTGCGGACCTAAAAAGACCAAAAAAAAAAAAACTATTTGGGCTCATTTTCCAGCCTAATCGTATCATGGATTTAGAAGACCTACCAGAAGGGAATCTACCAAAGCCTTCCTTAATAATTTACCATATACTGAATACCTTCTATTATCAGGCAGTCTGCTAGGGTCTTTACGAACATATCTCCTAGGCTCCCTTTTAAAGATGGACAGAAACTGAGGTCCAGAAAGAAGTTAACTTGTCCAAGTTCACAGAGTGAGGATCTGTTTGCTTCATAATCAAGTTCCTACTCTTCCTACTGCATCACCCCAACTCCACTCCATTAAGATGTCTTATTAGTGCTAGAAGGCTCATGTTCAACTCTGTAATCTCGAGTAATTTCCCACAGCACCTAGCTCAGAGTAAGTGCTCAGTAAAGACAAGCAGCTGAGAAGGTTTACACAAAATCTGTAACTACTCAAGATATTTCCATTCTCAATTTTAGGTCAAATGCAATTTGTTCCATTCTTCTTTCTCAGAATTATTTGACCAGAGTGAGAATTTACAGTGCAGGAGGAAAAGCAGGCACTCATTGAGACCACAAGCAAATGCTAAAATGACCCCAGAGAATACAGGATTCAGGCTCCTTTGTACTAGGTAAATAAGTATCTCTAGCTTAGCTGAGTATAACTACTACACATGTGGTAGAGAGGCCACAGGATCATCACAGGGAAACACGAAAAGGGGCACTAAGCCTTTTCTGGAACAAATGGAATTTCTAAGCCAAGTTCTTCTTCCCTAGGGTTTCTGGCAGAACCAGCCCTGTGACAGCACCATATACCAGTGTCCTGCACTCTGAACAGTACTGACCTATAAGCATTTTATCTCCAAGTCAAGCATATGGTTTGGCCCAAACACACAAATGAAATCCAAGGAAAGAGGAAGAGTCTTAGAAAAACATCTTTTCCTTCTATTCATGTGGCAATTTCTTCTAAGGAAGGACTGAGCTGTCTTTATGATGATAAAGAATTAATAGCTAGCTGACAATTTATAACTAAGGTAAGTCTTACTTTTACCTTACTTTGGAGACCAAATTCACCCTGTTAAGAAAAAGAAAAGTAGTCTCTACGTTGAGCACTGAAACTAAGTTTTCAACCTGGCTGAAGTTTTCAACTGGAGTCTAATGCATGTAAATCACAGATGGTCTCAGGTCGTCTCTGAAGTCCTGAAAAATATACTTAAAGTCACGTGAATGTGCCTGTTTTTCCTGGGTCCACAGATCTCAGTAGTTTGTCTAAAATAATCTCTCCCTTAGACAAAGTGTGTCATATTATTCCAAAATAATTATGTGGGAACTAAAAACCTGAGTATTGTTATTACCAAGATTCTTTTCTATGTTTTTAGTTGGGATATCCAAAATTTCATTAGGAGAGCTGTGTCAATTAGTTGAGGCTAAAAAACAAGCTGACCCTCTTGTTTCACCTTATTAAAATGTTACACTTGAAAAGATTTAAGTATCATTTTCTAGTCATAAAGTACTCTGAAATAACATAATATCATGATCATTATTAAAAAAAAAACTGTTGCCTTCTCTAGAGGGTTGAATGTCATTGTGACCTGAATAGGCATAACACACTCAATGTCTTCGCTAACTTTAGTTTATATATACTAATTGCCCTGACTATATTATTTTCAGAAAAGCAAACAACTAATACTTATATCCCAAACAATGCTCTAATTTCTCAGATTTCCTTTACATCTTTTTTTGTCTTTTTTTTTTTTTTCTGTCTTTTTGCTATTTCTTGGGCTGCTCCCGCGGCATATGGAGGTTCTCAGGCTAGGGGTCGAATTGGAGTTGTAGCCGATGGCCTACACCAGAGCCACAGCAACGTGGGATCTGAGCCAAGTCTGCAACCTACACCACAGCTCACGGCAACGTCAGATCCTTAACCCACTGAACAAGGCCCAGGATCGAACCTGCAACCTAGTCGGATTCGTTAACCACTGAGCCATGATGGGAACTCCTTGAAATCTTACATAATCTTATACAGTAAAGAAGTATTTTTAATCTTATACAAACATGATATTTCCTATGAGAAAGAGATTACAATACAAGCAGATTAACTATACCAGCACTTTCTATGAAGTAGTTGGATGGTTTAACATCAGCACTTATAGGGTCCAATTTTGACATCACTGACAACTGCTAACAGATGTGGCTAAATTTAAAAAAGAAAAGCACTGGAGTTCCTGATGTGGCTCAGCGGGTTAAGAAACCAACTAGTATCCAGGAGGATGCAGGTTCAATCCCTGGCCTCACTCAGTGGATTCAAGGATTAGGTGTTGCCGCGAGCTACAGTACAGACTGCAGACTCTGCTTGGATCTGGCATTGCTGTGGCTGTGGCATAGGCCAGCAGTTGCAGTTCTGATTTGACCGCTAGCCTGGGAACTTCCATATGCTGCAGGTGCAGCCATTAAAAAAAAAAAGCACTCATGATTAAGAGGTACTCAACAGGTTGAAGAGGTTGGACTAATTTCAAAAGGTGTAGTCTAATTTAATAAGAATATTCTACAAGAGTGTTACTGTTAAGCTTCCACCTCTTCCTGAGAGTTCTGATTCATGTAAATATAGGGCACATGTTATTAAAAGTTACAAAAATAATTACAAGAAAGAGGTGCCATTTAGTGAAAGCCTACTGGGTAACAGATGTTCTACTATGCATTCCACACTCCTAGTCTGTCTTTCAAGACTGCAATAATCCTTACGTGGGTTAGTAATCCCTCTTTAATGTAAGGAAATGGAAGCCCTATGATTTAATCAACGTTCTAAATCACAGGCAAATACATGTTGGCATGCAAATTTGGATCTCTTTCTACTGTTTTTATACACTTCACTAATGGCTATCTTCTATCATTTTGGCTTCTAGTGTTTAAATTTTTGTTCTTCTTATTGGTTAATTACATAAATTCATTTAAATTCTTCATTTCTTCCATAATCTCTGATCTACAGACAAAAAGCGAAAGAGAATACAGAGTTGTCTGGCCTTTAACAGTCACCGGTTGTACCATGTTATCTTCAGGAAGTATCTTAAGAGGTCAGTGTTGACATATGGAAAAAAAAAAAATCTTACAGCCAAGAAAACAAAGCACAGATTAATAAAAATTTTCCAATACAATGTCCTTTCCATCTCATTCATCTAATTAAATTTCCTGTTTATGATGCTCTCAGAATTAAAAATTAACTTCTAAAATGGACCAATAGTTTGCCTGATTGAAAGCTGAATGGATCCTTTATTAATAAGCTAGAACTTTCATAAATTACTTATACCTTAATTTATTAAAATTAAATGTTTAATTTTAATATTTTCAGTGACAAGAATTTTTTTAAGAAAGAAAATAAAGCATGTACTAAATTTAAAAACTAAATGGGAGCTCCTGTTGTGGCTCAGCAGTAACAAACCCAGTTGCATCCATGAGGACGTGGGTTAGATCCCCGTCCTTGCTCAGTGGTTTAAGGATCTGGCCTTGAGGTGAGCTGCGGTGTAGATCACAAACACAGCTTGGATCCCATATTGCTGTGGCTGTGGTGCAGGTCGGCAGCTGTAGCTCTGATCCGACCCCTAGCCTGGGATCGAACTTCCATATGCCCACAGGTGTAACTCTGAAAAGCAAAAGAAGAAAGAAAAAAAAGAAAGAAAGAAAAGGAAGAAAACGAAGTCACCTTCTTAGCCTTGACCACCGCCACTCATACCCAAGGAGCAATCACGTAAGTTATCTATGAGCCCTTCCTGAAATGTTTAATGTACATACAAGTATACACATCATACAAGTGTTTCTACATATAAATCTTTCTTCATAATATAAATGGATTATGCTACACACAATTCTGCAACTTTTTTCCTACTTAACAATGCATCTTGAAAAATGTCCAAACCCCACAGAAGGAATCTTCATCCTTCTTAATAGTTACACAGTATTCCATTTTGTCGCTTTACCATAATTAATTTAGGTTGTTCCATTCTTTACTATTGCAAAAAATGTTTCAATGAACATCTTCGTATATATGACACTAGGCATATGTGTGTAAATACACCCATAAAATAAATTCTAAGACATAATTGCCGGGTCAGTGATTAAAGTTAATAACTTCTACAGACTACCCTTCAAAAAAAAAAAAAATCACACTCCAAAAGTACCTCTGTCCACTTCATCACTAACCCTGATCATTATTCAAATGTTTGAATCTTTCTAATCCAACAAAACCTGTCATCTCCTCCTTGTTTTTTATTTTTGTTTTGGGTTTTTTTGGTCCTCACAGAAACCACCTAAACATTCCATAACAGAAAAATTATGCTTTATTGCATCAAGTATATTGTCCAGCATACTCATAGACAGACCTTGCTAGGCAAAATTGCCACACCTATAGTTGCTCTGAAAGGGCAACCTTGGCAGACCACATGACCAACACTCACTGCATACACTAATTGGACTAGGGCTTGGCACTTGATTCCAAAAACTGTAGGCTGGCCAGCAACCTATGATATGGCCTGGCCTGAAAAAGTGAGCTGGCTCAGATTTCACTTTCTGAATATTCAACTATGAAATAACAAGAAATGTAGCACACAGTAACAGACCCTAAACCCAAGAGGACTTTATATACAGAGGCCACAGCAGTCCCCAGGGTCCTCAAGCCAGTTTTAATGGCTCCAATACAGAGAGAGGCTGAGATACAAGAACCACATAGCCCAATAGAGACAGAGTAACCAGTCCTCCAAACTGACCAGCTTCCTGATAATTGAGGACAAGTGGTACTATGAGTTGTGTCACAAAAGTCTTGAAGATTTGTCTTGTCAATTGGGATTAAAAAAAAAAAAAAAAGCACAACCTAGAAGTTGAGAATGCTATTTTATACTGTAGACTTTCTAAGGACTTCAAGCCTGAGAGGCAGCCTCTCAGACAGTTCTAAGGGACTGCAACACAGATAGGTAGTTAGAACAACAAAAGATTGCAGTTAATTAAAGAAAACTAGACATCTCAAGTTAATGAATTTAGGACTTTTCTACGTGTGCGAAGATCCAAGAGTCTGGGCTTACTGAAATCATTCCTGTGAATAGGTAGCTTACCTATCAGGCCAGTATCCTGTTCTTTTCCATCCTGAGTTGCCTCAGCCATTCTGTGGGTGGCTGCTGTGGCTGAGGGCTTTGCATCAGGGAGCCTATTTGTTTCTGTCCTGAGTTCCTTCAGGGGGCACTGCTGGGGCAGATGCAGGCACTTGATGGCTGCAACATTCTCTGTTTACCAATATCGCAGGCAACAAGTTCTCATTTACAGTCTTCTACTCTCTTCTGTATTCTTCTAATTCTCTATTAAGATAATTTGTTTCTTGACTTGTTCTGTTTAACACTCAACAAATATTTATGGCATGATGACTACTGGGGATTCAAGTTAACAAACATCTACTGAGAAGTTATCGTGGACCAGGTAGGCGGGGCATAATGTGATGGAAAACAGATAGTATCTCTATCACATGAAGTTTCACATTTCGCCAGGGTAAGAGGGAGGGGGAGAAGTGGACAGTAATCTTTAATTTGCAAAGAAGCCTTGAGATTCTCATTAAATATGGCAGAGAAAAAAGCAACAAAATGATTTTTATATACTCCCTTACAGAACTCCACTAAGCCATTTTTTTAATGTAAAGGTGTACATAAAACAAATACACATTACAAAGAATAAACTAAAATGAACATGTGAGTAACCACCACTTTAAAAAGGAAGACAGTATTTTCAGCAACCGAGAAGACTGTGTGTCCCTTCAAAAATATACCTCTCTCCTGCAAGCAGAGTAGCACTATCCCTGACTTTTTTGGGAAATCATTCCCTTGCTTTTTTCTGTAGTTTTTCTACTTCTGCATGCATGCCTAAATAATGTTTATTTTTGTCAGCCCTCAACTTTGTATACATAAAGTTATACAGCATATATTCTTTTATCTTGCCTTTTTTTTTTTTCCCCTGCTTTTTAGGGCCAACACCCGTGCCATATGGAGGTTCCCAGGCTAGGGGTCCAAATCGGAGCTACAGCCACTGGCCTACATCACAGCCACAGTAACTCGAGAGCCAAGCTGCATCTGCAACCTACACCACAGCTCATGGCAACGCCAGATCCTTAACCCACTGAGCGAGGCCAGGGATCGAACCCACAACATCATGGTTGCTAGTTGGATTTGTTTTCGCTGCACCACACGGGAACTTTTATCTTGCTTTAAGAACATTTGCTCAGAGGTTAATTCATGATACGCATAGCTGTGATTCATTCATTTTCATTACTTATCAATATTCCCTTGCATGTATGACAGTATATCCATTCCAATGTCCCTGGACGGTTCACATTTTTTTTATGGCCACACCCACAGCCTATGGAGGTTCCCAGGCCAGGGACTGAATCCAAGCTGAATGACAGATCCTTTTTAACCCACTTAGCTGGGCTGGAGATCCAACCCACATCTCTGCAGTGACCCAAGCTGCTATAGTTGGATTCTTAATCCACTGTACCACAGCAAGAACTCCCAGTCTGCATATTAAAAACAATGCTGCTCTAAAAAACGAATAAGATTGCTGTTCTGAACATTCCTGCAGTGATATTCTGCATATTATATGTATTTTACCATAGAGAGGAACTGATAGATTATCATGGAGTACATATACCTTAAATTTTGGAATATAATAAAAATCATTTTCCAAAATAGCTGTATGAATTAATGCTCTCCCTAGCAGTATATAAGAGTTCCCATTTCAGAGTTCCCTGGTGGCCTAACAGATTAAGAATCTGGCATTGTCACTGCTGTGGCATGGGTTCATTCCTGGCTAGGAAACTTCCACATGCCATGGGCATGGCAAAAAAAAAAAAAAAGAAAGAAAGAAAAAGAATTCCCATTTCTGGACATTCTTGCCATCACCAGACATATCAAATTAATCTTTTGCAAATGTGCTAGGTATGTAATGGTATTTCCTGACTTCAGTTTGCATTTCTGATTACTAAGGAGGAAGAACCCCTTTTTATATGCTTCCTAGTCATCTATATTTTCTATTTTTGTGAAATGCCTGTTCAAGACTTTCATACACTTTCTGTTATCAGTTCTTTTCTTAATGATTTGCAGGTATTTTTATATTCCGGATACTAATCTTTCATCAAATATAAGTCCATGGCCTGCATTTTCACTGTTCCTCATAATTAGATTCCAGTTATACATTTTGGGCAGGAACATCATAGAAATGTGGCCATGTTCTTCTCGCTGCATTTTACCCACAGGCACATTTGTCAATTTGTACCATCTCTGGTGAAGTGAACTTTGATGAGTTGATAAAGGTGGTATCTGCCAAGTTTCCCCTCTATAAAGATATTATTTTTCCTTTGTAATTAATAAGTATTCTATGGGAAGCTATTTTGAGGCTATGTAAATATCTTATCAAACTTTAACCCACAAATTTTGGCATCCATTGGGTGATTCTTGCCTAAAACTTAGTTATTACTATCACGGCTGCCAAATGTTAATTTGCTCACATCACCATTTCATTATTTATCCATTGGCTTTCTTCTGTAAGGAAGAGTTTCCTTACTTTTTAAGTTCAAATATAGTTGATTTACAATGTTGTGTTAGTTTCTGGTGTACATCAAAGTGACTCAGTTATATGTTTTTTTCAGATTGTTTTCCATTAAAAGTTTATTACAAGATACTGAATATAGTTCCCTATGCTATTTAGTAGGCCCTTGTTGTTTATTTATACATAGTAGTATGTATCTGCTAATTCCAAACTCCTGATTTATTCCTTTACTTTGAGTTTTCTTACTTATTTTTGTGTTTTTTATATTAGACCATGGATTCTTTAACTTATTGTGGATTCTTATTTCATTCCAAGTATGATAATCCATTACTATCACTAATCTTCATATTCCAATTATCCCAGACTTGGCCAGTAGGAACCCTTCAAGCTTCTTCTGTGTTCTACTGACATGTTCCTGTCATTCTTTGAACAATTCCTTACTTTCTGGCACAAGAGATTCCATGCTCATTTAGGCTCATCATCCAACCTATAAGCAGCTTTTTCTCCAAGGAATGGTATTTCCTTTTAGTGGAGAATGGTATTTAGAAACCAAAATTTAAAACACTATAAATCAACTATAATAAAAAAAATTTTTTAAGAGAAAAGATCTAGATGTCAGTTGTTTCTGATTCTAGAGTACCAACTGAGTCTAGGCCCTCTCAGCTGACAGACTAGGAAACAGGTGCGAGGGGGATGGGAGAGAGGGTAGGATTTTCAACTCTCCCCTGAAGGCTTAGAAGCAATGACATCCAGGACACGTGTACATTCCGACCAGATCTATACATCTCTATACCACCACACATCATTGCTCTCTCCCTCTTGTTCTCTAAATACATATAAATATACACAGAAACAAATATATACATATTGTAAAACAAACACATAACACATAGATATATGGATAAATACACATATATATAAGGTCACACTGATGTCTCTAATCTGATTATATATATCACAAGATTCAATCCAGCTTTCCTACATTCCACATTTTGAACTCCCTTCCTAAATAATAAGAAGCCTGGTTCACATCATCTCAACAAATTTATTTATCTACAGTTGTGGTATATTTGGTTTTCTGTTTAATAAACACTTTGCAACCTGAAGGTCGTGAATAAATTTTCTTTTCTTCCTTCTAAAATCCTTATTGTCTTTCACACCTAGATCTGTAATCTACCTGGAGTTAATATTTGTGTATGGGTGAAACAGAGACCAAGTTTCATTTCTTTCCTCTGTAAATAAAAAAGTCCCAGCACTTCTGACTGAAAAGATCAACCATCCTATACTATTTTACCATGTCATCTTTGACATAAATCAAGGATCAATGAATTTGTATAAGTCTGTTTCTGGTGCTCTTTTTTATTCTGGTGTACTTGCTCCTAGGCTACCACCACTGCATTATCTTAATGACTACAAATTTATAAGACTTGAGCTTGTAGAAGAAGTCCTCTCATCTTATTGTTCTTAAAGACTGTCTTAACTATTATTGGCCCTAAAATTTCCATAAAATTTAGCATCACTGTCAAATTCCACAAAATCCTCTTAAAATTTTGACTAAGAACACACCAAAGCTATAAATCAGCTTGGAAATAACTGCTGTCTTTACAGTAGTAAATCTCTCAGTCCATAAACATGGTATTAACCTTCCTTTTAGTCTCTCAGTAAGGTTTTATTAATTTTGCCCAGAGAAATCTTCCACCTGCATTATTAGACTTATTGCTTGTCTTTGATATTTTTTGATTATATGAAAAATGGTATCATAGTTTCAGTTCTGAGTAAGAACAACAACATATTATGTTTCTCCCACTGAATGCAGCCATAAAACATGGACAGAAAGCATGGAATGGATATTTGAAGACTGAGAAGTAAATGACAGCAGGTGAACTAGGGAAGAAGAAAAGAATTTAAAATACATTGTACCAGCAGAGTTTAAAGTTAGGATGAAACCAAAAAAACAACAACAACAAAAAGAGCTCCATGAGAAGCTATTTACTTTTGATTCAAAAAGTAGGAAAAGAAACTCTTAATTTTCAAAGAGAGGGAGAGAAAATTTCCAATTTATCCTCTTTCTTTCTTTTCTCCATCTTCTCATATCCCAACCCCAAACAATCCCACAGCTCCAATATGAGAAGCTATGATCCCAAGAGAGTGGGGAAATCCCTGTTGCTTTTTGTCTCTTTCTCTGTCCTACTGCTACCTGAACACAGATAAAGTCACAGGAAGAACAGAGCAGGGTAACAAAAGTCTCAACTTTCCATCCAGAGAACCACAAAAGGGAGCCCCAGGAAACCAAAAAGTACCAGAGGAATCATTTAAAAAGGAAGAGCTTGGAGGAACAACCCAATTAACTTTTTGATAAAACTCCTGTGATTCATCCCTGGGTAGCACATGCATGGGTCATACCTAAAACTGCAGAATAAATGCCTCTGGGATTGGAACTACAGGGGATATCAGTGCCCATGTCTTATGCTGGCCACCTGTGGTACATACAGGTTACATAAAACTAGCACTGTGAGGGCTTTGAAAGTGGAACTACACTACAACTCACTCTGAAAGTGAAACTACAACCTAGAGAAGGCTGGTCAGAACTTTTGGCCTGGACCCAAATAAGTCAACTTGCCTGCTAAAACAAAGTATCAATATTCTCCAGGGAATTTACACAAGCCCTAGAATTTCATAACACAATATTTTAAACAATCCAGGTTACAATGCAAAATTACTCAGCATACAAAGAGCTAAGAAAATCTCGAGTCACCAGGAAAAAACAATCAACAGACATGAATTTTGAAACTAATACAAAAAGATGTTAAAGTGGCTAGTATAAAAATGTTCAGAGAGGTATGAACACTCAGATCAGTAATCTGAGCTTCTATCTTAATCTCTTAGAAGAAGCAGAGAAAAACAAATTCAATGCATGCAGAAGACAATAGTAAAAGGAGAAATAATAAAACTGACAACAAGGAGTTCTAGTTGTGGCTCAGCAGATTAAAAACCCGACTAGCATCCATGTGGATTCAGGTTTGATTCTTGGTCTCACTCAGTGGGTTAATGATCCGGCATTGCCACAAGCTGCGGCATGGGTCACATATGCAGTTTGGATCAGGCACTGCTGTGGCCTGGGAACTTCCATATGCCACAGGTGCAGCCCTAAAAAGAAAAACTGAAATAATAATAAAATTGACAACAATATATAATATGAAAGAAATAAAAATCCGGTTCTTTAAAAAAAAAAAAAAGATCAATAAAATGTATAAACCTCTACAAAGAGAAGAGAGAGAAAACATAAATTACCAACATCAAGAATAAAGGAGGAGTTCCCGTGGTGCCGCTGTGGTTAACGAATCCAACTAGGAACTATGAGGTTAAGGGTTCAATCCCTGGCTTTGCTCAGAGGGTTAAGGATCCGGCATTGCCGTGAGCTGTGGCGTAGGTCACAGACGCAGCTCGGATCTGGCATTACTGTGGCTCTGGTGTAGGCCGGTGGCTACAGCTCTGATTAGACCCCTAACCTAGGAACCTCCATATGCCACAGGAGCAGCCCTAGAAAAAAGCAAAAAAAAAAAAAGAATAAAGGAAAGCATACCAGTACTAATCTTGCAAACATTAAAAAGGTAATAATAAAATACTATAAACAATGATACATACATAAATATGACAGTGAAATAGATGAAAAAGACTAATTCCTCCAAATCCAGAAACTTCAAAAACATACCATGATGAAATGTATTACCTTAAAAGTCCTTTAATTATTGGAGTTCCTGTCATGGCGCAGTGGCTAATGAATCAGACTAGGAACCATGAGGTTGCGGGTTCGATCCCTGCCCTTGCTCAGTGGGTTAGGGATCCGGCGTTGCCGTGAGCTGTGGTGTAGGTTGCAGATGCAGCTCGGATCCTGCATTGCTGTGGCTCTGGTGTAGGCTGGCGGCTACAGCTCTGATTCAACCCCTAGCTTGGGAACCTCCATATGCTGTGGGAGCAGCCCTAGAAAAGGCAAAAAGACCAAAAAAAAAAAAAAAAGTCCTTTAACTATTAAAGAAATACGTGCAGATAAAAACCTTCTGAAATTCTGTACACTTGAAATTACTGTAAATCAACTATCCTCCAATTTTTTATTTTCATCTTTTGTAGCTTTCAATTAAAAAAAAAAAAAAAAAGACCTTCTGGGACAGAAATGTCAACACCCAGATGATTTCACTGGCAAGTCCTACTAAAATGTAGGGAATAAATGACACCAATTCTATATGATCCCTGAGAGGAAAGAGAAAAGGAAGGAATACTTAGAAACTCATTTTATGAAATGAGCATTACAATGATACTAAAAATAAACAAAAACACTACGAGAGGAACACGCTATAGATCAAGAATGAACATAGATGTGGAGTTTCCATTGTGGCATTGTGGGTTAAGAACATGACTGCAACAGCTCAGGTTGTTGCAGAGGTGCAGGTTTGATCCCCAACCCAGCACAGTGGGTTAAAGGATCTGGCACTGCTGCAGCTGTGGTGTAGGTCACAGCTGTGGCTCAGATTCAATCCCTGGCCCCAGGAACTTCCATAAGCTGTGACTGCACCATTCAAAAAAAAAAAAAAAGGAATAGAAAGACATTTTTCAATCTTATAAAGGGGATAAACACATGCACACACAAAAACAGGATCTTGTACTATCCAGTGCAGTAAGTTCAATAACGCAAATCCAACTTGCAGTAAGTTCAATAAAGCAAATGAATTAGAAAAAGCCATTCAAAATTCTGAAAAGGATAAAAAGAAAATACAGAAGAGAGGGTTGTAAACATAGAAATAAAATGAGGAGGTCTAATATATGTTTAATATAGCAGTCTCACTAGATCAAAGGGGCCAAAACAATACGTAAAAAAGGAACGTCATTCTGAGCGAGGGGACGCAACAGAGGCAAGCCAGAGCCGCTGCCCTCACCATGACCCTTGGTAACCAGCAGGAGTTCACCCACCAGAAGAATATGAAAAAGCAGACCAACTTGGTTAAGGGAAAGCACCAAGATGACAGGCTTTCTGCTGCCGCCCGCAAGCAGAGGGACTCAGAGATCACACAGCAGAAGCAGGAAAAAGGCAAACGAGAAGAAGGAACCCAAGTAGCTTTGTGGCTTCGTGTCCAACCCTCTTGCCTTTCACCTGTGTGCCAGGAGCCAGTCCCACCATGCTCGCGTTTTCTCCTGCAATGCTCACAGATCCCAGCATCAATGGCATTCCCTTTGCCCTGAGTCTGCAGTGGGTCCCTTTTGTGCTTCCTTCCCCTCAGGTAGCCTCTCTCCCCCTGGGCCACTCCTGGGGGTGAGGAGGTTATCCCTTCCCAGTGTTTTTTATTCCTATGGAGCGCAGCCCTAAGTATTAAAAGCAGCTTTGTAATTCAAAAAAAAAATATATATATATATATATATATATTAGCTCTAATTTTTCCAGGTTTGATAAAATATATAATTTCAGGTTCCAAAATCTCAAAAGTCCTGAAAAGGATTGAAAAAAAAAAAGCACACCTAGACACAATACAGTAAAACTTCAGAAAGACGAAGAAAAAACGCTAAAAAGCAGCTAAAGAAAAAGAAAAAATACAACTTCTAAAGAAGTAACAGGCTGGTAGTTGGCTTCTCACAATGGAGGCCAGAAGACAAAGAACTGATATCTTTAAGATGCTAAAAAAAAAATATTGCCATCCTCGAGCTAGCAAAGATGCCTTTCAAGAATGAAACACAAAAACTAAAGTCAAACAGAAACACCTAAAGTCAGCAGAATGAAAGAAGTAATAAAAATCAGAGAGGAAATAAATAAAACAGAGATTAAAAAACAAGAGAAAAATCAGTAAAACTAAGAGCTAGTTTTTTGAAAAATTAAGCAAAATAGACAAACCTCTGGTCAGGTTCACCAAGAAGAAAAGAGAAAGAACCAAAATAAAATAAGAAATGAAAGAAGAGAATTAATACCACAGAAATACAAAATACCATAAAAATATTATGACAACGAAATGGACAATGTAAAAGAAACAGCTAAGTTTCTAGAAACATACAGTCTGCCAAAACTGAATCAAGAAGAAACAGAAAATGTGAACAGACAAATCACTAGAAGTGAAAAAGAATCTATAATCTTTTTATTTTTGTCTTTTTAGGGCCACACCCATAGCATATGGAGATTCCTAGGCTAGGGGTCGAATCGGAGCTATAGCCTCTGGCCTACCCCATAGCCACAGCAACACCAGATCTGAGCCAAGTCTGAAACCTACACCACAGCTCATGGCAACACCAGATCCTTAACCCACTGAGCAAGGGCAGGGATCAAACCTGCATCCTCATGGATACTAGTCAGATTCATTTCTGCTGAGCCACAACGGGAATGCCAAGAATCTATAATTCGAAAAGCTCCCTGAAGGAAAACCAACTAGTATCCATGAGCATACGGGTCCGATCTCTGCCCTCGCTCAGTGGGTCAGGGATCTGGCAATGCCATGAGCTGTGGTGTAGGCTGGCAGCTGTAGCTCCAATTCGACTACTAGCCTGGGAACTTCCATATGCCAAAGGTACAGCCCTAACCTAAAAAGCAAAAACAAAAACAAATAAAAAACACTCCCTGAAGGTGTTCCCACTGTGGCTCAGCAGAAACAAACCCAACTAATACCCATGAGAATGCGGGTTTGATCCCTGATCTTGCTCAGTGGGTTAAGGATCCGGCACTGCCACAACCTGTGGGGTAGGTCTTGGGTGCAGCTTGATCCCAAGTTGCTATGGTGCAAGCTGGCAACTGTAGCTCCAATTTGACCCCTAATGGGAACTTTCACATGCTACAGGTGCGGCTCTAAAAAAAATAAAAATAGGAGTTCCCGTTGTGGCTCAGTGGTTAACGAATCCGACTAGGAACCACGAGGTTACGGGTTTGATCCCTGGCCTTGCTCAGTGGGTTAAGGATCCAGCGTTGCCATGAGCTGTGGTGTAGGTTGCAGACGCGGCTTGGATCCCATGCTGCTGTGGCTCTGGCGTAGGCCAGCAGCTACAGCTCCGATTCAACTCCTAGCCTGGGAACCTCCATATGCCACGGGAGCAGCTCAAGAAATGGCAAAAAGACAAAAAAAAAAATAAAAATTTAAAAAATTTTAAAAATAAAAATAAAAAATAAAAAACTCCCTGCAAATAAAAGTCCAGAACTGGATGGCTTCACTGGGAAATTCTAACATACAAAAACTTACACTGATCCTTCTGAAACTCTTCCAAAAGACTAAAAGGAAGGGAATACTGCCAGAGTCATTCTGCGAAGCCACTATCACCCAGATACCAAAACCAAAGATACTTCCAAAAAAGAAAATTACAAGCCAGTATCTTTGACAAATATTACTGCAAAAATTCCCCACAGAATATTACAAACCAAATCCAACAACACATAAAAAGGATCATACAGCATGATCAAGTGGGATTCTTCCTAAGGTCACAAGGATGGTTCAACACAAGCAAATCAATGTGATATACCACATTAACAAAAGAAAAGACAAAAGTCACATAATCATCTCAATAGATGATAAAACGTGTTTGATAAAATTCAACATCTATTCATGATAAAAACTCTCACCAAAGTGCATACAGAAGAAACATCTCTCAACATAATAAAAGCCATTTACGACAAACCCACTTACGACAAACCCACTTACGACAAACCCACAGCCAACTTAACAGTCCATGGTAAAAAGCTGAAAGCCTTCCTGCTAAAATATGGTGCAGGACAAGGATGTCCACTCTCACCACTCCTATTCAACATAGTATTGGAAGTGTTAGCCACAGCAATCAGACAAGAAAAAGAAATAAAAGGTACATATTGACTGGAGTTCCCTAGTGGCCTAGCAGTTAAGGATCCAGTGTTGTCACTGCTGTGGCTTGGGTTCGATCCCTAGCCCAGGAACTCCAAATTGAAAGAAAAAAGATAAAATTGTCATTATATTCAGAAGACATGATATTCTATATAGAAAACACTAAAAAACTCCCACCAAAACTACTAGAATTGATAAATGAACTCAGCAAGGTAGCAGGATATAAGGTTGATACACAGAAATCCACTATACTTGTTTACACTAACAATGAAAAAGGAAGTAAAAATTTTTTAAAAATCCCATTCAAAACCACATTCCCCCCCAAAAAAAGAAACCACCTAGGAATACAGTTAACCAAGGAGATGAAAACTTATACAGTGAGAACTGTAAAACACTGAGAAAGGAAATCAAAGATGATTTGTGGAAACAGAAATATATCCCATGTTCTTGGACTGGAAGAACTAACATAGTTAAAATGGCCATACTACCCAAAGCAATCTACAGATTTAATGCAATCTCTATCAAATTACCCATGATATTTTTCACAAAAATAAATTCCAAAATTTACATAGAACCATAAAATACTCAGAATTGCCAAAGCAATCCTGAGGGCAAGAAACAAAGCTGGACATAACCCTTCCAGACTTTAGACAATACTTCAAAGACACAGTAATCAAAACAGTGTGATACTCATACAAAAACAAAGATATAGATCAATGGAACAGAATAGAGAGCTCAGAAATAAACCCACACACCTATGGGTTTCAATAAAGAAGGCAAGAATATACCATGGAGTGAAGACAGTCTCTTCAGCAAGTGGTGTTGGGAAAGCCGGACAGCCACATGTAAATCAATAATATTATAACACCCATACCATACACAAAAATAAACTCAAAATAGCTTAAAGACTTAAATATAAGGCATGATACCATAAAACTCCTAGAACATAGA
Organism: Phacochoerus africanus; assembly: GCF_016906955.1. Taxonomy (NCBI): domain Eukaryota; kingdom Metazoa; phylum Chordata; class Mammalia; order Artiodactyla; family Suidae; genus Phacochoerus; species Phacochoerus africanus. The sequence goes on along the minus strand of NC_062545.1, from coordinate 122,104,115 downwards.
CAAAACATTTTCTGACATAAACTGTAGCAATAGGTCAGTCTCACAAGGCGAAGGGAGTAAAAGCAAAAAATAAAAAAATATGACCAAATCAAATGTATAAAATGGGCAGAAGCTCTAAATAGACATTTCTCCAAAGAAGATATATAGATAGCCAACAGAGACATGAAAAGATGCTCCACATCAATAAGTATTAGAGAAATACAAATAAAAACTACCATGAGGTATCACCTCACACCAGTCAGAATAGCCATCAACAAGAAGTCTACAAACCATAAATGCTGGAAAGGGTGTGGAGAAAAGGGACCCCTCCTACAATGATGGTAGAAACGTAAACTGGTGTAGCCACTATGGAGAAAAGTTTGGAAGTTCCGTAAAAAAGGAAAAATAAGAGTTACCATATAATCCAGCAATCCCACTCCTGTGCGTAAATTCAGAGAAAACTCTAATTCAAAAAGATACATTCATCCCAGTTCGTGGCATTATTTACAACAGCCAAGACACAGAAGCAGTCAAAATGTCCATCAACAGACAAATGGATAAATAAGATGTGGTTAAAAAAAAAGAATAAGAAGTATAGGTATATTCCATATACACAATGGACTATTACTCAGCCATTAAAAAAAAAGAATGAAGTAATGCCACTTAGAACAAACTTGACAAACTTAGAGATTATCATATTAAGTAAGTCTGACAGAGAAAGAAAAATATCATTATCAGTTATATGTGGACTCTAAAAAATGACACAAATGAAAGTACTTGCAAAACAGAAACAGGCTCACAGACATAGAAAACAAATAGAGGGTTACCAAAGGGGATATCATGGGAGGGGGATAAATTAGGAGTTTGGGATTAACATATACACACTACTATATATAAAATGGAAAAACAAGGACCTACTGTATAGCACAGGGAAATTTACTCAACATATTGTAATAAATTAGAAAAGAACCTGAAAATACATATATATGTAAGTACACAATATGTATGTATAACTGAATCACTTCACTGTACATCTAAAACACTTTAAATCAATTATATTTCAATAAAAATGTTTTAAGTAAAAACAGCTTTGTGATATGCAGATAAAGTAAGTCTTAAGTATACAAAACTTACATCCTTAAATGTATATATTAGAAAGACAGGAATGAGCTAAACATTTATCTCTATAAATAAGGGAAAAAAAACAGCAAAATTAACTCAAGTAAAGTAGAAAGAAGGAAATAATAATTAAGGGTAAGAATTAATGAAGTAGAAAATAAATACAAAATAGAACTAGTAAAGTATATTTTAAAAGATATAAGAGTTCCCACTGTGGTGCAGTGGATTAAGAATCCGACTACAGCGGCTCAGGCTGCTGAGGAGGTAAGAGTTTGATCCCTGGCCTAACACGGTGGGTTAAAGAATCCAGCATTGCCACAGTTGCTAACTACACCACAACTGCAGCTTGGATTCAATCCCTGGCCCAGGAACTTTCATGTGCCATGGGGGTAGCCATAAAATTTTTAAATTTTTTTAATGATTAATTAGGTTGATAAACCTCTACTGAAGAAAAAAAATAAGCCACAGATAACCAACGGCAATAATAAGAAAAGAACACAACAGATGCTGTAGGCCTTAAAAAAATAAGAGGCGAACAATTTTATACTAATAAAGTTGAGTATCTATACAAAAGAATAAATTCTTAGAAAAAATAACCACCCAAAATTCAGTCAGGGAAAAAAATACAGATTATCATTCTCAAAATGAGCCTCTTCCATGAGGCCTCCATCCACTGTATCAAAAAGGTAAGAGGGGTTATCTCTGGATTATACCATTACAAATGATTTTATCCTTTCTTCTGCCTTCTTCAAGGTCATGTGTTACTTTTTAAATTTTAAGGAGGTTAAAAAAGGACTAAAAGCCGCAGGTTCCAGTCTTTTTATTTTTTTCTCACTTAAGCATAGGTGATTTACAATACTATGTTAGTTTCAGTAGGATTCAATATTTTTACAGATTATACTCCATCAGAAGTTAATACAAGAAAATAGCTGTAATTCCTTGTGCTTTACAATACATACTTGTTGCTTATCTAATTTATACATAGTTCTTTGTATCTCTTAATCCCATACTACTTGTTTGCCCATTCCCCCCCCAACAGTAATCACTAGTTTGTTTTCCATATCTGAGTCTGTTTCTGTTTTGCAAATATATATATTATTTTTTAGATTCCACATATAAGTGGTATCATATAATATCTGTCTGACTTATTTCAATAAGCATAATATTCTCCAGGTCCACCCACATTGCTGAAATTGGCAGCATTTCCTTTTTTATGGATGAGTAATATTCCACAACTATTACTATTACATTATTCCATAAAAGATCTTACCACATCTTTTTTATCCATTTGTCGGTTGATGGGCACTTGGGCTGCTTCCATATTTTGGTGATTATAAATACTGCTGCTATAAATATTGGTGTGCATCTTTCTCTTTGAATTAATGTTTTCATTTTCTTCTGGCTAAATACCCAGGAGCAGAATTACTGGATCATGTGGTAGTTCTATTTTTAGATTTTTGAGGAATCTTCACTCTGTTTTCCATAGTGGCTGCCCCCTCATTTACATTCCTACCAAGAATGTAAAAGAGATCCCTTTTCTCCACATCCTCTCCAACATTTGTTGTTTGTGGACTTTTTGATGATATCCATTCTGGTGTGAGGTGATAGATCAATTGTTGTTTTGATTTGTACTTCCCTGATAATTAGCAATGTTGAGCTTTTTTTTTTTTTTTTTAATGTTCCTGTTAGCCATCTCTATGTCTTCATTGGAAAAATGTCTATTAAGGTCTTCTGCCCATTTTTTGACTGGGTTTTTTTTTTTTATTTTGAGTTGTATGAGCTGCCTATACAGTTTGGATATTAACCCCTCGTTGGTCATATCATTTGCACATAATTCCCCCCATTCCACAGGGTGTCTTTTCATTTTGTTGATGATTTCCTTTGCTGTGCAAAAAGCTTTTAAGGTTAGTTAGGTACCATTTGTTTATTAGTTCCAGCCTTAATTCTGCAATTCTGCTGGAAGTTTCACTGTGTGGCTTCAACTAAGTACTCTAATCCTTACATATAAAATTTCTATATTATTAAAAAAGGAATACAAAAATACGATACCTTTTAAAATTGCACCTCACAAAATCAAATACCTCGGAATACACCTGACCAAAGAGGTAAAGGACCTATATGCTGAGAACTATAAAACTTTAATCAAAGAAATCAAAGAAGATGTAAAGAAATGGAAAGATATTCCATGTTCCTGGATTGGAAAAATCAATATTGTAAAAATGGCCATACTACCCAAAGCAATCTACAGAGTCAATGCAATCCCTATCAAATTACCCAGGACATTTTTCACAGGACTAGAACAAACAATCCAAACATTTATATGGAACCACAAAAGACCCAGAATCGCCAAAGCAATCCTGAGAAACAAAAACCAAGCAGGAGGCATAACCCTCCCAGACTTCAAGAAATACTACAAAGCCACGGTCATCAAAACAGTGTGGTGCTGGTATCAAAACAGACAGACAGACCAATGGAACAGAATAGAGAATCCGGAAATAAACCCTGACACCTATGGTCAATTCATCTTTGACAAGGGAGGCAAGAACATCAAATGGGAAAAAGAAAGTCTCTTCAGCAAGCATTGCTGGGAAACCTGGACAGCTGCATGCAAAGCAAGGAAACTAGAACACACCCTCACACCATGCACAAAAATAAACTCCAAATGGCTGAAAGACTTAAATATACGACAGGACACCATCCAACTCCTAGAAGAAAACATAGGCAAAACACTCTCGGACATCAACATCATGAATATTTTCTCAGGTCAGTCTCCCAAAGCAATCGAAATTAGAGCAAAAATAAACCCATGGGACCTAATTAAACTGAAAAGCTTTTGCACAGCAAAGGAAACCCAAAAGAAAACAAAAAGACAACTTTCAGAATGGGAGAAGATAGTTTCAAATGATGCAACCGACAAGGGCTTAATCTCTAGAATATATAAACAACTTATACAACCCAACAGCAAAAAAGCCAATCAACCAATGGAAAAATGGGCAAAAGACCTGAATAGACATTTCTCCAAGGAAGATATACAGATGGCCAGCAAACACATGAAAAAATGCTCAACATTGCTGGTTATAAGAGAAATGCAAATCAAAACTACCATGAGGTACCACCTCACACCAGTCAGAATGGCCATCATTAATAAATCCACAAATAACAAGTGCTGGAGGGGCTGTGGAGAAAAGGGAACCCTCCTGCACTGTTGGTGGGAATGTAAACTGATACAGCCACTATGGAGAACAGTCTGGAGATACCTTAGAAGTCTATCCATAGAACTTCCATATGACCCCACAATCCCACTCTTGGGCATCTATCCGGACAAAACTCTACTTAAAAGAGACACAGGCACCCGCATGTTCATTGCAGCACTATTCACAAGAGCCAGGACATGGAAACAACCCAAATGTCCATCGACAGATGATTGGATTCGGAAGAGGTGGTATATATACACAATGGAATACTACTCAGCCATCAAAAAGAATGACATAATGCCATTTGCAGCAACGTGGATGGAGCTAGAGAATCTCATACTGAGTGAAATGAGCCAGAAAGACAAAGACAAATACCATATGATATCACTTATAACTGGAATCTAATATCCGGCACAAATGAACATCTCCTCAGAAAAGAAAATCATGGACTTGGAGAAAAGACTTGTGGCTGCCTGATGGGAGGGGGAGGGAATAGGAGGGATCGGGAGCTTGGGCTTATCAGGCACAACTCAGAATAGATTTACAAGGAGATCCTGCTGAATAGCATTGAGAACTTTGTCTAGATACTCATGTTGCCACAGAACAAAGGGTGGGGAAAAAAATGTAATTGTAATGTATACATGTAAGGATAACTTGATCCCCTTGCTGTACAGTGGGAAAATAAAAAAAAAGAAAGAAACAGATCTTTACATAAAACAAAAAAATAAATAAATAAAATTTCTATATTAGATCTAAATTGTAAAACATTTCATGTGCCAATTTTAATACACAAGATGGCTATTAACCCTACCACTTCAAAAAAAAATCATCTTGTTTCCATATATCAACCACATAGAATTGGCACTATTAAATATTGCCAGAAAGAAGGGCTACTGTTCAACTTTATAACCAAAGTTATCACTTTGGTTATTTATAGCAATTTAACTAGTTTAAACAACTATGTTTTAACTATTTGTACAACAATGCATATTTAAACCTGGTTTGGAACTTGAACAAAATATTTTAAAGTTTGTTTGGAAGCACAAAAGACCCGGAATAGCCAAAGACGTCCTGAAAAAGAAAAATGGAGCTGGAGGAATCAGGCTCCCTGACTTCAGGCTATACTACAAAGCAACAATCATCAAAACCATATGGTACTGGCACAAAGACAGAAATATACATCAGTGGAAGAGGATAGAAAGCCCAGAATTGAACCCACGCACCTAGAGCCAACTATCTATGACAAAGGAGGCAAGAATATACAATGGAGAAAAGACAGCTTGTTCAATAAGTGCTGCTGGGAAAACTGGACAGCCACATGGAAAAGAATGAAATTAGAACACTCCCTCACACCATACACAAAAATAAACTCCAAATGGATTAAAGACCTAGATATAAGACCAGATACTATAAAACTCTTCGAGGACAACATAGGCCAAACACTCTCTGACATAAATGACAGCAACATCTTCCCAGATCCACCTCTTAGAGTATTAACAATAGAAACAAAAATAAACAAATGGGACCTAATTAAAATAAAAGTTTCTGCACAGCAAAGGAAACCCTAAACAAAACGAAAAGACAACCCACAGAATGGGAGAAAATCTTTGCAAATGAATTGACTGACAAGGGATTAATCCCCAAAATTTATAAACACCTTCTGCAGCTCAATACCAAAAAAACAAACAATCCCATCAAAAAACGGGCAGAAGATCTAAACAGACAGTTCTCCAAAGAAGACATACAGATGGCTGAGAAACAAATGAAAAGATGTTCAACATCACTCATCATTAGAGAAATGCTAATCAAAACCACTATAAGGTACCACCTTACACCAGCCAGAATGGCCATCATCAAAAAGTCTACAAACAGTAAGTGCTGGAGAGGGTGTGGAGAAAAAGGAACCCTAGTACACTGTTGGTGGGAATGTAAATTGGTGCAACCACTGTGCAAAGCAGTATGGAGATGCCTCAGAAAACTAAAAGTAGAACTATCATTGGATCCAGCAATCCCTCTCCTGGGCATCTATCCAGAGAAAACCATGACTCGCAAAGACACATGTAGTCTCATGTTCATTGCAGCACTATTTGCAATAGCCGACATGGAAACAACCTAAATGTCCATCGACAGAGGAGTGGATCAAGAAGATGTGGTACATATACACAATGGAATGTTACTCAGCCATTAAAAGGAACAAAATACCAGCATTTTTAGCAACATGGATGGACCTAGAAATTATCATGCTAAGTGAAGTCAGCCATACAATGAGACACCAACATCAAATGCTTTCACCGACATGTGGAATCTGAAAAAAAGGACAGAATGAACTTCTTTGCAGAACAGATGATGACTCACAGATTTTGAAAATTTATGGTCTCCAAAGGAGACAGTTTGGGGGGTGGGGGAATGTGCTGGGGTAGTGGGATGGAAATCCTATAAAATTGGATTGTGATAATAATTGTACAACTACAAATGTGATAAATTCACTGAGTAATAAAAAAATAAAATAAATAAATAAACCTGGTTTGCCTTAGAGGGGATGTACAATAGCTAGGTGCTCTTTTTTTTTTCTTTTCTTTTTTTTTTTTTTTATCTTTTTAGGGCCCCTGGAGGTGCCCAGGCTAGTGGTCATATTGGAGCTGTAGCCACTGGCCTACACCACAGCCAAGGCCAAGTCCGAGCCACGTGTGTGACCTACACCACACCTCAGAGCAACACTGGATCCTTAACCCACTGAGAGAGACAAGTATGGAAGCTGCATCCTCATGGATGCTAGTCAGATTCATTTCTGCTGAGCCATGACGTGAACTCCTCAAATATATACATATATATGTATGTGTGTGTGTGAGTGTCTTTTTTTTTTTTTTTTTTGTCTTTCTGACTTTTCTAGGGCTGCTCCCATGGCATATGGAGGTTCCCAGGCTAGGGGTCAAATCGGAGCTGTAGCCGCCAGCCTACACCACAGCCACAGCAACTCAGGATCCAAGCCACAGCTCACAGCAATGCCGGATCCTCAACACACTGAGCAAGGCCAGGGATCAAACCCGCAACCTCATGGTTCCTAGTTGGATTCATTAACCACTGAGGCATGACGGGAACTCCTCAAATATTTTTTAAGTCAAGGATAACCAGAAAGGTAGGCTAATCAAAATTCCTCTCAGGAATGGAAATTTTCTTTTTTTACTCTCTATATTTCCACATTGTTTGATTCATGAGATTTTCACAATACAGACATTATATTAATAATATTAAAACAAAAAAATTGAGTTCTTTATGGTTTTTATTTGCTTTTTGGTTTTAATGGCCAAATTGGGCTCTTAGTTATATAAAAATTTTCCAGCATAAAATGATAGCCATGTTTAAGTGTTCCATCTATGTATTAGCAAATTCTTAAAATTACCTTCTAAAAAAAAATCTTGCTTCTAACCAAGAATACTCCTTTGTTTGAGTTCAGTTTACCACCAAGTGGGGCAGCCACCTCAATGATGTCTAAGTAAGGCTCCTCAATTTTCAATTCCAGACCCACTTCAGCTGTTGGTTAAAACTTACATATAACTCTTAAAGTACAGAATCATTACAGTCCAGGTATTAGGTTAATCTCTAAATTTATTTATTTATTTATTTATTTATTTATTTTTGTCTTTTTGCCTTTTCTAGGGCCCCTCCCGTGGCATATGGAGGTTCCCAGGCTAAGGGTCCAAATTGGAGCTGTGGCCACCGGCCTACACCAGAGCCATAGCAACGCCAGATCCAAGCAGCATCAGCGACCTACACCACAGCTCACGGCAACACCAGATCCTTAACCCACTGAGCAAGGTCAGGGATTCAACCTGCAGCCTCATGGTTCCTAGTTGGATTCGTTAATCACTGAGCCATGACGGGAACTCCAAGTTAATCTCTAATTTTTTATGTATTAAAGTCTTTCAAAAGCATAACTGGAAGATCTGAGAACTGCTTAATGGGCATATAGTCTATCAATTCCTCTTAATACATCAATAATTGTATTATCTCAGTTCTTCTTGCTCTCTCATTTATCTAAATGTGGCCTAATGTCATTGACCTATATCAAGAGGGTTTTATAAAAATAGCCTTGGATATCCCACTGTGGCACAGTGGATTAGGAACCCAACTGCAGTGGCTTGAGTTGCTGCAGAGGCATGGGTTTGATCCTCAGTCTGTCACAGCTACAGGATAGACTGCAGCGGCAGCTCAGATTCAATCCCTGGCCCAGGAGCTTCCATATTCCATGGATGTGACCCTTAAAAAAAAAAAAAGAAAAAGAAAGGCTTTATAAAAGTGGTCATTATGTTCATTCTAAGAATGCTGTTTATTCTTATACTAAGAATTCTATACTAAGCACCCCATTTCCATTTGGTTTTTTGGGGGGGTACTTTTTTGTATCCAATAATTTTTCTTCATCACACCCGTGGCATGCAGAAGTTCCTAGCCCAAGGGTAAAACACAAACCACAGCGGTGACAAATGCCAAACCCTTAACCACTAGGCCACCAAGGAATTCCCCCAATAAATTTTTGTTCTAGGTGCTAAATAAACAGCAGTAAAGGGCAATGAAGTCACTCGGGTCTTTTCTCTTGAGTGAAAAAAAGGAAGTCATTTGAAAGTTTTGAACAAGAGACTAACAAGATCTGATGTATATATTAACAGGATCATTCCAACTATTATGTTGGGAGAAAAAAAAAAAAGCTGAAGAAGGATAAGACTAAAGGCAGACAAAGCAGGGAGATCTGTTAAGAGCCTATTGCCACAATCCTGGAAAGAGATGATGTGTCCTAGACCAGGGTGGTGGCAGCACAGATGATAAGTGGGCAGATTCTGGATGCATTTTAAAGGCAGAGCCAATAGAAACTGCCAATATTAGATACAGGATGGAGATGAAATAACAGAGTGCAAGATTCCAAGGGAACTGGGTGGGGGGGAAGGTAGCCATTTACTGATTCAGAGAGGCTGCAAGAGGAGAACCTTACAAGACACCTATTAGACATTCAAGAGAATATCAAATCTGGAATCAGACCGAGAAGGAGAAAGGAAAATCAGAAGAGCTAAATGAAGAAACTATTTTAATAAAGAAGAAAAAGCAGTAGTTCCCAGAGGCACAGCAGTTTAAGGATCTGGCATTGTCACTGCTGCGGCTGGGGTCACAGCTGTGGCACGGGTTTGATACCTAGCCCCAGAATTTTCACATGCTACAGGCACAGCAAAGAAAAGAAAAAAGCAATTTTCCAGGAGAGAAATGGAGAAACTGTTACAGCAATGCCCTTGAGTAGATAAGAGGGAATGGGAACTAGGATACTAATTGAGGTTTCTCACAACTGCAGCAGTATTGACATTTCAAGCTGAATAATTCTTCACTGTAGGGGGCTGTCCTGCACATCATAGGGTGTTTATCAGGATCTCTGGCCTCTTCCCTCTAGCAGCTAGTCCTTCCCTACAACCTTGTCCACAAGCAAAAATGCATCCAGATATTGCCAAATGTCCCCCAGGAAGTAAAATTGCTCCCAGTTTAAGACCACTGGTACCGATGGAGGAACTGGCCTTTGCTGGAAATCCTGACAATTCATCTATATAAAAGATGCTATGATTAGAGTACATGATAATAATCTGAATATCTCCTAATTAGATCCTCCTAAGTGTAGATACAGTCAAGGCCAGAGAAGATATGTGGAAGTTGCTAGTTTATCACAAAACCAAAGTCATTACTCCTAAGAAAACGTCAGCATTTTGACACTGAACTACAGCTACCACATAAGCTATGTATATCTTTGAAAGTAGTCTAAGTCACAACATTTAAGGTTTTGGGGAGGTGTGGTTATCCATCCAGGCCCCCTGCATAATGCCCACAGAATCTCAGGTTTCCTGGGTTTCTTCCAGAATTACAAGAGGAGGAGTTCCCACAAGCCAGAAACCTATGATTTGACTTTAAAAGCTATGTGAATGGTATATTCACATATATCTACATTTGTTATTAAAAAATAAATCCGGAGTTCCCATCACAGCATAGCGGAAACGAATCCGACTAGGAACCATGAAGTTGCAGATTCGATCCCTGACCTCGCTCAGTGAGGATCTGGCATTGCCATGAGCTGTGGTGTAGGTCGCAGACGGTAGCTCGGATCTGGTGTTGTTGTGGCTGTGGTATAGGCCAGCAGCTGTGGCTCCGATCAGACCCCTAGCCTGCAAATTTCCACATGCCGTGGGTGCAGCCCTAAAAAGACGACCAAAAAAAAAAAAATTACAAGAAGAAAACGTCATAACTTAGCATGAACTAAATTAAATGTTATTATTCCTGAGAGGGCTCAATTTTTAGAGGAATAGCCCTAAAAGAACGCATCTCCAGTAAAGAGGATGTTATTTATGTTTTCAAATCACCCCACCAAATTATCATGTACAGTGTTTAAAGGAGTCTGGCTCAGAGTTCCCATCATGGCTCAGTGGTAAGGAATCCGACTAGGAACCATGAGGTTGCGGGTTCGATCCCTGGCCTTGCTCAGTGGGTTAAGGATCCGGTGTTGCCCTGAGCTGTGGTGTAGGTCGCAGATGCGGCTCAGATCCCGCATTGCTGTGGCTCTGGTGTAGGCCGGTGGCTACAGCTCCAATTAGACCCCTAGCCTGGGAACTTCCATATGCCGTGGGAACGGCCCAAGAAATGGCAAAAAAAGAGACAAAATAAAAATAAAAATAAAAATAAAAATAAAGGAGTCTGGCTCTATTCAGGGACCACTTTATACCGAGTGACTCTTCTATCAAAGAGATATAAGCTAACTATATTTTAAGGTGTTTATGATGGAGGAAAAGAGGAGCATTAAAGGAGCTCTTAGCAAACATGAAATGAGATTTCAGAATAAAAAGCCTAGGCAACTGGTTTCACATACACACATCAAGTGCCAAGATCATCAGCTATCTCTAAGATAAATATAGGAGTTCCCATCGTGGCTCAGTGGTTAATGAATCCGACTAGGAACCATGAGCTTTCGGGTTTGATCCCTGGCCTTACTCAGTGGGTTGAGGATCTGGCACTGCTGTGAGCTGTGGTGTAGGTCGCAGACGGTAGCTCGGATCTGGTGTTGCTGTGGCTCTGGTGTAGGCTGGCAGCTACAGCTCTGATTAGACCCCTAGCCTGGGAACCTCCATATGCCATGGGAGCAGCCCTAGAAAAGGCAAAAAGACAAAAAATAAAAATAAATAAATAAATATAAATAAATAAAAAATAAAATGACAAACTACAAGGAAAAAAAAAAGAAAATATAGTCATACCACTTGTGTAACGTGCACCCGTTTCCGCACTAATATCCTATTACATCATGAATTAGGGTTTAAAAGTAAAAATATAATGAAAAAATATTCCACAAACTCAAGAAGACTGAAAAGTCCTAAAATTTCTGTTAAAATATCTGGTTTCCAAACTTGTTTAAAAAAATAACCCACAAGCCAGAAGAGCCTTACTGAAACTGAATGACAGATATTCTCTATTATTATTATCCACCCCCAATTTTTTTTTTTTTTTTTTTGGTCACACCTACAGCATGCCACAGCAGTGACAATGCCAAATCCTTAACCACTAGGCCAGCAGGGAACTCTGATTATTATCCCCTTTTAAACACTGCTTTGCATTCCATCATAGAAGGAAATTAAATTGATCAGGCATGACTTGTTTTTCCACTTCACCGTTGAGGTTGTAACCCAACATCCTATACTTTTTTTTTTTTTTTTTTGTCCACACCACAACATGCGGAAATCTCCTGGGCCAGGGATTGAAGTTGGGCCACAGCAGTGACCCAAGCCACAGCTATCTCAACACCAGATCCTTAACCTACTAGGCCACCAGAGAACTCCCTCTTATACTCTTTTTGATGATTAAATACTGAAACTTATTTGTCCTAAAAATTTCCCAAGATCCAAGTTATGACACTGAGTATTATCTCTATAAAGTTATCTTTCAAATATCCAAAATGCAAAGAACAAAAAGTGAAGGAGTTAATATATTTAGACAGTGGAGATCCTGAACACCATCACCCTGGCCCCATCTCCCACTCCACACTGCACTGGGACAGGACCATATACTAGACACTAGAGGATACTATAATAAACAAGAGCCTCCTTCTCAACTGTGAACCAAAGAAGAAACACTACTTCACAAAAACTCTGCATGGCTTAATCCATGAGCTAGAAAGGACTGACTATGAAGTCTGACCACTTGCACCTACTGATACAGAGACTCTAGACCCATAACCTCACCACAGTCACTTTATGTTTCTAGTCCATTTTCTCTTTTGCCCCTTGGAAATCTCTAAAGAAGTCCAGATGAAGCCATCCAATGTATAAATACTTAAAGAGAACTTAATTTAAGAACCTCCTTTTACAGATGAAAAAAACCTTAAAAAGTTTCAGTCATTTAGCCAAGGTCATATGAGTAGTTGGCCTATGAAATCAGGACTATAGTTTTTTTCTAATCTCCAAAGAGCCACACACATTCATGTGTTCAACAAACACTTACTAAATGTATAAGCAGGCTGATTATTTTCAAAGTTCAGTATTGCCATGATTCTAGAACTAGAATGTTATACTGTAGTAGAATTAAAACATACATTGAAAGCCAGAAAAAGAGGTCATATAACATTATTTTCTAGCTTTAAAAAAATGTTTTTCCATTCATTTTATTCAATACTAGGAAAAACAAAAACAGCAATGCAAGTCAAGAAATGTCAGGGGAGTTCCCATCGTGGCGCAGTGATTAATGAATTCGACTAGGAACCACGAGGTTGAGGGTTCAGTCCCTGCCCTTGCTCAGTGGGTTAACGATCCGGCGTTGCCGTGAGCTATGGTGTAGGTTGCAGACGCCGCTCGGATCCCGCGTTGCTGTGGCTCTGGCGTAGGCCGGTGGCTACAGCTCCAATTCGACCCCTAGCCTGGGAACCTCCATATGCCGCCGGAGTGGCCCAAGAAATAGCTAAAAAGACAAAAAAAAAAAAAAAAAGAAATGTCAGAATACAGGAGTTCCTACTGTAGCACAGTGGAAATGAATCCATCTATGAACCATGAGGTTTTGGGTTCGATCCCTGGCCTCTCTCAGTGGGTTAAGGATCCGGTGTTGCCATGAGCTGTGGTGTGGGTCACAGACGCGGTGCAGAACTGGCATGGCTGTGGCTATGGTGTAGGCCAGCAGCTGTAGCTCTGATTCGACCCCTAGCCTGGGAACCTCTATATGCCTTGGGTGCAGCCCTAAAAGAAAGCAAAAAAACAAACAAAAAAGGAAAAAAAAGGAATGTCAGAATACAGATATATTTTCCTAAAAAGGTACAGGTAATGTTTGCAAATTATATTTTTCAACATATACTGGCATTCAATATTTAATAAAGAAGTTCTGTGTATTTTCTTTTAATCACTTTTGTGAAGGAAGTCATCCAGTAATGTATTCTTTTTATCACACCACTCCTTGGCTTCTGTTGTTCTTGCCATCCAGAAATGTCTAATATGACTGTCTTTCCAAGTATTGATCTTCCATGAAATGTCTTCCATGAGATCTCTTTCATCTGCCTTACACTATAATTATACACATCATTATATCATTTTATACATTTTTTCTCTGTCAATATATTATAAGAATGGAAATGACTTACTGATTTTTGTAAGTTTTCACCAATGTGTTGAATTCATGTCAGAAGGAGTAACAAAAACTGCTCCTACAGGTCTGAAAATAGTCTGTACCCCTTAAGGCCAAATGGTAAAAAAAATTTTAATTATATTAATAATCATCAGTACCATCATTATTTTAATTAATATTCTAATGTTTACAGAAAAGTAAAGTAAAAGAAACTAAGGACTATTTTCATAAAGTAGTAACAAAGAGAAATTTACATTCTCAGTTGCATTAAGCCTTAAAACATCCACTCCCATCTATAAGGAGGTAGTTGGAAATGTCTCAATGGCAAAATAAAGTACAACAAAGCTCATATACAGTAGAAGATCATCAACCTTGGACTACTGCAGGATAACAATATTTCTAGAACTTAGATCTTACACTGAAAAAAAAAAGAATGATCAAAAGATGATTAACAACTATATTTATAAAGTCCCAATTGAGTGTTTTAAAAAAACTGCTTTGGAGTTCCTGTCATGGCTCAGTGGTTAACAAACTAGTATCCACAAGGACATGGGTTCGATCCCTGGCCTCACTCAGTGGGTTAAGGATCCAGTGTTGCCAGGAGCTGTGGTGTAGGTTGAAGACTCGGCTTGGGTCCTATGTTGCTGTGGCTGTGGTGTATGCTGGCAGCTGTAGCTCCAATTCACCTCTAGCCTGGGAACCTCCATATGCCGCTAGTATGGCCCTAAAAAGACAAAAACGAAAAAAACAAACAACAAAAAAAACACAACTGTTTACTGCCAAAACACAAGTGAAAACCATCACAGCACACATGCTGGAACTAAAAGCACATACATCGCTGGGATTGTACACTACACACCACACCACCATGTCAACACAGCAGAGATCATGCCCTGGCGACAGAGACAGGCAGTCTTTCACTGCCCAGCTGATGACACCACCATCACCCATCACCCACCTGGCACAGTGCAACATATATAACAGAGTGGTTTCCAACTACAAAGTCACAAACACTTCAAAATTCTTTGAGAACAATTCTTTTTCAAAAAATGTTGTTTATAGACTCTGGAATAAATGATCTACCCTATTTTGAAAAGGTCCTCAGGTTATCACTGGCTAGTCCAAGACAGTCTTTCTTCCACACTGGCTACATCAAGGCCTTCCACACATACACACACAACCTTCAGAACAACCACTCTGACAGGAAAGAAACATACTACAGACAAAAGCCCACCAGATGAGAAGTCACAAGATCTCCATTCCAGTCCCGGCTGGTCCCCTTCTTAGTCATTTGATCCAGAACTAAAGTTTTTCATCTGATTGGTATATAAAACAAATGGCATGCTCTACGTAAAGGAGCTTTACTTTAATTTCATTTTTACTCTACTAACATAGGCATTCAAATAATTGTTAGCTGGTTCCTGGGTACTTGAAAACAGCTTCTCCCTCTTTTTTTTTTTTTTTTTTTTTTTTTGAGAAGCTCTGTTCTTCATAGAGTCCAAAAGGTCATTTCTAGTTCAAGGCAAAATTATAACTAGATCACTGCACTCAAAAACTCAGTTATTAAAATAAGATAGTGTGCAACACAGGTTTGTAAACGCCAAAGGGCCAAAATAATCAGTGTCACAGTCAGACATCCTAAACCAAGTAAATTCTGAGTCCTATTTGGGAAAACAAAAAACAAGGATTATCTTGTTGCAACATAAAAATGTGGGCTAGAGTAAGAAAACTAGTATGTCTATAGGAGAGGGGCCAAGATGAGGAGTACATATGATCAAATATAAAGTCAAAGATGGCATAAGAATATCTGACAAGTTTAAATTTCACAACACAGCTATTAGGAATAACTACATATTCTTGAGTCAAGAATGATAATGGCGACTTACACAAATTTGTAAGTCAACTATACTCCAATAAATTTATTTTTAAAAAAAAGAAATGGGAGTTCCCGTCATGGCACAGCAGTTAACAAATCCAACTAGGAACCAGGAGCTTGCAGGTTCGATCCCTGGCCTTGCTCAGTGGGTTAAGGATCCAACATTGCCATGAACTGTGATGCAGGTCACCGATGTGGCTCAGATCCTGCATTGCTGTGGCTCTGGCATAGGCCAGCAGCTACAGCTCAGATTCAACCCCTAGCCTGGGAAACTCCATGTGCTGCACATGCAGCCCTGAAAAGACCAAAAAAAAAAAAAAGAATGAGATGATGAAATGGTATTTAAAGATTATTATACCCACAGCTGTGTGGAGGATGAATTGACATGATGAGAGACATCAGGAAAACCAGTTTGAAAGCTTTTTGTTTGTTGTTCTGGTTTTGGCTGTACTCTCAGCATACATTCCTAGACTAGGGATTGACCCTGAGCCGCATCTGTGACCTACGCCAGAGTTGCAGCATCGCTGGATCCTTAATCCACTGGGTTGGGGGATTGAACCGGCAACCCCACAGAGACAAGCCGGATCATTAACCCACTGTGCCACAGCAGGAACTCCCCAGTTTGAAAGTTTTTAATATTAAGTAATACAAATAAGGTTCTACAATAAGGTGGTAACTAAGGACACGAAAAGGAGTAAATCTGACAGACAATGCAGAGAGTCAAATAGATTTGGTACGGGTTGAAAGAGGGAAGTGGAAAAAAGATTTGAAAATGATTCCAAAGACTTGGTCACGGGAGGCCTACAGCAGAAACACACCTTCGCACCACTAATGGTTCTCACGCTCGCTTTTGCAGACTGCAGCTGAACCTGTTTAGCTCTATATGCTAGCCTCACAGTGAGACACTACTTCACTTTAGATGGAAACAGAAAACTACCACCACGGTAGTGTGCCAATACCCCACAAGCCAAGATTTTGGATTCGTTTCTTGATGGAAAAAGCCTGCTCTTATAACCCTTGGGAACTTTCTCCCTGCCCACACAACTAGGGGAGAGAAAAATTTCTCTATGCCCCCAGAACTGTCTAAATATGTGAAGCCCAAGCTCAATACTATATGGAGCTTTTAGGTTACAAGTACACAAAACACAGATGACACCACTGATAGGTGTAACCATGTAAGTCAGGCAAATTTTATTTTTTAAAGGTTCATCCTAAACTGGTACAAAGCCAAGTTGATTATATTTAAAATTAAAATAGCGAAAAAACAATCTTATAAGGTTATTTCTAGTGTATCACAATGATAGATAAATTCTGTTCCAGGATGCACTGTGCTACATAATGATTCTGCACTTTTGCAGGAGCTTTTCTTATTTCTGCAGCTTTAAAAACATGCTGCTGAAAAGCAGACATCAGATCAAAGTGTTTCCCTTGTCTACAAAGCATATCATTATGCTATTTCCAATTTAATCAAGCAGAATAGTCATTAATAATAATGTGTATTTAATGGCTATCTCATTGTCTACAGTTCCTCCTAAGATGGATCATATATAAATTTAATACAAAAAAGAAACTCATGTTAACCCACGGGAGTTTATCTATGGGTAAAAAAAGCTCTAGGGCTTGGTTTGAATTGGTTATACCAACAACACTCCATTCTCAAAAGGACTAATCTATCCAAGCTCGGTGAGAAACACGTCTACTACATCTAGATTTTTAAGAGGTTATAACATATAATGGTTTACATACACTTCAGCCACACAAACAAGAAAAACAGCGTCATAAAATGTTCACATTTTCTTATCTTAAAAACAAACAGACCAGCCTACCGTGCATACAGAATAACATATTATCTAGGGAGGTTACCAAACCGTGATCTCGTGGTAATTAAGAGCTCTCCAGGCCACTGTCAATCCAACCGTTTCATTCTAAATTTCTCTGGAGCAGAGAACAGATTTTTTTTTTTTTTTTTCTTGTTGAAATGGAGATTCTGCATATCAGGGGATAGAAAGGGTCGGGCTTAGAGCTACAGGCTCCAGCGGCTCCTCGCTGCGCTAACACAGCGGGAGCCAGGTGCAGCATCTCCTCCACGCAGACAAGTCTCTTCACCCGCAAGCCAAGAGCAGGTGCGTAACGAAACGGACCGCTCTAGGGTTTCAGCGGTTGCAACCACCTTCCTCTACCGCAGAACCAGGGCCATCCTGGGAGAGGAACCTTCTAGTCCAGTCACCCCCTGGGCCCATTTGCTGAGGGCAGTGCGGTGGATTCCTAATCCTCTCCCCTAACGGGTAATTTCCTACAGCAGCCACAGGACTCACGGTCCCACGGCCCGCCCCCCAAATCAAAAGGCAGCGGGTGGGGCCCACCAACACCCACCTCTCAACCTCCCGGGGAGCCGAGGGCCCGGGACAGAGGGTCTCTGCCCCTCAGGCTCCCGCACACCACTCACCGTGAAGGGGACATCCCCAACGCTGCCCACGGAGTAGCAGTTGTCTCCAGGGTTGACAGCTCCGGTGAGGACCTGATGCAGATGCATCTCCGGAGCCCGGGCTGGTCAGGGAAATGCGCGAGAGGCGCAGCGAGCCCTGCGCCCGGCCCTCCTCCGGCCGCGAGAGTGCTTCCCGCTCCGCCTCCCTCCTGACCCACCCCGCCGCGGCTCCGGCTTAAGGCCTCGCCTCTCTCTCGCTTTCCCCCCGCCTTGTCTCTGCCATGGGAGCCCTTCGACGCCGCTGCCCCGCTTGGACCGCCGCTCGGCTGCGGAAATGCCCGGATGCTCCCACTGCCTGCTGCACCGGCGCACAAATGCGGGAGGAGGGCAAGGGTGCGGGGGAGGGGGGGAGTGGCCCGGAGGAGCGCGCGAGCCGGGCGCGTGCTGGAAGGGACGCTTCGCCCGAGGGAGATGGGCGGTGCGCGCGTTCACCCTCAGGGGAGCGCCGGTCGAGTGGAAGGGTAAGCCCCTCCCCCCGCTGCTAAACCCTTAGCTCAGTTTTTCTCCCCCGACCCCGTGTTTGCGCGTGCGCGCGCAGTGGTTTCCAGGGCAATTGCGCGTGCGGCGCGGATCCCTGTCCCGGGATTGCGCGCGCAGACGTGCGGGAGTTCCCCTGGAGCTTCCCGGCTGCGGCCGCTGGGGGCGGTCTCGTGGGTGGCACCCGGGCGGAGGCGACTCCCCTCAGAGCTGTAGTCCCATTCTGGGGTTGCACCGAGAGTCCGTTTTGCTGAATCTCTAGTCTATTACCAAGTACACTACGTGATCAGTGCTTGACCTCAGGAAGACACTCGGATATTCCATCTCAGGAGACGTTAGATCCCTTGGGGCTTTTTAAAAGTAGAATGCTTAAGATATTTTATGTAAATAGTAAATGCATCTTGCAACTGTTTAGAGGAGCCATACTTCCCTGACAGCAAATTACTTTGTTCCCACCTTTGTCACGGTTGGTCTGCAGAGCGAAAGAGCACCCTGGAACAAGTAACTCCTTTAGACTTTTTTCATGCGTGGCGTCATGGATTCTTGCAGAATCGCGTGATTTTGCCAGAAGGTCTGCTAACACGGACCAGATCTCTTCTCCAGTTCAATTTGTCACAAGGTTTTGAGTCTATACCATGTGTGATTAAGTCACTGGGGCAGGAAGTAGAAAGAACCAAGGTGCAACTGTCTCTAAAACCAGGCAGAAGGCCAGAGGATTTTGTGTCTCAATCTTAGGATTGAGACACAAAAGTCTATGCAACCACAGAAAAGGAAGAATATGTTTGACCAAAGTTATGGGTAAAGTGTTCGGAGAGGCTGACATAACGCTGAGTCCAATTTTGGCAGGCTGAGATGAAGAAGAAAAACTGCATTCAAATAGAGGAAATAGCATAAGTTAAGGCTTAGAAATGTAAAATGATAGGATGTGTTAGAGGAGCAAAGATTACATTAATGTTTAAGGCTGAAGATTTGTAGGGAGGGGAAAGGAAATGGTAGTTAACAGGAGATAAATGTATCTAGGAGATAGCTTGTGGCCAGCCTGAACAGGTAGTCTTGAATACTCTACTAAGAATCTAAAGGTTCATTCTGCCTCCAGTGGGGATCCATCAGATGTTTCTGAGCAGAAGTGCATAGAATCAGTACTTGGGAAGGTGACTGGTATCACTGTGAAGGGCAATTAGAAGGGTGGGGGAAATTGGCAGCAAAGACCTAGCAGAAGTTAGTGAAAGGAGGAGGAATGAAAAGTAATTCCCAATGACATTTCCATTTGGCATAACTCTTTCCCCAGTCACCCAAACTAGAAGCTGTAGAGCCAGTTTTGGACCTGTTTTCTCTCTTGTCCATATACAGGGATCCCTTTTTGAGGTCCCTAATTCATGCCCTTCATCTCCTCTACCTCCTTTACCTTTGTTTCAGACCTCATCATTTTTCACGGAATTATCTTAAAAGCTCCTAACTGGTTTGACTGCCTTCCATCTCCTTGCTCTCAGATCCAACCACAGCTCTGCAGCCTGAGAAACCTTTTTAAGGGAGAAATTCCTCTGCTTAAAACCTCCATTCCCTACAGCTTCTGCCCTAATCATCCTACTTTACCTCAGGCTGTCCCCTCACACCCACTAGCTCCAGCCCCTCAGAGCTATTTGCTGTCTCCAGGGCATACTGTGTCCTTTTTTTCTTTTCTTTTTTTTCTTTTTTTCTTTTTGGCAACACCCACAGCTTGTGGAAGTTCCCAGGCCAGGGATTGAACCCATTCCACAGCATCCACTCCAGCCACAGCAGTGACAATGAAGGATCCTTAACCTAATGAGCCACCAGAGAGCTCCCATACTGTGTTCTTTTAAGCTTCCATGTCTCAATTCATGCTCTTTGCTCCATCTGGAATGCCCTCTTTCCCCTTGTTGACCTGACAAACTACAATTTAGTCTAAAAGTCAGTAAAACCTTTCTTGTCTATCCCCAAATACCTTGAGGCTTCTTCCTCTTGAAACACACATATCACATAGCAATCTAAGTGTTGGTTTGTGTCTGTTTCTTCTACTAGAGTCTTAGATATTTCAAGTTAGGATTTATTTTCTCTGTGTCCCTGATGCCTGAATCAGTACTTCATTTGCACTGCCATACAAGATTTCAGTGTAAGAGCCCCCAATTTTCTAAGAAAAATTTGTAGGGTAAAAAAGTACCTGTCATTACATATGTATTTATTTATTTATGTGTGTGAAAGTGTTTAAATGATTTTCAGTGGTTTTGTGGAGGGAAGTATTACCTACTCATGTTATTATAGTATATTATGTATGGTACATTGGATTCTAGGACATCACATGTTCTGTATATTTAATTGTACACTACTACCCATTAGTAAAGGTACTAAGCTACATAGCTTTAAAAAAATAGTGAAAATATCAGACAGTAAAATGCACAGACACACACACACACAAAAAAATGAAGCCACATACCAGGCATAAAGTACCATAAAGGCAAATAATGGTGCTGCATCT
Source organism: Phacochoerus africanus (assembly GCF_016906955.1). NCBI lineage: Eukaryota > Metazoa > Chordata > Mammalia > Artiodactyla > Suidae > Phacochoerus > Phacochoerus africanus. The sequence continues at coordinate 122,082,873 of NC_062545.1, read as the reverse complement.
TGGTACTCGAAACTAAAAAGCATGCCATAGTATCAAATAAATAAGAGATAATTCCTATATGTAAAGTATATATCAGTAAGAATTGGTATAAAGCAATTAAATATGACAAATTTAAATAAATTCCTTTACAAGAAGGTTGAATACACAGACATTTGCATAAAAAACTGAAACAAAATGTATAGCAAATTAATAGATTTGAAGACATTCGCACATCATGTTCATACATAAAGGCAAATATTTTATAAAACATTAATACACATTGAATAATGGGACAATGGGAGTTCCCATCATGGCTTAGAAGAAATGAATCTGACTAGCATCCATGAGGATGCAGGTTCAATCCCTGGCCTTGCTCAATGGGTTAAGGATCTGGCGATGCTGTGACTATAATGTAGGCCAGTGGCTACAGCTCCAGTTCTACCCCTAGCCTGGGAACCTCCAAATGCTGTAGGTGCGGCCCTAAAAAGACCAAAAAAAAAAAAACTGAATAACAGGAAAATGAGTACATGTTATAGAAATTAGTGTTTTAGTGAATATACCAAGAAATGAACACTGTTTCTAAATGTCATAAAGATTTTAATCTTCACTTCCAAAAATTAAAGAAATATTTTCAAAGCTTGAAAACCATTGCTACTACTGGATTTTAGACAAATCTCTTAATCCTCAACTGTTGCTACATTAGAAAGTGAGTCAAAACCATTATCAAATAAAAATTGTACTCAGATTGTCAAGAACATTTTTAATTCCACGTTATTGAAACCATTTCAAAATTGGCACTTGTTTTACAACATTCCATGAAGCTTTGGCCCATTCACACAGCTGTGAATTAGAGGCCTCTTTCTTCTTTCTTTTGGTATCAACTCAGAATCTGAAGCCTGTATCCACTTGCTCCTCTCTTCCCTTATGAATCCTTTAAATGATATTTTTTGGCCAGTCCTGAAGCATGCAAGTTCCTCGGCTAGGGATCAAGCCTGCCCCACAGCAGTGACAATGCTGGATCCTTAACCCACTGAGCCACCTGGGAACTCCTTAAATGACTTCTTGATAGCAACATCTCAAAGTAGCAACTGGCTAGTTAAGTTTCCTAAGATTATAGCTGAGTGTTTTGTTGTTCAATTTGACCAACCAGAACTCATGCCAGGAGTTCCTGTTGTGGAGCAGTGGAAACAAATCTGACGAGGAACCATGAGGTTGCATGTTTGATCCCTGGCCTTGTTTAGTGGGTTAAGGATCCAGAATTGCAATGAGCTGTGGTGTAGGCCAGCAGCTGTAGCTCCAATTCAAGGGGAACCTCCACATGCCGCAGGTGCAGCCCTAAAAAGCAGAAAAAAGCAGAAAAAGAAAAAAAAAAACTCATTCCAGACTAACACGGCAAGTTTCCTTATTAGCCCACCTACCTGGACAGCTGTACTCCATTTTAACTATCCACAGTTATCTCTTCCTTGTTCATCCACCTTTTGCATGGACCTAAAAATAAAGTGAGGATTCTTTCTTCCCACCTGGAAGTATCAGTCTCGTATCACTAACAAAACCTGCTAATACAACTGTAAGGTATGGCTTCTTATGTCCACAAGTTTTTGTTTTTGATTGAGATACAATTAATATATAACATTATATTAGTTTGGGGTATTCAACATAATGATTCAATGATTGTGTATATTGCAAAATGACCACCACAATAAGTCTGGCTAATATCAATAACTTCATATAGTTACAAAAAAATTTTTTCTTGTGATGCAAATTTTCAGATCTACTCACTTAGCAACGTCAGATGTGCCATACAGTATTATTAAATAAAGTCACCATGCTGTACATTTTCATTACATCTCCATGACTTATTTATTTTATAACTAGAAGTCTACAAGTTTTAATAATAACAAATATTGTTCCTTTGGGGTTGGGTTTAATGGAAGGGTAGATGTCTGAGATACTTAATTTCCCAGGATACTCATGTTTACTAGTTATATATTACTGTGTAACAAATTATCCCAAAATTTAGTCCCTAAAATCAACAATAAATACAGTTTCTGTGCATGGAGAATTCAATAGTGGCTTAGTTGGGAAGTGCTAGTTCTGAGTGCCTCAAAATGTCAGCTAAATACTAAATAGAAGAAGCTAGATGCAAAAGACCACATATTGCATGATGTGGTCCATTTAAGTTTTCTGAAAAGGCAAATCTGTAGACAGAGAAAATAGATTAGTGGTTGCTTGGGGCTGGTGGTGGAATGGGAAGTAACTACTAATGGGCGTGGGGTTTCTTTTGGCATGAAAATATTCCAAAATTAGACTGTGGTCATGGTTACACAACTCTGTAAATTTACTAGAAATCACTGAATCACCCAAAATATGTTACATTTATGGTAAATAAACTACAACCTCAATGAAGCTGTCTAAAAATAAGTGTCATCCAGGGCTACAGTCAAGTGAAAGTCTGACTGAGACTAAGGGACCTGCCTCCAAGACAGCACAGACTTGTAGCTGGCAAGCAGCTCCTAGGAGCTGAGTGGAGGCCTCAGGTCCTCACTTTGTGGTCCTTTCCATGGTGCTCCAGAGGCATAGCAACTGGCTTCCCCCAGAGCAAGGAAGCTGAGAGAGAGAGCCACATGGAAACTACAATGTCTTTTATATCCTGGCCTCAGAAATCACACACCATCACTTCCACCATATTGTTTTAGATACCCAGGCCAGTCATGATTTAGTGTGGGAGAGTATTTCCCAAGAGAATGAATACCAGGAAATCAGAATGACTGGGTACCTTCTTGGAAGCTATCATCGACAGAACTCAAGGCTTTTATCCTCAAGCACTAGGGCATCATTTGTGTCATTCTTATTCTTGTCTATCGAGGTAACTGGAATTTCTATTCTCAAATCTAAAGTGCTGTAATGTTGATCTTTGATGTATCTGTTATCAGTTCTCTACTGGTGAACTATGTGTATGTTTTAAATATTGAATTTCCCAAGTGAGTCCATTCATTTGTGGGGTCTAATACCCATGTTTTTCAATGTTTATTCTAGTTGTAGAGACCTTACAGTTTTCTTACAGATGTCTCACACTTTAAGCTATTTTCTTTAGTTGATAGCAATGAAAGCCCTGACTACCTATTACCCATACATTTTGCAAGGTCTATTACACTAAGTCTGAAGTTTATATACTAGCAATGCTTTCATTGTTTTTGAGTCATAAGCCGTAGTGGTAATGTATTTTAATCTAAAATATCAAGAGAGTGACCCTATTTAACTATTGATGTGTAACAAACCACTGAAATTTATGTAGCTAAAAACAATGACATTATTTTTCATGCTCTGTGGATTGGGTAGAGAGTTCCTCCACTCTTTTCACTTGGACTCATACATACAGCTGGAGGGGTCATCTGGGGATAGAAGGTCTGAGATGGGTTTAAGGCTGGCAATTGATGCCTGTTGTTGGTTGGGGTGCCTTGGTTCCTTTCCATGCAGCCTTTTCATCCTCCATAGGCTAGCTAGACTGACTTCCATAGCAGACTCAGGCCAAGTCTTAAAGGTTATACACCATCACTGGTACTGCATTCCTTGGTCAAAACAAGTCACAGACTGAGCACAGATTCAAGGGCTAGCAAAATAAATTCCATACTTTCAATGGGAGGGACAAAAGAGCCACATTGCAAAGGGTTATAGGAGGAATTGTCTTAGCCATCTTTGCAGTCTTTGTTACAGACCCAAACTCTACATCTGACCATCTCTCTGGCCCATGATTTGTTGTATTTGCTTTGCTTTAACTAAGAACACCACTTATAATAATATTAAAAAAAAGACGTAGAAAATACAATAATAAAAGATTACCACTTTTAAGATATAAGAATGTATATATTTGCTATGATGTCTTTCTCTGGCATTGGCAGCAGCAAATTACTCTTTTCTTGATGATTATACCTCAGAATCTTAGCTCTTTAACTCAAACCTCATGTCTTTAGCTTTTTATCTCTAATATGGATGGACTGAACACAGGGTAATTTTTAGAAGGGCAGGGATGAATATTTATGAATCGTATAATCAGGTGAAAAAGATATGTTTTGATCAAGTTGGACTCTTGTTGCTAGGAACCAACAAGACTGTTCATCTTAGAGGAATTGTAGTGAAGGGTTCATTTTTTTTTGCAGGCACTGTTTATGATTGTACTGTGAAAAGTAAGATATGCTACAAATACCCCTAATTTCCTTAAGTATCAATGTTTCATAAACTCATTTAAGTGAGAGCTTAAGTGGAAACTAATTTTTTAAATTTTTGGTATTTAAAGAATTATTACGGAGAATAGACCAGATGGGATATGAACTGACCCCTGCTTATCTTTCCAAATTCATCTTTTGTCAGCCCTGACCTCCGAAGAGATGTTGCAGCTACACTGGTGTACAGGTAATTCCTTTGGTCTTTCAAACCTCTGGAAACTGACTACTTCCCTAGTGTGGAAACTCCATCACCACAATCACCACTGCCACCACCACACCCTTTGTCTGACCAATTTCTGTTCTTAAAAACTCAGCTGACTCAGCGGAGACAAATCTGACTAGTATCCATGAAGATGCAGGTTCAATCCCAGGCCTCGCTCAGTGGATTAAGGATCCAGCATTGCCATGAGAAGAGGTGTAGGTCACAGATGCAGATCCCATGTGGCTGTGGCTGTGGTCTAGGCCAGCCGGCAGCTATAGCTCTGATTCAACCCCTAGCCTGGGAACTTCCATATGCTGCGGGTGCAGCCTTAAAAGCAAAAAACAAACAAACAAAATCCACTGGAGGCGTTCATCTGTGGAGAGCTGTGCCCAGTGTGAACCCGATCCCTTTGTTATGAACTCCCCCAAGTAATCCCGTCCCTTATCTGTTCAGAGGGCAGGGATTGTGTCTTGTGAGAATTGCTGAATGTCTTCTCCATTATCTGGTTTTTCCTCTTTAGAATCTCCAGTTTTTATCTGGGAAATAGATGCCTACATCTCCCAGCCTGCCACCTTGCTATTTGGTCACATGGCTAAGTTCTAACAAATAAGATGTTAGCTGAAGATGAGAGGTACAATAGTTTTTAGAAATTTTCTTTAAAAGGTAGCTATTATACCCTTATAATATATTATGCCTTCTTGCTTCCTCCTTCCTGTTTCTCTGGAATATAGATATGACAGCTGGAGCTCCATCTTGGAACATGAGGATGTGTCTCAATCCCAGGGATGTCAGAGTAGTAAGCTTTCCTCTGAGTCTTGGGCAATAGTGGAGCTCTCTTACCAGTCCCAGCCTTCTACATCTGAATTCTTTTTTTTTTTTTTTTTTTTTGGTTGCATCTTCAGCATGTGAAATTTCTCAGGCCGGGGAGTGAATGCTCCCCACAGCAGTCCCCAGGCCACAGCAGTGACAACACCAGATCAAGGGAACTCCTACATCTGAATTTTTATTTTTTAGGGCTGCACCTGTGGCATATCAAATTCCCAGGCTAGGAATCAAATTAGAGATGCAGCTGTGAGCCTACACCACAGCCACAGCAATGCCAGATCAGAGCTGCAACTTCGACCTATGTCAACAGCTTGTGGCAACGCCAGATCTTTAACCCACTGAGTGAGGCCAGGGATCTAACCAAATCTTCATGGATACTAGTTCTGGTTCTTAAGCCGCTGAGCTGCAATGGGAACCGCTACATCTGGATTTTTATACAAGGGAGGAATAAATTTCTGTCTCATTTAAGGCACTTTTTTTTTTTTTTTTTTTGCTCTCTGTTAGAATTGTTCCTAATCCTAACTCATATTTTTAGCTTTTTTTTTTTTCATTCCAAAAGCCTGGCAAAGTGCCTAGAACACAGTAGGAACTCAAGAAATGTTGATTAAGCCACGTAGCTATTAACTGCATTGGGGGTACATTATGTAAATTGAGTTAGTAAAAATGTCACAAATATTTTAGAGCTCTCATATCGTCCCAAGACCTCAGAAAACAAAATACTCCACCCTGTGGGGAGGGGTAGGTGGTGGTTGTGGGGATAGAGGCTATTGGCGTTGAGATAAGGGAGAGGGACTGAACAATAGTTGAAATTCGTTACCAAAGCTTAGGTATGGCCTACTGAGTAGTACACAGACCATTTTATGCCTTTGGAAAAATGAACTCATTTTACTGGCATGGAACTTGAGAAAATAAGTGTTTAAATAGGTAAGTATTTAATAAGTAAGAAAGTTAATTTGGTCCTAGAGTTAGAGAATAAAATGATCTGTGTTCTGGTTGCTGAGAGAAAAATTAATCATGCAAATAACGAGATACTGTGGAATTGAGATCACCAAGTACTCTTAGGACTGGGCTCCCTAACATCAGATGCCTAAAGTGAGGTGAGAGGGGACAGAAATCAGCACTTCCTCATGGTGTCCTCTCTCATAAGAAAGAATTCACATCTGAATGCGGAAACAGGAAAGAAAGCTTAGGAAGATCTGTCTCCAATGGGGATGGTAATCATGAGAGTGTGCTGACATGCATTAGGTTCTAACAAAAAAACTGAAGTTCTGGAGTTTCTGCTGTGGCACAGAGGGTTAAGGGTGAAGTTCTAACGTAACTGTCCTTTTTCTCTAGTTTTAAATGTTGCAAGCATGCTTGTATAGGCATATTCCTGTCACCATGAGTGAAGCAAGATTATAAAAACTGTTCAAGGACAAATGTTCAGATCTATTAAGTTTTTATTATGTGCTTTAATAAACAGATTGTAAAAAGAAATAGCCATCCACCAATGGTTGAATGGATAAATTGTGGTATATACACCCAATAGAATGTTATTTAGCCACAAGGAAGAATAAAGATACATGTTGTAATATGCTGAACCTCAAAAAAGCTGTATGCTCAGTGAAAGAAGCCAGACACAAAAGGTCACATATTGTATCATTCCATTTACATGAAATAGCCAGGATGGGTAAACCCATAGACACAGAAAACAGACTGGTGGTTGCCAGAGGGAATGAGGAGTAACTGTTTAATGGTTACTAGGTCACCTTTTGTGGTGATAAAAATCTTTTGGAACTGGATGCCCAGACTTGTTCACTTTAACTTATTTATTTATTTAGGCCACTGGCCTGTAGCAGCCAGTGGAATCTCAGTATCCAGACCAGGGATTGAACTCTAGCTGCAGTGGTGAAAGTGCCAATTCTAACCACTAGACCACCAGGGAACTCCACAGACTTGTTCTCTTTAAAATGGCTGATTTTATGTTATGTGAATTTCACCTGGATTTTTTTAAGGATGAAAGCAAGAAATACTCGTTTTTTGTGAATCAAAACAAAACAAAACAAAACAAAACAAATCTGAAGTTCCTTCATGACTCAGTGGGTTAAGGATCTAGCCTTGTCACTGATGTGGCTCTGGTTATAGCTGTGGTGCAGATTTTTTTTTTTTTAGTGATTTTTATTTTTTTCCATTATAGTTGGTTTACAGTGTTCTGTCAGTTTTCTACCACATAGCAAAGTGAACCAGTCACACTCACATGTATATACACATTCTTTTTCTCACATTATCCTCCATCATGTTCCATCACAAGTGACTAGATATAGTTCCCTGTGCTATACAAGACCTCATTGCTTACAGTTGGACATTTTTCTCCCTGCCATTTGGAAAGCTGGGCACAGGAATAGGAAAAACAGGTAAGCCAGTCTCATGGATGGGGTATTACAATGAAGATAACGGAGGACACTGATTTTTTTTTTTTTTTGGTCTTTCTTGTCTTTTTAGGGCTGCATCTGCAGCATACGGAGGTTCCCAGGTTAGGGGGTCTAATCGGAGATGTAGCTGCTGGCCTACGCCAGAGCCACAGCAATGCCAAATTGGAGCCGCATCTGAAACTGACACCACAGCTCAGGGCAACACCGGATGCTTAACCCATCGAGCGAGGCCAGACATAGAACCCGAAACCTCATGGTTCCTAGTCAGATTCGTTTCCACTGTGCCACAATGGGAACTCCTTTTTTTTTTTTTTTTTTTTTTTTAAGAAGCTAAGAACAGCATAGATAAGTTCTTAGCCCAAGTAAGAGGACTTGACGTTATGGGCTTCCCTGGCTCTCTCCATTCTGAGTTACGTGCTGCTCCTTCTTTGCCAAGTTTGATGTGTTCTCCCTCCCACCACCACCCAAGCCCAGCTTATAAGAGACACAGGAAATTCACTTCTGGAATGCCTAAGCCCACCTTAAAAATTCAATGTGCTTTTCATGTAGAAAAGTAGAAAGGAAAATCTAAATCCCAAACCACAAACACCAAAAGAGACTATTAATTATGCAGTAATCTTTAATTAAGTATAAAGACTTTTCCAATCATATCACCTATAGATCATTTTATCCACTGCTCTGTTTGGCCACCAGTCTCTTGTCTCTCTCCTCAGCAATGGTGAGGCAGATACCCTTTCCACAGGGAAGAGAGATCCATGGTTTGTTGCCTTTGCCAATAACGAAAATGTTGGAGAGCCAGGTGGCGAAGCCGTTGCCATTGGCATCTTTCACATGGACTACATCGAAAGAACCAGGATGTGTCTCTGTTGGTGATGACACCAATTCTTCCCAGGTTAGCACCTCCGGTCACCATGCACAGTTTACCAGTATCAAATTTGATGAAATCAGTTATCTTGCCAGTCTCCAAATCAATTTGAATGGTGTCATTCTCCTTGATGAGGGAATCAGGGTAGCGGATGGTACAGGCCTTGTGGGTGACCAGGTGAGGGATTCCTTTTGTCCCCACAAATATCTTTCTCACTTGTACTTGGCCTCCTCAGGTGTAATACAATGATCGGCAAAACGACCCTTGGTGTCATAGATCAGACGGAAATTCTCTCCAGTCTTGTCAATGCTGAGGACATCCATAAAACCAGCAGGGTAAGGAGTTCCCATCGTGGCGCAGTGGTTAACAAATCTGACTAGGAACCATGAGGTTGAGAGCTCGACCCCTGGCCTTGCTCAGTGGGTTAAGGATCCGGCGTTGAGGTGAGCTGTGGTGTAGGTGGCAGACGCAGCTTGGATCCCACGTTGCTGTGGCTCTGGCATAAGCCAGTGGCAACAGCTCTGATTGGATCCCTACCCTGGGAACCTCCATATGCCGTGGGAAGGGGCCCTAGGAAAGGCAAAAAGACAAAAAAGAAAAGGAACAGACTTAAATATGCCCTAACCAATGAAGTAAAGATCTGCATGTAGCGTTTCATTAAGATAGACGGCAAGGTCTGCACTGATACAACTTACCCTGCTGTTTTTGATTTTTTGTTTTTTGTTTTTTGTTTTTTGTCTTATCCAGCTCACGGCAACGCTGGATACTTAACCCACTGTGCAAGGCCAGGAGTCGAACCCACAACCTCATGGTTCCTAATCGGATTCGTTAACCACTGCGCCACGATGGGAACTCCAAGTCTGTTCCTTAGGAAAATATTGAGGGGGAGACATTCCCTCAGTTTGTGGGGACCAATAGATGGGCGAGGAGCAAATACACCAGTCAGTTTATCCAGCATCCAATGCTTTGGAGCTGCTACGCACTTCAGATGTTTCTTGGGACCATGAGCCATGGCTGGGCTAGACACGAAAAGAGGCTGTGGTGCAGATTTGATCCCTGGCCTGGGAACTTCTGCATGCCACAGTGTGGCCAAAAACAAAACAAAACAAAACAAACTCTTTGTGTGGACAAATTAAAAAATCTGGAAGGAAGATACGTTAATAGTTCTTATATCTAGTTGGTAGAATTATGAACAACTTGAATTTTAACCTTTGTGTACATTTCTTTCCAGTTTTCCCACAATGAACATATATACATTGCTTTTAAATTTTTAAACAAAGAGTGACTTTTAAATCTATGAAGAGGTTTAATTAAGAAACTAGGAAAATTATGTAGTTAATCTGTGGCAGTTTTCCTATCATAAAATTAAATTTTATTTCTTTCTCAAGCAATATTTATTCATTCAACTGAAATAAACTGAAGGCTTACTGTATGCCAGGTGTGTCCTAGACATCAGTGAAGCATGAACAAAACAAAGATCACCCTGTCTTCTACAGAATTAAATTTTAAATGAGAAGAAGGGGTTGTGGAATATATTTTCGTTATTTTTAAAATACAATAATTTGCATACACTTGCACACAAAATTTCAAATATGAATAAAAACATCTCAATTTGTTTAAAAAACAAGCATTTTAGTGGATTCTAAATTCTGAATAAGTCTACACAGATTCTATGTTGGGATACCTAATGGGGTCAAATCCCCCTGGGCCTTTGATCTTGGAGCTGATGATGACTTCCAGGGTCCTGAATAGTGTCAGGAGGATACCCCAAGATCTCACCACCTTTAAAAAGTGGTTGAGGAGCCAGTGGTAGTTCTAAGGCTTATGACTCTTTTATTTATTTATTTATTTATTTGGTCTTTTTGTCTTTTGGGGCTACATCTTTTTGTCTTTTAGAGGTTCCCAGGCTAGAGGTCCAATTGGAACTATAGCCGCCAGTCTACACTACAGCCACAGCAATGCAGGATCTGAGCTGCATCTGTGATCTACACCACAGCTCCCAGCAATGCTGGATCCTTAACCCATTGAGCAAGGCAGGGATGGAACCCGTGTCTTCATGGATGCTAGTGGGTTCTTTAACCACTGAGCCACGATGGGAACTCCAAGGCTTATGTTTCTTAAGCAATGGGGGCCAACAGGTATCCCTAGATGGACCCATCACAGCTACAGTTTCTTTTACGTACAGTTTTTTCTTCCCTCCCTCTTCTCCCCAAGCTCCAATTTCAAGCTTTCTTCGAACTCCAGTTTAAAAGTCACCTCCTAGGTGAATTCCTCCTTCTTGAGTTGTGGTAAATAAATTGATCCTACCTTGTGTTCCTCCCAAACCTTTGTGCCTCCATTATAGGACTTGTCACATTTCTATTAAAGTATACTTTTTCGAAGAGCTAAAAGCACTACCCCCATGCAAATATAAAATTAAATTTGTGCCAAAGTTTTTATTCAACTTATTCATTAATGAGGAAACCAGTAAGATGTTAAAATAAGTTCAATTTGACTTAGGGAGATTTATATTCTCTGTGTGACAATGTTCATTTGCATTGCTATGAAGTGAAGTTTTTGTTTTGCTTTCAGTTTCCTAAAATTTAACTTCTACTCTCATAGAGTTTTAAAATATCCTAATCAATAGCAAATCAATAAAATGGAATAAGGTAATCCCTAAAGTTCCCTCCAGACGATCCCTAATACTCCACTGAAAGGACATCCAATCTTTTTCTTTTTTTCTTTTTTGGCCTCAGCATGCAGTGGCTTGATGTGGGATCTCAGTTCCCAGACCAGGGATCAAACCCCAGGCCACAGAGGTGAAAGCATTCAATCTTAACCACTAGCCCACCAGGGAACTCCCTCCAATTATTTTTTTTTACCCATGTGCAAGTCTTGGATAATATTTCTTGACACTATCCCTTGGATATGTCTATGGTCCTGTTAGAATATGAGCTCAAAGCTTGATCTTCCCTGATCTCATAAACCTATTTAGTATATATTTAATATGTAAGCAAATAATTTATATCTAAGAGCTATGGATGAGGAAGATTAATCTATGAAATCCACAAAATGGAACTGAGAGAACTGGGAAAGAAAGAGCACAATGTGGATTAGTTTTAGGAAAGAAGTGATCCCATGTGTGCTTAAATCAAAACCCACCCATGACTTAACTAGTGAGAATTCAGTTCAACCGCACACACCTGAATTTTTGAATGCCACTCACTACTGTTATCCTGGGAACAAGGAGACTGAAGAAGCTACAAAGAGAATATTGATAGGCAATATTTACTGAGCATGCAGTCTTTAATGTTTGCAAGCACTTAATGACTCACATACTTTGATGAATCTGTGAGTAAGGGTAAAATTTCTTGCCTGCCTTTCTTGAGTCCTTGTTTGCCAGGCCAATAATAATATTGGCCAAAGACATATTAACAGGAGAAAAAAAACAAAAAAAACAAATGTAATTTGTGTATACAGAGGTCTCCTGGAAATAGGACCTAAGAAGTGCCCAAAGCAGGCAGCTTTTATACTTTTTAGACAAAGGAAGTGTACATTTGTGAGGAATTGACAGAATAAATCAGTCTTTGTGTGCTCAATTAGTGAAGACTCTAAAGAGTTCTTGGCATCTAATCATGATTAAGTAGGGTGATGTAGTTTTCCCTGGTGTTTCTAATCAACAAAACCCCAAGTGGGAGGCAACGTAGTACAAAGACTAGTGAAATGCTAGGTTTAAATCCTAGCTATTTGCTAGTGCTGTGACCTTGACCACATTAACCTTGCCACACTCTAATGTTTCTAATCTATAAAATAGGGTGACAGTAGAGCCTGTCTCATGGGTGGTTGTAATTATTAAGTAAATTAACACCTAGGAATTAAATTTTTAAACGATATATATATATAGTATAAAACACCTGGAGTTTCCTAATGTCTCAGTGGATTTAGGATCCAGCGTTGTCACTGCTGTGACTCTGGTTACAGATGTGGCATGGGTTTGATCCCTGGCCCAGGAACTTCCGCATACCATGGGTTCAGCCAAAAAATAAAAAACAATTTTTTTAATTAAAAAAATGCCTAGAATTCTGCCTATCAATGAATAAGTGCTATATATAAATATTTGAAAAATTATTATTAAATTATTGAATTTCACCTAGTAAATACATCTGTATCACGGAGACACTATAAAGCTTAGGGACAGTACTAATGAAAGTAATCAAAAGACCATTTATTGAGAGCCTTTTCAATAAGTGGTACTGGGAAAACTGGACAGGTACACGTAAAAGAATGAAATTAGAACATTCTCTTAAACCATGTTCAAAAATAAAGTCAAAATGGATTAAAGACCTAATATAAGGCCAGCTACTATAACTCTTAGAGGCAAATATAGGCTGAACTCTCTTTGATATAAATTGCAGTAATATTTTTTGGATCCACCTCCCCAAGTAATGAAAAAAAATAAGAATAAAGAAATGGGACCTAATTAAATTTAAAAGTTTTTGCATATCAAAGGAAACCATAAAGAAGAAAGAAAGAAAAGACCACCCATAAAATGGGAGAAAATCTTTGCAAATGAAGCAACCAACAAGGGCTTAATCTCCAAAATATACAAACATCTCATACAGCTTTATATTAAAAAAAAAATCAAAAAATGATCAGAAGATCTAAACAGACATTTCTCCAAAGAAGACAGAGATGGCCAAAAAGCACATGAAAAAGATTCCCAACATCACTAATTATTAGAGAAACAGAAGTCAAAACTACAATAAGGTATGACCTCATATCAGTCAGAATGACCATCATCCAAAAGTCTACAAACAATAAATATGGAGGGGGTGTGGAGAAAAGGGAACCCTCCTACACTTTTGGTGGGAATGTAAGCAGATGCAACCACTATGGAGAACAGTATGGACGTTCCTTAAAAAATGGAAAATAAAACTGCCATATGATCTAGCTATTCCACTCGTAGGCATATATCCAGAGAAATCCATAATTTGAAAAGATGCATACACCCCAATGTTCATTGCAACACTATTTACAATAGCCAAGATATGGAAGCAAACTAAATGTCCATCATTAGAGGACTGGATAAAGAAGATGTGGTACATATATATGATAGAATATTACTCAGCCATAAAAAATGAAATGCTAAGTGAAGTCAGACAGAGAAAGACAAATATCAAATGAGATCATTAATATGTGGAATCTAAAAACAGATACAAAAAAATTTATTCACAAAGCAGAAATGGACTCAAAGATTTTGAAATCAAACTTATGGTTACCGAAGGGGCAATGTTGTGGGGAGGCATGGGTTGGGAGGTTGGAACTGGCATATACACACTACTCTATACAAAATTGATAAGTAACAAGGACCTGCTGTTTAAATCTATTAAAACTCTATGACAGCCCATAAGTGAAAAGGATCTGAAAAAGAATAGATATATGTATGTGTATAACTGATTCCTTTTACTATATACCTGAAGCTCACATAACCTTGTAAGTCAACTATACTCCAGTAAAAACTTTTTTAAAAAACAAAATAAATAAGCTGCAAGGATATATTGCATAGCACAAGAGATATAGCCAATATTTTATAATAACTTTAAATGGAGTATAATCTATGAAAACCCTGAATTACTATGTGAAACACCTGAAACTAAGATATTATAAATTAACTATACTTCAATAAAATAGATAAAAAATAAATATATATATTTTAAAAGACCACTGATTGAACATTTACTACGAACCAAGTGCTCAAAAAATGGTATCTTTCTTTTACTTGTATGTTTGGAGAATTCGATAGAAATTTATAATAAAGCTATAATCTGGTTCCTGCTTCCTAATTAAATCAGCAGAAAAGATGTCCCTATTACTGAGCCCTCTCATGTAAACACTACGTATTTTATAGTGATAAAACTTTCACATTAAAATTAAGCCTGGAGGGGGGAATTAAGCCTGTGATAGGAATGCACAACTCCAGTTTTCTTAAGTAAGGTCAATCCCCCTGCTGTATTCAGTGCTGCTGGAGGGTAGGGACTTTGTTTTGGTTTTGATTGGGATAGGTTTTTCTTACTTCTATGTTGTTTTATTTTCATTTATCTTGTGGTGTTTCCTTTATTTCTCCTAAATTTACCTCCTAAACATCAGTTATCTCTTGATTCTAGTTTGCAATGGTTGGGTAAACAAGGCTCCAGTCAATATGTCCCTGTCCATTGTGATTTTGTAACTCCTTTTTATTTATTCATCCATTCATTCCATGACTATCTGAGCACCTCTGTAGCAGCCGTGCTATGCAAAGCCTCTGACTTCACTGGGCTTGGAGTCTAGGGACACTGTAAACTATATTATTATTTCTATGCCTGCCACTGAAATAAGCATTTTTGGATGAAGCAGTGAAGACCCAAGGGGTCTTCTGTAGCTGACCAGGATAGCTGATGCAGGTGCTATCAAAGTGCAAAATACTTTAAACAGATGAAAGCACAAAACCAAAGCAACAATACAAGTATAGAGAATTAGAGGTTCAAAAAATACCTATCAAAAATATAATTTTGGAGAAATCTGATTTGCCAAAATTTCCATTTGAATACAGCCTTACAAAAACCATTGTATTAAAAGAAGTTGATTCAAACTGTATCTGGGGAATAATAATTTGCAATTCTGGCCACCACAATTTAAGAGAAATTTTAATTCTATGTGTACCTTCATAGAGAGATGAGCGGCCAAGTGTTCTGCCCCCATTTTGATATGTGTGTGTAGAAGAGGTTTCCCACACCACCAAGCAGTTATTGACACCAACTGGGTGTCCTACCATTCAACTCAATTCTGACACTATCTACCTGGAGATCACATTAAATCTCCCAGATTAAGGGCTCAGTTCTGCAAGAATACGCCTCTCCTCTTCTTCAGAGGCCAGTCACAAGTCCAGGTTGCCACCTGTATTTTTGACCAAATAGGCTAGAAGTCAGAGGGTCCTGCATCCTCCTCCTTGGGTCCTATTAATTTGCTAGAGTGGCTCACAGGATCCAGGATACCAGTTTACCCATTTTACTACCAGTTTATTGTGAAAGGATGTAACTCAGGAACAGCCAGATAAAAGATACCTGGAGCCAGGTGTGGGAAACAGGCATAATATTTCCACTCTCCCTTGGAGTCTCTGTTCTCTGCAATCTCTCTGTGGTGGCCAAGCCAGAAGCTCTCAAAACCACCCATTTTGGGCCTTTATGGAGGCTTCATTATATAAACATGATTGGCATTGACCCTTATTCAAACTCCAGCCCTTTTCCCACCCCTTTACCCTCCTCCCCCATGGCTGAGGGGTGGGACTGAAAGTTCCAACCTCCTAACGCTCACCCTCAGGTGCACCCAAGAGCCACTTCATTAACATAACGAAAGCCATTTGTCACTCTCAAAACTTAAGAAATTCCAAGAGTTTTAGGAGCTCTGTGCCAGAAACAGAGTACGAAGACCAAACATTTCTTTTTATAAATCATAATATCACACTAGCACTAAATTATTCATTCAAGAAGTATTCGAGTAATTATTTTGTGCCAGGCACTCTCATACTGGTAGGGGTACAGCACACCACCACCCCCCAAAAAAAGACCCACAAAAAATAACAAAAGTTCTGCCTCATGGTGTTTATATTCTAGAAGGAAGATAGGAAATAAGCAAATAAAAATATAAGTTGGGTCTGGAGAAGTTCAATGAATAAAAATAAAGCAAAGCAAAGAAAGAGAGAGTGAAGGGGAAGGATATTTGGGACCGAGTGGCCAGAGAAGACCTCTCCAAAGAAGTGACATTTGAACAGAGACCTGGAGGATATAAATAAGGCAGCAGTAGGCTGGCTACCTGTGGCCTGTGAGCCAAATTGACTGGCTGCCTGTTTTTGTACAGCTCAAGAGCTGAGAATGGTTTTTACATTTGTAAATGGTTTTTACATTTTTGAAAGAATATTATATGATGTGAAAATTATAAGCATTTCAAATTTCAGTATCTAAAAATAAACATTTATTGGAACACATCCACATCCATGCCTTTGTATATTGTCCATGGTTGCTTTTGCACCATCAAAGCACAGTTGAGTAGCTGCAACAGAGATGATACAGACCACAAAGTCTAAAATACTGATCCTTTAAGGAGAATGTTGACCCCTGACCCAAGGGAGTAAGCCCTGCCAACACAGGACAAAAGGAAAGAATGCTTTGGCAGAGAGAAGGACTAGAGCAAAGCCTTGGATCGTGATTGGCTTAATTCAAAGAACTGCACAGAAGGCAGTGTGGCTGGAGGGCAGGGAAGGAGGGGGGGATGGGAGGGAATGGTGGGAAATGATATCAGAAAGGAAACTTCAGGTCAGATATTCTGGGGGTAAAGATTTTAAATGAGATGGGAAGCCACTTAAGGAGTTTGAAAATAGAATGACATGATCTGACAGCTGGCTGGATAATTGCGCCAGGTTCTAAAACTACATCCGGAGTTCCCGTCGTGGTGCAGTGGTTAACGAATCCGACTAGGAACCATGAGGTTGCGGGTTCGGTCCCTGCCCTTGCTCAGTGGGTTGACGATCCGGCGTTGCTGTGAGCTGTGGTGTAGGTTGCAGACGCCGCTCGGATCCCGAGTTGCTGTGGCTCTGGCGTAGGCCGGTGGCTACATCTCCGATTCAACCCCTAGCCTGGGAATCTCCATATGCCGTGGGAGCGGCCCAAGAAATAGCAATGACAACAACAACAACAACAAAAAAAAGACAAAAAAAACTACATCCCAAGTATGGGGGAAAAAAGTATCTTTCTTGTCACTAAGTTTTATTTGCAACTTAACATTTACTTCAGTTATAAATATAGCCAACAAAACACAATGACTTTGTCACGAACAAAGATCACATATATTTTCATATCAAATCACAATTGTTTTAATTATCTTGAAATATCACTTATTAATATCTCCATTTAGGAATTATTACTATACCTTCTACTGCATCTTATTTAATGCAGTGATAAAGAAATATATATATATTGGGAGTTCCTGTTGTGGCTCAGTGGATTACAAACCCAACAAGTCTCCAAGAAGATGTAGGTTCAATCCCTGGCCTCATTCAGTGGGTTAAGGATTCGGCATTGCTGTGAGCTGTGGTGTAGGTCACGTACGTGGCTCTGATCCCAAGTGGCTGTGGCAATGGCGTAGGCCAGCAACAGCAGCTCTGATTGGACCCCCTAGCCTGGAAACTCCCATACGCCATAGGTACAGCCCTAAAAAGAAAAAAAAAAGAAAAAAATCCTATATATAATATAGATATATTATTTAATATAAAATATATAATATGCATGTTATATAGCCATAATACTATATCAAAAATTTATATATTTTTTGAATTTCTTTTTTATATAATGATTTTTTTTTCATTATAGCTGGTTACAGTTTTCTGTCAATTTTCTACTGAACAGCCTGGTGACCCAGTTACACATACATGTACACATTTTTTTTTTTTCCATGTGGAATGGATTTTATTTTTACAAAATAATTTTTTTATTACTCAAATGAATTTATCACATCTGTAGTTGTATAATGATCATAACAATCTGATTTCACAGGATTTCCACCCCACAGCCCAAGCATGTATACATTCTTTTTTCTCACATTATCATACTCCATTATAAGTGACTAGACATAGTTCCTAGTGCTATACAGCAGGATCCCATTGCCTATCCATTCCATAGGCAATAGTCTGCATCTATTAACCCCAAGTTCCCAATCCATCCCACTCCCTCTCCCTCCCCCTTGGCAACCACAAGTCTATTCTCCAAGTCCATGAGTTTCTTTCCTGTGGAAAGGTTCATTTGTGCCATATATTAGATTCCAGATATAAGTGATATCTTATGGAATTTGCCTTTCCCTTTCTGACCTACTTCACTCAGTATGAGAGTCTCTAGTTCCATCCATGTTGCTGCAAATGGCATTATTTTGTTCTTTTTTATGGCTGAGTAGTATTCCATTGTGTATATATACCACATCTTCCTAATCCAATCATCTGTCAGTGGACATTTAGGTTTTTTCCGTGTCTTGGCTATTGTGAATAGTGCTGCAATGAACATGCGGGTGCATGTGTCTTTTTCAAGGAAAGTTTTGTCCAGATATATGCCCAAGAGTGGGATTGCTGGGTCATAAGGTAGTTCTATGTATAGTTTTCTAAGGTATCTCCATAGGTTTTCCATGGTGGTTGTACCAATTTACATTCCCACCAACAGTGCA
This sequence comes from Phacochoerus africanus, assembly GCF_016906955.1. Classification (NCBI taxonomy): domain Eukaryota; kingdom Metazoa; phylum Chordata; class Mammalia; order Artiodactyla; family Suidae; genus Phacochoerus; species Phacochoerus africanus. Next base: position 122,064,147 of record NC_062545.1, on the reverse strand, counting down.
GGAGGGTTCCCTTTTCTGCACACCCCTCCAGCGTTTGTTCTTTGTGGACTTATTAATGATGGCCATTCTGACTGGTGTGAGATGGTGTCTTGTGGTAGGTTTGATTTGCATTTCTCTAATAATCAGTGATGTGCTGTGGCTATAAGTTGCTGTGGCTATGGTGTAGGCCAGCAACTGCAGCTCTGATTGGACCCCTGAACCTGGAAATTCCCATATGCCACAGGTACAGCCCTAAAAAGAAAAAAAAGAAAATAAACCTATATATAATATAGATATATTATTTAATGTAAAATATATAATATGCATATGTTATATAGGCATATTACTATATCACAAGTTTATATTTGAGATATTTTAACAATTGTATCTCAAAGTAACTCATTTCCTATTTAATGTAACATGTTTTATTTTATGTATTTAAAAACATCCTTCTGGAGTCCATATGCTTGATCAGGCTGCCAAAGAGGTCCAGGGCCCAAGAAAGGCTAGGAATAGAATCAGATGGAAGCATTAGAAGGATTAAGTCCAAGATAGTTATTTTAACCTATCTGTCACATATTAAGCACTGAATAATATGTTTATTATTATTATCATTATTAAAATTTTGATGTATTTGTGGTCTTTTCATTGTGTGTGATATATGCTACTTTGGGATCTGCATGTTTCACTAAAAAATATATCATAAGCATCTTCCTGTCACTACACATTTTTTTTTTTTTTTGTCTTTTAAGGGCCACAACTGTGGCACATGGAGGCTCCCAGGCTAGGGGTCCAATCCAAGCTGTAGCAACCAGCCTATGCCAGAGCCACAGCAACTTGGTGGGATCAGAGCTGCATCTGCAACCCACACCACACGGCAATGCCGGATCCCTAACTCACTGAACGAGGCCAAGGATTGAAACCACATCCTCATGGATGCTAGCTGGTTTTGTTAACCGCTGAGCCACGACGGGAACTCCGTCACTACACATTTTTAATATCACTTTAATGGTCTTAGAGTGTTAATTGCAGATTATTATTATTAATTCAATTAATACTCAATCATAGGATATATACTTTGCTGTCTTTCTTGTTTAAAAAAAAAAATGGGAGTTCCAGCTGTGGCACAATGGGATCATCAGCATCTCTGGAGTGCTGGTGCATAAGTTCTATCCCTGACCCAGCACGGTTGGTTAGGGATTCAGTGCTGCCACAGCTGTGGCATGGGTCACAACTGTGGGTCGCATCTGATCCCTGGCCTGGGAACTTCATATGCTGCAGGGGGGCCAAAAAAGAAAACCATGATAAACATGGTCATGAAATCTTTGCACATCCATGATTATTTTCTTAGGATTCTAAAACTGGAATCAGGATGCATTATTCAGTGTTTGCTGTGTGTACAATTCAGTCTCTGGGAGACCTCAGCCTCCCTCCCAGCTGGGGTGTCATCTTTCCTCCTTGGCTCATAAACACATGAGCAGCTGTCTGAATTAACCCTCCCTGTTCAACCCAAGCCCCCAAAGTTTCTCCAAATGTATATACACACACTCCTTTTGTCTAGTCTATTGACTTTTTATTCAGAATTAAAGCAATGGGAACGGAAACTGAATTCCTACTATCCACTGGGTGGCACTATTTCCTAAATGTTGGCTAGAATATCCAGGAGTTAAGTACCTTCTGTTATTTCAAGGGTACTTTCTGTGTAAACCCAATCCTTTAAAGTGATGTCCAATGTCACATGAATAGAAAGAGGTAGGATTGTTTCAGCAGATACTAGGTCAGTACAGTGAGTTGTATGGTAATTCTAGAAGTTTATTTTGAGGATTTCTTCAACAAACAGCTTCTTTTTAAAAGCTTATAATAATTTTTCCCATTAAAAATATCAGATTGCAAATTTTTTTTAATAGAGAAAAAAATCACATTCATTTTTAATAATATAATCTCTTAGCGTATTATACTCCTTTCTGGTTCTTTTTTCTCTAAGTATATTTTTACAGTTGTAATCAAACTATGCATAAAATTGACACCACTTTCCTTTGAGTATTAATCATTGAAAATTAATATATGAAATAAAATATATTAAAATGTTAATAATATTTATTTTAGGAGGGGTGATTATTATTTATTTCTTTAAACATTTTTGTATTTTCTACTCTTATCTTTGTTTTTTATTTATTTATTTTTCTTTTTCAGCCATACCCATGGCATATGGAATTTCCTGGGCCAGGGATGGAATTGGAGCCAGAGCTGTGACTTTCAGCACAGCTGCAGCAATGCCAGATCCAGATCCTTAACCCTCTGTGCCATAGTGGGAGCTCGCTGTATTTTCTACTTTTGAAATCAGAACAAATTTAATCCTAAAAATTCTCTTTGATTCCATTTGCACCTTATATAATCCACTATTTCTACCCCTAGATGTGGCCACAACAGAATGACAAATATATGTGTTCCTAAAGGCATGTACTAAATTGTTTATTGCAACATTATTTCAACTCTTAATTAATGATTTTGCTTCCTATCCACTGAGAAAACTTAAGCAATTGAAAGAGAATTTTCACAAGCCATCTACCACTTCCTCTACCAGCACCTGCCTTCAGACACTGGGCCTTCCTCCTGCTGCTATCAAGGATGAAGTCATCATGCTGTAGTCAGCGTATCTGCTTGTGCCCAAAGATTTCACCTATGCAAGAACACAGCTCCAGCAATTTTTCCCTCTCTGGGAAAAAATTGTTTGCTTTCTATCAGATTGTTTTCATCAACCTCATCTTAAAAAAACCTCTCTTGACCCCAATTCCTCTCCAGCACCTACTCCTTTCCCTCTTTCCCTTTACAAGAAAACTCAGTGAAAAATGTGTCTACTCATTGTTTCCCTTTTCTCTCCCGCCATTCCACCTTGAACCTATCTAGTCAGGTTTGACTCCAACATTCAAACTGACATGTTCTCAAGGTCTCCAGAGTCCTCCACGCTACTAATTCCTAAATTAATTTCTCTGACCTCATCTTATCTGACCTAACAATATTTATTAAGCTGATCCCTCTCTCTTCCTTGGAATACTTTCTTTACTTGGTGTCCATTTGCTTGGTTTTCTTCCTATCATTTTGGCTGCTCCGACTGAATCTCTTTTCTGGTTCTCCCTTATCTCACTTCTATGTGTTTCAGGATTAAACACATAGAAGTAACCCAAAAGATTAGCTGGGTTCTTCTTCTTCTTCTTCTTCTTTTTTTTTTTTTTTTTTTTTTTTTTTGTCTTCTGAGGGTTTCACCTGCAGCATATGGAAGTTCCGATGATAGGGGTTGAATCGGAACTGCAGTTGCCAGACTACACCACAACATAGCAAAGCCAGATCCGAGCCACGTCTGTGACCAACAACACAGCTCACAGCAAAGCTGGATCCTTAACCCACTGAGGAAGGCCAAGGATCAGACCTGCGTCTGCATGGATACTGGTTGGTTTCATAACAACTTAGCCACAGCAGGAACTCCTAGGGTCTCTTCTCTTTTTAATCTACACTCTCTGAGATGGCGATTTTATTCCATTTCATGGCTTTAAATACCATCCATGTGCAATCAATTTCCAAATTTGCATCCGCAGCCCAAGTCTCACCTCTGAGCTCAAGACCCATATTTCAGCAGCTTGCTAGATCCCTCCATTTGCATGCCAACAAGGCATCTCAAGCTTATCCTATCTAAAACTGAATTTCTGAGTGTCACTCACTTCCACTACCAAACATACGCATTCACACATACACACATTTCTCTTAGTTTTCCACATCTCAATGGGCAATCTTGCCCTCCTTTTGGTTAGATGATCTTTGACTTCTCTCTCACACCCCATATCTGGTTAATCACCAAATTATTTTGGCTCCACCCTAAATACATCCAAAATGTGATCATTTTTTCATAACTTCCACTGCTACCACCCTGGTACAGGCCACCATGGGCTTGTACGGCCTTAATCTTTCTCCTCTATCTATTCTTTCCCCACTTCAGTATGTTCTCAAAATGGCAGGTGAAGTGATCCTTTGATTTTTTTAAAATTTATTTTCTCTTATTTTTGGGGGGCCATGCCCTCAATATGCAGAAATTCCAGGGCCAGGAATCAAACCTGTGCCAAAGCAGCAACCCAAGCCATAGCAGTGACAATGTTGGATCCTTAACCTGCTGAGCCACCAGAGAACTCCTTTTTTTAGGGGGGGATCCTTTTATTTTAAAACAGCAAGGCAGATTCTGTCACTTCTCTGCTCAAAACTTTGTAATGGTTCCCCTATTGTTTGGAACAAAACCCCAACTCCTTACCATGACCTGCAGGATCTGATCTTTACTAACTCTCTGACTTCATTCCATTCCCTTCTACTCTTCTCTGGCTTCCTCACTCTACTGTGGCCACAGTGGCCTCTGCCATCCTGGAGAACAACAGGTATGATCCCATCCAGGCCCTTTTTATTTACTCTTTCCTTGGGAGGTGCCCCTTGGTATGTCCAGGGCTGTCTTCCTTGTTTCCTTCCCAGGTGTTTACACTAAAATCACCTTTTGACTGAGGCCTTTCAATCCCACCTCTAAACATCATATCCCTCTTCCTGCTTTATTTTTTCTCCTAAGCACCTGTTACTTTCTAACAATGTAAACTCTGCTTATCTTCTATGTTTATATACTCTTTCCTCTTGACTGTAAGATCCATGAAGGCAGGATCTTTGTAGATTTTGTTCACTGCTGTTCACTGACGGTTTTGCCTATGAGGCTTTGTTTCAAAGCGTAGAACATAAATGGCACATGATATTTTGAGTCTGACTTCTTTGACTTTTAGCATAATATCTTAAAGGTTTTCCCATGTTTTTATATCAGTACATCACACCTTTTTATGACCAACTAATATACTCTCTATAAATTAATATGTGCAGCACATACCTAAGGAGCAGGGAATTAGGCTCCTCCTCCTTGAAGGTAGAGTATTTACATAAATTATATTGAATTCTTCTGCAAGCGGAATTTGTCTCTTCTCTCACATTTATTTAGTTTTTCAGTTAATCTTTATTTATATCAATATGAACTGATAGATATTTATTTTATACTTTGAATTATAACCCAATACTACTCTTTTTTTTTTTTCTGCTTAAATTGTTGCTGGTTTGGCCATTGGGAGCTCTTTCAGTTGGCTCCCCTGTCCCTTTGGTGTATACCATCAATGTAGAATTTTCCTTTATTTGTTTTGAGCGTTTTAGTACTCTCTATTGCTATGACAGGATCTAGACTTGTTTTGCTTCCTGCCCCAGTTTTAGAATTCTTTAATTCTCCAGGGAGCCCTGGATCCTTTTACTAAAGAGTGGTATTAGAAACCAAGGCTTGAGGATTAGGTGTGTTCAGTGCTACAAGGGTGTCTTTGCTTCTGGACAGCATATTTATAATTATAAATGTCCTAGTAGTCTCCTTTTTTTAAAAGGTAAAACAAAGCAAATTGTATAATTTTAATAACATATTCTACTCAACCTATTATATCCAATATATTATCATTTCAGTATGTAATCAATATGAAATTTGATAGCAATTTTTACTTTTTTCTCATTTAGAGTCTTTGAAATCTAGTGTGTGTTTTACATTTATAGCACAGATCATTTGGACTAAAACCACATTTTGAGTACTCAATAATCACATGTACCTAGGGTCTTCTCTTTTTTTCTGTCTTTTCTAGGGCCACACCCGCAGCATATGGAGGTTCCTAGGCTAGGGGTCTAATCGGAGCTGTAGCCACTGGCCTATGCCACAGCCACAGCAACACTGGATCTTTAACCCACTGAGTGAGGCCAGGGATCAAACCTGCAACCTCATGGTTCCTAGTTGGATTCATTAACCACTGCACCACGATGGGAACTCCATAGCTAGAGGCTTCTGTATTAAACAATGAAGCTCTAAAAGCTTTTGTAGTTATAGATTTTACCATATGGTCTATTATTCATTTTGAATTAATTTTTTATGTATTGAGTATGACGTGTTAAGATTTAATTTTTTTTGATACTCTCATCTAGTTGTTTCAGTGCCATTTGTTAAAAAGACTTTCATATTTTTATTGAATTGACTTGACACCTTGGGTCTTTTACTGGATTCTGTATCCTCTTCCATTGACATTTATCTATGCTTAAGTCAATATCACACTGTTGTGATTATATAACTTTATGGTGAGTCTCAAACACAGGTAGTGTAATAACTCCAACTTTGTTTTTTTCAAGAAGGTTTTGGTTAATAGCTTCCTTTGCATTTCCAAATAAATTTTAGGCTAGGCTTATCAATTTCTTCAAAAGAGCCTGCTGGGATTTTGATTAGGACTGCATTGAATCTATATGTCAACCTGGGGAGAATGGATACCTTAACAATACTAATTCTTCTAATACATGAATATAACTTTTCTCCATTTATTTAGGTCTTTTAAAATTCCTCTCTCTTGGAGTTCCCGTCGTGGCGCAGTGGTTAACAAATCCGACTAGGAACCATGAGGTTGCGGGTTGGGTCCCTGCCCTTGCTCAGTGGGTTAACAATCCGGCGTTGCCGTGAGCTGTGGTGTAGGTTGCAGACGTGGCTCGGATCCCGCGTTGCTGTAGCTCTGGCGTGGGCCGGTGGCTACAGCTCCAATTCGACCCCTAGCCTGGGAACCTCCATATGCCGCGGGAGCAGCCCAAGAAATAGCAAAAAGACAAAAAATAAAAAAATAAAATAAAATAAAATAAAATTCCTCTCTGCAATGTACTACAGTTCCAGCAGAGAGATCTTATACATTTCACTAGATACATTCCTAGACATTTGACTTTTTTTGGATGTTATAAATTGCATTCAATTTTTTTTTCATATTAAGGAGTTCCCACTGTGGCTGAGAGGTAATGAACCTGACTAGTATCCATGAGGAGGTAGGTTTGATCCCTGGCCTTGCTCGGTGTATTAAGGATCTAGTGTTGCCATGAGCTGTGGTATAGGTCGAAGATGTGGCTTGGATCTGGCATTGTTGTGGCTGTGGCATAGGCAGGCAGCTGCTGCTCCGATTCAACCCCTAGCCTGGGAACTTCCATATGCCACGGGGGAGGCCTTAAAAAGCAAAGCAAAAAAAAAAAAAAGAGAGAGAGAGAGAGAAAGTGGACATGGGATCTGAAAAGACATTTTTCCAAAGAAGACATATAGATGGCCAAAAGGCACATGAAAAGATGCTCAACATCATCATTCACCAGGGAAATGCAAATCAAAACTGAAATGAGATAACACTCAAACCTGTTAGAATGTTTGTTATCAAAAGACAAGAGACAGCAAGCCTTGGCAAGAGTGTGGTACAAAGCCAGCCCTTATGCACTGTCAGTGGAAATGCAAATTGGTGTAGCCACTATGGAAAACAATAGTGGGATCCCTTAAAAATCATAAAGAGAATTATCATATGATCTAACACTCCACTTCTGACTATTCATCTGAAGAAAACAAAAATAGTGACCGGAAAAAATATATGGACCCCCATGTTCATTGCAGCATTATTTACAGTAGTCAAGATACGGAAATAACTTTAAGAGTCCATCAACAAATGAATGGATAAAGAACACACACAGAGGAATATTATTCGCCATAAAAAAGAATGAAATCTTGGCATTTGTGATAATATGGATGGGCATTGAGGGAATTATGCTGAGGGAAATAAGTCAGATGAAGAAAGACGAACATGGTGTGATCTTACTTTTACGTGGAATCTTAAAACAGTAAGAACAACAACAGCCACAACCAAGCTCATAGAAGGAGTTCCATGGTGGTCTAGTGGTTAGGATTCAGTGCTTGCACTGCTGTGGCCCAAGTTCAGTCCCTGGTCTAGGAACTGAAATCACACATCAAGCCACTGCACACTGTGGCCAAAAACAAAAAACAAAACTCAACCCCTCACAGCCCCCTCCCCCAAAAAACAAAGCTTGTAGATTCAGAGAACAGATTGGTAGTTGGCAGAAGTGAGGGCGGGGTAGGTAAAATGGGTAAAGGGAGTCAAAGGTACAAACTTCCAGTTCTAAAATAAATACATCACTGGGATGTAATGTACAGCATAGAGACTATAATTAATAATATTTGAAAGTTGTTAAGATGGTAAATCTTAAAATTTCTCATTACAAAAAAAAATTCTGTAACTGCGCATGATGGTGAATGTAAACTACACTTATTTTGGTGATCATTTTGCAATGTATACAAACATTGAATCATTATATCATACACCTGAAACTAATATAGTGTTATATGTCAATTATACCATAAATAAATAAATAAAACTGAACAAATCCTGCTGGGAGATTACAACTCTAGTTTGAGCCAACAACCAGATGTGGATTTTTCTAATTAGAATGGTCTAGACCATTTACAGAAAAAACAAAATGACCTTTAATTGTTCATTTCTAGTTCTTCTGAAGAAAGTCTTCTGCAGAATTACCACATTTGCAGAATTATGGTAACTAAAATTGCACATCATCTGGTGAGGAACAGACACATTCAGTGCTGGCTAGGGTAAAAGTACTGTAAGAAAGGATTAAAGACACAGGGATTTGGTGCTTGAAAATTCCATCTCCATATCACACAACCCTGCAAGTAACCAAGCTCATTCTATCAGCTTCAATGATGGCTCCTCTTTCTCTAAAATAACCTTTGGATATGAAACAAGGGTCAATGTTTAAAGGAGTGACTCCTGTGAATTCTGTGGGGCCCTTTGGTGCAGCTGGAGCTAACTAGTTTCTCAAGGTGGTTAACAGATTTTTGGATCTTTTTGACTTAAACACCCTGTAAACCTTCTTATACTTTTGAGAATGAAATACACACTTCTTGCTTTGCCCTGCAAGACCTTGAATAACCTGATTGCTGCCAACGTCTTCAGCCTCATCTCTTGGCACTTTCCTACTTGCTCACTCTGCTACAGTCTGGCCACACTGGCCTCCTTTCTGTTTCTTTTCTTTTTAGGGCCGCGGGTGGAATTTCCCAGGCTAAGGGAAGAATTGGACCTACAGCTGCCGGCCACAGCCACAGCAATGTGGGATCTGAGCCAAGTCTGCTACCCACACCACAGGTCATGGCAACGCCGGATCCTTAATTAAACCACTGAGCGAGGCCAGGGATCAAACCTGCAACCTCATGGTTCCTAGTCGGGTTCGTTAACCACTGAGCCACAATGGGAACTTCTCCTTTCTGTTTCTTAAACTCACCAAGCTCCCTCCCACCTCTGGCGCTTTACACATGCTCATCCCTCTGACTGGAAATTTCCTAGGTTCTTTGACTGGTTTCTCTACCTTCAGGTCTCAGATGAAATGCTGCCTCTAAAGGAAGTCTTCCTTCCTTCCCTTACCCCACCTGATGTTGTTTTGCCTGTTCTCTATTATATCACCCTATTTCCTTCACCTACCACAATCTACAGTTGCTTAGCTTATATATCTGTTTATTGTGTTCTCTAGAATTCTATGAAAATAGACTCAATGTAGAGTTGAGTGCAGAAGTCTCACTGGGGACTGTTTTTAGGAGCCACACCTGTTAAGAGAAGGAGGCAGCATTGGACAGAAGGAGAAGCTGGCTGCAGTGTAGCTGTTGCTGAGACCTCAGCAGAGCCTGTCCCTGGCTCTGGGGCCAGGAGGGTTCTTATCAGGTGTCTTGAATTCAGAGAAGGGGGCCAGGCATTTGTACATTCTCTTGAGGTAGTCGTTGGCCATAGGCCACCCCTGAGGGGGGGAAACCCTGGGCAAAGTAGTTCCCAGTGAGGTTGCAAAGTGGTGATTTTCCAATGATTTTTGAATGATTTTAAATACCTGTGTTAACTGTCCAGAAAAATACAATAAAAAATAAAATGTGGAAAAAAACCCAAAGTAGTGATTTTCTAGTTTCTAGTATAAAATAAGCTACAACCTATATCTTACAGCACAGGGAATATAGCCAATATTTTATAATAAATATAGATGGAGTAAATTTATAAAATTTTTGAATCGCTATGTTGCATATCTGAAGCTAATATTATAAATCAGCTATACCTCGATTAAAAGGTGATATAGTCATTTTACTTGCATTTTTGATTATTGGTATTGAACATTTTTTCTAAATATTTATTGAATTTTCTTGATTTTTTTTAAATTTGTTTGTGTCCTTTGCCCATTTTTCTTTTAGACTCTTCTATTATTGACTATTAAGAACTTTTTAGATATAATGGAGACTAATTTTTGTTAAATATTTTTCACAGTTTTTCAAACTCGTTATAACACATTGCCATTTTTAAGAAAATAAAAAGTTAGGTGGTTGACGTTGTCATACTTTTCCTTTATGTTTTCTGTTTTGTCTACAATGTTTAGAATAGCATTTCTCTTCTCAAGATCATAAAGGTATTCACATGATTTTTCATGTTTTCATATTTAAATCTTTGATCTATATACAACTAATTTCAATGAAGATGTAAGGAAAACATCCATCATTTTAAAAATGCTAGCCGGTTATCCCATCATTTATGGGTTAATTATATTTTCCCCACTGATTTTAAGAGCCACTTTTATCATACAGTAAATGACCATATTGCAGGAAAAACAGGATGCTATTGCAGTGGTTCTATTTCTGGACTATGGCATTCTATTCCTGTGCCAGAGTCAAAATGTTCTAGTTACTGTACCTTTATAATTTAATATCTATTGGAAATTCCCCTTCATTTTCCTTTAGAATTTTCTTGGTTATTTATCTCTTCATTACTTTAAAAAATATTTGTTGAGCACCTCCTAGATGCCAGACTTTGTTCCGGGTGTTGGAATTAAAAAAAATAAATAAATAACAAAGTTCTTGCTCTTAGAGAGCTTGTATTGTTTGGAGGATGAGATGGACAATAGAAAATATTTATTAAAAGTTGTGATACATGCTAAGAGAGAAAGAAATATATGATAAAACAGAAGATAACAGAGTGAGGACACTCATCAGGGCAGGTCTGACAGAGGAGGGGACGTTTATCAGGATGAGATGCAGCTGGGTACATGAAGGAGCGTTCCAAACAGAAGCCAGTGCAAAAGTCCTGTGTTAGAGCTCCCTTCACGGCTCAGCAGTTAATGAACCCGACTAGGATCCATGAGGATGTGGGTTTGATCCTTGGCCTCGCTCAGTTGGTTAGGGATCCAGCATTGCCGTGAGCTGTGGTGTAGGTTGGAGATGCAGCTCAGATCCTATGTTGCTGTGGCTGCAGTGAAGGCTGAGAGCTGTAGCTCTGATTCACCCCCTAGCCTGGGAATTTCCATATGCTGCAGGTGCGGCCCAAAAAAGAAAAAAAAAAAAATCCTGTTTTGAGGTAAAGCCTGTCATATTCTGGGAATGATATGAAGGGAGTGGAGTGGAGTGCAGCAATATGAAAGAAAGGAAAAAGTGGCTATTTTCAATCTTCTCCCTGCCCTCCCTGCCTTGCCCCCAAGACTCACTGTTCACCCTGCCCTGTGCCCAAGAAGTTTGACTGCCTCAGTGCTCCCTTGCCCTCTGGTTTCTTATCGAGTTCAGCCACTGGGGCCACTTGTAGGATATGACTGGAAGATAGGAGAGGAGAGCTGGGAGATTTGTTTCCTTGGCTCCCTTGCTGTTAGACTGTCTTCTGTTGGCTGCATCCTCTACCGAAGGCCACTGTCCCATCAGCTCACCCTCTTGGACAGCTCATACCAGGCTCAGGCCTTGGGTGGCAGTGTCTCCCACCTGTGACCTGGCACGGGGGATGGCACCTCTCCATGTTGCTTTGCCCAAGCCCCACCCTTACCTTTTATAGTTTTTAAAGATCACTCTGGTTGCTTTAAATTATGAAGAGGAGGAATGGAGATAGAGGGCAAGAGGAAGGGAAGCAGAGACATACTGACAGGTACAGAGTTAAACCAGACTCACTTGCAAATATTGAATGTATGGTCACTCAGAACTCTGAGCTCCTTTCATTCATTCATTCGCTCAATGTTTTCAATAAATATTTATCTTCCAGGCACTATTATAGGCACTCAGGATAGACAGAATAAAAATTACATAGCATGTTTGAAAGAGAAAAGTGGCAAGGAATAATGAAAAAGTAGAGCAAGGTAATAGGGTAGGGACTACAGGGGTGGCAGAAGTGGGTACAATTTTAAATAATTCAATCACAGAAAAGGTGCCATTGAGCTAAGGTTTGGAGGAGGTGAAAAAATGAGCCATATGCAATAGAAATAAAAACAAAAATAAGTAGGGAGTTCCCACTGTGGCACAGAGGAAATGAATCCAACTAAGAATCATGAGGTTTTGGATTTGATCCCTGGCCCCCCTCAGTGGGTTATGGCTCCAGTGTCGCCGTGAGCTGTGGTGTAAGTCACAGACGCGGCTCAGATATGATGTTGCTGTGACTGTGGTGTAGGCTGGCAGCTATAGCTCCGATTGGAACTCTAGCCTGGGAACCTCCATATGTTGTAAGTGCCCTAAAATCAAAAAAAAAAAAAAAAAAAAAGAGAGAGAGAGAGAGAGAGAGAGAGAGCGTGCAAGCAAATGGGACCTAATCAAACTTAAAAGCTTTTGCACAGCAAAGGAAACCATTAAAAAAAAAAAAAAAAGGAAAAGACAACTTATAGAATGGGAGAATATAGTTGCAAACAGTGCAACCAATAAGGGCTTAATCTCCAAAATATGCAAAAACTCATATATCTCAACAACAGCAGCAACAAAAAAACCCAAACAATCCAATTGAAAAATGGGCAGAAGACCTGAATAGACATTTTTCCAAAGACACACAATTAGCTAGTAGGCACTTGAAAAAATGTTCGACATCACTAATTATTAGAGAAATGCAAATCAAAACTACAGTGAGTTACCATACCACCTCACACCACTCAGAATGGCCATCATTAATAAGTATACAAATAACATATGCTAAAGAGGGTGTGGAGAAAAGGGAACCCTCCTACACTGTTGGTGGGAAGGTAAATTGGTATAACCACTATGGAGAATAGCACAGAGATTCCTCAGAAAAGTGAAATAGAACTACCATGTGATCCAGCAATCCTACTCCTAGGCATATATCCAGATGAAACTATAATTCAAAAAGATAATGCACCCCTATATTCATTGATGTACTACCCGCAATAGCCAAGAAATGGAAACAATCTAAATGTCCATCTTCAGATAAATGGATTAAGAAGATGTGGTATAGGAGTTCCCTCCAAAGCTCAGTGGTTAACAAATCCAACTAGGAACCATGAGGTTGCAGGTTCAATCCCTGGCCTCTCTCAGTGGTTTAAGGATCCGGTGTTGCCATGAGCTATAGTCTAGCTCACAGACTGTGGCTCGGATCCTGCGTTGCTGTGGCTGTGGTGAGGGTGGTGGCTACAGCTCCGATTAGACCCCTAGCCTGGGAACCACCATATGCCATGGGTACAGCCCTAGAAAAGACAAAAAAAAAAAAAGATGTGGTACATATATACAATGGAAAATTAGTCATAAAAAAGAATGAAATAATGCCATTCACAGCAACATGGATGCAATTAAGGATTCTCATACTACGTGAAGTAAGTCAGAAAGAGAAAGACAAATAACATATGATATCACTAATATGTGGAGTCTAAAATATGGCACAAACGAACCTATCTTCAAAACAGAAACAGACTCACAGACATAGACAACAGACTTGTCTGTTGCCAAAGGAGAGGGGGAAGGGAAAGAGTTGGACTGGAGGGTTTAGGGTTAGTGCAAACTATTATGCTTAGAATGGATAAGCAATAGGGTCCTACTGTATGGCACAGGGAGCAATATCCAATCTCCTGGGATAGACCATGATGGAAAATAAGAAAAAGAATGCATAAATATGTATGACTTGGTTATACATATACATATATATATATGTATATGTATAGCAGAAAATGGTACTATGATTGTAAATCAACTATACCTAAAAAATAAAATAATATAAGAAGAAATGAGCCATATGGAGGCTATTCCAGGCAGAGGAGGAAGTTACTGCAAAGCAAGGGCATGTCTAACAATGCCAGGGATAGTAGAGGCCAGTGTAGCTGGAGCTCTGGGGCTTGGGGGTGAGTGGAAAGAAATGAGGTTAGAGAGGCTATAGGAATCATATCATGCAGGGCCTTTCTTGGGGATTTATTTGGAGGAGAGGCAGCAGAGAAGAGGGAACAGCTTTCCTTGGTGGGTAAACATACCCTCCATTCTCCCACAGCCTTCTCCTGTCCACTGTTCCATGACTGACAAGAGGAGCAGTCCAGTTATCACTTTTAGTTTTCAGAATGCATGCATCCTGTCTAATTGTATCTATGCAGTGTCCAGCAAGAAATGCTGGCCTAATTCTCCAATGTTTGTAAAATGTTGGCAGCCTAGGAGGAAGAAACTGAAATGGTACCACTAACCCTGCAGGGGCAGTAGCTGCTAAGTCGCCTGGGGTTCCCATGGCAGCAGCATGCCTACAAGGGATAGCTGGAGGATGGGCTTAGGAGCACCAGAGTGAAGTTATTGATTTTCTTTTCTACTGAGGAAAACATTTAATTGTATTTTCAGAATGCCTTTGGGAGAAAGGAAAAAGAAAAACAACCTATCTTACTTCTGTCTGTCTGATGAGCAGTAAATATAAAATAAACTTTTTCTTTTAAAGCTTTTTTTTCTGAAAAATTTCAAGCACATGCAAAATTAAAGAGGATGGTATGTTGAATCTATGTACATGTACTCATTCCCTTGATTCAATCATGATTAACTAATGAGCAATCTGATTTTTTCTATTTATCTAGCTGTATTGTTCCCCTGGGTTTTTTTTTTTGGGGGGGTGCACCTGAGGTGTATGGAGTTTCTGAGGCTAGGGGGCGAATCAGAGCTGTAGCTACCAGCCTATGCCACAGCCACAGCCAACACCAGATCCCAGCGGCGTCTGTGACCTACATGGCACCTCACGGCAAGGCTGGATCCTTAACCCACTGAGCAAGGCCAGGGATCGAACCCGCAACCTCATCGTTCCTAGTCAGATTTGTTTCTGCTGTGCCACGACAGGAACTTCTTCCCCTGGGGTTTTAAAGCATATTCCAGGCATCAATATGTGTTTAGCACTTAGTATGTGCCAGACACTATTCTAGATGATTGAAATTGAGCAATGAAAAAAAAAAGTATATAGACAAAAATCCCTGTCCACAAAAATCTCACAGTCTAGTCGGGGGAGACAGATAATAAATAAAATCAATGAGTGCATTATACAGTACATGAGGTAGTAAGTGCAATGAGGGAAAAGGAGAGAGGATGCAGGGGTTACAATTTTAAACAACGGGGGGTCAGGTTGTATGCAGTAAATCTTGGGATGCACTGCTCAGGTCCCACTTCAGGACTGAAAATCTTAGTCCCCCAGATACTGAAAAGAACCACTTCATCCAAGGTCATGACCCCTTCCTGGGAAGACCTGCACACAATGACTGATCTACACAGAGTGTAAAGGACTACACCTCTTGCCCAAACTGAGGACAGCTCTGAAGAATCATCTCACTTTAGACCTCCTTGTAGGGTTGACTAAAGTTTCCACTGGCTCGCTTTCTCCCTCTGTCAAATCCTTCCCATTTTTTTCATTTCCATACATGCTGATTCAAAAGCATATCCTAAAAACTTCCTGCATGTGAATCTCCATTTCAGAGTCTGTTTTCCTGGGCACCCATGGAAACCATGAATTCTTAGCAAAGATATGATCTGTGTAAGGGATTAATCCCTGGGACTATCTGGAGGAAGAAAATTCTGAGAAGAGAAAAAGCAAGTGCAAACATCCTGAGGCAGAAGAGGGCCTGCTGGCTTTTCTTGTTTGATTTTTTTTTTTTTATGGCCTCACCCACAGCATATGGAAGTTCCCAGGCTAGGGGTCGAATTGGAGCTGCAGCTGTTGGCCTAAATCACAACCACAGCAATGTGGGATCTGAGCTGCATCTGTGACCTACACCACAGCTCACGGCAATGCTGGATCCCTGACCCACTGAGCGAGGCCAGGGATTGAACCCGCATCCTCATGGATACTAGTGAGATTCGTTTCCACTGTGCCACAATGGGAACTCCAAGGCCTGCTGTGTTTGAAGAATGGCGAGGAATCAAATGAGGCTTAGAAGGAATGGGGAAGATTAATGAAAGAAGAAATCAGAGATATAATGGGGGAGCTAGTGTAGAGATAGAGACCATTTAAAGACTTGGCTTTTTCTTAGAGTGAAGTCAAGGGCTTGGGAATTTCCCAAAAAATATCTGTCACCTCCTTTATCCCCTAAGCTGCCTTAAAAAATTCAATTCTCTAGGCAAGATTTCCAGATCTTCCTCATCTCCTTCCAGATTCACGAGTCAGAAACCCACATGCAGCAAGGAAGCCCAGGCCATGCCCAGAAGCAGCTGCTAATACCTCATTATCAGGAACATGAAAGCCTAGCTTTGAATGACACTCTAGTTCTGCCTGGGCCAGGGTCCCTTTAATCTATAGGTCACCATCTTTCTCAGACAAAGGCTTAGGAAGCCCCTCTAGGGTAACTTAATACAGAGCCAAGACAAGGAACAAACAGAACTGAACTTAGCCTTAGTTCATTAGAGAATGGACAGCTGCATCTGAACCCTGACTCCTCAGTCCCCTGATGTAGTTTATGGTTAAACAGAAGTGAATCCAACTATGTGTAAGCTGCTTCCACTGTCTACTGTTGGATAGATCTCTAGGCAAATTTTTCTTTTGGAATTCTCATGAAGGTTCCAGATACTGACCTAAAGATGGACTCCACTGTAAAGTCTGAAACTTGGATGATTTAGACCCTCTTAGAATCCATAGATGAGAACTCAAAATGGGAATTCTGTCCTGTGGAACCCTCTCATCTTGTTCAGAAAGAAGAGGAATGAAGAGCTAAAGTCTGCCAAAAGCTTTGTGGTGACAGTTAAAGACAGTGTCTGTTTCCACACATTCCTGGTCAGTCCATTTTTGTTCCTTTATCTCACCTGGCACAACCCCACAAACCAGAAAAACAACTACATAAGAAGCCACTGTAGGTGCTTATATGCCATGTCAGAAATTCTCCCTAGTATTCCAGTTCATCAGTTCTCAGAGTTTTCCTGACCCTTAATTTCTGAGCTCATGTCCCTGCTTTTGCACCCCTTGACCTTGTGACCTGGTTTATACTATTTACCACAGCTGTAATCATGCCCTCCTTTAGGACACAATTCTTGGTATTTGCCCATCATTTCCACTTATGGTAACTGTGGGTCAGAAACAACTCATGCCCTTATCCTTCTAGATCTACTGAGAAAGGAATCCTAATTCTTGCCACACTGAACTGTCAGTCCAGCCAAGAGCCCAGATAGTGATGATTCCATGAAGCCTCTTAGTCACCAACTCCTTTAGCCTGCCATATTCCTATAGGATTAATTAATATCCTTCGTGAAATATGGATATGGTGTGAGGGGGGTGAGTGGGTACCCAAATCAACCTTGACCTCCATCTGACCTCAGATGCCCAGGCAGGATAACTCCAGTAGGCCTGCCATCTCTTCATAAGCTGGAGAAGGGTACTTTCTAGCAGCTATAGGTCAAGCTTCTGAAACATACTCTCTCCTCCTGGGAAGCCTAGATGATCCTGACCAACATTGCTAATGGTTTGGAGTAACTCACTTAGGGCCAGCCTGACTACTGCAATAAGGAAATAAAAACTGGCCAGGACTTCATGCAACCTGAACACATCTTGGTACCTTGTGAAACAACTTGTGAATCTATCCATAGCAACTTTCTACATGGGGCTTATACCTTGTGAAAATCCACAAGGAAGCACATGCCCTCTGTATTTTAGCAAATCCTCCTAGGATGGACCCTATAGAAAAGAATCTCAGGTTATATCTTTTATCCTCCCTCCCTAGCCCAACTTCCATATTTGTACCACAGAACAGGAGGAAGACCTGGAATAACCCCCTATTTTGAATTCCCTGCCTCAGAGGCCAGCTGCAGTGTCAGGGAGAGTGTAGGATGGCTACTAACCTGAGAAGCCCTTGGGAAGCCTTGAGCCCACCTCAAGAAAGCCCCTGATCATCTAATAGCTTTGCCCCTGGAAGCAGAGGGGATGGGCAGGGCTCATAGAGAGGGATGGTGTCTGGCACAATTCGCTACTTGAGGTGCATCTGTGGCCTGGGGAAAAGTGGTCAAGCCCCATGTAGAGTTGCTATAGATAGATTCACAAGGTGACACAATTCCATTCAACATGTGTTGACTTTACAATATGCCAGGTACCAAGATAAATAGATGAGTCCTGACCAGGCCCTCCTCTCAGGGAGGTCACAGTAAAAAGGAAATATAAGCAATGATAATGTATGTGAAAATCTTTTAGAATGGCATTCAAGTTGTAGCAGAATATCATAAAAGACCATAAAAACCCTCCCACTAGATTTTAATACCCCCTCTACAAAGCATCACTATCTATTTCTATATCCCAGAAGATAATTCATTGCAATTATATAAAACATGATAGAATATTTTTAGTATATAAAGTTAAATTATTTATACTGATTATATTACTTTATTGAGTTTCTTTCTGATTATAAAACCAGTATGTACTCCTGTTGCAAATTTAAGAAATTCAGAACTGCTAAATTAACAGAGAAAATATCCTAACCTAGAAACCACTGTAAATGTTATGAGAAATAAAATTTTCAAATGACTCTTTATCAGCAAACACACATGCACTCACACACAATTTTTATTTTTATTTATTTATTTATTTATATTCTCAGTGTTCACTTTATTTACTGTACTGGCTTATTGGGTTTTTTTTAAATTATCATAACAATCTGATTTCACAGGATTTCCATCCCACAGCCCAGGCACATCCCCCCACTCCCCAAACTGTCTCCTCCGGAGACCATAAGTTTTTCAATGTCTGTGAGTCAGCATCTGTTCTGCAAAGAAGTTCTGTCTGTCCTTTTTTCAGATTCCACATGTCAGTGGAAGCATTTGATGTTGGTGTCTCATTGTATGGCCAACTTCACTTAGCATGATAATTTCTAGGTCCATCCATGCTGCTAAGAATGCCGGTATTTCGTTCTTTTTAATGGCTGAGTAATATTCCATTGTGTATATATACCACATCTTCTTGATCCACTCCTCTGTAGATGGACATTTAGGTTGTTTCCATGTCTCACACACAATTTTTATAATAGGAATCATACTGCTAATAGGCAACCTGATATTTTCCACTCAGTAAAGTTTAATCTCTCTTAAATACTATATTCTATGGTGTAGTGAGCTTCTGTTGTTTTTGTTTGCCTTATACTCTCACCCTGAGTCTTCCTGGGAAACTGCTCTAACCTTGTATTTCTGGAGAGAGATGCTGTATGACTCACATCTTCCTCCCATGACCCCTGGAGCAGGTGACTGACCCAATCTGGTTCATTCATGGTATAAACAAGGTAAATGAACAATAGAAAAGCTTTGCCATCCAACCACCTTCTCCTCCTTCCCACTCTCAGATTCAGTGCTGGTACCTTGTACTCTGTAGGTGGCCCACAACATCTTATCATTTGGACTCATTTTCTTTACTCATATACTCTTTCATTTCCTTTCTTTCACTTTTGTTTAGTCTTTTTATTTGACACATCATCCTTGGTGTCTTCGGCTTTCCTCTGATGGTGAATTTCCAGACCCCTCATATCTCCAATGAGCTATACCAACAGCCATCTCTAATGCTGGCATCCTGTGTCAGTCTTTTTAATAGCAACGGATCCATTCCTATAACTCTGTAGCTGGGAGAGCCCTTGCCAGCTCTGACTCTCTATTCTTAGGCCTTTTATGAATATCTCTTCTGCAAGACTACACTTTTGTAAAGAAAAGGCTGAGTGGATAATCATGCTGACAGAGTGGCTAAGAGCTCTTGAAGGAACTGGCAGCTCCTGGCACTGCAGGACTGTCACAATCCTCCAATGTGGGGCAGTTCTCATAGTTCTGACATTTGAAGACCAAGGTAAACAGGCAACCTCCCACTACTTCATGTATTTACTTAGGCAAATGGATTTCCAGGTGCTGTAGTAAGGGCTGAGAAATGAAAGGTAAATAAAATCCTTTTCCTTGAAAAGTTCACAGTTGACTGGGATAAAGAGCTAGACATGTTAAGGAGATAACTACAGTGAGAAATACAATTTTATTCATATGTATGTATAAAATATTTCATAGAAAAAAAACACACCAAAAGGAAATATGCCAAAAGCTAAATACTATTATCTATCAGATGAATTTTTCCCCTTGTTGCTTACTGTATTTTCAGAAATTTTCCTTCAGTGTATATTTATTATTTTTTTAATGAAAAGAAGTATGTACAAAAAGCAGCACGAGGGGGAATTCCCCTGTGGCGCAGTGGGAACAAATCCAGTTGGGAACAATGAGGTTGGCAGTTCGATCCCTGGCCTTTGCTCAGTGGGTTAAGGATTTGGTGTTGTCATGAGCTGTGGTATAGTTCGCAGATGAGGCTTGGATCCTGCGTTGCTGTGGCTATGGTATAGGTCGGCAATTGTAGATCTGATTCAACCCCTAGCCTGGGAACCTCCAATGCCGTGAGTGCAGCCCTGGGACAAAAAAAAAAAAAAAGGCAGCACAATGGGATACATGCTCTAGTGGAAGGGTGTACAGTATTCTAAGGACGCAACTAACTTGTCTGGAAAAGTGAAAGAAAACCTTGTAACATTAACCTTTCCAGTCTTATATGCATCTCTCACATGCCAACCAAATACAATGTATGGCATTGTTTGGATTCTGGTCTAAGTAAACCATCTGTAAAAATATTTATAAAGCAAGTGGGGAAGTTTGAGCTCTGACTGGATATTTGATGGCACTGAAGTAGTATTATTATTATGAGGTATGATAAAGGTATTACAATAATGCTGGGAAAAAAGAATTCTTATCTTTTAGGTAAACATACTGACATAGTTTATAGATGAAATGACAAAGTTTGGGATTTTTACAGGAAAATAATCCATTGGCTGGGACTGTGAAATAAAGAGTAGTCATGAGTTAATGATTATTGAAGCTGGGTAATGAATTCATAGAGTAGGTTTTAATATTTTTATTCTTTTTGTATTTGTCTGAATTTTTCCATAATACAATATGCAATAATTGTAATGTAAAATTTAAATATAGCTATCCTTCAAGTATCTCTATCTTCAAGACTCAACTCAAAAGGCATCTTCTATACCAGTAAATGGGCACACAATAATCAATCCAGGAGTTCCCACTGTGTTGCAGTGGATTAAGGATCTAACTGCACCAACCACAACGGAAAAAATTAAAATCATTTAAAAAAAAAGAATCTGACTGCAGCAGCTTGAGCTGCTGTGGAAGCATCGGTTCAATCCTCAGCTCCAGCAGAGTGGGTTAAAGAATCTGGCATTGCTGCAGCTGCAGTGTAGGTCACAGCTGTGGCTCAGATTCAGTCCCTGGCCTGGGAACTTCCATATATCATGGTGCACCCATAAAAATAAACACCAAATCAATCCATGTGTGTGTTGACACATACACTAGGAGTATTGACAAACTCACTGTGTGTTGTATGTTATTTATTTCATGATCACCTGATCTGTGTGAATGATACGTCTTGCAACTGCAACATATATATTTATATTATTCAATGCTTATATTGCACTTACACAGAATAATCAGATATTTACTCTTTTAAAAATTTTTATTGGACATAGTCAACTTACAATGTTGTGTTAGTTTCAGGTGTACATCAGAGTGAATAAGTTATATATATATATAAAACATTTATATATGCTGGATATATATATCCATTCTTTTAATGGATTAAAGATCTAAATGTGGAGTTCCCATGGTGGCTCAGGGGTTAGCAAAACTGACTAGCATCCATGAGGATGCAGGTTCAATCCCTGGCCTCACTCAGTGGGTTAAGGATCCAGTGTTGCTGTGAGCTGTGGAGTAGGCCGGTGGCCACAGTGCTGATTGGAGCCCTAGCCTGGGAACCTCCATATGCCACAGCTGCAGCCCTAAAAATACAAAAAGACATATATATATATATATATATATATATATATATATATTATATATATATATATATATATAAATGTAAGACCAGATCCTATAAAACTCCTAGAGAAAAACATGGAACACTCTTTGACATAAACTGCAACAATATCTTTCTGGATCCACCTCTTAGAGTAATAAAAATAAAACCAAAAATGAACAAATGGGACCTAATTAAACTTAAAAGCTTTTGCACAGCAAAGGAAACCATATAAAAAACCAAAAGACAGGATTTCCCTTTGTGGCTCAGTGGGTTAAGTACCCAACTAATATATATGAGGATGTGGGCTTGATCCCTGGCCTTGCTCATCAGGTTAAGGATCCAGCATTGCCACAAGCTGCAGTGTAGTCACAGATGCAGCTCTGATCTGGCATTCTGTGGCTGTTGTATAGGCCAGCAGCTGTAGCTCTGATTGGACCCCTAGCCTTCCATATGCCTCAAGTGCAGCCCTGGGGGGGGGAGGGGGAAAGACAGTCCATAGAATGGAAGGAAATCTTTTTCTTTTTTCTTTTTTTCTTTTTTGCTATTTTAGGGCTGCACCTGCAGCATATGGAGGTTCCCAGGCTAGGGGTCTAATTGGAGCTGTAGCCACTGCTGGCCTGCGCCACAGCCACAGCAACACATGATCTGAGCTGCGTCTGTGACCTACACCACAGCTCATGGCAACGCCAGATCCTTAACCCACCGGGCAAGGCCAGGGATTGAACCCGCATTCTCATAGTTCCTAGTTGGATTCGCTTCCGCGGTGCCACGACGGGAACTCCTGGACATTCCTTTAAAAATTAAATGTAGAACTATCATATGATTTACCAATTCCACTCAGGGGCACCTATCTAGGCAAAACCATAATTCAAAAAGATAATGCACCCCATGTTCGTTGAAGCACTATTTACAACAGCCAAGACATGGAAACAACCTATACATCCAACAAGAGAGGACTGGATAAAGAAGATGTGGTACATATATACGCTGGAATTATTCGGCCATAAAAAAGAATGAAATAATGCCATTTGCAGCAACATGAATGGACCTAGGGATTACCATACTAAGTGAAATAAGTCAGGCAGAGAAAGACAAATATCAATATGAGGTCCCTAAAAAGTGGAATCTAATAAAGAAATGATACAAAAGAACTTATTCTAAAAAATAGAAACAGACTTGTAGATTTTGAAACCACATTTATGGCTATCAAAGGGGAAACACTGGGAGGAGGGGTAAATTGGGAAATTGGGATTGGCATATACACACTACTATATATAAATAGAGAAATAACAAGGACTTACTGTATAGCACAGGGAAATCTACTCAATACTCTGTGGTGGCCTATACCCCCCACCCACCCTGAATTCTGCCTATACAACGGGGAACACATAACACACTCTTGTGTTTATTTGTTCACTTATATTTAAATGGGATCAATATATAGCACATGAAACCTATTCAGTAAATAGTTTTTTATAATTATAGACCTTCCTCTTTGTTAGGCTGTAAGATCAGCAGTGACCATCTCTTACTTATCTTTGTATACCCAGTAATTATCTCAATGTATTTGTACATTTGAGTACTCAATAAATATCTTGTGAATGAATGGAGGAATAAGTGAAACTTAGGATTACTCCATTCATAGACTTATACTAAGTCTGGTAGAAACATCTTTAAGACTGAGAAATGTAAACTAATTCATGCCTTACAATTTACTCAGTGCTCTGCAGCTTATTCAATCAGAAACATAACCTGCTCTTAGATTTAACATTGTCGCTTTGAGTGCAAATGGCAGAGAAAGGTCAAACGCCTTTTTTATTTTTGCAAGCAGTTCAAGGTATTCAATAGCCACCCCTCGCCTTAATTCTATCCTGATTCCCTTCCAACTGCAAACATATTGCAGGGAGAGGTAAATTAGGGATAGAACAAAAGATGGAGTGAGGCTGAGGGATTAGGTCAGTGACAGAGTGAATCTCAGTGAATGGCTATATCATTTAAAATTTGATAATGTTTCTTAAAAGCTGAAAATATTTCATGATTCATTTTTTAGGTTGTGTCAAAATATTCCTGGCATCAAAATGATTTAATCAAGGCATGTACTTTATTGATCTTCACAATAACACTGTAAGGTAAACAGAGCCTACCACCTCTGTTTTAAAGAAGAGGAAAATAAGGAAATTTACCCTTCACTTGGCTGGGATTTTAAATTGTGAGTCTTGATTTTTTTGTTTCTTCTTATTGCATCTGTGGCATATGGAAGTTCCCAGACCAGGAATCAAACTTGCACCATAGCAGCAACCCAAGCCACTGCAGTGACAACACCAGATCCTTAACTTGCTGTGCTACGAGAGAACTCTGAGACTTGATTTTTTTTTAATGCAGCCTACTGGAATAATAATACTATGTCATCATTGCCAAGAAACAACTATTTGTTTTGAAGTAGGTTTTAGATCAAAAGTACTCTTTAGATTCTTAAAAAAATATATATTTGAGTGATATCCAAACTCAAAGACTGCCAGAATGAGGGAGATTTGTTAGCTTGTTTGTTTATTTTTAGATTTGAACAACTAACTTGCTCCTTAAAAAGCAGGGGTGCAGAAATCAAAGGCCTGATTGTGCTGAATTCTTTGATCATTATTCAGACAAGTTCCCAGCATGCCGCAGTCCAAAGGAAAGAATCCAAACTCTGTATAAAAATCAGACTGAAAGACTTACTCAGCATCCTGCTCACATTTGTGTTGCTTGTATTCCTCATTTTAAAGTCTTTTGATAGCTCCTTTTACGCAACAATCTTAGGCTTCTGGGAATATTCTCAAAATATAGGAGGCACCTCTCTGGACTAATTGTAATGAAAAATGCTTTTCATGACTCTGTCCTGTCTTCAAGGAATCCTGGAAAAACCAGGGCTTTCAGCATAATTGAATCTTAGGGAAGAATTTTACAGAAGTGTGTTTTTTTCCTTTCTTCCTTCCTTCATCCTGTCTTTTGTGGTGGTGGTGGTGGTGGTGGTGGTGAAGCAGGAGAGGAGTTTTCGATGGTAGAGTAGGGGAAATTTTCAATTGAAACTGGCACTTGCTGTTCATCTACTCAAGACTGATGAAGATATCCACTCTTAGGGCAACAAGCAATGATTTATTTTATTTTATTTTATTTTATTTTATTTTATTTAGTTCTGTTTCAGCATCTAAGAGAGTGAGGGTGTGTTACAGCAATCTATTTGAAAGAATGTTCCTTAAATATTCCAATTCAAAAGACTCCATAGAACTGAGACACATATAAGAGCACCCAGGGAGCTCAAATCACAAAAGACAGGGCTTTTCTAAGAATATAAGAATTATATCTACCTTTTAGGTACAAAAGGTGGAATGGAAAGAGTATTTTTGGAGAAAATATCCCAGAATAATCTCAAAGCAGAACTCCTTGCTCAAGGTTATCTAGCTTTGACAAGTGCACTGGCAAAGAAGATATTCGGTCCTTGAGGTAAAGTTTACTTGGAAGGTTACGACAATGACGTCCACGCCTACAGCAATTCAGGTGACTCTGAGCCCAGGAGCAACCCTAGGACTGCGACAGAGAAAATACACTAGCCGGTCCGTCGCCCCTCCCCACTTCCATTCCTGGGGGCGACTGGAGTAGCTCTGGAGTCGCTGACGCCATCCCTTCCCGCCTCTGGCTCGCAGGGAGCATGCGCTTCCATCCTCACTTCCTCTCAAGGAGGGAGTGAGAATAAAGGCGACGCCCTAGCGGACCAGCTGCCCGCTCCGCGTCACAGGAACTTCAGCACCCACGGGACGGACAGCGCTCTCATCCACCTGAAGACCTCACTTCAGAGCGACCGGAGCCCTTTACTCCGGAGCTCGGCAGAGCTCTACCAGCGGTGGGTCCCGCCACTCGCCCTCCCTGCTCCCGCCCTCCTAGCTCTTCCTGTTTTTACTCCTCTTTTTCATTCATAACAAAAGCTACAGCTCTGGGAGCCCGGCGCCAGGCAGTTTCTGAAGCCAAGCATAGAAGAATGGGGTTCCTTTGGACTGGCACTTGGATTGTGGTGTTGGTGCTCCACAGTAGCCCAATTCAAGCTTTCCCCAAACCGGCAGGAAGCCAAGGTACGTGAACACTTTTCTTCCCACCTCGCTTTTATTTCACCACGGAAAGATAAAGCTTGGTATAATCCGAGAGCTGTAAATCACCTTGCTTCATTTTTTGATCAGATCATATTCGTGCACATCGACAGAGAAATCAGTTCTAATATAGAGACAGAAGACAGATTTTCTTCCCCCTTCACTTTTTAAATGGTAGAGCCATAACATGGATTGTTTTGAAAAATCTTGTTTTGAAATTGGGAGGGGTTGGCTGTTCTGCCTAATAAAGTGGCTTGGATTCCCCCACCCCCCAGTCGTCTTACAAGCTTCCTCAGATATTCTGTTCATAACATGTGCAGTGTATGAGGAAATAACTTTTAATGTGCCAATGATACCAATCCAAATTATGCTATAATTGAAAACAGCTGGTAAACCAAGTGTTAAAACTATATGTTAGAAAAAAGTGTAATTCTGTTAACTCAGGAAATACATCAGGATAATAAGCAAGGCAACACTGATAATCGTCGTTATTGTATAAACGTGATAACCTTTGTTAATATATATTTTCATTTCACAGTCATTCAAAAAATTTTCCTGATACTTTTCTTTTTTGAAGATTTTTATTTAAGGAGACATATTGTGTTTTTCCAATGCACAATTACATTTGCATTTATGTTTGTTTATTCTAGACAAACCCCTACATAATAGAGAATTAAGTGCAGAAAGACCTTTGAATGAGCAGGTAGGTCAAAAGTAAAATTGAAAATGCTATTCCATTTTATTTTAGTTATTATTATTTAATGTAATTATGCTCTAACTTTTTAGCCATTTTGAATTCATGAACTTCAACAGCTTAATAATAAACCAACTGAAATCATGATGGGAAATATAATTTTGATAATTTCTATGTCCTGACAGTTAAATATAGAGTTCTTTATAATACAAAGAGCTGACTGCATGATAACACAGTAAGCTCAACAGCACATCAACCTTATTGTAAAATGTCTTAATTTATCAGAGATTTATCTTTTTATCTTATTATCGGAGAAGGGAATTAATATTTATAGACCATCTACCCTTTCTTTTATCTCATTTAATCCTATGACAATGCTTTGAGATATAAATTATTATCTATATTTTACAAATTAGACAAGTTAAGCCCCATGGAGATTAAATCATTTAGCTGTCATATTTGGTAAGTGGTGGAGTCATGATTTAAAACCATGATTATCTCCTTTTTGTTTCACAGATTGCTGAAGCAGAAGCAGATAAGATTAAAAAAACATACCCTCCAGGTAATAAGAAATTACATTTATGTTAATTTAAATAATGTAGGCCATGAAAAGCTTAACTAAAATGGATGTGCTGGGCTTGGGGGCTTTTCTTCCAGAGAACAAGTCAGGTGAAAGCAATTATTCTTTTGTTGATAACTTGAACCTGCTAAAGGCCATAACAGACAAGGAAAAAAATGAGAAAGAAAGACAATCCGTAAAAAGCTCCCCAAATGATAATAAATTGAACATGGAAGATGTTGATTCAACCAAGAACCGAAGACTGATTGATGATTATGATTCTACTAAGAGTGGACTGGATCATAAATTCCAAGGTAAATGAAGAAAAAGAAATTTTGCTACCTATTTTCTCTAATTTAGAGTTTCCATTGTGGGTTTAGAGGAAGATACTTTTAAAAGTATCTCCTATACAGTCACAATCCTTTATTAGTTAGTTCAAAATAGAGATAAAGCCCAGAGTTACTAATAATGTGCAAAAGTCTAGGTCCACAGAAGCCCCAATTTTATTTTCTCTTTAGATTTTCCTTTTTTTTTTTTTTTTCTGGTGGTGCGGTGCCTGCGGGATGTAGAAGTTCCCAAACCAGGGATCGAACTTATGCCACAGCAATGAAAACGATCCTTTAATGCTAGGCCATCAGGGAACTCCACCTTAAAGTTTCCGTTACTGATACTTTGAAAATTTTAAATCTACTCTTTATGTTTTATGTTATTAAATTCATTTTAACATTCCATTTTAATTATAAGTTCAAAATATCATAATTCTCAGATAATAAAATCAACAAAATAACTCCCTCCCAAACTCCTTTTTCATTGTTCTCTTCCTAATTAAAACCTTTCTTCCTAGGTCATTCTAACCTTTCCCTGGCTTCATTTACCATCTATATCCTCATGTCTCATATCACTAGCCCAGAGTCCTTTGAAATACACACACACACACCCCTCTAACATTTTCCCTTGGAAGTCTCAGAAGCACCTCAAACTTAACATGTCCAAGATTAAACTCATTATTTCTGTACACCTTACAATTTAGCCCTCTTTTCTCTAGGAATGGCTCTACTATACATCCAATTGTGCAAGACAAATCTAAGAATCAAACTATTTCTTTTTTTCCTTACCTCTCAAATTCTAATCCTCCAGTCTTATCAGTTTTACCTTCTTTGTATCTCTCAATTTGTTTTTTTGTTTGTTTTTTTGGTTTTGCCCTATCCCTAATTACCTCCATCCTTTTCCAAGTTCCATTCATGTCTCACTTGAACTACAGCAAACTCTTCTAGTGGATCTTCCAGCATTCGTTCTGACCCTCTCCAACTTAGTCTTAATGTAGCAGCCAGAAATTATGAGTGATCTTTTCAACACATAAATATGAGCATGTCAATATCTTGTATAAAACCTGTCAATACAGTCCCATTTCTCTTGGGATAAAACCCAAAATCCTTAACACGGCTTTTATAGTCCTGTGTGGACTGTCTGCTTTTCTAGGTTCATCCAGTACACATGATCTAATAGAAACCTTGTTTATTTCCTTCATGGCACTCAATGCAGTTTGTCATGATATATTCCTGAGTATGACTACTTAAAATTTATCTTTTGCTCTTAAACTGAACTGAAAACTCCATGGGAATAGAGATATTGTAGTCCCAGTATCTGGATGCTCATTAATTTATTTCATGAATTGATAAATGAATAAATGAACAAATAAAAGAATACATGAAGGCATAGGTGAATTATTGTACCTAGGCATTGAGGTTGTCTAGGTGTGTTTTCCATTCTGAGGGCTGGTGCTTAGGAGTAACTATAGATTTTCTTATATGTTTTTTTCTCTCCTTTTTTTAGGGCTGGACCTGTGGCATATGGAAGTTCCCAGGCTATGGGTTGAATTGGAGCTGCAGCTGCCAGCCTATACCACAGCTGCAACAACACCAGATCCTTAACCCACTGAGTGAGGCCAGGGATCAAACTCACATCCAATGGATACTAGTTGGGTTCATTTCCACTCAGCTGCAATGGGAACTCTGATTCTCTTGTACATCTTTATGCTCTTCCATGGACCACAAGAGAATTGTACTGATTATCTCTGCCAGAAAACAACTGCCAATTAAATTTGACTCTTGGAGTTCCCATTGTGGCACTGTGGAAACGAATCTGACTAGGAACCATGAGGTTGCGGGTTCCATCCCTGGCCTTGCTCAGTGGGCTAAGGATCCGGCATTGCCATGAGCTGTGGTGCAGGTCACAGATGCAGCTCAGATCTGGTGTTGCTGTGGCTATGGCATAGGCCAGCAGCTGTAGCTCCCATTCACACTGTAGCCTGGGAACCTCCATATGCCACCAGTATGGACCTAAAAAAAAAAAGCAAATATAAATAAATAAAAAATAAATTTGACTCTTATAGGCTAGCATAGCCCAAGGAGAGTTCAAAAATGTGTGGTGAACATATGAGGTGGGGAGATGGTCTATATTTTGACATATTTCATATTGTATACTACTCAGGGAAACTTTTTAAATTGTACCATTTTAACCTAAAGTATTGGGGCTAGAAACAAATAGGCACTTGGTATAGCTGCATATAAAACAGATTCAACCACTTTGATTGAACTGACCATTTGATTTAATAATAGTCTAATGTTTGACTGCATTTTTTGGTCCAATGGGTTATACATAGAGGCAGATCTGTCTGTGATCTGATCACTAACTTGAGCAACTTATTTTTAAATTATTCAGCATCTTGTTAACATTCCAAATAAGTTCAGAACTATCAGGTGCTAGTCCTGATGGCTCTAGGTTTACCGTAAGTCCACTTGAGTAAACAGAAAAGACTCTTAGAATGATTTATTTGAGTGGATTGCTGATCTCTCATATCCTGGTAATCCTGGAACAAGAAGGTTTAGGACCACCCAGGTGACTAGAACCTCAGAGGCATGTAGATTTACATCCCAGAAGGGAGGGTGAGGAGGCCTGACTTCTGCAGGCACTTTTACATTTTTAGGATACCTCTACATGGGCTTGTGCTGTAGGACCCATCAATCCTCCGTCTCAGTGTTTTCTATAGTATGTGTGATTCATGATTTTTCTAAATTTCTTTTAGGAAATAGTGTTTTAGGATTCCTGTGTACATTCACCAAAGAAATATTCATTGAACAATTACTATGTATCAGGTTATGAGTTAGACAGTAAGCTCTGTGCAGTTAGAGACCATGCCTAAATTATTCATCACTCTATTTTCAGTCCTGGCCCCTATTAAGACTTGAATACAAATGTATTGAACAAATGAATGTCGAGTGCAGTATTAAAGGCTGGAGATTCAAAACATAACTGGGCAGATTGTGACTTGGAACAGGGCCCTTTTACATCCACTTAAAATGTTGTAGCTGCTTTCAAAAGTTATAAATGTTGAACTCGTGTTTGAGGTCTATGTAGGAGGGTGAAATACCCCTTCATGAACAGTAGAGGAGTCATTCTGAGTAGTTCTGCCCATTCTAGAGGAGCAGAAAGAAACCACTGAAAGATAAGGATTAGTCCCCAAGTGCCCGTAGCTCTGCTCAGGGAAGCCTAAGTTCCCGGCTCAAGAGAATACAGCAGAGCAATGGAGGAAAGAAGCCACTTCTTCAGAGTGTTGCTCATGTTCTTCATGTTGTGAAGTAAATGAACTGAAAAACTGTCATCTCAGTTATTTTCCAGCTTCAGCAAGACAACCACTGTTCTTCCTTTTTCTCATCCCAAGGGATAAGTGGGAGCGGAAATAAATTATTCCGCTTCTGCATTGCCGGGCAGTTTCTGCACCATGTATTCCCAAGAGTCTGACTTGTAACCCACAAATGGAAAAATCAGACCTAAGTGATAGTCTCTGCTCCTGAAAAACTGGATGATGAACCCAATTTTCAGTCCACCAGGAGGGGAACTGATTTTAAAGAGTTTTTCAAAGGGACTTTTCTGCCCATTAGTCAGTCTGGTACACAGGGTCCAAAGGGTTCAGAGCTCATGGGTTGGACAACAACTCAGCAATAATATACTGTCTGAAAACTTCTATCCCTCTGTGTATAATCACCCTGTTCATTTCCCTAAGCTTCTTTTCAAACGGCAAAATGACATTCTGCCTGAGACTGTGTATACTTCCATCTTCATAGAGTCTTGGAAAAAGCTATAAATTCCTGGGAGCTATGAAAGAAAAGGGCACAATCACAATAGACATGTATGTGCACTAGGCTTTTCTTTCCTTGAGTGAATATGATCAGAATTATCTGGGCAGAATTTTGCTAGGGATTCATTATCTATTTTCTCTAGAAGATAATTGCATTCCTTTATTTCTGGTACAAATCTACTGTCCATAATAATAAAACTACATTAACTTTCATATAATACTTTGCAATTTAAAAGGTGCTTTTAGGAGTTCTGCTGTGGCGCAGTGGGTTAAGAATCCAACTGTGGCAGCTGGGGTTGCTGCAGAGGCGCGGGTTCTGTTCCCCAACAGGGTAGTATGTTAAAGGATCCGGCGAAGGTTACTATACCTTGGCGTAGGTCACAGCTGTGTCTTGGCTTCAGTCCCTGGCCTGGGAATTTCCATATACTGCAGGTGCAGCCATTAAAAAAAAAGTGTTCTTTTACATCTTACTTTGTCTGATAACATGAAATAGATACTCTTATTACCTTCCTTTACAGTGGTCCAAGGATATATAGCTAACAAGAGGATCACTGGAGCTAAATTTCTGATCTTTCCAAGCTGCCTAGAGGTGGCAAGCAGAAACAAGTGCCTTGTAAACTTGCTCATATGAATATACCATTCTGTGAGGTATAGATTGGAAAAGACCAAGTGATTCCTGGGAGTGCTCAGTGAACATGGTGTTAATGCTTCTTGCCACCAACCCTACTGTGTCCTTCCTTTCCCTCAGGATGGGCCCTTGCTTTAGTCTGAAGGAATGCTGCCAAATGTATTCCCAGGAAAGCCAAGGATACATATCCCCAAGCTTCTCTGCAGAGATTTACATAGATTTACACATTGCTTTTGTGCAAATCTGGCGTCACATTTTCAAAGTTTAAATTCCAGGCACATTAAATAAGTTCCTTATTGCCTGGAGAAAGAGGCTTATCACATTAAGCTACCTTATACAAAGTTGCTTTGACACATGTTTACTTACAAGTAAACAGTTATTCCAGGTAAGTCATAAACTCTTCAGTACATACTCTCTGAGGCTGGTTGTGAGGCGGGTATCCACATCCTCAGCCCAAGAATTTGCCTACAAAGGGAGACCAGGTGCCAGTAATACCAATCTATTCCTTGTGGGGAAACAGAATATCAAATTATATAATATATAGAAATGTGCTTTGAACAACATGGCACGCTATCTAACAGTATTGTACTTTTGGTATTATTAGTATTAAAAATAGAGAGGCCTTTTGTGTTTTCTTTAGATCCTCCTCTTATAATTACCGAAGAAGCTTTCAGAATTTCCACTATCATCTTAGGTTCTTAACTTGAAGTCAATTTTTATTTCAAACCAAGAGTTTGTGTGAATCAAACACTACCTTAAATACATTCCAAACATATCTGAGTATACAAGATATAGATTATAAATCTAATACAATCTGAGAAATTGGTCTGGGATCACCATGATGTGAAATTGTGATTGCTCTGTCCAGATGATCCAGATGGCCTTCATCAGCTAGATGGAACTCCTCTAACTGCTGAAGACATTGTTCAAAAAATTGCTACCCGGATTTATGAGGAAAATGACAGAGGAGTATTTGACAAGATCGTTTCTAAACTGCTGAATCTTGGCCTGGTAAGCCATATGGTTAAGAATAATCTAAACATTTAGTACAGTTTGGAATACACTAAGAAGCCAAGCTACTTCATGCAAATAGCCAAGGGTTTAAAATGCATCTACTTTATACCAGTCACCATACTTTTTGAGAACAAGTAAGGCACCATTCTTTCCCTCTCAGAATTTATAGTTTATCAGAGGCACTAGACAAGTACACATGTGCTCATAATACAAATTGCATAAGAACCATCCAAGCTGTTCAACATGCCAGAGGATAGATTATATCCAGTTAGGCAATAAGAAACAGCTTCATAGGAGGAGGGGTCTGAAGTGAGCTTAGAAGGATGGTTAGGCTTTAATTAGAAGTAAAAGAAATGTGTGAGGTAAGAAGGCAATAAGATATGCAAAGCCATACAAATGATTGGGAAGCTCTGAGCAGTCCAATCTGACCCTGCCCCAGCCTGGCTCCCCGTCCATAACACAGCCCTGAAAGGTTTTAGGAGGGTGCTAAATCTGCAGATTACAAAGGTTACCTACTTGTAGCTGAGAGTTGAGAAACTCTCAAGTTGTTTCTCAAAGTAAGTATTCTTTGGGTTCCAACAGACAGGACTGATGGCATGTACAATGGGCCCAAGACACTTCTTCCCAGAGTTCTAGGAAGTCACTGTGACAGCCAGAATGTAGTAGAGGCAGAAGCAAGGGCTGTCAAGAAGAGGGACCAGAACAATCTCTTGTCTTCTAAAAATGTATGTTCAACTAAGGAGTTTAGAACTTTTGAGATCACAAAAATGGGAAAAACAGTTATATATGTTTTGACTCTTTATCACAGATCACAGAAAGCCAGGCACACACACTGGAAGATGAAGTTGCGGAGGTTTTACAAAAATTAATCTCTAAAGAAGCCAACAATTATGAAGAACTCAGTAAACCAACAAGCAGGACTGAGAGTCAGGCTGGCAACATACCGGAGAAAGTGGTATGTCTATTTGAATGTATATGCATATGTTATGTATGTATCTCTATGTGTTTACCTGGGTGCATGTGCATTCTTACATTTGCATATAATTAATACAATCTGTGTATAATTAATACTTCAGCTGGGGAGTTCCCACTGTGGCTCAGCGGAAACGAATCTGACTAGTAACCATGAAGACGCAGGTTTTTTTTGTTGTTGTTGTTGTTGTTGTTGTTGCTATTTCTTGGGCTGCTCCCGCGGCATATGGAGGTTCCCAGGCTAGGGGTCTAATCGGAGCTGGAGCCACCAGTCTACGCCAGAGCCACAGCAACGCGGGATCCGAGCCGCGTCTGCAACCTACACCACAGCTCACGGCAACGCCGGATCGTTAACCCACTGAGCAAGGGCAGGGACCGAACCCGCAACCTCATGGTTCCTAGTCGGATTCGTCAACCACTGCGCCACAACGGGAACTCCCGAAGATGCAGGTTTGATCCCTGGCCTCGCTCAGTGGGTTAAGGATCTGGCGTTGCCATGAGCTGTGGTGTAGGTTGCAGACGTGGCTCAGATCCCATGTTGCTGTGTATGGCTGTGGTGTAGGCTGGCAGCTGTAGCTCCAATTTGACCCCTAGCCTGGGACCTTCCATATGCCATGGGTGTGGCCCTAAAAAGAACAACAAAAAAACTTCAATTGGTATCAAAGAAGATTTAGGGTATGTGACATTTTTGACCTACTTAAAATATATTTTAATGAAATACCAATAAGTTCAAAGATATAAATGAACTTCGCTTTGAAAAGAATATAAATCTGCATGTTATATTATATCACATAGTAAAGATTATGTATTATATCCTAGAATAAAACAGCACATAATACTATGTGAAATGGTTATTTCACATGACAGTTTGTATAATCCCAGTGCACTGGAGCCAGATATTTTACAGCTGTTATGGTATCCAACTTCTGTTCACAGTAGAGGTCACCATCTGCTCCCAAACCGCCCCCAGAAGAAATCTGGGCTGACTTGATGCCTTGCCATATCAGCCTTTATATTCCTCAGACCTCTGTGCCAGATGCAGCCTCTCTGTCTGCCTTGGGCTCTTCTATCTGCTCCTTCCTCTTCTCATTGGCTCAGGAGCTGCCATCGTCTACTTAGACTTGTCATTCATTTGTCCTTCTTCTTGCTGAACTCCTCGCCTCTTCATCTTTTCTTTGGCCTCAGCCAAGCTACTGAAATCATTCTCTCCTCTTTGAATTCTTTTAAAATATCTCAATGGCACAGATAATAGGAGGATATCAAACTCCTCACTACTTCTTTCACTTTCTCCAGCAGAGTACCCACACCCCAAGGTTCCTCATCCCGTCCAATATCCTATCCTAAATCCAAGGAAAAAGAGAATATAGACCTACGGGTCTATTTTAATGGAGGCTAGAAAACAAATTGGTATGAATTGTTTTGTGTTTTGACAAGATAGCCTAAGAGCTCTCCTTTGCTGTCCCTACTTCTAATCCCCACTCCCTGCCATCTTTCAAAACAGCTTTTGAAGATCCACCCCCATAAAAAAATCTTTATCAAAGAACTTAGGACTTTCACTCAAGCTTACTAGTCTTAACTAAACCTGAAATAGTAATTTTTGTGGTCCTTCACTTCCATCATGTACTCCCTCCTTCCCATCTCTAAAATGTCCAGAGCTTGACCTGTTCACTCATGTTAGCTAAAAGCCTCAATACAAATGAAATATTCTTTCAATAAATACTTATTGAGGTACCACTGATGTACCAAGCACTGGGGTACTTATATCATTTAAAAAGATATACTCCTGGGCAATTATGTAGCACTGGGGTACTTATATCATTTAAAAAGATATAATCCTTCTCTCATGAGGTAAGTTCTAATGGAAGAGGTAGATGGCCTTCACATAGTCACTTGATTGATTGATTGATTGATTGATTGCTTTTTAGGGCCTCACCCACAGCACATGAAAGTTCCCAGGCTAGGGGTCGAATGTGAACTACAGCTGCTGACCTATACCACAGCCACAGCAACACCAGATCCAGGCCACATCTGCGACCTACACCACAGCTCAAGGCACCGCCAGATCCCAACCCACTGAGAGAGGTCAGGGATCAAACCTGCATTCTCATGGATACTAGTCAGATTCATTTCTGCTGCACCACCACAAGAACCCCTCAGATGGTCACGTATTTTAATTGAAACTACATTAAATGCGCTGAGGAAAGAAACACAGTTGCATGAGACCTCATAAAAAATGAACCTGTCCATCCTAGACTTAGACTTGGGGAAGTCTTCCTGGAGGAAGGGACCTGTGCCAAACACTGAAGCTGAATAGGAGTTAACCTGAGAACATGAGGGAAATTTTCGAAAAGGATGTGTGGAGTACTCAAGGAACTAAAACAAGGACAGTGAGGCTGCCACATAGAGAGAGAGATGAGACTGAGGAGGATGCAGGCCAGACCAGGCAAGAACTTGTTAGCCATATGCAGATTCTGATTTTTATCATAACAGCAATTGGAAGACACTGAGGGATTTTTAAGCAAAGGAGTTACATGATCATATTTTTTAAAAAACTCTGGCTACAATGTGGAACACGCAGAGTTGGGAATAGATTAGAAGGTGGGTGGTGTACCAGTTAGAAAGCAAGAAGTGTACCAGTTAGAAAGCAAGAAGTGAAGATAGCTTCACTAGAATGTGATAGTGGAGAAAGAGAGGAATATACAAATTTGGGATAAATTTAGGAAGTATGGCAAATAAGGCTACTGATAGAGTGAATGCAGGCAAATGAAGAAAAAAGAGGCAAGAAATACTCTTGCATTTTTTTCTCTATTTCACTAAATGGAAAGCAGATCATTAAGATAGGGAACACTGGACACATATCAGGTCTAGGAAAAAAGACAGATAGTTTTTGGGTTTGGCATATATACACACTAAATATAGGACAGCAGGTCAATGGGGACCTGCTGTATAGCACGGAGAACTCTACCCAATATTCTGTGATAACCTATATGGGAAAAGAATCTGAATAAGAATGGATATGGTTATGTGTATAACTGAATCACTTTGCTGTACAACAGAAATTATCACAACATTGTGATCAAATGTACTTCAAACTTTAAAAATGAAAATAAAATGTCACTCAGAAATACCCCCCCACAAAAGGAGTTCCCATCATGGCACAGCAGAAATGAATCCAATTAGGAATGATGAAGTTGTGGGTTTGATCCCTGGCCTCACTCAGTGGTTAAGGATCCGGCGTTGCCATGAGCTATGGTGTAGGTCGCAGATGTGGCTTGGATCTGATGTTGCTGTGGCTGTGGTGTAGGCTGGCAGCTGCAGCTCTGATTCTACCCCTAGCCTGGGAACCTCCATATGCCATGGGTGTGGCCCTAAAAAAGCAAAACAAAAACAAAAACAAACCCAGAGTGTGACTGCTCTGCTAGTGTTAATACATCGTGGTTGGCTTTCCTGTATCTTGGTACCATACCTCTTGGTAGATTCTGTAAACTCAAAGCTCTCCTTCTTGGTGAAAGGCAATTTGATAAAGAGACACTAGTGAGAACTGCTGGAGGGGAACTTGTCCAAAGCAGGAATCTAGAAATTTCCTGTCTATCGTCCCCTGGGCAGGAGCAAAGGTCCTCAGGTAAAGCACCTACCTGTAAGTTCCAATGACCTTCCTGTGTGATTAGAGGCCCACATGCCTGGAAAAGAGTTTGATCCTGCAGGAGCTTGCCAAGGAGGAGGTTTTCTTGCACATCACATTCAAGGGCATAACAGAGGAAAGAATCAGGCTGGAATGTCATTAGTCCTAACAAAATGTTTATTCTGTATTGATTTTCCTCCCCACTGGAGACTCCAATGGCAGCAAGTCAAGATGGTCTTACTAATGGAGAAAATGATGAAACAGTATCTAACACCTTAACCTTGACGAATGGCTTGGAAAGGAGAACAAAAACCTACAGTGAAGAAGACTTTGAGGAACTCCAATTCTTCCCAAATTTCTATGCACTACTGAAAAGTATTGATTCAGGTAAACAGTGTTTTCTGACCATGTGGAATGGAAATAGTAATTCCAGGAATTGTGTGGGTGGGTTTTCTTTTCTTCCTGTTTTCAGTTTCTAAATTCAATTCTCAATGACATATGTTACGACTTTGGGGAAAATAGTTCACATTGATTCTCTTCAAAGAGGTGTACATGTCATGGAAATATTTAGGAAAGGATAATCAGGAAAGGTGGAATTTCTGGATAATTTTATCTTCATGTTAACAGATAGCTCGTTTATTTGTTCAGTAAACAGTTACTGAACAGGTGCTGTGTTCAGGATATAGGAGTCAACCTTGTACCGATGTAGAAATGAATCAGAGAGTGTCACTGGCCTGACCCAGTTCAACTTTTTCTTTTCCTTTTTGTCTTTTTAGGGCCGCACCCAGGGCTTATGGAAGTTCCTAGGTTAGGGGTCAAATTGGAGCTGTAGCCACCAGCCTACACCACAGCCACAGCAACTTGGGATCTGAGCCACATCTGCAAACTACACCTTAGCTCACAGCAACGCCAGATCCTTTAACCCACTGAATGAAGCCAGGAATCAAACCCACATCCTCATGAATACCAGTCAGGTTCATTATCCCTGAGCCACAATGGGGACTCCTCGGACTCAACTTTTATTGCAAATATTTCTTTTTAAAAGCTTTGTTGTTCTCTCTTAATAGAAACAGTATGTGGAACATAACTGATCATTTTGAAATGGTTCAGAATTTTACTTTTTAGAAGTCTTCAACTTCAGTCTTCAAATAAGTTGAGGTGAACTAAACATTGCACTAATGAACATCAGGAGCTCAACATACTCTTGGGAAATGATTTGCTTTTGGAAAAAACAAAGCCCTTAATGCATTTATCTCTTTTCTTTCATGTGTGCACCAAAATAAGCTGTCTGAAAGTTCCATTTCATGCTTATTTTTGGTTACGCTGCAAGGAACATAATAATATGCACATTTTTCTGTTGTCATTATTGTCCAGACAAATGCCTTGTGCTGCCTTATGCCTTTTCTTCTTCCTGTTTAAAGATTCCTCCTCAGATCGAACATTTGTAGTATGCATTTCTGTAGTTGTAACATATTTCCCCAAGAAGTTTCCCTGAAGTGAGCTTTCGGTTTTGGAGAACATCCTTTTGTCCTTCAATCTCAGACATTGGCCAAATGGCACCTGCCCCTCTGCTGGTGTCTGCAGGGCTGGTACAACTTGAGGGTCCATTCTGGGCCATCTTGTCCCATTGGTTGGCAGATACCGAGCTTAGAATATCTGTCATCCTGGTGAGTCACTTCTTGTCAGTGAAGTATATCAGCATGATACCAAATATTTATATGAATGTGACCTTGAGCAAGTAATGTGATTGCTGAAGTTATTATTTACCTGCCCCTTTCCAGGATTTCTCTCCCCTGCCTCTTATCCCTCCCTCCCTTCTTCCACCTTTGTGACTTTTATGTACTTTTAAGATTGTAAAGATCTTACATAAGATTTAATGTAACCATTAAAGAATATTCTTTAATTTTTTGTGTTTTTATCTTTTAGTTTCCTTGACCCCATTTATTATTGCATTTATTTTTCTAGATTTTTAATTTAAATACTTATGCTGAGGTCTTTCTCACTCAAGGTCTGACCAGTTGAGAAAAAACAAAGTAAGCAGAAAATCAAAACATCTCTGATATTGATCCAGACTAGGTTATAGAATGTAGCTTAGTGTGAGAGTCAGCAGTAGGCTTGCCCACTCCCTTCCCCTCAGTCTAGCCCTTCACACAGCCAGCCCTGGAATAGTTTGAGTCTGCAGAGGAGGCACTTTTTTCAGGTCCCTGCCTTCCACTATTCCAGGAAAGTGGAAAGAAGAGAGATTCCAAGTCTGCATCTTTCAAGAAATGTAGACTAATGGCTTCTGCCTACCAACCTCATCTGTGGGGAAGATGAAGGATGAGGGGAAAGGCTAAGAGTACTTTATGAAAACCCTGCATAGCAGCTAAAAGAATAGGGAAGCTGTCCTCTAGCAACTTAGTTTTTCTATTCTTCAAAAATGGAAATAGATTTTTTCTGATTTGAGAATTAGCACAACTACTGAACTACTATGGAATCATTGGCCATCTTGTTCTACCAAGATATAGAACAGTGTGTCAAATAAGAAGCGGTTCCAAGAAACTGTTAGGTGGTTGCCTTACAGGAGGTAGGAATTGAGGGGAGGGCAAGGAAGAAAATATTGCTTTCACTATTTACTTTTGTACCACTGGAATATTTTTACTATATGCATATATTCTTTCAAATGAAATGAAGTTTAGAAAGCAGTATGGGAGTTCCCATCATGGCTCAGTGGTAACAAACCTGACTAACGGGTTCCGTGAGAAAGCAGATTCGATTTCTGGCCTTGCTCAGTGGGTGAAGCATCCGAGGTTGTTGTGAGCTGTGGTGTGGGTTGTAGATGCAGCTCAGATCTGGCATTGCTGTGGCTGAGGTGTAGGCCAGCATCTACAGCTCTGATTCAACCCCTAGCCTGGGAAGTTCCAAATGCTGTGGGTATGGCCCTAAAAAGACAAAAAAAAAAAAAAAAAAGCAATATGTACTACTGTTAAAAATCAACCTTGCCTTTAAAAAAATAAAGATACATGTGTGTTCCTCTTTCAAATATTAAATGTAATAAATGAAAACAGGTCGTTCTTGCCCTCAAAAACATGCGACTTGAGTAGAGAAATGTTGTTGGGTTACGAACCTTCTTACTTTCCTTTTCAGCTCATATTATCTCAAGTTGCAAACTGTCTCTATCATCTACCCTATCAATAACATATTTTAGGGGAGTTCCCATCATGGTGCAGTGGAAACTAATCCAACTAGGAACCATGAGGTGTCGAGTTTGATCCCTGGCCTTGCTCAGTGGGTTAAGAATCCAGCGTTGCCATGAGCTGTGGTATAATAGGTCTCAGATAAGGCTTGGATCTGATGTTGCTGTGGCTGGGGCATAGGCTGGCAGCTACAGCTCCGATTAGACTCCCTAGCCTGGGAACCTCCATATGCCTCAGGTGTATCCCTAAAAAGCAAAAATAAAATATAAAATAAATAACATTTTAGATTAAGGTAAGCCCTTTTGGAGAAGTTATAATTACCCATTTCTGGAAAAGTTCACTTATAACTATACCTGTGTTCCCAATCAAGTCTAAGCCTTTTTGTGAATTCCAAATATATATGTTTTTTTCATGGCCACACCCTGCGGTATATGGAGGTTCCCAGGCTAGGGGTCCAATCGGAGCTACAGCCGCCGGCCTACACTACAGCCACAGCAACACAGGATCTGAGCCGCATCTGCAACCTACACCACGGCTCATGATAAAGCTGGATCCTTAACCCACTGAGGGAGGCCAGGGATCGAATCCACATTTTCATGGATACTAGTCAGATTTGTTTCTGCTGAGCCATGATGGGAATTCCCCGAATTCAATATATTT
Source organism: Phacochoerus africanus (assembly GCF_016906955.1). Classification (NCBI taxonomy): domain Eukaryota; kingdom Metazoa; phylum Chordata; class Mammalia; order Artiodactyla; family Suidae; genus Phacochoerus; species Phacochoerus africanus. Next base: position 122,022,595 of record NC_062545.1, on the reverse strand, counting down.
TAGCTATAAATGGTTTAGCTATAATTGTAGGGAGAAATATTTCAGTAAGATGCTGTACTTCAGAAATGTACATTGAAAGATGGAATTATACTCCACTATGTTTTTTTAATTATTTTGTCCTTTTATATAGAAAAAGAGGTAAAAGAGAAAGAAACCCTGATTACTATCATGAAAACGTTGATTGACTTTGTGAAGATGATGGTAAAGTATGGCACAATATCACCAGAAGAAGGTGTTTCCTACCTTGGTGAGAGTCTTATTTCTTTTGTTTTCACTGTAGTTAGTTTTCATTGTCTGAAATGAATTAGAGATTTGGCAATAATTATTTTACTAATTAGATCATTTATGTCAAAGTAGCCTGAATCATCTGTGTAACCAGAATTGCCAAGCTTGATAATGCATAAAAATAAAATTAACCTGATGTTTCCAATTCTTTATCTTTATAAATCCGTTGATTCCTTGAACTTTATAGGTAAGCTTGAACAATCTTTGATTCTGCATGTAGGTTGTTAAAAGAAGAAAAGCCTTTTGTTTTCCTGCTTGGTTTAGCTAATCAATAAATACCATTCATCTCAGCTCTCCTTTGGGCAAGATGAAGTCATGGCTCCTTACTCTAGTCATTGATGGGGGAGTGAGAATTAAACAAAAAAGAAAATCTCATAGGACAGAGTAATCCAGAATTATTATGTATGTACTCCATTTTTTTCCCTACATGAAAAATAGTTTTACAGTTTTTTTTCTGATTATAAAAGAACATTTTTTTAAAAAAAAATCATTCGATGCAAAGAGATGTTAAAAAGGCAGTGAAAAGATGCTCATAATACTAATACCATATTACATTCTGATTTACAGATTTTCAGATATTTTTCTCTGTGTTTATATGCATACACGCATACCTATGTCTTTCTTAAAATCTTATTTAGCAAAAATGGGCTCAAGTTACATGCCATGCTATGTGGCCTACTTGACTCACTTAATAGTAGATCAAAAACATTTTTTTAAATCAATCGTCATTTCATAATAATACCCAGTGACTCTGAAATTTCACACTTAAGGCATTTATCTTATGGAAATAAATTAGAGATACCACAAAGGCTTATTTGCAAGCCAGGTATTTCCACTATTATTTATAAATGTGCTGTCCAGGGTGGTAGTCACCTGTTGCAATTTAAAAATAATTAAAATAAAGCAAAATTAAAAAATCTAGTTTCTCAGTTGCTCTAGGCATATTTCAAGTGCTCAGTTGCCCCAAGTACCTGGTGGCTACCATATTGAACAGCACAGAATTGAGTATTTCCATCATTGCAGAAAGTTCTATTGGATAGCATTGGTTTATAGAAACAAAACAATTGAAATGACCTAGCTGCCCCATAAGAGGAGGCTATGTAAATTATTTATTCTTTTTTGTATTCTTTTTAAATTTTTCAATTTAATTTTTTGTTTTATATTGGAGTGTAGTTTTTTTAAAAAAATGTGTGCCACGCCCAAGGCATTTGGAAATTCCCAGGCCAGGGATCAAGCCCACACCACAGCAACAACCCAAGCTGCTGCAATGACAACATCAGATCCTTAACCTGCTGCACCACAAGAGAACTCCTATATTGGAGTATAGCTGATTTACAGTGTTGTCTTAGTAATAGGTGTACAAAAAGTGATTCAGTTATACATATACCCCTATCCATTCTTTTTCAGATTCTTTTCCCATATAAATTATTACAGAATATTGAGTAGAGTTCCCTATGGTATACAGAAGCTCCTTGTTGATTATCCATTTTATATATAGTAGTGTGTATATGTCAGTCTCAAATTCCTATTTTATTCCTCTCCACTACCTTTCCTCTTTGGTATCCATAAGTTTGTTTTCAAAGTCTGTGAATCTGCTTCTATTTTGTAAATGGGTTCATTTGTATCATAAGGATTCTACATCTACCTGATATCATGTAATATTTGTCTTTTTCTGTCTGACTTACTTCACTTAGTATGGTAATCTCTAGATCCATCCATGTTGCTGCAAATGGCATTATTTAATTATTGTTTATGGCTGAGTAATATTCCATTGAATAAATGTACATCTTCTTTATCCATTCATCTGTCATTGAACAAGTAGGTTGCATCTATATCTTGGCTATTATAAATATTGCTGCAATGAACATTGGGATGTATGTATTTTTTCAAATTATAGTTTTCTCCAGATATACAAGAGGGATTGCTATTGCTCTATTCTTTTTTTTTTTTATGTCTTTTGCCTTTTTTTTTTTAAGGGCCGCACCCATGGCATATGGAGGTTCCCAGGCTAGGGGTCTAATCAGAGCTGTAGCTGCTGGCCTACACCACAGACACAGCAACACAGGATCCGAGCTGTGTCTGCAACCTACACTACAGCTCATGGCAATGCCAGATCCTTAACCCACTGAGCGAGGCCAGGAATTGAACCCACCACCCCATGGTTCCTAATCGGATTCATTTCCAATGTGCCACAACAGGAACTCCTATTGTTCTATTCTTAGTCTTTTTTTTTTTTTTTTTCTTTTTAAGGCTGTACCTGCAGCATACGAAAGTTCCTGGGCTAGGGGTCAAATGAGAGCTGCAGTTGCCAGCCTACACCACAGCCACAGCAATGCCAGATCCAAGCCCACATTCATGACCTATACCACAGCTTGCAGCAATGCTGAATCCTAAACTCACTGGCCAAGACCAGGGATTGAACCTGCATCCTCATGCATACCATGTCAGGTTCTTAACCCACTGAGTCACAACAGGAACTCCTATTCTTACTCTTTTGAGGAACCTCCATACATTTCTCCATAGTGGTGACACCAATCTACATTGCCACCAACAGTGTAGGAGGGTTCCCTTTACTCCACACCCTAATATTTATCATTTGTAGACTTTTTAATGGTGGCCATTATGAGTGGTGTGAGGTGGTACCTCATTGTAGTTTTGATTTGCCTTTTTCTAATCATGAGCATTTTTTTCATGGGCCTATTGGCCATCTGTATGTATTCTTTTTTTTTTTTTTGTCTCTTTGCTATTTCTTGGGCCACTCCCGCGGCATATGGAGGTTCCCAGGCTAGGGGTCAAATCGGAGCTGGAGCCACCAGTCTACGCCAGAGCCACAGCAACGTGGGATCCGAGCCGCGTCTGCAACCTATACCACAGCTCACGGCAACGCCGGATCGTTAACCCACTGAGCAAGGGCAGGGACCGAACCTGCATCCTCATGGATACTAGTCAGATTCATTTCTGCTGAGCCACAACGGGAACTCCTGTATGTATTCTTTAGAGAAATGTCTATGTAGGTCTTCTGCCCATTTTTCAATTGGGTTATTTGTTTTTGTTATTGAGTTATATGAGCTGTTTGTATGTTTTGGAAATTATGCCCTTGTTGATCACATCATTTGCAAATATTTTTTCCCATTTTGTGAGTTGTGTTTTCATTTTGTTTATGGTTTCTTATGCTGTACGAAAGCCTGTAGGTTTGATTAGGTCCCATTTGTTTATTTTTGCTTTTATTTCTATTGCCTTGAGAGACTGACCTAGGAAAACGTTGGTATGATTTATGACAGAGAATGTTTTGCCTATGTTCTCTTCAAGGAGTTTTATGGTGTCATGTCTTATATTTAAGTCTTCAAGCCATTTTGAGTTAATTTTTGTGTATGGTATGAGGCTGTGTTCTAACTTTATTGTTTTATATGCAGCTGTCCAACTTTTCCAATACCACTTGCTAAAGACACTATCTTTTCCCTGTATATTCTTGCCTCCTTTGTGGAAGATTAATTGTCCACAATGTGTGGGTTTATTTCTGGGCTCTCTATTCTGTTCCATTGATCCATATATCTGTTTTTGTGCCAATACTGTGCTGTTTTTATTACTGTAGGCTTGTAATATTGTCTGAAGTCTGGGAGGGTTATGCCTCTAGCTTTGTTCTTTTCCTTCAGATTGCTTTGGCAATTCTGGGTCTTTTATGTTTTCACATAAATTTTAAGATTATTTGTCCTAGTTCTGTGAATGATGTCATGGGTAATTTGATAGGGATCACGTTAAATTTGTGGATTGCTTTGGGTGGTATGGCCATTTTAACAATATTAATTCTTCCAATCCAAGACATGGGATATTTTTCCATTTCTTTGAATCATCTTTAGTTTCCTTTATTAATGTAAATTATTCTTATGATAGGCTAAAATTTTAATGTTTATGTTTTTAATAATGTTTAATATAATTATTAATAAATACTGTAAAGACTAATGACATGGGGATATGCTGTTGAATGCTTAAAGCCATTTAGAATATGACCTTAATTTTGGTGCTAAAAAATGGATAAACATATAGAAAGTTGGAAAGAAATATAGCAAAATATTATCTGGGCATAATAAATGTTATAGTTTCTTTATGATTTTCTGTTCATTTTCATATATGTGTATATTATATATATATATATAATTTTAAAATCATGCAATCAGTTGTATGCAAAGAATGTTTCTGTAAAAGCACATTAGCTTTTGACTTGCACTGCCGTGGAGGTCCATCCTCAGGCCCCCAAGGGATCAGGGCAACATGGGTATACTAGAGAGTATTAACTAGCCTCCTCACCTCAGATCTCAGCAAGTGACAAACAATGACAAAGACAGTGATTTACTTTTCTGTTCTGGCCCCAACAGTGTAGGGTGACTATAAAGTTTGCCAGCTATGGTCACTATCTTAAAGGTGAAAGCAGAATATGTCACACAATAGAATGATTTTCTTCTCAAAATAGGAATGGGATGGGGTAGAAGGAAGAGTTTTCTTGGAGAAAAAAATAATACAAAGTAACAATGGAATCTTTATAGGCTAATTGCAAAGAAATGCTTGTTTGCAAATAGCAAAAAAGCCCTGTCCTATTAGGGAGATGGATTTGTGGCTAGTCAAATAACATGAACACCGAGAATGTGGATTCTAATTCATTAACTACCTGGAGGTGGTCACAGTCTAGGTTCCTGTCTGGTAACACCTATGAGATGTTACTCCAAAGAGCAGAATTAGGACAAAGTCAAGGATACAGATTTCTGCCTAATATGAGCAGAGAAATTCTTACCCTTAAGATACCTAACATGGTAGAGGCGTTAGCTAACACTATGGTGGTAATCATATTGCAGACTATATCAAATCAACACTTTATATACCTTAAACTTACACAACATTCTATCTCAATGAAAAAAAAATTTAAGGAAGTTCTCTTGGGAAGCAGTGGATTAAGGATCTTGTGTTGCTGCGGCTGTGGCACAGACTGAAAACACAGCATGGGTTTGATCCCTGGCCCGAAAACTTCTGCATGCCACAGGTGTGGCCAAAAAAAAAAAAAATTAAGATTAACAATAGACCTGGCTGCCTCGTGAATGGGTGAGGACCCCAAATGACAGAAATCTGACTGTTTGGCTTAAGTGAAAAGGGAATTTCCTTATGCAAATGAAAAGTTCAGGAGCAGCGGTAGTCTGGCTTCAGGTTTGTGAAGCCTCCCAATAGTGTAAGGAATTCATCCTTCCCCATCTCACTGACTTTCTGTATATTGATATTGTATATATTGTATAGGTTGTATACATTGTATTGTATATATTGTGTATATACATATCATTCCAGATAAGCTGCTCCCTTACAGAAACAAAAAGGCTGGCAGAGCCCCAATCTCATATCCTCACAGTATAGCAAGCCTAGTGGAAAGAGAGCCTCTTCTTCCTAGCATTAACTCTCATTGGCCTGGCTTGAGTCACATGCTCCTCCTTGAACCCAGCACTACAGCCCGAGGGGTGGAGGATCCAAGCTGGGGTTATTCTGCTACCCCTGGAGCCAAATATGCTAAGAGTGGGAGAAGACTAGGTTCTCCAGAAGAAAATCAAGGTGTAGTGACCAAACGGTGTTCAGTAGGCCAAAACCACAGGCATCTGGCATAGGCCCCAACCCTAGATGTGATCTAGCAGTGGTCACAGAAAAGTGGAAGGGACATTTGCTATTAACTGAGTACAAAGTTGAACTTGAGGACCTCAAACTTTATGTCTTTCCATCCTGAGAGTCTTTGATTCCTAGAAATAAAATCCATAGTAAAGCAACTTGCTAGAGTGTTAATACTGTGGAGTTGTGATTATGATATTTCTGATGAGATTTAAACATTTTTAGAAAACTTTGAAATCATCTTTCAGGATGTAAAATGTTATTTCTTTTCCTCCCCTCCTCCAGAAAACTTGGATGAAACAATTGCTCTTCAGACTAAGAATAAGCTAGAAAAAAATGTTACTGACAATAAAAGCAAGCTTTTCCCAGGTATGATTAATTTTACTATTTTTTCCAGCTTTTAGCCAAATAAAAAGCTTTTGAGTGGTAAATCATGAACTCTGGTAAACACTGAAATAGAATTGCAGATTTCAAAAAGTTTGAAAACCTGAAATCCAACTATAAGATTAAGTACCTATAACCGTGGCCAGTCTCAGCACAGCAATCTGATCCCAAGAAGGAATGAAAAGAAATGAGGTCTTGACCAAAGATTCTTAGGTAGTAGCTAAGAATGAAAAGGTGAGAGCTACATCACAAATGGAGCAATCCTTCCTAAAATTCTCCTTTAGGTATCTCTTTCTCTTCCCACATCACCTCTGTCCAGATCACTGTCCCTGACCCTCTATTCCCCCTCCACCACCCCCTGATTTGCTCTCCTCTCCCAGCAATTCTCTCTCCTCTCTCGCTCCTCTGTGCCCCCCGCCCCCATGTGGTATGATTTGTCCCCTTCTCTCAGTTTCTTCACTTCTGCATCTCCACCCTTCACCCTGCTTAGCCTGGCAATTGCCGTGGGGCAGAGTTGTGCAAAGGATCCTTCCAGAGATGAGGGAAGCACAGAAAGAGAAAAGATCACCAACTCATACTTTAACTTTGTGTCCATATCATGGAAATTATATACTTATACTTGATAAAAACTAATCTGACTAGTATCCATGAGGACGCAGGTTCTATCCCTGGCCTCGCTCAGTGGGTTAAGGATACTGCATTGCCATGAGCTGTAGTATAGGTTGCAGATGTGGCTCAGATCCTATGTTGCTGTGACTGTGGTGTAGGCCGGCAGCTATAGCTCTGATTCAACACCTAGCCTGGGAACCTCCATATGCTGCAGGTGTGGCCCTAAAAAGACAAAAAAAAAAAAAAAAAAAGAATACACAGCCCTTTAAAATGACGTTTTCAAGCAGTTTTCAATAACCTGGAAACATCCATAATGATGTTAATGACAAAAGCAAGGAACAAAATTGCATAACTGAAAAAAATTATCAATCAAAATATATATGTGCATATACACATGTGTATACTACAACACTAGCAGTGGATATTTTGCAAAGTGAAACAATTTCTTTTTTCTCCTATTTTTCTATAGTAATAACTTTTTCTTTTTTTTTTAAGTCTTTTTAGGGCCGCACTCATGACATATGGAGGTTCCCAGGCTAGGGGCCAAATTGGTGCTGTAACTGCTGGCCTACACCACAGTCACAGCAATGTGGGATCCGAGCCACGTCTGCGACCTGTACCACAGCTCATGACAACACCAGATCCTTAACCCACTGAGCAAGGCTGGGGGTCAAACTTGAGCCCTCATGGATGCTAGTCAGATTCGTTTCTACTGAGCCACAATGGGAACTCCATAATAACCTTTTATTGAAAAAGAAACCTTGGAGTTCCCACCCTGGCACAGTGGAAATGAATCCAACTAGGAACCATGAGGTTGCTGGTTCGAACCCTGGCCTTGCTCAGTGGGTTAAGGATCCAATGTTGCCATTAGCTGTGGTGTAGGTTACAGACATGGCTTGGATCCAGTGTTGCTGTGGCTCTGACATAGGCCAGCAGCTATAGCTCCAATTAGACCCCTAGCCTGGGAACCTCCATATGCTGTGGATGCAGCCCTAAAAAGAAAAAAGACAAAAAAACAAAAAACAAAAACGCAATAATTGTTGGACTGCTCAAGTTTCTCTATATTATTGAATTCAAGGATGAGTTACAACTGTTTTCAAGGGGTTACCTACTTCAAGGTTTATGATTGTTGAATTCAAAATAAGATTTCTGGGAGTTCCCGTCGTGGCACAGTGGTTAACGAACCCGGTTAGAAACCATGAGGTTTCAGCTTCGATCCCTGGCCTTGATCAGTGGGTTAAGGATCCAGTGTTGCTGTGAGCCGTGGTGTAGGTCACAGACTCGGCTCAGATCCCGTGTTGCTGTGGTATAGGCCGGTGTGTACATCTGATTAGACCCCTAGCCTGGGAACCTCTATATGCTGCAGGTATGGCCCTAGAAAAGACAAAAAGACAACAACAACCAAAAAAAAATATTTCTAGAAGGAAATGAGAAGTAAGTAAGGGGGGGTTATCCCTTCTTGACAGCCAGGGTCAAATTCTCTTCTCTGCATTAGAGTGACCAGGGGTAAGGGAAGATGAAGAAAGAGGCAGGAGAGAAGTCTAGCCATAGCCCCAAACCGTTAGGTGCTACACTGTGTAATAGACTATTCTTCAAAAACACAACATCAAGGAAAGATGAAGCAACCAAAGAGTTATTTTCATTTGGAATTAAGACTCAAATTTACTTTGGGGCCTGACATGTCCCACTTGAATGCCTACATTGATGGGAATAATCTATACAATAACACAGTGTGGCAGAAAGAAATAGACACAAACCAGAATCCAGAAAGCTGGGGGTGGGGGGTTGGCCCAGCTCTTCTGCTAACTTGGGGGGTGGTGGGGTTTTTTGGTTTTTTTGTTTTTTGTTAGGGCCGCATCTGCAGCATATGGAAGTCCCCAGGCTAGGGATCCAGTCGGAGCTGTAACTGCCGGCCTACAGCACAGCCATAGCAATGCTAGGTCCTCAACCCACTAAGCAAGGCCAAGGATGGAACCCACATCCTCATGGATACTAGTCGAATTCATTACCCTGAGCCACAACGGGAACTCCACCTCTTCCCTCTTTGGACCTGCTTCCTCTTTCATGAAATGGGGGCGAAGAGTCAGACTAGATAATCACTAAGATCTCTTTCAGTTCAAAAAATGATCTGACTTTAAACTATACATTTCCAATAAATGTATTTCTACATTAGGAATTAATAGATAGGAAACAGGGGTGTAACGGTGCACAATCTGATTACAGCCCCATCAGAAAAGAGTCATGAAGAAACAGACAGTACCAAGGAAGAAGCTGCTAAGATGGAAAAGGAATATGGAACTTTGAAGGATTCCACAAAGGATGATGACTCAAACCCAAGAGGAAAGACAGATGAGGCAAAAGGTATGGAAATGACAGCTCTAGGTTGATAATGAAATTGGGGAAACAAAAACTTTCACTTAAAGGGTCATTTGAAAGGCCAGTTCCACCAAATCTAAGAAATTAGCACCATCCACGTAAAAAAGATTCAGCACGTGAATCTTTATTTGAATAGCAGTGTTTTTTAATGGTCTTGAGTCTCCTGCAATGGCAGATTGGTTTCATCTTTTGAAGGTCTGTAGTGTCCAATGGGCTTTTGTGTTTGGAAAGGAATTCTCATGACCATTTGTGCATTATTCAATGTTTAATTTATGATCTTAAGAATTTACTAAGCAATATTTATTTAAACATAATTAACACGCCTCTAAATAATCACATATTACTAATTCAATGAAGTCATCAAAATTTACAGATTTAACAAAGCAAATTTTCTTAATCATTTATAGTGATTGCAATCTGACAAACGCTTTCAAGGGCTTGCTTAAAAATCATAAATCAAACACATCCTATTTCCTCAAATAACCTAAATACCTTAGAAAGCAAAAAAGCGCACACTAAACTAGTCCAGTAATTATAAAATTTGTTTTTATTCTTGTTCTTACATATTCCCGCGGTCCAATTTTTACTCAACTCTAATAAATGTACTTGATTTAAATTCACATCTTCCTGGGTTTTGAGAAACATTACCATAACCGCAAAGAAAAAGACCATGAAGTTGCAAATTCAAAGTTGTTAACTCTGATTTTAAGTCAGGATGGAGGATCTGGTTTTATAACCCAGAAGTTTGAGCCCCTTTTGTTATAAAGTGCACTAGTTACATCATGGAAGATTACATCTGTCTCTCGGACAAATATTCTTTTTTGAACTCAAGTATCTTTACCAGAAGTTGTGAACAGATGGCTTAAACCTACTTTTTTTTGTCATTATGATATATTGAACTCTTAGTATAATTGGAACCTTATTTCTGTCTTATCTGTGTCTCATTAGTAGGGTCATCTAGGTTTCATTCCTTGGAAGCTGAGGGAGTGGGTCATTGCTCTCTTGTGGGAGAGGGTGGCAAGTATGACTTTCAGCTAATTTATCATCTGGAAACATGCTATTGGACTCTTTTTTCATTGTTTATTACAGACAATCATTAGTGGCAATGACCTGACAGACTGCTTATTCCATGCTGTAATTATGGTATGAGGCTACAAGAGCTGATTGTGCTCTCAATTTTGAAGACACTGCTTGGCCCACATACAAGTTCCTAATTTCTCCCGCTAGAAATAGGTTCACTTTCATACTTGATAAAAGACCCTGCTTAACAATGTCTGTATATTATGCAGAAAAGAAAGAAACTAGCTTTGTATTTAATACCTTATAACTTAATAAGAACGATAAAAGTACAGACTATTTTTCTTTTATATTACTACTATCTTTGTTAACCCTTTAACTTTCTCCATTTATGTAAATTGTTCCAGTTCATGATGATAATGATGATGATGATGATTTTTTCTGCTTAAACTGGTATATCTTGGAGAGTGGGAACCCAGCCTCCAAATTTCTCCTTTGTTCTTTTAGCACTGTACCTAGTGGTTTTTAAAGCATGGGCTCTTTATAAATTTTTTTTAGTTATAGTTAATTTACAAGGTTGTATTAGTTTTAGGTGTACAGCAAAATGATTCATATATTTTTTTTTTCAGATTCTTTCCCATTATAGGTTATTACGAGTTATTGAATATAGTTCCCTGTGCTATACAGTAGGTCCTTGTTGTTTCTCTGTTTTGTATATGGTAGTGTGTATATGTTAATCCTGACCTCCTAAACAGGCTATTCTAGACTCATTCTGAATTTTCCTGTCTCAAGACTTGAAATCACTTCTCCCACAAAGAGTTCTGGTTCTTTTATGTAGAAAATACAGAAAATCAAACCTAGGTTAATTAGGTTCAAATGAGTGATGATGTTGACCCAAGGTACTGATTATATTTGAGTTATTGGGACTTTTTGAGACAGGGCTGAAAAAGGAATTTTTTTTCTTTTTTTAAATAATTTTTTAAATATATCTAGTTCATGTTGATTTTTCCTATCTCATGACGTTTTAGATTATTTTGCCCTTCTTCTCTCTAGCAGGGTTTTCATAGACCATCACAATTTTCTCCTATATTGATATAGCTAACACATCAGCTCTATTGATTGGTAGTAGCTTATGTTGGAAAAGGTTGTGAGGTTGCATCTGGACTCAGGAGGAAAGAATGTTGCAATGATTAATTAATAATGTTTGCCATGGGCATGGGAAGGGGGAACTGGTGAAGTACATGTCATCTTTGCTGATCAGTCATGCTGCCTTGATACTTCTACCCAACCCTAGGCCCACTTTGGATGAATGGAAACTTTTATAAATATCTTTTTTTTTAACTGTAGTAGAATATATACATAAAACATAAAATTTACCATTCTAAGGATAAAGTTTAGTGGTATTAAGTACATTGATTGTGCTGCCATCACCACCATCCATTTCTAGAACTCTTTTCATCTTGAAAAACTGAAACACTGTACTCATTAAATAGTAACACCCAACTCCCTCTGGCTCTCCAGCCTCTGGCAACCACCAGTCTACTTTCTGTCGCTGTGAATTTGATCACTGTAGCTATTTCAGATAAGTGGAATCATGTAGTATTTTTCCTTTTGAGACTGGCTTATTTTGCTTAACATAAGGTCATCAAGTTTCCTCTACGTTATAGCATATGTCAACATTTCCGTCCCCCCCTTTTTTTTCTGTCTTTTTAGGGCTCCACCCACAGCATACGGAGGTTCCCAGGCTAGGGGTTGCATCAGAGCTGTAGCTGCCAGCCTACACCACAGCCACAGCAACGCCAGATCCTTAACCCATTGATCGAGGCCAGGGATCAAACCCACGTCCTTGTGGATGCTAGCAGGGTTTGTCAACCACTGAACCACGATGGAACTCCAGAATTTCTGTCCCTTTTAAGGCCGAGTAATATTCTATTGAATGTATTCACCACATTTTGTTTGTCCATCCATTTGTCTGTGGACACTTGTGTTGCTTCCGCCTTTTGGCTCTTGTAAATAATGCTGTTCTGAACATGGATGTATAAGTATCTGAAGACTCAGAAATATTCAGTCTGGGGGGAGAATACTCCCATTCCCAGAAGTAGAATTGCTAGGTCACATGGTAATTCCGTTTTTAATTTTTTGAGAAACCACTGCTTTCCATAGTGGTTTGACACTTCTTCATCCCTACCAACAGTGTACAAACGTTCCAATTTCTCCGCATTCTCACCACCACTTTTACTTTCCAGGAATTTTTGATGGGAGCCATCCTAATGGATATAAGGTAGAGGATGAGTGGTAAACCTTTCAAAGATAGCCAACCAGGAAAAGAGTGGCTCTGTGGCCCGAGATATAGAGGCAGGAATTGGGCGGCACATAGAACTACAGCTCAGTATGCCTGAATCACCTCCTGCAGGAGCCACCCCCATGTGGTGACGTGATGACTGTCCTTCCCTGGAACACTGCAAGCCATCAGCTTGGTCCTCTACTCACTGAGGCAGCATGTTCAGTGCTTGGGACAACACCTTTTATCACTGTGCAAATACCCCTAGGAATGGGGGCTGACAGGTCTCTTTGCTTGTTTTAGGAAAACAGTATGTAAAAAGGGAATATGAAGGAGCTGATTCTTGGTAGCCCACTACTTCCTATTTAGGATGTGAGTGTTTGGAGACTAAAGATGAGGTTAGATTTCTCATTAGGATTTCCGTTAGGGAATAATGGGGAGAGAGAAGAGTAAAACTCCATCCATTTAGAGTTAATCTTTGTAATGTCTCTACAGAAACATAAGGAAAAGGGTAGGGCCTTCAGGCTAAAATTTATTCTCTCCTCCCTCCCGTCATTTATAGATTTAATTTATTCACGCCACCTGTAATCCCCTTTACCCTGAGATGAGGAAAACCGATTCTAATATAATTTAGAAAACATCAAATGGAGCTTAAGCCATGGGCCCATTTCTTAGAAAAAAATGTAATTCATCTTCAAAAGCACATATTATGACACATATCATTGTAGGTACAGTTGCTTTATTTGCACTTTTCAAAAGCTATTTTGCTTCTCTATTATAAATCCCAATGAGAAAACACCTGTTTCTAGGCAGAAAAATGCAAGCATCCATGTGGGTGAAGGCAGGGTTTCCTGGGTTTCCTGAGACGTTTATTCAGCAATAAATAAACATTTATTCTGTTGGCATGCCTGGCAGTGTGTTCAGGAAGCTACAGAAGGACTACAAGGACGACTGCCAGCCTTTGAGGACTCAAGCAATCTTTGAAATGGCCTAAGAATAGTTCTTAACTCATTTGTAGGGAAGTACAACACAAGCCAGGAACACGTAGAGCAGGCTCCCTTAAGAGAGGAAGTTGGGTGACATTACTGAGCACAGCAAGAGACAAGGTAATGGCTCATCTAAAACCACTTAAGGAAATAATTAGAAGCAGGACACACTGGCAGGAAAATCTGTAGGGGGTCTGTTTTGGTCTTGAGAAGTAAGATGATGGCCCCATCTAACTGCAGCAAATAACTATTAAGGATGCCAGGCATATGCTGGGGCCTGTGAGGAATAGGAATAATAATAGCAACAACAACAATAGCCTCCGTGTGTATCACTCTTCAACTTACAAAGAAAATTTACATGCATCTCACATCAGGCTTAATATAAAAAACCAACTTAATTACCAGTGATGAAAAGTGACACTTTGGCCTTTGAAAATAGTTTAGACTATTTAAACTCTTGCTTTCTACAGGAATTCACACTGAGAATATTTTATTTTGATTTTGATTGATTGATTTGTTTTTGTCTTTTTCTAGGGCCGCACCCACGGCATATGGAGGTTCCCAGGCTAGGGGTCTAATTGGAGCTGTAATCACTGGCCTGCATCACGGCCACAGCATCACAACCACATCTGCAACCTATACCACAGCTCATGGCATCACCGGATCCTTAACCCACTGAGCGAGGCCAGGGATCGAACCTGCTACTTCGTGGTTCCTAGTGGGATTCGTTTCTGCTGTACCATGACGGGAACTCCTTATTTTCATTTTTAAAATTAAAAAAAAAAAATTTTGTCACACCCATAGTATGTGGAAGTTCCCAGGCCTGGGATCGAACCTGCACCTCCTACACCACAAGGGAACTTCCTAAGAATAATATCTTAAAATACTAGTTTCTAGTTGGTGCAGTTATGTGAATGGTTCATTATGATTCCTAAATATAGGTATATGCCAATAAAATAAAATGTATTCAAATTTCAACCATATCTGTAAAGTTCCTTAATAGTTTAAGTAAATTGCTCTCTGGAGACCAAAGTACATTAAAGCTTTATTCCATGATCTAAGAGTGACTCTTTTTTGCCAGTTTGATGTTTACTCATTCACTTCTGCTCTATGAGTCACTGAAAATCTTTTTTTAAAATCATCCAAGGGATGAGATAAGCATTACAATCCCCATAAACTCATTTCAATGCTATCATTTGTCAACTTTATAGCTAGATAATGGAATTAAGTTGAAAAGGTAATATCTAAGATAACTTTCCCCTAAATATCCTACCATTCCCACATCTTTATAGTGACCAGAAAAAAGAAAGCAGCTTCTTTAATTAATAAATTAATAAGTTGACTAACACATGGGGATGCTTTTATTTTTAAAGCAACCTAAGAGAACAAAATGCATGCCTTTATTCAAGTCCCAAGGCATTCTGCTGGAATTGTCCAAAAAATAGTGAGGCCGACTTCTCTCCAGTGAGTCAGCAAGTTTGCTGGGAGCTAAGGCAGGCCAGAGACCTACCACCAACACAGGAGTTTCCAGGACAGCACAGGAAAATTTTTCCCCCTGTGTAGAAACTGCCAATCTCCTTTTCAGAATGCACTCTGTAATTTACAGATAAGTAAACCAAGGCTCAGAAGATGAACTGACTTTGCCAAGAGCTCATAGCTAAAGAGAGGCAGAGCTGGGCCTTGAACTTTTGTCCCTTGACTCCATCCAGTGCTCATCCCAGCATCCCTGCCTTCATCTTACAGGCATGTCAAATGGCATCCTTGTGCACAAATTCTTTAAGTGAATGGCCCTGGGGTCCACCTTGGCATCCATGATACCAGCATCAGTTGCTTGGTTTTATGTGGTTCCAACCTATAATCATATAATCTTTATTGTACAGATTTTTTTTTTCTTTTTAGGGCTACACATGTGGCATATAGAATTTCCCAAGCTAGGGGTCGAATCAGAGCTGGAGCTGTAGCTGCCGGCCTATGCCATAGCCACAGCCACACAGGAGCCAAACTGTGTCTGTGACCTACACCACAGCTCATGGCAATGCCTGAGACTTAACCCACTGAGGGAGGCCAGGAATTGAACCCAAGTTCTCATGGATGCTAGTCGCGTTCGTTACTACTGAGCCACAATGGGAACTCCAAGAATTTTAAATATTTTATCAAACAATTTTTATAAGCAGTCATTTCAAATATCTATTATGTTTTGTATTCCAATATTCAAGAGGTTAAACCTACTGGTTTCTACAGAGTTGTTAGGGTTTTTTTTGAGGGGGTGAGGGTTGCAGATCCAGGTAGCATGTCAGGATCAGGACAAACTCAGGTAAAAAAGGAAAGGATATTTCTCTTGCAGGGCTGAAAACCAGAACAGCTAGAAAGGCAAGGCTGCATCTTGACTCTGGCTCTTTTCCCATCTGCTTCAGCATATGTTTTAAGGCTTGTGCCATATTACCTCAACCATGAGCTATTTTTTTTCCAAAGGAAGCTAAAATAAATTTGAAAAAAATAGGCCAGCTTTCCAAAGTGGACTCCTGGGATTTCAGTGCACACTGTGTAAATAAAAGATTTGCTTGACAGCTCCAGAGAAGAGAAAATATAAATAGGAACCAGCTGCTCCTAAGAGCAGAGGTACACACCTGATTTTATTTCCCTTGTCACCAGCGCCCCAGCAAGTATGTGGAGGTCCTAATACTGGCCGAAGTGGTTCCCAAGCTTTGCCCCATATTCAAATCATCCCAGGATTGTTTTTTTAAAAATCCTGATACTTAGTCCCTCCTCCAGAAAGTCTGTTGTAATTGGTATGAGGAGTGACCGCCTATGAATTTAAAACCTCCTCCAAGTGATTCCATTTTGCAGCCAAATTTTGAGAACCACTGCCTGTTGGCCAGTTTGGCAATGCTAACAACAGGCACTAAGTCACCAGTCTAAACAGTGAATTTTATCCAGCTCCCCTCACTAAAGGCTCCAGATTCAAAGCCAGGCTCTGACCCTTACTCATCTGTCTCCTTGGGCACATCACTTGGCCTCTCTGAGACTTAGTTTCCTTATTAATAAAATGGGAATAATAAAGCTTATTTCAGAGTTCCTGTTGTGGCTCAGTAGTTTATGAACCTGACTAGTATCCATGAGGATGCAGATCTGATCCCTGGCCTCCCTCAGTGGGTTAAAGGATCCTGTGTTGCTGTGGCTGTGGTGTAGGCCAGCAGCTGCCACTCCCATTTGACCCCTAGCCTGGGAATTTCTGTAAGCCACAGGTATAGCCCTAAAAGAGCAAAAAACAAACAAAAACTTATTTCATAGGGTTCTGTGAAGATTAAGTGATAGGTGGATGTAGTATGTCTAGCACATTTGTAGATGTTTTAAATTGTTTCTGTTGTATCTATCATTTAAATTCAGAATCCATTTAAGTCTTGCAAATAATTCACTTTTTGAGGAAAGAAAGAAGGAAAGGAGGCTTACACCATTTATTCTTTTGAAAAACTGTACTTTTAAAGCCTAAAGTCAGTAGAAGGAAGGAAATAATAAAGATCAGAGAGGAAACAGACAAAAAATAGGAAAAAATAATAATAAAACCAAGAGCTGGTTCTCTGAAATAGTAAACAAAATTGACAAACTGCTGGGCAGGCTCACTGAGGAAAAAAAAAAAGAAAGAACTCAAAATAAGAAATAAAAAAAGGATAAATAACAACCAATATCACAGAAATAGAAAAAAAAAAGTAAGCGAACACTATAAACAGTTATATGCCAACACATCTAACAACCTAGAAGAAATGGACAAGTCCTAGAAATATACAGCCTGCCAAAACTAGATCAAGAAGAAATAGATAATTTGAACAGACCAATCACTAGAAGTGAAATAGAATCTGTAAAAAAACAAAAACAAAAAAAGACTCCTACAAACAAAAGTCCAGGACTGGGTGATTTCACAGTTGAATTCTTCCAAACATACAATGAACTTATGCTGATCCTTCTCAAACTTTTCCAAAAGATTTAAGAGTAGGGAACACTCTCAAAGACATTCTATGAAGACACCGTCATCCTATACCAAAAGCAAAGACATCACTAAAAAAGAAAACTACAGGCCAGTATCTTTGGTGGTTACAGATGCAGAAATTCTCCCCAAACCAAAATCCAACAAAAACATAAAAAAGATCATACACCATGATCAAGTGGGATTCATCTCAAGGTTCCAAGGATGGTTCAGCATAGGCAAATCAATGTCATACACCACATCCACAAAAGCAAAGAGAAAAACCACACAGTCACCTCGATAGATGCAGAAAAAAAAATTTGATAAAATTCCACAGCCACTCTTATCAATGTGGGTATAAAAAGAACATCTCTCTTTTTTTTCTTTTCTAGGACCGCACCCATAGCATATGGAGGTTCCCAGGCTAGGGGTCCAATTGGAGCTGTAGCCGCTGGCCCACACCAGAGCCAGCACAACGTAGTGATCTGAGCCGCGTCTGTGACCTACACCACAGCTCACCGCAACATCAGATCGTTAACCCACTGAGTGAGGCCAGGGATCGAACCTGCAACCTCATGGTTCCTAGACGGATTTGTTAACTACTGAGCCACAATGGGAACTCCTAAAAGGAACATATCTCAACATAAAAAAAAATTGTAAATTTTCCCTAGTTTGGATTCCATGCTTCCCAAAAAATCTTCTGATTATGATTGGCTTCTAAGAAGCCATCATCCATTTACTCATTCAAAAGGTATTTATTGAGTGCCTCTTTGTATCAGGCTTTATTTCAGGCATGGGGGTACATTAGCAAATAAGGAATATTCCTAAGGGAGGAAAACAAATAATAAGCTTAATGAACAAATTATATGATATGGTAGAAGGTGATACGTGCTATGGATAAAAATAAGCAGAAAATGGAAATGAGGGTGATGGGGTGGCTTCTATTTAACTTTGATCAACTGTCTAAATCATGTATGTTATGATCCACAAGATGGTAGTCTTACTATTTCATACTTTTAAAAATTCAACACCATTTTTATAGGTAATTGGTCCCTGAGCAAAAAGAAACCTGAGTCTCCTACTTCCAATCATCTTAGGTTGGTGTCCCTCCAAAGCAGACCCTGAGTGGAGGATTTGAGATCAAGTTTTAATTGAGAGGTGACCCTAGGAAGCACTACGGAAGGATAGGTCCATGAGACGGGCAAGGCAAAGAAGCCACTATGGTGTGTTAATGGACAGGCTTCAGCTGTGGGTGGTGGAGCCCAGGACCTCTGGGGGACTGTGTGGTACGTGCCCAATGAGTAAGGAAGCTGAGTGTCTTTCTTCCAGTTCTGCCCATCATCAGCTGAGGGCTTTTCTGTCAAGCTTGAAAGAAGAGAAGAATGAGGGTGAGAAATCATGAACAGTGTCTGCTACACTATGGTAGAAACCTCTTATTTAGTAAATTTAATGATTTTTATTTTTTCCATTATAGTTGGCTTACAGTGTTCTGTCAGTTTTCTACTATACAGCAAAGGGACCCAGTCACACATGTATATAAATATATACATTCTTTTTCTCACATTATGCTCTATCGTGTTCCATTACAAGTGATGCAGATATAGTTCCCTGTGCTATACTTTCCTAATTCAGAATTTTTCATACAGAGACTAAGCTGTTGTTTTCCTTTTCCCAAATAAGCTCTCTAGATTAGGATATGATATCATAGATAAGATTGTGGGGCTTAAAATTATTCAAAGAACAAGACTATTTCATACATTCTCCAAAGTTCCAGAAGCCCTAATTACCTGATGTGCTAATCATTATTGTCTATTCATTAAAGCAAACCCCATGAGAATGGCTAATCCAATTTAAACCCTTTAAAAATAATGCAGTTGCAAAAAAAATAATGAGTTGCATTCTTTAGAAAGAGTCTACACTAAGCTTTCTTGTTCAAAATGCTTTTTCTAGCTGAATTAATTGAAATACAGGACACTTTGGTTTTTTGCTTTTGTTTTTTATTGTTTTTTTTTCTTTTTACCAAATCTAGTTGACCTTCTTAGCAAATGGGCAACAGACAATGAAAATCTCTATATTCATTGTGCTGTAATAACATCTGCGAGGGGAACATTGGTCTTTCATGTGCTCTAACATTCTTAAAAGAAAAGCATTGAAATCAAGGCTTTTTCCACACGGGCAATTGAATGGGGGCTGAAAATTGTGGCTATCTTCTCTT
This sequence comes from Phacochoerus africanus, assembly GCF_016906955.1. NCBI lineage: Eukaryota > Metazoa > Chordata > Mammalia > Artiodactyla > Suidae > Phacochoerus > Phacochoerus africanus. The sequence goes on along the minus strand of NC_062545.1, from coordinate 122,002,844 downwards.
GTCTACTTACTCCTTCTTGCAAAAAGCTTCTTTGTGCTTCTTTGGGGACCAGGTAACATGGAATGCCAGTGGTGAGGAAAGAGTGGGCCTACAAAATCAGGAAGAAAGATGCTCAGGAAGTCACTTAGGTAAATGTTGTGGTGGAAATCTAAATGTTACCAAATCTTAAGACAGTGCTAGTGTTCATGGATTGTGGTTGGATGTACCTAGATTCCAGTCTGGCCCTACTCCTTACTAGCCTTGTGATCTTCAGCATATTCCTTTCTCTGTCTGCGCCTCTATTTCTTCATCTCTAAAATGGGAATTAAATAGGACTGCCCCCAAATAGTTGTTGTGAAGAGTAAGAGAGGTCATGTATTTTGGAGCACAAAACACAGCCTCTGGCACATAGTCAGCCCACAGTACATTAGCTCAGCCAAGAGGTCTGGACAAGTAGACTAAAAGTAACAAGATTCAAAGGGGATATAGAACAGGTGGTCATCACCCTGAGCTCTAGCAGCCATTGCTTCTGCGGAGGACCTGGACTTTGAAGGCTTCTTTTCTTAGACCATCCAATTCTCTTCGGATCAGGTGATCCCTTGGTACAGATACTCTGAGCATTAGGGATCCATGTGATTAAGGGGACGGTTTATTTCTTTGAGACAGAACAAGGCTACATCAGTGTCTAGGTCTGAATGCAAGTCTTATCTTTCAGCTAGTGCAGGTAGCAGAAACTTGGCAAGACCAAAGTCCAAATTTCAGCTCTGTTATTTCCTGGGTGGCCTCAGCCAGGTCTCTGAGCCTTAGTTTCCACACCTCTAAGTTGATGATAATACCCACTTGCAGACAACAACACATCAAAAGTGAGTCATAGGGCAGGTGCTTCAGTGATGTCTGGTATTCTCTTGCCAGACTTAAAGCCCATCAGAGAATGTTTACATCCAGGGCGAGTTTTACTAGAATGAGTTCTAAAGTTCACTATCCAAACCTTGAAATGAGGCTAAGTCTCCTCTTCATCTGAGATTTTCTACACTCCTTACCAGACCAGGCTGAAGAACTGTATAGCAGATAACACACAGACACAAATTCAGGCCTACTAATCACTGATCTGGTGATGGGATCTTAAGTATCTGCCACTCTGATTCAGTTCTTGACCTGATAACACTCCCCAGTTTGAAAGAATCATCCCTAACCAGAAGTGACCCAATCTGAGAGTAGTAGGGACCCACTTATCCAGTGAACTGAACTGAAATGCTTTTCTGCCAGGACATCCAGGTGTAATTATTTGTAGGGGGTGGGGGTGGGGTGGGGTGGTAATGACAGCCCCTTGACATTATCAGCCTGGACCTGCCTCCTGGAATTTTATCCCAGCCACCCACAGAAACATACACGCCACCTCCTTAGGGACATTCCCCCACAAGTACTTGATAATTACAGTATTTATTCATGGTCTAGAACATAAGTTTGGTCTTTAAAAAGAGATGTGATGATATTTTTTATGTGTGGTTAATACGGGTTCTCTTGCTTTTCACAGGGAAAACAGAAGCCTATTTGGAAGCCATCAGAAAAAATATTGAATGGTTGAAGAAACACAACAAAAAAGAAGATAAAGAAGGTAAGGATTTCTTGTGACTGTAAATTGCAAACTTGATGACCATTTGTCAGGAGCTCTTGTTAAAGATTCCCACAATCAAATTAGGCCAAAGTCCCTTCTCAGAGCCCCAAAGACTTTAGGCACCTCTCAGATGCAGAAAAGAACAGACCTCTGTTTCTTTTACTTTTCAAATCTGTTTTTCAAACAAAGACATTTTCTTTTCTTTTCTGTCTTATTGTGAAAAATGTCAAAGTGAAGTAGAGAGCATAATTAATGCATCCTCATGCATCCATCACCTGCCTTCAGTAATTATCAACATTTTACCAATCTTATTTTGTCTACCCCCTCTCCTTTCCTTGGAGTATTTTTGAGCTGCACCAGTGGCAGGCAGAAGTTCCCAGGCCATGGACTGAACCCACACCACAGCGGTAACCAGAACCACAGCAGGGACAACACAAAGTCCTTAACTGCTGGGCCACCAGGGAACGCCCTCTTAGAGTTTTTTATACAAAGGCAGTTTCTGAGCCCATATTAGGTGCAGCCTGCAGTCATAAAGGCAGTCGCTCACTTATTTGAAACAAAAACACAAAATCAGACTCTGTTCTGTGTGCCAGAGATATGAAGGACCACGAGATGCAGCTTCCCCCCTTTCCCCCCTGCCCTGCCAGGTTGCTCACATCAATAAAGCTCTGGTGGTCCCTGCTTGGAGTTAACACAGATAAGCTTGGTGGCACAAAAGGGGTAAGAAGAGGGGGCACATATCTCCTTAAACAGAGAAAGAGCCGAAGGAAAGCCTTTGATAGAAAGGCAAGGGAGAATTTGCCAGTGAGCAGAAGTGGAGGTAGAAATACTCGGGGCAAAGACATAAAGGGGCAAAAGGGTGAGGCGGCCAGAAACTGGAGCCATTCAGTTTCCCAGGAGCACCAAGGTCTGTAGGGAGGACCTGTAGACAGGGCTAGGGAGGTGGGCAGCTGCCAAGTCAGGAAGAGGCTTGTGCACCCTGCAAAGCAGGTTAATTTTAGCTGGAGGAGGCTAAATCAGGGCTTAATTAGGTTAAGAACTGAGAAATCTATCTGGCAGCAGTGTGGTTACAGACTGGGAAAAAAAAAAAAAAACAGAAGTCAGGCAAGAGCTAGGAGGCAAGGATCTGGAGCGGAAATGATGGGGCTTCTGCTAAGGTGAGGCAGAGGAAATGAAGAAAGGAGAAATTCAAGAGCTACATGGAAAGAAGATTCTAGTATGATTCCCAGGTGTCTGTCCAGAGCCATTGCAAAGCAATTCTTTTAAAATGAGATGAGCAGTGCTTTTAAAACTTGAAAATGCATTCAGATCACCTGTGAAGCTTCTAAATATCCTGCTGCCCACACAACCACTAAATCAAACTTGAAGGACAGGACTCAGGCATCAGCCTTTTAAATACTCTCATGATTCTACTCTCAACCAACTTAGAGAACTGATGAGATAGAACACAGTGGGAGCAAAAGGTATTTTCAGCACCCCTTTAGCCCGTGATCATACATGTTGAGTGAGATGGAAACAATCACCAGTTCTTCACATACATTCTGTTTTATTTGGTTCAAAATGATGTGCATTTCTGGGCCGTCAGTTCCATTCAAATTCATATGAACCGTATTTCATCAAATCTGACATTGATTGAAAAATGCACCATTGTTTCACGTACCAAGAAGGAAGAAAAATTAAAACATGCCATCAGTGATTGCAAAGACTTTAAAAAAAATTTTAAGTTTATCTTAGAATCAATGTAAGGGAGTTCCCATTGTGGCTTAGTGGTAACAAACCTGACTAGTATCCATGAGGGTGCAGGTTTGATCCCTGGCCTCAATCAGTGGATTAAGGATCTGACATTGCCATGAGCTGTGGTGTAGGTCACAGATGTGACTGGCGTCCTGTGTTGCTGTGGTTGTGGTGTAGGCCAGCAGCTGTAGCTTCGATTTGACCCCTAGACCAGGGAACTTCCATGTGCCGCATATATGGCCCTAAAAAGCAGTAATTATAATAATAATAATAAATGTAATACAGTACCAAAGTGCACTCTGAAACCAGTGTGAGTCAAATGGACAAACCATTTATTTTATTTTATTTTGTCTTTTTGCAATTTCTTGGGCCGCTCCTGCCATTTAGAGTTCGTGTTGTTTCTTTCGCTGCCTTACCTATGACTCTGACTCCTGATAGTGACCAGCAACATCCTGCAGTTCAGTCTTTCAGTTCCTTAAATGACCAACCTAGTGAAACAACTCTATGCTTACATATTGAAAGCTCTGTGAGCAAACTTCAGAATGACAGTGTGGGATCTGATGCTCCTTTCTGCTTACAGGAAGGGAGAGTGACACACAGTTTACCCTTCTGAAGGCAGGAACAGAGTGTTTTTCCTCCACTGCCTTCATATGTGCTCTGCCCATGTACAAAGCCCAAAGGTTTTGGGTCATCACTCAAAGCCTGTGGGGACCCAGTTCCTAGAGCCATGCAATGACTGTAGCTGTGTGAGCAGGAAGACTCAGTCAGCTCTGACCTTCCTTAACCTCTGCCAATGTCCTTTGCTTGGCAGAGGGCTGGGTAACCTGACTCCTCTTCCCCAGTCCAAGAAAGGGAAATCCATGCAAAAATGATGACCCATCTCATAAAGCCTTAAGTCTGTACTTAAAAAAAAAAAAAAAGTGCATCACAGCCCTTCTCTCCTTTTTCTTTTATTTATCTATTTTTTGATGGGCCCCACCCATGGCATATGGAAGTTCCCAGGATAGGGGTCACATCAAAGCTACAGCTGCTGGCCTACACCACAGCCACAGCAATGTGGGATCCTAGCTTCATCTGCACCTACACCACAGCTCACAGCAACACCAGATCCTTAACCCACTGAGCAAGGCCAGGGAACGAACCCTCGTCCATCACAGATACTGGTCAGGTTTGTTACCGCTGAGTCACAATGGGAACACCAGCCCTTCTCTCTTTTAAGCCTTATGGCCTTTAAACCTCTTCTAAGTTTTCCGTCTAACTACTGATGGGTGTACTCTAACAACCAGCTAGGGCGGAGCAGGGCTGGATGCCCGCGGCCTTTCCTCTGCACCACACTGTTTTCCCCACAGTGCACAGCAACAGCCATGTCATAAAGAGACCATTTTTCCATTTCAAAAGCAAGCAAAATATTTTCCTGTTTGTCCATTCCAATCACCTAGACCTCTTTACAGCATTTTGAGGAGTCTGCCTTTTGTCCCACTAAGGATGTTGACCCTGAACAGCTGGTATTAATTTGAACCAGTGATGAGCAAGAGGTGCTTCATTGTGCCCTATGAGTCGATCAGGAACCAGCCTGTGAGGGGCACACAAAATGTACACTCAGCTTGATTCTCTAACTCGTGCCCGAGAGAACGGAAAAGTCAAAAACTGAAACAAAACAGAGCCCTCCAAGCACTTAGTGAATGTTTGTTCTGCTCTTGTTAGATGCATCAAGTTCACTAATTCCTTCAAGGCCGTAGGGTGGTCAAAGCAGTGACTACAGGCAGACCTGGATTCAGAACCTGACTCTCTCATGACCCAAGCAAGTGACTTACCTCCTCTGTACTGTTTCTTCATCTCTGAAACAGAGACACTCAGGCTTTCCTCATGGGGTTTTGTGAGGAGCAAATAAGGTGATGGATGTAAAGCAACAATGCTGGGGGGAGCCTCTAATCTTCAGGGTTCTGCCCAAACCGGAAGGAGCAAACCTTGTCCTGGGAGGAGAAGCATCAAGCTCTCACTGAGCCTGAGCTCACCTGGACATGATAAACACCTGGTACTTGCAGAGAAGTTCTTCATGTCTGGCCTTCTTTTTTTTTCCTTTTTAGGCCACACATGTGGCTTATGGAGGTTCCCAGGCTAGGGGTCAAATTGGAGCTACAGCTGCCAGCCTATACCACAGCCACGTGGGATCTGAGCAGCATCTGCGACCTATACCACAGCTCAGGGCAACACCGGATCCTTAACCCACTGAGCGAGGCCAGGGATCATACCCACAACCTCATGGTTCCTAGTCAGATTCCTTTCAGCTCCTGTCTGGTCTTCCTTTTGTGCAAGGGCTTAAAGATGCCCAAGGTACCCAGGTCTGGGTAATATTCAGGCTAGCTAAAGGTGGCCATGGAATGCTCTGGGTTTTTGTACCCCACTCTCTCCTTACTCTTCCCTTTAAAAACTGACAGAAAACAGGGCTCTGTTCCAGGGGCTACCAACTGCCAAGATGAATGGGACTGGCCACAAGGAAGGAACTGCCGAAAGGAACTCAGCCTCAGGCAACTCATATTCTGGAGGGTGTTTCCCCAAGTACTCCACGGTGTGGAAGACCCCCAGGCCCGGTTGGGGAGGACGGGGGTGTCAGAAATGTTGGTACCTCCCTAGGATGTATTGTATGTAGCCATTAAAAATGGTATTTCTGGGAGTTCCCTGGTGCAGTGAGTTAAGGATCCGGCATTGTCACTGCTGTGCCTCAGGTCACTGCTGTGGCTTAGGTTCCATCCCTGGCCCAAGAACTTATGCATGTCTCCAGTGCAGCCAAAAAAGAAAAAGACAAAAATGGTGTTTCTGAAGAATACCCGTGCTCACTGTGTAAACCAAAAGGAGCGAAATATAAGATTGAATGTACACTTTGATCATAATTTTGCTGACATAGATACATTGACAGTGACATAGAACAAAATATCCACTGTGGTTATCAATGATCAATAAAATTCAGGTGAGTTAAATTTTATTTTCATGTTTCTGTATTTTCCATATTTTAATTAATAAGCATATGATACTTAAAGCATCATAGGAAGATGTGGGTTTGTTTTTTTTCAAGCCTTCAGAAAGATGCCACCAGAAGCCTCCTTACTTGGTTGGAGATCTCTTTGTTTTTTTGTGAGCGGTTCAATGGTTTACATAAATTTTTTAAGTAGGACAAAGGAACTGCAAAGAGGTTGTGGTTTTGCTTTTCACTCCATGCATACAATTCAAACAGCATGAAAATCAAGGTAATTCTTAAAATGGAGGGGAAAGAGTGGGTTGTCACAGCAACATGGGCTTAACCAGTGTAATAAATTTGGGAAGTCAGAACACCTGGTTCTGATTATAACTTTTACTCACTGCATGACCTTGAACAAGATATTTAAGCTTTAGAGGTTTGTTACCCCAAGAGTGTTTCCTGGACCAGCAGCATTGACATCTCCTGGGGGAGATGTCTGTTATAATGCAGAATTTGGGGCCCCACTTCAGGCCTACTGAACACAAATCTGCAACTTCTAAAGAGTCCCCAGTGATTGGTATAAACACTAAAATTTGTGAAGCTCTGGCTTATGAGTCTGTTCCCTCTCTGGTCAAATGAGGGCTGTTCTCCCCACCTGAATATCTTGAAAAGTTGTGATGAAGAGCGGATGGGATAATATAATGTACATAAGCAAGATCTGAAGCCGCAAACTACTGCGCAAATGCCGAGAACCAAAATGCCTTCCAATGAGAAGGACAGGGCACGGTAATGGTGTTGTGTGAAATTTTCTTCACTAGTGGTAATCATTATAACAGGTTGTTCTTTCCTGATCTTTGCTCATGCTACTCTAATGATATTTTCCAGATTACGACCTTTCCAAAATGAGGGACTTCATCAACCGGCAAGCTGATGCTTATGTGGAGAAAGGCATCCTTGATAAAGAAGAAGCTGATGCCATCAAGCGTATATACAGCAGTCTGTAAAAATGGCAAATGATCCAGGAGTCTTTTAACTGTTTCAGAAAACATAGGATAGCTTAAAACACTTCCGTGATTAAAGTTATTTTGACCCAAGGTTTATTAGAAAGTGCTGAATTGCCAGTAGTTAACCTTTTAGAAGTGGTTAAAACATAGCTTTCTCGCCGTAAAAACTATCTGAAAAGTAAAGTTGTATGTAAGCTGAAATTTTGTATATAGAATCCTTATTTCCTTATAGATTTACATTTTATAACCAGATATATGTTGCTTTGGAAAAGCCCGTAATGGACTGAACTTAAAACTGAAACTTTTTCCCACTGTGTGACACTCATAAACACCCCCTGAAGAATTAAGGGGTTCTGTTTTCAAGGCATGCTGGGTACCAGAGCACCTCATAGAATGTCTGTTACAAGATGTCATTTCCATACCTGTTCCCTTTTGGGAGTTGAAATAAATTCACATTTCCTCAAAGCCTCTATATCTTAAAGTATAGCTATCTGCTCTTTTGGCTATTCCTGCTGGCTCTTTATCAGGTCCAATGGCACAAAAAAAGGAACCTGAAAATGAATGGGATTTTCTGCATTTACTAACAATTTCCCCCCATTCTCAACATTTTTTGTTTTTATGGCTGCACCTGAGGCTTATGGACATTCACAGGCCAGGGATTGAATCTGAGTCACAGCTGAGACCAGCTGGGGCAGTGCTGGATCCTTTAACCCACTGGATCAGTCTAGGGAGCAAAACTGAGTCACTGCAGTTGGATTCTTGACCCACTGTGATAGTGGGGACTTTAGCATTTTCTATTAGTGAGTTTTCAGACATTGAGTTTTTCTCTTAAGAGGGACACCTATATACCTTCCAAGAAGACAAATGAGGTCATAAACACTACATAAAACAAGGTAAAAAGTGATGCCAAATCTGAGTTATCTAACTGATCTTGATCCAAGTTAAGGTTTCTCAACAGAGAGCAAGAGGTCCAGGAGGTAGATTAAGTATAGCAATAACAACCATTCCCTTCCCTGTGAACCAAAGCGGGTAGATGAGTTTCACTACAGGCCAAAGTTAAGGAAACTCAGAGCCCTGCACTTCCTCTTCCTCAGTCATCACCACAAAGACAGTCCTTAAAGCCACACGCAGGACCCAAGATCTTTCTGAAGTGTTATAGGCAACATACCCAAACCAAAGAATGCTTTGAAAATGTATTATTCAGTTGAAATTAATGACATAAAATATTTTTCTATATTTCAGTTAAAATCATGAAAATAACACAAAGGTGTGTATATCAGCTGTCATTACTTCTTATGGGCTTCTAATACCTGTCTTACAGGCCCATACCTCACTTTTTGCTGAGGACTGGGAAACACACACAGAGAAGCTACAAGAGGCTGTTTTCACAGGTAGGAGACCACTGCTCTCCTCATCCCCTCTAGACTTGCAAAAACAAAAGCCATGGCCTGATACACACAGAGACAAAACTCAGCATGTTCTAGAGAAACCAATGTCCACTGGGGAATGGTGAGAGGGAAATAAAAACATCTTTGCCCAAACTATACCTGCTAGAGCACGATGAGTCAGACAATGTGAATGAGTCATCTTTAATAATTCAATTCAATCCTACCTCACCAAGTCCCGTAGTCCAAACACACTGTGGCTTCTACATTAGAGAGAATTAACTGGTTGTGACTCGAGCATTTTATACATTCACTTTTCTATGATTTACCTAAATATCTATGCTGTATTTTTACAAATAAGACATTAACTAAGGGAGTTCACTACAGCTTTCAGAACACATTGACATTCCTTAGCTACTGTTGATGACCAAGACAGAAAGGAGATCTTCTGTCCTGTGTTACACACGAGGAAACTGATTCACAAAGAGGGCACAGGAAATACTCAAAAACTCCAATGGTCAAGCAGCGGTAAAGCCGGGACCGAGGTTCTTGTCCCAGCTTCTTCCTCGACAGTGTTTCTGTGTTCAAGGCAGCAACTAAAGGCCCCTAGCCCGGGACAGTTCAATTGCCAATGGTGAATTTAAAGTTTTTAGTAACTTGAAGATGAGGGGAGAGATGCTTTGGCTAGAAATTGTAAGACCTTAGACAAAAATAAAATACTCAGAAAAATATTTTTGAGATTGTGGTCTTAATTTCAAATTTGAACTTATGTCTTTAGGATAGTGTTTTTAGATTTGTATGTTTTGGCTTACTCTCTGATTCCAGATTATTTTATGTTAAACAGCATAAAAACTCTGAATTCTTTTTTGGCCATACCCACGGCATGTGGAAGTTCCCAGGCTAGAGACTGAAACTGTGTTGCAGTTGTGATCTGTGCCACAGTTGTGGCAGTGCCGGATCCTTAACCCACTGTGCCACAAGGCAACTTGCAAAACTCTCCACATTTATTTTTCAAAAAGTTCCTGGGGAATTCCCGTCGTGGAGCAGCGGAAACAAATCCCACTAGGAACCATGAGGTTGCAGGTTGGGTCCCTGGCCTCGCTCAGTGGTTTAAGAATCCAGCATTGCTGCGAGCTGTGGTGTAGGTCGCAGACGCGGCTCAGATCCCGTGTTGCTGTGGCTGTGGCGTAGGCCAGCAGCAAAAGCTCGGATTGGACCCCTAGCCTGGGAACCTCCATATGGCGTGGGTGAGGCCCCAAAAAGAAAAAAAAATTAAATTAAAAAATAAAAAATATAAATAAAAAAGTTCCTAGGCCCTTTTTAAGAGTCCTTGACCGTTTCTTACATACATTATTGTCACTCTTTATTTTTTTTCTTTTAATTTTCTGCTCTTCCAACTACCTCCCCATTGTTCAGGTAGTAGTGAATCGAAGAAAATAGCAAAGCAAGATCAAGGTATCATCCTATATCAGAGATGATAAGACTGTGAGAAAAAAAATGAGAAATGAAATTATGAGATGTTATCATGGGAAAAAGCATGGAAAAAAAACCCACAAACACAATGGATTATGTACATTATGAACAAACAAGAAATTCAAGATCAGCGCCAACAACTATGGTTTTTCAGTCATGCCTCTGCTGGTCAGCCTCAAAGGATGGATATGGGCAGTTGTGGTTCTGCGAGTTCTGCAATAACACCTGAGGGCACTTGCTCAATGGAACACTTGGAGCAGCAAGGCAGGGAGAAGAAAATGAGAAAAGAGGGAGAGGAGAACTACTATCTGAATGATGGGGTGGTAGTTGGAAGGGCCGAAAATTAAAAGGTCCCTTTTGCCTCACAGAAAGCAGACCCCTCTTGGGAGGGATAAATATGGGGAATTTTTGTGAAAGCCTAGAAATTTTTTGTGTGTGTGTCTTTTCAGGGCTACACCTGCAGCATATGGAGGTTGCCAGGCTAGGGGTCTAATCAGAGCTGTAGCCACTGGCCTATGCCACAGCCATAGCAACAAGAGATCCAAGCCACATCTGCGACCTACAGCATAGCTCATGGCAACACCAGATCCCTGACCCAGTGAGGGAGGCCAGGGATTGAACCTACAACCTCATGGTTACTGGTCAGATTCATTTCTGCTGCACCACAATGGGAACTCCAAGCTTACATATTTATTTAACCTGATACTTGAATAGAAATGGAAATAAAATACATTTAATTGTAAATATAAAATATGGCTTAAAGTTTACTGCTGTAATCTGGACATATACAAAAGACGAATTATGTGAATTAAAAACCTACCCCCTCAGGAGTTCTCATCGTGGGGCAGTGGTTAACGAACCATGAGGTTGCAGGTTCGATCCCTGGCCTTGCTCAGTGGGTTAAGGATCCAGTGTTGCCATGAGCTGTGGTGTAGGTCACAGATTCAGCTCGGATCCTGTGTTGCTGTGGCTCTGGTGTAGGAGGGCGGCTACAGTTCTGATTAGATCCCTAGCCTGGGAACCTCCATATGCTGCGGATGCTGCCCTAGAAAAGAAAAAAAAAAAAAAACAAAAAAACCCTACCTGCTCAGTTCAAAAGCATAGTGACTACACAACACTCTAGAAAGTGACTTACAATGAAATCTAAACTACAGTTCACCAGTGTGTCCAGTCATGGTATTGTCTACTTCTTTTGATATATTCCATGGTTTTAGTATATCTGAAACACATCAATTCAAATATTATTTAAATGCAAAGGTTACTAGTAATTGCTATTTATCTGCTTTTAGATTATTGAAACTTTTTTCAAAATTGCAATTATAGTGATAAAAACCATTAGAGGAAAAGCTGTCACCATTTCAAAACTATAATTTAAAAATCAATTTTATATTCCCATTTGTTGAAAAAAATTGAAGACTCAAATATGAAAACATAGTTTATTTTCTCAGACTTTTGTAGTTTATTTTTACAAAATAGCAGACAAAATTTCTTTCTTTATAGTGATACAGAATAAGTAATACATATCGAAATATATATATTAGCACTTAAGTTATAAACACATAGCAAAATCAGCATCACTTAAACAGCAACCATGTTTTTTGCACATAATTAGGATTTCTCAAGGAGATAAACATTGTTTTCAGCCTGAATATGTAAATAGTGTTTGAGGCTTTATGTCAACTAGTATTTACAAAAGCTAGTCTAAAAACTACAGCCACCTGCAAAAGTGATGAGCTTTAGGTCACAATTTTGCTATCATGCCATAATAAAGATTTAAAATTATAGAAAGCCAGAGGGAACCAATCACTTCAGTGCAACTGCTGTAGGTGGAACTACTTAATTGTGATTTAAAGATGTATGCCATGAGAATCCAAAAGGGATGCTTTTGAATTGTCAGTTGTTGGTTTCTTTACGATCCAACCATTTCTTAATCCAGGTTAGATTATGCCCTGCCAATCACTAACTGTGATAGAGGGAAGTTGCATAGGGACTGTCTTCATCTCTGAAAAAAAGAAATACAGCATAAATCAGTGTTTTAAAACTGTACTCAGAAAACTAACATATCTTCATTGTACAACTTAATATTCACTTGCCAATAAAAGAAAGGGGTATATCAATTTATAACATCATGCGTGCCTTGAAAGTTGTGTGAGATGCAAATCCTCGTTAAGGTATACCGCCCTGTCTCCATTTCATGACTATCTATCTTAGTTACTGGAATCAAGAATGATACTTGTAATATCTTTGTATTTGTTTATATTATATAAATTTATATTAAGTTATAAATAAATATAAATATATTCACATTTCTGTTTGTTTATATCTTTAATATTCTACCTCTTTCTCAAAAAGATTTAAGGCACGTACAACAAAAGACATACATATAATAAGATGAATAAATTAGAAATTTAAAATCAGGACTAGAAAAAGGAGAAGGATCCGAATACATTAGCCATTAGCAATATTGCAGTAGCTGAAATGAGTATCAATTTTGCCTGCAAGCTTCCTTGTAGTCAGGGCGAAAAAGAAAGCACAGTGGTTTTGCCATTCTTGGAATCATAAAGGAAAAAGGAAACCAGTTCTATAGGAGGGAGAAAGGCCTGCCCTAGTACCAAATTAAAGATCAAACAAAAATGCTCACATCGGAGTTCCTGTTGTGGTGCATCGGGAACAAATCCGACTAGGACCCATGAGATTGCGGGTTCGATCCCTGGCCTCGCTCAGTGGGTTAAGGATCCGGTGTTGCCCTGAGCTGTGGTGCAGGTTGCAGACTCGGCTTGGATCTGGCATTGCTGTGGCTGTGGTGTAGGCTGGCAACTGTAGCTCTAGTTGGACCCCTAGCTGGGAACCTCCATATGCCGAGGGTGCGGCCCTAAAAAAAAAAAGGCAAAAAATCCCCAAAAAACAAAAACACTTACATGACCGCTTATGTAGGAAACAACAGACAATGTCCTTGACAAGTTTTATAAGGAAGAGTATTTTACAGCTATTCTCTAAAGCACTGCTTCCCCTGATGATGTCAGCAAGATGTCTACTTGTATGTCCTCCAGAACTGCTACCTGGATAGTTGTGCTATTAAAGCAAAAAAGTAAACTTTTTTTTTTTTTTTTTTTTAGGGCCTCGCCCACGGCATATAGACTCCCCAAGCTAGGGGTCGAATCGGTGCTGCAGCTCCCGGCTTACACCACAGCCACAGCAACGCCAGATCCGAGCCACGTCTGTGACCTGCACCACAGCTCATGGCAACACCAGATCCCTAATTGACTGAGTGAGGGCAGGAATCACCTGCCTCCTCATGCATACTAGCCTGGTTCATTACCACTGAACCACAATGGGAACTCCAGAAGCAAACTTTTTATAAGTAACAAAAACAAAAGCACTGCAACAGATAAAGCCTAATACAAAATGCAGTAGCATTTAGACTTTTACATTACAATTAAAATATAGCTTAAAATATAATTTTAAACTGGAATTAATAGTTTTTGAAGCAAAAAAAAAAAAAAAATTTGACCGTGCAAGGACATCTTAAGAGTAACTTATTCAGGAGTTCCTGTCATGGCGCAGTAGTTAACGAATCTGACTAGGAACCATGAGTTTGTAGGTTTGATCCCTGGCCTTGCTCAGCGGGTTAAGGATCCAGCCAGCATTGCCATGAGCTGTGGTGTAGGTTGCAGACGCGGCTCGGATCCCGAGTTGCTGTGGCTGTGGCATAGGCTGGCAGCTATAGCTCTGATTTGACCTCTAGCCTGGGAACCTCCATATGCCGCAGGAGTGGCCTTAGAAAAGGCAAAAAAAAAAAAAGAGTAACTTATTCACCCTCTGACTTTTTTCCAGCATATTCTTACCTGCTCTCTTCTTTTAGTTTCTTGGCTGCCTGTGTTGATAACTTAATCTGCAAGTCCAGCCTCTGCAAGAAATCTCTGGCTGTCACTTCCTCAGGCTGCACGGGCTGAATATCAGATTCTTGAGGACTGGGTGGAGAGAGGGTTTCCCCAGTTGCTACTAGCTCTTCTTCATGAGGAAAACTGCTATCAACAGTTTCATTTTCTGGAGAATCTATTGAGTTAAGTCCATTAAATAGCAAAGGCTTCTCTGATATAACTGGGATGTTCAAAGTTTTCTTCAGAAATATACAATCATTGGTAAACAGTTTGTTTGCCCTTTTAATCTGCTCCATCTAAAATATGAAAACAAAAAGCAACATTCATAAGTTCCAAATTAGGGCTTTTTACACAACACAAACTAAAAATATTCATGAGCAAAATGTGTGCTATGCTTTCTCTGGGTCTGAAATTTTTAATTTGGGAATAGTCACCTCCCCAGATACCCTCCAAGTTATTTCAAGAAGTTCCAGGAAATTCTCTTGCGTGATTTTATAAAAAGAAGGACTCTCTTCCTCACCCCCACCATATAATTTCCCCTACAAGGCAGCTTTTGCCAAGCAGCCCTAAATCCCTGAAGTTAAAAAATTTACTTAGCACTTATTTAATACGTTTCAATCTTATTTTAGCATTTCTATTATCTGATTTAAAAAAAAAAACCAAACTTCCTCTTACTGTGATTTTCCTATGGAGTGCCTGCTGTCTCTAGAATATAACAGACACAGGAGGTGGTAAAGAAATAAGTACAGGGAGTTCCCATTTTGGCGCAGCAGAACCAAATCTGACTAGGAACCATGAGGTTGTGGGTTGATCCCTGGCCTTGCTCAGCAGGTTAAGGATCTGGTGTTGCCGCGAGCTGTGGTGTAGGTCACAGATGCAGCTCAGATCTGGCGTTGCTGTGGCTGTGGTGCAGGCTGTCAGCTGCAGCTCCAATTCGACCCCTAGCCTGGGAACCTCCAAATACCGCAGGTACGGCCCTAAAAAGCAAAAAAAAAAAAAGAAATAAGTACAATGAGGATTAGGAACAATGGTGCAGGCTGGAGCAGCAGTCATTAAGAAAGGCCTCATGGTTTGCGATGGAAACGATATAAAATTTGGTTCTGATGATCACTGTATAACTATAAATGTAATAAAAGTCATTGAATGATTAAAAAAAAGTGAAATAAAAAAATAAAAGAAAGGCCTTATGGAGAAGGTAGGGTTCTGATTTTGATTCTTTGGACCTTAGATGTGCCTTAGAGACTGAGTAAAAGGGACAGATGAGGAAAGGAGGGAGGGAGCACTTTACATAGACTATCTCATTTTTTCTACTCTATGGATTAGGTATCTGAAAATTCACTTTACAAATAAAAGAAAAAAACTCAAGGAGATTAGGTACCATGGAATCATCACACAATTGGCAGATGAAAAAGTCAGAATTTACACAGGTTTCATAACTTCAAACTCTCAGAGCCCTCGAATACCTCCTCAAACCACAGAAATGGGGGCGAGAGGCAGGGGTAAAAAGGTATTGTTATCTCCTGTAACCTTCCTAACAGTTCTGCAAGCTAGATATTATCATCTCCTTTTTACAAATGAAGAAAGGGAGACTCAAGAGAGGTAAGTGGCATGCCTAAGCACACAAACACAGGAAGTGCAGATAAGATGCAAATGATGCTGGTATAGCACTGTCAGAGAAACACCTACTCCTGTGTTCATCACATGCTACCATCGTGTATCTGCAGACTCCTCCACTAATTAGCCTGGGGATTCGCACTGTGCCTTTGCATGCACTGTGCCTTCTGATTTTCACCACAGCTCTGTCTTGTGAAGTACATCACCAAGACAGTTTGGTACAACAGCTAAGTCTACAGGCTGAGGAACATGGCAGACCTGGTTTCACATCCCAGAGCCACCAACACTAACTGTCTAAACATGAGCTTGTTACTTCTCTCACTGAGCCTGTTTCCTCATGTGTAAAATAGGTATCATCTACCCTTCACAGGGCTGGAAGGATTAAGTAAGAGATATATGTACATATATATGCATAGAAGATACAGACGAAGATACAGATATACAGATACAGATGAAAGAGAAAGATGGACAGAGACTGTTCAGCAGTAAATGGTACTTACTAGTCACCATTTCTCCCATGAAGAAATTAAGGCACACAAGAGATGATGATGTAATCAAGTGCACACAGCTCTTAAGATGTATGAACCAGAATTTCTGCCTGACTCTAAAATCCACAGAACACACAGGATTAAAGTGCATGACTAATAGAACCCAATTCTGGGATCCTTTAATGCCAAACTGATGAGTGAAAAAAATCCATTTCCACTTCAAAGAGCCTGAAGAAACAACAGTCAAATAAAACAGACCCTGTTCCTCCTGTTTTCTAACTATAACCTGAATCCACACAAACAATACATTTGAAGCTTTCTCTCTCTCTCTTTTTTTTTTTCCCTTTCCTTTTAAAGCTACTACATTAATGCATCTTTTGTGTAGGGTGGTCTTTTGTGTTCTAGTCTCCAGTTAAAGGAGAGAAGGAAAGGGTGAGAAAGGACATGAATAGGCAGGTACTTTTTACTTTTTCATCTTTTTAGAGCTGCACCCATGGCATATGGACGTTCCCAGGCTAGGGGTTGAATGAGAGCTGTAGCTGCTGGCCTACACCACAGCCACAGCAATGCAGGATCCAAGTTGTGTCTTCGATCTACACCACAGCTCACAGCAATGCTCCTAACCCATTAAGCAAGGCCAGGAATTGAATCTGTCCTCATTGATACTAGTCAGGTTCATTACGCTGAGACAGGTACATTTTAAAACAAATTAAAATGTAAAAATATTAAGTATCTCTGGTCTAGATTTGGGGGAGCCAAAAACTTGAATACTGTATCCATATGAGGTTCTGTTTAATTTGCCTTGTTTTTATCACCCAGCATCCCCATCCTCCATCTCTCTCAGTATATGGGTGTTGGGGCCACTGAGCCCTCCCCTAGCTCTAGGGTGAGTACATGAGTCATTCATGCCCTTTGGAGCATCACAGTGCCCAGGATTTCCTGACAGATCACAGTCCCATCTCAGAACAATTCAGAGACCCAAGGAGAAAGACCTCTATTTTTCCAGCTGGAAAGAGATGAGCCCAGAGTTGCTAGTCACCATTCTTCCACCACAAGGAACCTCACAACAAGGCCACCTTGGAAGAGAGCCATCAGACCTCTGAAGCCAGAATACCCTAGCACCCTTCAGTTCCAGTAATGAGCCAGTAAATGCCATTTTTGGTTCATTTTTGTCCTCAGTGCTTTTTTTTTTTTTTTTTTTTGCTTAGGCCAATTTATGTTTTCTATCACTTGTAAATGAAAGAACCCTCGCTGATACACTGATACAGTGCCCTTTGAAAGACTTATTGGCAGGGGCCTACAATTGCTAATAGTCACTGTTTTCTGCCAATAATGATGGAAGAGAGAAACAGCCGGGAACATCAGGATCTGACTACTGAGGCTGGGCTTTGAACACCAACCACAAACTCCTTAAGTTTCTTCAGAGGAAGAGCTGTTAACTCCATAGCTTTCCAGTTCAAACAAAGATCATATACACACAAAGTGCTTAGGATGGATGGATGGATGGATGGATGGAGGGATGGATAAATTAATGCAGGTCAGAGAACAGGCATGAAAGATGAACCCAGAGAAGTAACCAGAAGAGGGTAGTAAGTTATCTGTTGTGTTGGTTATTCTTCCTTAAAACCCACCTCCCCTCCCAATCCATCCCCTAATCTTCTTGTTCTGACCCCAGGAGGCTGGCCTTTTCAGAACTGCACTCCCCAAGCCCCCTTATTTTTGGCAATCCAGCTAGTGTTCCTAAGGAAAGCACCAGTAGAACGACCACACCATGACTCTGGTGCCTGATCCCTCTAAGTCAGATTTCCTTCCAGGCAGCCCCTTGGCCACTCCTCCCATTCTCCTCGGTGTCAGGTATGTTCCGGCCCCTGGCCCTCAGGCCTGGGGGTAGTATTTCCTTGCTGTTGCTATCTCGGGTGCTCCACCACCCCTTCCTGCTTCCCTTAATGCTATTCATACTTCCGTAAATGTTCCTTCATTAAATCCTCTTTGTCCAAACCCTCTGAGTGCACTATGTGTATCCTGCAGGGACCCTGATTGATATATCCATCACTCAGAGCAAGACAGGCCATCACAGCCAGGCAAGGAGCTGATGGCAAGGAGCTGATGACAGGGAGCAGCAGGCATGGGGAATGGGCAGGGTTCCCCTAGCTCATGTGCATGCTGTTGTACCACTGATTCACTAGCAGAACTGCCTATTTTTTTTTAATACATTTTTTAAAATTTATTTTTTCCCACTGTACAGCAAGGGGATCAAGTTAACCTTACATGTACACATTTTTTTCCCCCACTTTTCATTCTGTTGCAATATGAGTATCTAGACATAGTTCTCAATGCTACTCAGCAGGATCTTCTTGTAAATCCACTCTAAGTTGTGTCTGATAAGCCCAAGCTCCCGATCCCTCCCACTCCCTCCCTCTCCCATCGGGCAGCCACAAGTCTATTTTCCAAGTCCATGATTTTCTTTTCTGTGGAGATGTTCATTTGTGCTGGATATTAGATTCCAGTTATAAGTGATATCATATGGTATTTGTCTTTGTCTTTCCGGCTCATTTCACTCAGTATGACATTCTCTAGTTCCGTCCATGTTGCTGCAAATGGCATTATGTCATTCTTTTTTGTGGCTGAGTAGTATTCCATTGTGTATATATACCACATCTTCCTAATCAAATCATCTGTGGATGGGCATTTGGGTTGTTTCCATGTCCTGGCTATTGCTAATAGTGCTGCAATGAACATGCGGGTGCATGTGTCTCTTTTAAGTAGAGTTTTGTCCAGATATATGCCCAAGAGTGGAGAACTGCCTCCTTTAACAAGCCTGTGAGCTTTCCCATGTCAGGAACTGCTTCATCTCCATCTCAGCATTGCCAGAAATCATTTAAGGTGTATGTGACCCTTATGATTTAGACTCTAAGATGACACATGGATGCCAGCATCAAGGACATCAGGGTTATCCAGACATAGTTAGCATCAATGTAGGAATCAATCAAAATGTGGGCAGATTTGAAACTGAAGGTGAAAACAGGCAAATGAGGTTAATACAAGGTATTACAAACAAGGGCTCTGGGGCCATACTTTCTAGATTCAAATCCTGGCTGTCCAATTTTCTAACCATTCCCTATATCCATTTTCTTTCCTATAAAGTAAGGAAAATAATAGTACTTTCGACAAAATATGATCATTATGAAAATTAAATGAATTAATTCATGTAAAACATTTAGAATAATGTAGGCACACAGGAAGCACTTAAAAATGCTAGCAACTATTATTAAATGTGGTGAAAATGAGAAAGTTACAAGTAAGGGCAGATCCTAGCATATACTCAGCAAATGAGAAGGAAAAAGGTAGGAATTTTCTCCCAATAAAAAATATTTCAGTAGTTCCCATCATGGCTCAGCGGTCAACGAACCCAATTAGGTACCATGAGGTTGCGTGTTCGATTCCTGGCCTTGTTCAGTGGGTTAAGGATCTGGTGTTGCCGTGAGCTGTGCTGTAGGTCACAGATGCGGCTTGGATCCCACATTGCTGTGGCTGTGGTGTAGGCTGGTGGCTACAACTCCGACTGGACCCCTAGCCTGGGAGCCTCCATATGCTTCAGGTGCAGCCCTAAAAAGAAAAAAGTTAAATAATTAATTTTAAAAATACATATTTCAGAGTTCCTTCTGTTATGTAACAAGATCAGTGGTCTCTGGAGTGCCAGGACTCAGGTTTGATCCCTGGCCAGGCACAGTGGGTTAAGCATCCAGTGTTGCAGCAGCTGTGGCATAGGTCACAACTGCAGCTTGGATCTCATCCTCGGCCTGGGAACTCCATAAGCTGAGGGACAGCCAAAAAACATTTTTTTTCCCATAAAGTAAAAATATATAAAGAAAATTTCATGTAAATAAGCCCAGTTGAATAACATATTTTGTCACTACCATTAGGTATGGGTGTTGTTTTTTTCAAAAGGTAATTATTTTGATCTTAATTTGTTCTCCTTTACAAGCATAGGCTCCAAACTTTGTTACAAGCACAAAAATTAGGGAATGACACCAGCCATGCAAAAAAAAACAGGGAAAAAAGGATTCCAGCCAAAAAGAGAAGTTGCAATGCCCCAGAGTAGGAAAAAATAGTATGGCTGAAATATAGGGAGTAACAAGCAAGCTTCAGGCCACTCATATAATAAATAAAATTTGGATTTTTTTTTTTCTTTTTATGGCTGCACCCTTGGCATATGGAAGTTCCCAGGCTAGGGGGCAAATCGGAGCTGCAGCTGCCAGCCAAAGCCACAGCCACAGCAACACTTCCAAGCCATATCCTCAACCTACACCACACTTTGCAGCAAGGCCAGAGCCTTAATCCACTGAGCGAGGTTGGGATTGAACCCACATCCTCATGGACACTATGATGGGTTCTTAACTGCTGAGAATTCCTGGGTTTTATTTTAAATATGATGGGAAGCCACTGGAGGGTAAAGGAAGGGAGTGACATAATCTGATTACAGATGAAGATCATTCCATTTCCTGTGGAAAATGGATTTGTAAGAAAGAGGCATTAGTGGAAACAGGAAGCCCAGTTATGGAAGAAACTGCAAGGGCACAGACAAGAGATATACATAGTCCCAAACAGTGAAGTGTTATTTTAATTTGCTTTGGAATGTTTTATACTTTTATCTGAACTTAGATGGGCCTAATATTATAGGAATTTCACCTCACATAAAACTAAGAAAAGTCATGATCCAATCCAAAGAAGAGCTGGGAAACTCTACAGCTTTCCCACCTGCCCTCTGTTTAATATTTCATACTACCCAGTTAATGTTAAGAATAGAAAGCGTGCCTCTTCATAGTGATGCAGAACTACTCTCTGTTTCTTAAGAGCAGATGACAGGGTTGGGAAGAGATGTAGCAACCAAATGCTTTCATTTTACAAGTCTCTCCTAATCAGGACTAAATAGCATGACTCAATGAAATGTACTGTCTGCTCACTAAGAAACAGATTATGGAATAATTAATAAGAGCTGACAGAATGGCCACAAAGTCGACCATGGTGAAATTAGGTAGAACAAATGTCATCAACAACTTATTTTAAATGACTCCCCTGTAAATACATTTTGTAAAGGTGAATTCACTCTGAAGAAACTCACAAAACTTCCCAGGAAAAGTTATCTCAGTAGCTGTTGCTGGGCATGACCAAGAACTCTCCCCAAAGGCTACGTGGGTTATAGCTTCATTAGTCACCTGCCTACCTTGGAATGCAATACTCAATGCTTCTTTTTCTTCCTCTCATTCCTTAAAAAAAGACAAAGCCTTCCAAAAATATTTCAGGACACATAATAACTAACATTTACACCACCCTATTACATCCCTTACAGAATATTTCCATACATAAACAACTCTCATTTGATTGTTAATTTAATTATCATCATTTTATAGGGAAAAAAAGACTTAAATATTAAATGATTCTCTCAAGATCATTTTCTAGTAAATGCTGCATTCAGCCTCCTCACCCTGCTGTCTCCTATTAAATTTTATTTATTTATTTTTTTCTTTTTAGGGCCGTACCTGTGGCATATGAGAGTTACCTGGCTAGAAGTCGAATCAGAGCTTTAGCTGCTGGCCTATGTCACAGCCCTGGCAACACCAGATCTGAGCCGTGTCTGCGACCTACACTGTACCTTAGTACTTTGCAGCAACATTGGATCCTTAACCCACTGAGTGAGGCCAGGGATTGAACCCAAATCCTCATGGATACTAGTCAGATTCTTTTTTTTTTTGTCTTTTTGCTATGGAGGTTCCCAGGCTACGGGTCGAATCAGAGCTGTAGCCACTGGCCTACACCAGAGCCACAGCAACGCGGGATCCGAGCCGCATCTGCAACCTACACTGCAGCTCATGGCAATGCCGGATGGTCAACCCACTGAGCAAGGGCAGGGACCGAACCCACAACCTCATGGTTCCTAGTCGGATTCGTTAACCACTGCGCCATGACGGGAACTCCCACTAGTCAGATTCTTAACCTGCTGAGCCTCAACAGGAACTCCTCCTATTAAGTTTTAGGTGTTGGTGGTGATCAGACTCTTCCACTGCCATGTGCTAATGAGAAAAAGGATTTATTTCTTCTTCATGCTATCTCAGAAGAATATATGAGATTCCACTTATGAAATGTCCAGAAAATGCAAATGTATAGATTATAAAGCAGATTCATGGTTATCTGAGACTATAGAAAGGACAGGGAGTAAAGCCAATGGGAACAGGGACTGTTTTAGGATGACGGAACTATTCTAAAATTGGACTGTGGTGATGGTTGCATAACCCTGTATATTTACTAAAAGTTCTTGAATCATATACTTCTGATGGGCGAATTTCATGACATGTAAATTGTGACTCAAGAAAACTGTGTTTAAATAAAGAATGCCTGAGAATCTATGAAAACCCCCAAACCACTCAGGCCTACTTGATCAGCTCTCTCATGACAGCTGGCACTATTTATTTATGGTTCTCTGCCCTTTGACCAGAAAGGTCAACAATTTCTAAGTCAGATCATGTCACTAGTTCACTCAAATTTCCCTAGTGCTTCGCTATTCCAGGGTCTTGTCAACTATGCTTCCACGTCAGGGCCTTTGCACCACTCCCTTTGCACCACTCCCTTTGCACCATTCTGCCTAGAATGTTCTTCATATATCTCTGCACAGCTCCCTTCCACACCTCCTTTTCTGTGAGGTCTTCCACAGCCATAGCCACACAGGATCCTTAACCCACTGAGCGAGGCCAGAGATCGAACCCACATCCTCATGGTTACTAGTTGGGTTCATTACCACTGAGCCACTAAGGGAACCACTGGATTTTTTATTTATTCATTAACATATCACCAGAAAGGCAGAAGTTGGGAAAAAGAAAAGAAAAAAGAAAAAGGAAAATTGGATGAATGATAAATACTGTTGAGAAAACAAAACAGGAAAAGGGGGTAGGGCACTGGAGTGAGGAGGTTTGAAGTTGACATGGAGTAGTCAGGAAGGCCTCAGGGAGAAGACATTTCAACAAGACTTAAAGGCAGGGAGGGAACAAGTTACATGGCAAATATCAGCTATATAATTTGCAAGGCCCAGAGAAAGTGGGAAATGTGGGGCCTTAGTTCACAAATTATTAAAAATTTCAAGACAGCAATAGCAGAGCATTAAGTACAGGGCTCTTCTAGGTAGCCTGTGTGACTGCACGGGTCCCACACCAATGAAGTGGCCCTGCACATGGCCTCGGGAAAAGTGTGAAACAGCAAGTTCAAAGTCCCCAAGAAGGGACAGTGCATAGAGAATGAGCAAAGAGGCCATGCTTGTAAAACATGAACATTTCTAGGCTCTTTTACTGGATATTCTGATCCAGCACATTTGAGGTTCGTCTGTCCAGCAGCATTCTCCTGTCTGGATAAGTTTGAGGAACACCAATCCATCCTCACATCTTGGGATGTACCCTGCTGCTAGCTGTTGTGTACCACTCAGATAGTCAGTTTCCAACTTGTTTCCCTGGTCACCTTGGGTTGGCAGCCAGGTCCCCATCTTCAGCCCTAGCCAGAGTCTCTGTTCTGGGAACCTCCATGTACCTAAAATACGACTGGCTCTTCCTAGTCTGCCCCACCAAGGGATAGAGTGAAGTCCTCCTGGACTCCCAGCTGGATGGCTAGGGATCTGCAATGGGCAGCCAGACTTCCCTGAGTGTTCCTTCTCCTCTAAGGAAGACTATGGAGCTGTACTCTGCTCTCACCATTCATGGGATGTTAAAGACAGCTGTTTGCCTAGACTAACTTAATTTCCAGGTGCACTGTCTTGGGTCTTTGAATCTCCAACATCTATCACTTACTTCTTTAAACAATAATTAAATATGATGTGGATGATCTTGGCAATCAATATTAGACACTTACTCAATTTCTTTCTGTTCGGTCAGAGAACCAAAAAGACTTTTCTGCCTTTTTAGCTTCCATATAAAATACTAATTTCCAATGAGTAAGTCTAATTAACATCTGTAGTTACTATCTGCAAGAATATCACTTTATTGTTATGGTGAGTATTTTCACTTTCACTAGTTCTAGATAACCAGTGGAAAGTCTTTCTAAAAATGTCAACTAGAGTTAAGGGTCCAAAGTAAATGTAACAAACCAGTGGTTCTCAGCAACAGTGAGTTCTTCCTGGGGACTATCTGGCAATGCGTGGATGCAGGTGGAGGGTGCTACTGGCTCTAGCAGGTGCTAGAGGGCAGAGGTCAGAGATGCTGCTAAACATCCTACAATGCACAGAACAGCCCCCACGACAAAAAATTATCCATTCCATGGTATCAATAGGACTACGGTTGAGAAACCTTGAAAAAGACTTTGCAGCTACAGATTATAATTCCCAATTCACTATACTTGAGCTTAACATCATAAAATCAAACCTTTAAAAGATAATGAAACAAAATCTCATTTACACTGTAATGAAAAGAATAAGGTTGAGTAACGGGACCTACATTAGTGAAAACAGGGATTAGAAAGCATTTGATCAAAGGTGGAGAACTGCAGTGAGCTGATGTTTAGGATCTCAAAGGAACCCAAGTGAAACCGTGGAGGGCAGTGGGGCACAGAGAGATTGCAGTGGGTCAGGACCAGAGAAATTACACTTCTCTGGGTGTCATGGATTCCTAGGTGCAGTCCACCTAGTCTAGCAGATAAGATGCATAGATATCAGACAGAAAAGACCTCCCTTCTTCAGCAACCAAGATGCTAAGAGATCCCTTGACAAGAATAGGATAAAAATAAAAGGATGGAAATCAGAAGTAATACCTAGGGCAAAGCAAATGCTTTATCATGGTGCTAATTCAAGCTGGTTTCAATGAATAAGCATACTTGGAAAATATCCTTACCTCTCATCTATCTTCTCCTTTGTAAAAAGATTAATTACACTTATCTCCAAGGCTTACTAGGAAAACCAAACTGACTAAGAACAAGATGGAACAAGACAAATGCAATGCCTGGCACATAGCAGGCATTCAGCAGAAGGTAGCTACTGATACTTCCAAATGCTGCTTTCTTCTGGCTCTGACTCAAATCAGGTTCCATGAATGCAGGTATAGGAAGTGAAGTTCCCTGTTCACACTTAAAAACTCCCCAGAGGACGAAATGGGGCTATCCATGGTATGAAGTTGTCAGGACATGTCTGTACAGCAAGATCCCTGCTCTCAAAAATGTTAAAATGGTGGAAGGACCTGCCAATTAAACACATACAAGCTCGAGTGTACACAATAAATGACTCAGCCTCTATCACTTGTAAAGGGTCAGAGTTTCACTTGAAGAGGAAGATAAGATCACCTTTCTTCACATTGCTGTCTAGGGTACTTCAGGAAAGAACACTCAAAACTGATATAGAACTTAAATGTAAAAGGGCCATCACCTAGTTCAGAGTTAATTATAAGTAATTTTAATGAAACAATACGTTCCCTCAGGTTTCCATGCTCTTCTCTGAGGTGTAATGCAATAGGCCCAAGACACACACCCTTGTAAATTTATAATAAACACAGCTCTCCAGCTCATCTAGAACACATTCTTGGCCGCTGCTTAGCGACAGGTGTCACATTTACAGTTGCCAGTGAGCCCCGGGGTGTAATTTCGCTTCTAAATAAAGAAGCATAATCAATAGAACCAGAACCATCCTGCGCGAACAGTACCCCTCCCTGACTCATTATAGCGCTTGTTTACCCAGAAAACAAAATTCTCTGTCCTAGTCCACACCTCAATTCAGCTTTCAGAAAATATATCGCAGTATGAAAGTCGGGCGAATCCGGCTCCCGGTGGTGCAAACGCCCTGGTTCTCTTTGGCCTTCCTCACGCGACAGATCTGGTCCAAGTGTGGGCAGGGCACCGGGAACTCAATGCACCCACCTGGATGGAGCCCTGGTGGCCTGCCCCGCTGGCTAGGGGGCCGGCTCCGGTGACCGTCGCAGCCCCGGCAGCACGCGCTGGGCGAGCCCCCAGAGCCGAGCCGCAGTGGACTGAGGGCTGCCTCCTCGACGCCCCGCTCCTTACGCGCCCCACCCCGAGCCGCCGGCCCCCAGCCCACGTCCGCCAGCCCTGCTCACCGAGACTCCGTACTTGAGCGCGATGCCCTGCAACGTGTCGCCGGCGCGGACCCGGTGCTCCACATGGCGCTCAATGACGCCGGCGCCCAGCGGCGCCCGCACGCTGGCCGTACTGCCGTACGAGCGGGTCTTGGTGCGCGCAAGGCTCAGGGACAGCTCGGCCTCCTCGGCCTCGGAACTCGAGCGCGAGCGCGGCGGCGGCGGCGGCGGCGGCGAGGGGGCTGAGGGTCGGGGCGTGCGGGGGCCGCCTGCCCGCAGGGACCGCGCGGGCGAGGAATCCGCCATGGGTCCTGCGGAGGCCGCCAGGTCGGGAAGCTTGCCAAGGGGGCGGCGCCTCGTCCGCCACCGCCTCCTCTTCCTCCTCACAGGGGATACGAAGGGCCCTTCCGCGGGGGCGGCAGACTGGAGGCAGTGGCGGAAAGCTGCGGGCCGGCCATGGCGGGCGCCCGCTCCTCCGCGTCCCGCCTTCCCTGGCCCACCTGCAGGAGGAAGAGCGAAACGAGCTCCAGCTCTTGCCCCGCCGACTCCCCACCCCTCCCCGGCTTCACCCTGCGCGCCCGACCCGGCGGGCCCTGCGGTGCGAAGAGCCGGGAGCGCTAAGGCCCGCGGCGGTGGGGCTACCAGTGCCCCATCCTTAGGCTCCCTCGGCCCCGGGTGGAACCCCAGCCAGGCCCGCAGAGTCCGGTTAGAGCCCTGCTCTGCCCACGGCAAACACCAAAGCTTTGCTCTGCCTCCTTTATTGATTCCCCAGCAGGCGCCAGCTTTCTCAGACCTTCAAACTCGCCCTGCCAAGGGGACTTCCCTCCCCCACCCGATTACACCGGGACCTCACAGAAAACATTAAGACCGTTCAGCACACACCAATTGTCCAGGTCCATCTCAGCAGCCTGGAGGGTCCAGTGCTTTCACCAGTCCAGAAGGGACGGTGCCTGGTGGGTGACCTCAACCTAACCCTCCAATTGTTTTAGTTTCACTCTTCATTGCACACCAGTGCCAGTTTTAGTCCTGCGCTGCTTTGAAAGTCTGCCTAGCTACAGTCCATTCTCCTGGATCACTGCTTAGAATTTACTATCTGTACCCCGCCCCTTTTTTTTCCTTATCTCTTTCCTCTTTAATACCCCGAAATCGTGATTCTCCAAAGTTTATCATTAAGTCCACCCATGTGGGTTCTTAGCTGTATTCTTGATCTGAACACCCTCTCCTCAACTTTCTGGCTTCCAACAGCATTCTCCACAGGGTGGGTATGCTTTTGCCAGAATCTACTGCCCGGGATTCTGTTGTACTCTGGACAGCTCTCAAAGAGGAGGCACCCTATAGGCAGGTTAGGAGACTGGAGGTTTGATTCATTGGCTGCATTTTCTGATATGTTGCTGTGCTGGACAGAGGCAAAGGAACTAGAGCTCAGGAGACAGGACAGTGTGGGGGGAGGAACAAGTGGTCCTGGGATCACCTTCCCACTCAAAAATTCTTGAGTGGCCCTCTGTGGACAACAGTAATAACATAACTCACAGGGGCATTCAACTCATTTCCACTTTTATTATTTATGCTATGGTCGTGCTCCATCTATAACTCATCCTGCAAGCTCCATTTGTTCCTGCCAAAGAGAGCCACTTGAACTTGCTCCTCCTCCCTATCTTCATGCCTTGCTTATGCTACACCCTCCACTTGTAATGCCACCCTTCCAATACTCTTTGTCTAAAAAAAATTTTAAGGTCCATCCCAAATGGTACTCCTAAAATGAGATCTTTCCTGATTCCTCCTACCTGCCTGCCTCCCCCAACTGTCTGATTGTTGTTTCTCCATTGAACCCCAAGTGGTTTGTACCTCTTGTCTAGCTTTTAACTGTGTTTTGTGTCCTGTATTTATCTCCTCTATACATACTCCTGGGAGGTATAACTAGATCTTATTTATCCTTTTTAGCTCCAGCAATGAGTTTTAGCTCAGTGCCTTGGATAAAGCATCAAAAGTAGTTGAATTAAGGTGTAGGAAGAAGATCCCAAAAGTTGAATTAGGTTATTTGGCAAAAGTCTGCCACAGATGAACTTTTGGGTGGTATCCAGTGTTCCCATCCAAGCACGTGAAAAAGAGGCAGAACCCCAGAGTTTCAATATATAAATGAGATTAGTTAATACTTCAAGAAAAAAGGAGAAATTACCCTCAAAGAGTTGACAGTCTACTAGAGAGATGGCATGCAATGTCTCCCACTAAAGAAATGTTTACTGAAGAAATGGAAGTTTTTATATGAAGATTAATGAATCAGGTTTTATGACGTATTATCAAGTGTTCTCTGGAAAGGATTCCATGATCAATTAACTGAGGAAAGACTGCAGCCATGTTACCCTTTCAGAGAGTCACAATGCACATTAGAAAACTGAAAGCTCTAGAAGTCCTGCAGTAAAATAAGCTTTTGTATTTTGCTTGACACTGCATTCCCCAAACTCATTTGACCATGGAACCTCTCCACCACCACCACCACCACCACCCCGCCCCCCACCCCCTGCAGGATTTCAACAGTTTGGGAAATGCTGAACTAAAATGAGGAAAGACAGGCCTAAATAAGGAACCAGGAAAATGACTTTGAGAGTCTGATTCCAAAGATGAAACAGTGTACATAAAGGGGCAGAAAATGACCCAGGAAGGAAAAAGGCTGGGTAATGATCACTTATTTCCTTTACAGAATGACTGAGGCCTCTGTAAAAGCACAGGGGAAAAGTTATCACCAAAAATGTATAATCATTCAAAAGCCATCCCACTTCTCTCTTATCAGGGCTAATTTCTAAGCTGTCCCTAGTTATTTTCAATATCACTAGCCATAAGGCGTTCCCACTGTGGCTCAGCAGTAACAAACCTGACTAGTATTCATGAGGATGCAGGTTTGATTCCCCGAGTGGGTTAAGGATCTGGCATTGAGGTGAGCTGTGGTGTAGATGGAAAACGAGGCTCAGATCTGGCATGGCTCTGGCTGTGGCATAGGCCGGCAGCTACAGCTCCAACTGGACTCCTAGCCTGAGAACCTCCATATGCCTCCAGTGTGGCCCTAAAAAGACAAATATGTGTATGTATGTATGTATGTATCACCAGCCATAAGAAATCCTGTGTCATAAAACACTTCCAAACAGTTGTAAAATGTTCTGAAATAAATTCAACACAATTCTCAGAATTTTCTCCATGATGTCTTTTTGTGATCTTCACAAGTTTCCTCTAGCTCTCAGAATTTAATCAGCTTGCATTAATACTTATTTGTATTCTATGGTTACAGTTATTTGTGAGTTGTTTTTCCCTAAATAGATTTGGGCTGTTTCCAAATATCTAGTCTTCCTGGGAGTTTTATATCGATTTCTCCCTAATCCAAAATTAATAAGCGACAGAACATTGTAAATATACCAAAATAAAAAATTTTTATAAACAAAGTTAATATCTACAGTTTACAGGTCAGATTGAATTTTTATATATTTATTTTTCCTTCTTCAACCAGAATTTTAAAATTAGTTTTATGTGTATCTACCTACAACACAGAGCAAACCTGATCATTAGTGGTGAAACATTAGAGGCATTTCCTTTGAGATCAAGAATAAGAAAAGGAAGGCTTCTGTTACTGCTTCGGTTTAATGTTGTTCTGGAGATCCTAGCCAATGCAATAAGAAAAAGAGGGAGAAAGGGAAATGAAGACAAGAAATAAACTGTTATTTACTGGTAATAGACAATACTAAAATGTTTACATGTAACACAGATAATATCTACCTTGGTACTGTTTAAACTATAAGACACAAAATCAGTATGCAAGTATCAATTGCATCAATCAATCAGACAATATAATTGTGGAAAAGATAACCTTTTAAATACCAAAAGAATATTTAGGAATAACCTTAACAAAAGAGAAGCATGCTTTATATGGAAAAATTATTATATTCTATTGAAGGACATACAAGAAGATGCAAACAAAAACAGATATACACATTATGAATGTAAAGATGCAAAATAATGAAAATTTTGTTTCCTTCCCAAACTAATATGTAAGTCCATTGAAATTTCAACCAATAGACTAGACAATAAGGTTCTACTGTATATTACAGGGAACTCTACCCAATCTGGGATAGAGCATGATGGAAAATAATATTTTAAAATATTGTGTATATATTTATGACTGAGTCACTTTGCTGTACAGCAGAAATTGGCACAACATTGTAAATAAACTATACCTTGATAAAAAAAAAATTTAAAGAAAGAAATTCTGACCAAAATCCCTATAGCATTCTTCAAAGCACATGACAGGCTTATCTTAAAATTCACATGTAAGATGAATGACTAAGAAGAGCCAAGGTATTTCTGCAGAAGAATGCAGGAGGGAGACTTACCTTCACAATCTTTAAGACATATAATACATAATATTTAATATATATAAGTATGAGAACTAAACCATGAAACTGAGAAAGATAAATGTAACAAATAAACAACAAAGAAAGCCCAGAAACAGACCCAAACATGTAAGACAGGTTAATCTACGATGATAAATGCTACTGCCACAATTAGTCATCCATGTGGGGGGAAAAAGTGAAATTAGATCTCTACCTTATAACATACACCAAAATCAATTATATATTGATTAAATACATCATTGGGAAAAGCAGACTTTAACACTTTTAGAATATCTTTATACCTGGGATAGCAAAGAATTTCCCAAGCAAGATACCGAAAAATATAAACTGCAAAGAAAAAAAAAAAACTGAAAAATTCTACATACAAACACACACACAAAAAAAAACCTCTGTACCTAAAATGGCACCTTGAATAAATTTGAATAGACAAAGGGAAAAATATATTTGAAAATGGTAAAATATATTTGAAGACATATAACTGACAAAGTATTGCTATCCAGAATGTATTAGAATGTTTTCTAGTGGCCAACATCCACTAGAAAAATGGTCAAAAGATATGAACCGAAAATTTACAGAAGATAAAATTCAAATGGTCAATGGACTAGGGAAAGATGTGCAAACATACCAACAATCAGAGAAATTCCATTTGAAACTGAAATTTCATAGAATTTTGATTTGACTTTTTTTTGATTAGCAAAAATTAAAGAATGGGACAATTCTTAATATTGGTGAGATTTCTTCTGAACAACAGGAATTCTCAGACAGTATAAATTGGTGCAACCACTTTGAAGAGCTGTGTGACAATATCTAGTAAAGCTGAATACATACATATCTGGAGTTCTGGTTCTGGCTAGCTTGAAGTCTAAACTAATTTGTAGTCCTCCTAATGCAAGTATTTACAATTTAGAATTTTTTTTTTCTTTTTTCTTTTTGGCTGTGCCCATGGCATGTGGAAGTTCCTGGGCCTGAGATGAACATAAACCACAGCAATGACAACACTGAATCCTTAACCACTAGGCCAACAGGGAACTCTTAAATTAATCTTTCAGTGAAAATCATAATTGAGCTGGCAATAAAAAGGGATAGCCTTATGTATCAAAACAAAAGGCATTTGAAAGCTAGAACATAAACCACTTGCCTAGACTAATACTGAAGGCAGTAGTCTGAATGGTTCTATAACCATTAAAGAAACTGAGTCAGTACTAGAGTTGAAAATCTTGCTACCAAAAAATATCAACATCAGAAGATCTTATAAACCTTTCAAGGAACATATTAATCTAATCTTATGTAAACTCTTTCAGAGAACAGGAATAGTAGAAACAATCAACTCAGTTCATAGTATAACCATACACTCAATTTCATATCTATCATGGTATAACCATGACCCAAACCACTTGGAGATAGCATCACCCTCATAAACATGGATATAAGAATCTTAAAATAGCATTAAGCCAACTCTAACAGTGCATACAAAAGATAATCCATCAGGAATAAGATAACTTTATCCCAGAAATTCAAGGGTGCCTTAATATTAAGACATTAATAGATAAAATGTCAGAATAAATAGAAGAAAAAATGAATCTAATAAAGGATGGGCAATATCTTTACAGATAATTTTTTAATTTATAAAAATACATTTCTTTAAAGAATTTAAATGACTTAAATAAATGAAAAAAATGACACTATGTTCATGGACAGGAAGACTCAATATTATAAAAATGCCAATACCCTATAAATTGTCCTGTGTATTCTATGCAACAACAATGAGTTAGCAAAAAAGATGACAAGCTAATTCTAAAGGTGATATGGAAAAGCAAATACCCACAGACAGCCAAGATACTTCTGAAGAATAAGGAAAGGGAAACTGTCCTATCAGATATCAAGAATTACTATGGAGCTACGGTAGGTTGAGATAGGATAATAGTGCTGCTGGGAGAGCACCGGATAAGAATGGTGCACCCAGAAACAGATCCCAAATGTATGGGAATTTCATCTATGACAAAGGTAGCATTTCATAGACAATGTCTTCATCAATGGGACATGAAGCACATAATGTCAGGACAGTTAGTTTTCCACATGGTAGGATCTCTACTTTCTGCCATATACAATTTTTTTTTTGTCTTTTTAGGACAGCACCAGTGGCATATGGAGGTTCCCAGGCTAGGGGTCAAATCGGAGCTGTAGCTGTTGGCCTATACCACAGCCATAGCAACGCCAGATCCGAGCCATGTCTGTGACCTACACCACAGCTCATGAACTGCCATGTACAACACTTAACTTCCAGTTGGATTACAGACTTAAATGTGAAACTAAAAGTTTAAAACTTTTAGAAGAATATATAGAAAATATCTTTATGATCTGAGGATAAGAAAGGATTTCTTTAGTAAGACCAAGAAAAAGATTAACTCATAAAAAGGATTGATAAGCATGACAACATTAAAATTAAGAACGTCTTCCCCTTGTGGCATAACAGGTTAAGGCGCAGGCATTGCCTTGGCTGTAGTGCAAGAAGCAAATGTGGTGCAGGTTCAGTCCCTGCCCTGGGAGCTTCCACATGCAGTGAGTGTAGCAAAAAAAAAAAAAAAAAAAAAAAAAAAAAAAAAAAAAAAAAACTTCTGCTAACAAAAAATACCTTAAAGAAAATAAAGAGACAAATTAGAAACTAAGAAAATAGACAGTTATCCTAGGAACCAGCAATATTTGAATAAAATGTTGAATTATCCCTCATTATCCAAATTCCAGCTAACTTCTACATGAGAATCAAGAACTAAAGAAATTCTGAAAACTACTATCATTATTTGAACTCTGGCTGCATAAATTCTGGTAGCAAAGAGTGTTTATTTGTAATATAAGGAACCAACCAATGATTAACATCTAGAATATTTAAAAAGCTAATTCTGGAGTTCCCATTGTGACTCAGCATTAACAAACCCGACTAGTACCCCTGAGGATGCAGGTTCAATCCCTGGCCTCGCTCATTGGGTTAAGGATCTAGCATTGCTGTGAGCTGTGGTGTGGGTCGCAGACACTGCTCCAATCTGGTGTGGCTGTGGCTGTGGCTGTGGCCAACAGCTATAGCTTCGATTTGATCCCTAGCTTGGGGACTTCCAAATGCCACCAGTACAACCCTAAAAAGACAAAAAAAAAAAGGCTAATTCCTACAAAACAGTAAGAAAAAGACATAAGCCAATGGCATAATTAGAATTTTATAGGAGAAAAAAATCCTAATTGTGAACAAGCACATGAAAAGATGATCAATCTCACTAATATCAGAAAAATTCACATTAAGAACACAAAGAGGAGTTCCAGTCATTGCTCAGTGGAAACCAATCTGACTAGCATCCATGAGGACATATGTTTGATCCCTGGCCTTGCTCAGTGGGTTAAGGATCCAGTACTGCTGTAAGCTGGGGTGTATGTCCCAGACTCAGCTTAGTGAGCTGGGGTGTATGTCCCAGACTCGGCTTAGATTCTGAGTTGCTGTGGCTATGGCGTTAGCCTGCAGCTACAGCTCCAATTTGACTGCTGCACTGCAGACACTACTCCAATCTGGTGTGGCTGTGGCAAAAGCCAAGGTATCAGTGGAGATAGGCATTCCCTTTTTTCCATTATTTTATGTTCACATCTGTGGCATGCAAAAGTTACTGGGCCAGGAATTGAACCTGTACCACAGCAGCGACCTGAACCACAGCAACAACAACACTGCATCCATAAACCACTGCACCACCCAGGAACTCCAGAAATCTGTGCTTAGATTTATTCTTTTGCATGTGGATATTCAGTTGCTAAGCCTGATTGAGAAGACTATCCTTTCTCCATTGAATTGCCTTTGCCTCTTTGTCAAAGATAAGTTAACAATATTTGTGTGATTGTATTTCTGGGCTCTCTATTCTGTTCCATTGATCTTTTTGTCAATTTTTTTCACCAATACCACACTGTCTTGGTTACTGTAGCATTATGGTACATCTCGAAGTTTGGAGTGTTAAGTCCTTTTTGTTTTGTTTTGTTTTGTTTTAGTGTTAAGTCCTTTGACTTTGTTCTTTCTCTTTGGTATTATATTGACTAGTCTGGGTCTTTTGCCTTTCCGTATAACCTTTGGAATTAGTTGGTTGATATCTACAAAATAACTTAGATTTTGATTGGAATTGTACTGAATCTATACGTCAAATTGGAAAGAATTGGCATCCTAATAATACTGAGTTTTTCTATCTATGAACACGAAATCTCTCTCCACTTGTTTAAATCTTATTTGATTCCTTTCACCAGCATTTTGTTTTTTCCCTCCTAAAGATATTATACATATACCAAAGGTTTTTTTCTTTTTCTTTATTCCTTTTTAAAAAAAATTTTTTTGGTACCAAAGTAGATGCTACTGTGTTCTAATTTCAGATTACAATTACAGGAGGGCAATTGCTTTTGCATGTTGACCAGGTAACCTACAACCCTGCTATAGTTGCTTATTAGTTCCAGAAGGTTTTTAAAATAATTCTTTGGCATTTCCTTCATAGACAATCATGTCATCTATAAACACAGTTTTATTTCTTCCTCCCAATTTGTGTATACCTCCCTTCCCATTCTTGTCTCACTTCATTCACCAGGACTTTCAGCATGAGGTTGAATAGGAATAGTGAGAGAAGACATCCTTGCCTTGTTCCTGATCTTGGGGAAAAGCATCTAGTTCCTCATTAAACATATCAGCTATAGTTTTTAGATATCTTCTTTATCATATTGAGGATGGTCCCCTCTATTCCTAGTTTGCTGGGAGCTTTTTATCATGAATAAATGTTAGATTTTATCAAATGTCTTTTCTGTATCTATCAATGTGATCATATGATGTTTTTCTTCTTTAGTCTGTTGATGTGATGATTACATTAATTGATTTTTTGAACGTAGAACCGTACTTCCACACCTGGAATAAACCCCACTTGGTAGTAGTGTAAGATTCTTTTTATATAATGCTGGACTCAATCTATTAATATTTTGTTGAAGATTTTGCATCTTTTTTTTTTTTTTTGGTTTTTTCTAGGGCTGCAGCGCAACACAAGGAGGTTCCCAGGCTAGGGGTCTAATCGAAACTGTAGCTGCCAAGTCTACGCCACGGCCGCAGCAACACAGGATCTGAGCCGCATCTGCAACCTACACCACAGCTCATGGTAACGCCAGATCCTTAACCCACTGAGCAAGGCTAGGGATTGAACTGGCAATCTCATGGTTCTTAGTCAGATTTGTTAACCAATGAGCCACGATGGAAACTCCTTTGCATCTATTTTTATGCAAGATATTGACCTGTAATTTTCCTTTCTTATAATGTCTTTGTCTGATTTTGATATAAGGGTAAAACTGACCTCATTAGAATGAATTAGGAAGTGTTCCTTTGCTTCTATTTTCTGGAAGAGATTATAAAGTATTGGTATTGTTTCTTCCTTAAATTCTTGGTAGGATTCACCAGTGAAACCATCTGGGCTATAATAAATCTAATAAGGATTAGAGCAAAAATAAATGAAATGGAGACTAGAAAGACAACAGAGAAAAATCAACAAAACCAAAAGGTGGTTCTTTGAAGAGATCAACAAAATTGACAAATCTTTAGCTAGAGTGACCAAGAAAAAAAGGGAGAGGTGCATATACTAAAATTAGGAATGAAGGACAGAGCATCACTACTGATCTTACAGAAATAAAAAGGATAATAAAGAAATATTGTGAACAACTGTTTGCCAACAAACTAGATAACTTAGATGAAATGGATAAATTCCTAGAAAGACTCAAGCTAACAAAAGTGACTCATAAACCATACTACATTGGTGTATATTACAATAAGTGAAAAATCCCACATGATCATCTCAACAAACACAGAAAAAGTCTTTGATGAAATCTAACACTCTTTCATTATAAAATCATTGAACAAAGTAGGAATAGGCAGGAACTTCCTCAAACTTTCAAAGGGTTTTATGAAAGGATACCATCAAGAAAGTAGAAAAAAGAACAACCCATGGAATTGGAGAAAATATATACAAATTGTATACCTGATAAGGAATTTATAATCAGAACATGTAAAAAACTTTTATAGATCAATAATGAAAAGAGAAAAATCCCACTAAAAAGTAGGCAGGAGTTCCCATCATGGCGCAGCGGAGGTTGCAGGTTGGGTTAAGGATCCAGTGTTGCCATGAGCTGTGGTGTAGGCCGCAGACATGGCTCAGATCTGGCGTTGCTGTGGCTCTGGCGTAGGCCCGTGGCTACAGCTCCAATTAGACCCCTAGCCTGGGAACCTCCATATGCTGCAGGTGTGGCCCTATAAAGACAAAAGACAAAAAATAAAATAAAATAAAACAAAATGTAGGCAAAAGATTTGAATAGACATTTCTCCAAAGAAAATATAAAAATGGCCAATAAACACAGGAAAAAATGTTCAGCATCATTAGTCATTATAGAAATACAACACATATCAAAATCACAATGGGATGCTACTTCACACCAAGTGGGATGTCTATTACAATAATTTTTTACAAGACACATTAACAAGTGTTGATAAGATAAGGAAAAATTGGAACCCTCACACATTACTGGTAAGAATATAAAATGGTGCAGCTACTTTGGAAAACAGTTTGGCAGTTCCTCAAAATGCTATACATGAAGTTATCATAAGACCTAGCAATTCTACTCCTACATATACAACCAAGAGAAATGAAAACATATGTTTCTACAAAAGCCTGTGCACAAAGGTACACAGCAGCATTATTCAACATAGGCAAAATGTGAAAATAACCTAAATGTCCATCAACTGAAAAATAAAGAAAATGTGGTATATCCATACAGTGGAATATATTGATCATAAAAAAGAATAGAGTACTAATACATGCTACAACATGGATGAACCCTGAAAACACTATGCTCAGTGAAGGAAGCCAGTCACAAAAGACCACAGATTGTATGACCCCATTTATGTGAAATACTCAGAATAAGCAAATCCAAAGAAGACAGAAAATAGATTAGTGTTTGTCAGGGTCTGGAAGTGGGGGGAAGAGGGAGTGATGGCTAATGTATAATGTATAATGTGGGGCTTCTTTTAGGGGTTTTGAAAATGTTCTGAGGTTAGATTGGGTGACAATTACATATACAAACAAAACAAAACACTGAACTGCAGTGTTTTAAAGGAGTAAACTGGAGTTTCCATTGTGGTGCAGTGGAAACAAATCTGACAAGTATCCAGGAGGATACGGGTTCCATCCCTGGCCTCACTCAGTGGGTGATGTTTTGCTGTGAGATGTGGTGTAGGTCGTAGACTCAGCTTGGATCCCGAGTTGCTATGGCTGTGGCATAGGCTGGCAGCTGTAGCTGCCAATTTGGCCCCTATCTTGGGAACTTCTATATGCCTCGGGTGCAGCCCTAAAAAAAAAGCCAGAAAAAAGGGGGATAAATTTATGGTATGTGAAATATATCTCAATGAAGCCATATTTTTAAAATACAGAGATTATTCAGCCATAAAAAAATGAAATCTCGCCTTCGTGTCAGTATGGATGATCTTAAGAGCATCATGCTAAGTAAAACAAGTCAGAAAGAGAAAGGGAGATACTCTATGATCTCACTTACACGTGGAATTTAAAAAAAAAAAAAAAAAAACAATAAAAAAAAAAAAACCTGAATCTTACAGATAAAGAAACAGACCAGGGAGTTCCCTTTATGGCTCAGTGGTTAACGAATCTGACTAGGAACCATGAGGTTGCGGGTTCGGTCCCCGGCCTTGCTCAGTGGGTTAAGGATCCGGTGTTGCCGTGAGCTGTGGTGTAGGTCGCAGACGTGGCTCAGATCCGGCGTTGCTGTGGCTCTGGCATAGGCCGGTGGCAACAGCTCCGATTAGACCACTAGCCTGGGAACATACATTAGCCATGGGTGCGACCCTGGAAAAGACAAAAAAAAGAAAGAAAGAAAGAAAGAAAGAAACAGACCAGATCGGTGGTTGGCAGAGGCAAAGTGAAATGCGTGAAGGGAGTCAAAGGTAGAAACTTCCGGTTATAAATCATGAAGATATAATGCAG
Organism: Phacochoerus africanus; assembly: GCF_016906955.1. Taxonomy (NCBI): domain Eukaryota; kingdom Metazoa; phylum Chordata; class Mammalia; order Artiodactyla; family Suidae; genus Phacochoerus; species Phacochoerus africanus. The sequence continues at coordinate 121,964,227 of NC_062545.1, read as the reverse complement.
AGCATAGTGACTATAGTTAATAATACTGCATTGCGTATTTGAAATTTCTAAGAGTAGATCTTAAAAAGGAAGGGGGTCAAAAGGTAGCCCCCAAATGCAGAGAGAATGGTTTAATAAAGCACCATCACTCAGCTTCAAGCATTATCAAGTCATGGCCTATCTTGTTTCATCTGTACCCCCACTCTGCTACCCAACCACTGCCCTCACATTGGATTCTTTTTTTTTTTTTAATTTTTTTAATTGAAATAGAGTTGATTTACAATGTTCTGCAATGTCTGCTGTACCACACTGGGTTATTTTTAAAAGCAAATCTCAGATATTACTTCTTCAATTAATATTCAGTATTTTTTTCACTAATATTCAGTAGTAACTTTCCAAAAGATAAGGATTCTCCTAAGAAAATAATGATGTCATTATCATATCCAATTTTTAAATTATACCTTAATATAATCAAATAGCCTAAGTTCACATTTTCACCGATTGTCTCATAAATGTGATTTTTTTAACAGCTGCTTTAAGATCTACACATTGCATTTGGTTATTTGTCTCTTACATTTCTGTGTATCTACAAGCTCCTTCTTTTATTTTTCTTGCACTTTAATTTTTTTTTTTTTTTTTTTGGTCTTTTTGCTATTTCTTGGGCCGCTCCCGCGGCATATGGAGGTTCCCAGACTAGGGGTCGAATCGGAGCTGTAGCCACTGGCCTACGCCAGAGCCACAGCAACGCGGGATCCGAGCCGCGTCTGCGACCTACACCACAGCTCACGGCAACACCGGATCCTTAACCCACTGAGCAAGGCCAGGGACCGAACCCGCAACCTCATGGTTCCTAGTTGGATTCGTTAACCACTGCGCCACGATGGGAACTCCTTGCACTTTAATTTTTGAAGAAATAGATTATCATGTAGAATTTCCCACATTCTGGATCTTGCTGATTGACACTGTGGTATCATTTAACATGATCACTATTGTATACTGGTTCACTTATAGATGCTTGTTGCCAATTACACTATAAATACGATAATCCATATTTCATCATCATAGTCACCACCCCTTCAGTGCTTACTAGGCACCACATCTTTTGTGGCATACTTGACAAAAATTATCTCATCTTGTCTTCATAACAACCTCATATGGTAAATATCATCCCCCGTCTAGAAATGAAGAAAATAAGGCTTATTAGAAAGGTTTAAAAAAAAAAAAAAACTGGCCATGAGGCAGGCAGTAAATTTACAGGTTCAACCCAATTACAGGTTCAACCCAATTTACAGGTTCAACCCTATCCTTTGCCTTGGGTTATGGTTGTTTATTTTTAACCAACTCTGAGAAGTAGTCCTTTAGTCTATCCCAAGAACTTACTTTTCACATTTCATCTGTAATACCTGGGATTCTTTCAGCTTGAAGTAACAGAAAACTCCATTTCAAATTGACTCAACAATAAGGATATTTATTATCTCATTTGACAAGAAATCTAGAAGTAGGTCAGCACCAGGGCTCAACAACATCACAGATCCAAGTTTATTCTGTCTTTTTACTCTGCTATCATCAGTGTTGGCTCTGTCCTAGGGCTGGATCCCCTGATGGTTCTGAGATGGCTCTTCTAGTTTCAGGTGCATGAACACATCCAGATGCAACAACATCCTAAGAAGATGGTGGCATATTTCCCTATATGTCTCTATTTAAAAGCAAGAAAACCTTTCCCAGAGGACCTTCAGCAGACCCCTTCTCAGGTCTCGTGGTAAGAACTAGGTCACATGCCTATCCCTAATCGCTCGGTGGTCAGTCAAGAGGATTCTATTCACCTTGCCCATGATAGGTTTAGGAGTGTGCCTCTGAGATGGTAATAGAATCACGTTCCCTAATAGGTGAACACCTAAACAGGCTCCTGTAAAGAAGAAGGAAGGGGAGTTCCCGTCGTGGCGCAGTGGTTAACGAATCCGACTAGGAACCATGAGGTTGCAGGTTCGGTCCCTGACCTTGCTCAGTGGGTTAACGATCCGGCGTTGCCGTGAGCTGTGGTGTAGGTTGCAGACATGGCTCGGATCCTGCGTTGCTGTGGCTCTGGCGTAGGCCGGTGGCTACAGCTCCGATTCAACCCCTAGCCTGGGAACCTCCATATGCCGTGGGAGCGGCCCAAGAAATAGCAACAACAACAACAAAAAAAAGACAAAAGACAAAAAAAAAGAAGAAGAAGAAGGAAGGGAGGGGGAATGGATGTTGTGTAGGCAAGCAACAGTATCTACTACATGTTCCCAATGAGGCATGCTACATATTCCATTGCAAATTTACTGTTGATGTATCAGCCTCCTCTTCTACATGAAGATGAGGCTAGACAAGATGATCTATAAGGTCTCTTCCGGCTCTAGGAGTTGTGTTTCAATTTTACATTTTCATGTAAAGGAGACTGAGACTGTTGGATAGGTCTTGTACCTCTGCTTTGGCTGCCAACTATGACTTGAACAAAAGAAATCATTTCTATGCCTGCTTCCTTTCAGTCTTCATCTGAAGCAATGTTCCATTCATTCAATCACATGCAGATATTTTCCCTGTGGGGAACTACAAGGAAGCCAATGAAAAAGATATCTTAGCTATATCAAACCTTTACTATCTTTTCTTTCGATCTGAATAAATTTGCTTTATTACTTCTGGCTTATGTCTACCATCAGCTTTCCCTGGGGAAGCTACTAGCTTCACCTGTAAGCAGTCATATTCTAATTTAACAGAAAGCTATGACTTGTGACAAATGCATAACATAAAAAAAATCAAAGAGAACTAAATAGACATTCTCCAAAGAAGGCATATGGATAGCAATAGACAAATGAAAAAATGCTCAACATCACTAATTATTAGAGAAACGCAAATCAAAACTACCATGAAGTACCACCTCACACTGGTCAGAATGGCCATCATTAACAAGTCAACAAATAACCAATGCTGGAGAAGGTGTGGAGAAAAGGGTACCCTCCTTCACTGTTGGTGGGAATGTAAATTGGTACAACCACTATGGAAAACAGTATGGAGGTACCTCAGGAAACTAAATACAGAACTACCACATGACCCACTCCTGGGCATATATCCAGACAAAACTTTGATTGAAAAAGATATATGTATCTCTATGTTCATTGCAGCACTATTCACAATAACCAACACATGGAAACAACCTAAATGTCCATCCACAGATGAATGGATTAAGAAGATGTGGTACATATACACAATGGAATACTACTCAGCCATAAAATATAATAACCTAGTGCCATTTTCAGCAACATGGATGGAACTAGAGATTCTCATACTAAGTGAAGTAAGCCAGAAAGAAAAAAGACAAACACCATATGATATCACTTATTTGTGGAATCTAAAATATGGCACAGACAATACTATCTACAAAAAAAAAAAAAAAAAAAAAAAAAACAGAGATCATGGCCAAGGGGAGCAGACTTGTGGTTCCCTGGGTGTGGGGGAGTGGGATGGATGGGCTTTTGGATGCAAACTCTTATATTTGGAATGGATGGGCACTGTGGCCCTACTGTACAGCACAGGGAACTGTGTGTGATTGACTCACTTTGCTGTACAACAGAAATTGAAGAAACATTGTAAATCAACTATACTTTTTAAAAAATCATATTAAAAAAGAAAAAAATCAGAGACAGCCGGTCTGTTACACAGGACATTTGGAACAACAAACAGGAAAACTTGGAATGTGATTTCAACTGGTTTGGTCAGCCTCCACTTCATTTAATTCTTTTCAGCTCAGATTTGTCATTCTGGTGAGGAGGCCCAGGGTGTAGTCTATCACAGTCAATACTGGAAAGAACACTGGTCTCTCAGTCAGCAGCTGCTGTGTGCCATCATACATCCTGATGGTTCCAAGAGCCTTGGAAAATTAACTTTATTTTCCAATTCCACCATCCTGCTGGGGAAGGTATGGCCCTGAAATTTTCAAGGGAAAGACAGAGCTGACAGTGCCTCTTGGAGAAGGCCAGGGTGGAAGGAGAGAAGAGAGGCTTACTGACCAGTTGGATATCCTTAAATAACTCGCATCACCTCTCTGTGCCTCTTAAAACTCTGATTGAAGAAAATCCTCACCCTGCATCTCGCAGGGTTATTGCAAAAAATCAAACGAGGACAAGGATAGGAAAGTACTTTCATAAATGCAAAGTGATGCTACTAATTTCAAAGATGGAATTTTCTCTTCAGCACTGTTTTGGATCATGTGATTACTGCACAGGTCATGCCAGATTATGATGCTGTTTCATTTCCAATCATCCTCTGCCTATTTCAGAGATTATGCCAGCAACGCTGTGATTCATTTTTCTTCCACCACATCTAGAAGATGCAAATCTCACCATAATGGGAAATAGTGCCCTGAAAGTATGCAGCAAAGGTTCAAAAAGGAGAGGTATCACATCTAATTAGAAATAGCTTTTGGAAGGTAATCTCATTATGCCACATATTTTCATAATTTCGATCCTTGTCCTATGTCACCCCACCTTACTTCCATGCTTCAGAGACAAGACAATATTTTCTCTATTTTTGTGGCCCCCGAGAACCTGACAGAGAGGACACATCACAGTACATATTCTGGAAGAAGTGAGCTGGCTAAACGGCTGAAAATAGCCGGATGGGTATCAACATTTATCCAGACCAGGAAGGCCGGCTATCTTTAGCCTAGCATTAAACATTACACTTAAGTCTTTCCAGCAGGAAGTGTGCTCAGTCTCCTTTGTAACTCCCCAGGAAGGAACTTTTATTGAGTATGTGCTAAGTGCCAGACACCGGTGCTTTCACACTTGAACCTAATATACGTTTAGTCCTCACAACATGTCTTCAAGCTTAATGCAGATGGAGGATGATAAGGCTCAGAGAGGCTAAATTAGCCAGCCCCTCCTCTAGTGAAGTCACTGCGTGTGCGTGGACAGTCGAACATCCTCACCTACAGGCTTTAGATCAGCCTCGCTACACTCCATCTCCCTTCCCCCAGGCATGTACCCCAGCTACTCCTCCTTTCCACGCCCCGCCCCAAGCCCGCGCGAAGCCGTTAAAACCTAAGTCTGATCTGTATCTGAGCGGGTATTAACAAGGCTTCCACAAAGATGCTCACTCACCCAACTGCTCCTCACAAGCCTGGAAAGCCTTTGCCACCCACCCTCTTCGTAGCCCGGAGAGTCTCAAAAGAGCCCGGAAGGCTTGGTCCCAAGGCTGAGGTCCTTGTCCTTGCACAATGGTTACAGGGTCCGGACGCAGATTCCGGCCCAGGGCACCTGCAAGGAAGCGGGTAGCAGGGAAGCGGCGGCTGCAGCCTGGCGGACAGGGGGTCCCGCCTCCGCGTGGCAGCCGCACGCCGCCGGGACTACGCTTCCCAGCCTGCTCCGCTGCAGCCGCGCGCCCCAAGCGCCGTGCCCGGCCGGGAGCCGCCTGTTGATCACCGCTCTCGCCCTGGCCACGGCGCCGCCCTGCTCGCCGGCCCCGCTACCTTGGGGCAGGCAGACTGACGGCCCACACCTCCGGCTCCGTGATGGGCGCACAGACAGGTGAGCGCGCCGCGGGTGAGTGGGGGCCCGCCCGGGAGAGGCGCGGTTTGCAGCCTGGCCCACAGCGCGGGGCGGCCGCGCCCTCCCTGTCCGCAGAGGATGCTCCACAGCCTCGGCACTCGGCTGAGCGGGCGCGCGGGGCCAGGGCCGCCTCTGGCCTCCCCAGCCGGGCGGGCGGCTCCGGGCAGCGCAGAGGACAGAGCGGCGGAGGGCGGCGCGGGAGGCGCCCGCACGGTGTGGGTCCCACGCCCAGCACTGCGGCTCCGCAGTCTCTGCGGCCCCCCGACCGCTGCAGTGAGGGCGCGGTCTCCTGTCCTCCCTGGGCTGCGGGGCTGGGTTTTTCCACACTGGGCTTTGTTCCCCACTTTCCCCTCTCATGCGAACGTTTGACAAGCTCCCGGAGCCTAATGCTTGTCACTGCACCGTTAGAGCAGGCAGCGGGGAAGGGTGGACTCTGGCTGGAACTGTCACCCGCATGGCGTTTCAGCCTCCAAGAAAGCAGCGTTCCAAGAGCGTTCCAAGAGCGGCCTGATGAAGGTCCATTAGACTCATTATTTTTTCTGGTTAAAGTACTCCCTTGAATCTTCCTAAATTTTCCCTGTTGAAATGAAGACTGATTTTTTAAAATAGTAGTGGTAGTAGTAATAATAATAACATCCTCAACAACAATAATAATAATGGCTCCTAATGGGAATTTTGACTTTAAGTGTTCAAAGATGGGAAGGTGATGCAGGCAAAATGCAAATTAGCGATGAAGGAGGCGGTGAATGCTAGGAGCTTCCTCTTGCCTATTAAACATCTGCATCACCAGGTCCTTGGGAAGGGAATGAAAAGAACATCGGGGCAGGTATTTAGAAAACCAATTTCCAGTCCTAGCTGTGCCATTTTAGGAGCCGAGGGATCCAGGGCAAGTCCCTTCACCTCTCTTAACCTCCTTTTCCATCTAAAATAGGGCATTCGGGCTAAATGATTTCTGAACCTCTCTTCTTCCAGGATTCTCATATCAGGGAACTGAAGAGACGATGAGGGTGCTTCTGTTCAGTACCATTACAAAAAGCCTGATTGTGACATAACAAACAGCTTTACCCTAGTGAGGAGGAAAAATTTTTCAGGGCTTAGGCAATCTGATTTATTTTTAAATGGAACTGTTTTCCTCTGTCTACACTCTGAAATCTAACCCAGTAAATGTGCATTACAATTGTTTTAATTTTTGTAAATTACTGTAAGTTGGTAAATAACAACATGCTGTGGGTTTGCTTGTTTGTTTTTTTGGCATTTTGTTTGTTTGTTTTTAATTTGCTGAAGGTGAACTGATGGAATCAGCAGGTAAAGGGAGAAGTGAATGGCTCCCCAGGAGTGGGCAGGAGTGGGCAGATGCAGTCAACAAGGAGGTGGGGAGGAAACCACAGCAAAAGTAACCAGAGAGTACATACACTGAGGATAGAGAGGATGGGTATTGATGGGTCATTGTTTGAATAATAAATACACAATAGGAGGAATGAGAGAAGCAGAAAGCCAGCACTGTGTAACCCTAACATAACCGATTCAGGCAAGGATTCATCCGTGGGTACAAAAACCTTTGAGTAAAGATTATTGGGGAACAGGATTTTCACATTATTTCAAAGTATCTCACCACAGATTACCTAGGGGAACATGTCCTCACAATGGAGAAAAGAGAAAATCATCTTCTTAGCCTAATGATCAAGCTGACCAATCCCTATCAGGAGTCTCCTTGTGGGAGGCAATAAGAAGGTCAAAACTTCACTTGTGTAGTGTTCCTGCCAAAAAGGCAGATGGGGTGGGATCTTGTAGATTAAAATATTCAAGTGATATTACAGCCAATTGTAATGTGTGAACTTTGTCATCCTGTATCGCACACACACACATAGATGTAAACAATGATCCTGAGATAATTGAAGAACTTTTTTTTTTGGCTTTTTGCTATTTCTTGGGCTGCTCCTGCGGCATATGGAGGTTCCCAGGCTAGGGGTCGAATCGGAGCTGTAGCCACCGGCCTACACCAGAGCCACAGCAACTCGGGATCCGAGCCGCATCTGCAACCTACACCACAGCTCACGGCAACGCCGGATCCTTAACCCACTGAGCAAAGTCAGGGACGGAACCCGCAACCTCATGGTTCCTAGTCGGATTCGTTAACCACTGCGCCACGACGGGAACTCCTGAAGAACTTTTAATATGGATTGCATCTTAAATAATAATATGAAATTACTTTTCATTTTCGCAGGTGCAGCAGTGGTATGGTGGTCAAGTAGGACACTTTCTTTTGAGATATGGGTATTAGAGGCATAGCATCATGATGTCTGCAACTCTCAGCTGGCTGGGGTGGGGGGGAGTGTTAGGGTGGGGGGAAGACTTAGGAAAGTAACAAAACAGAGACAGTTGGTGAATCAAAGACAATGGTATATAGGTGTTTATGGTACTATTCTTTTACCTTTTCAATAGATTTGAACTTTTTAAATAAAAAAACTGGGCTGATGAATAAAATAGATAAGTAAACAAAGAGAAATGATTGTAGAGGACGGTGTGGTCAGTGACAGACAGCTACAATGAATTGGTCAAGAACTCAGAGTGAATCTGTGGCTTCAAGTTCCCAAGACTTAAATCCTGTTAGAGGTGTGAGTGTGGTCAGGGAAAATTCCCTTTTCTGGTTTGTCTTGGCTAGCTATTGATCATTTTTTCTTAAGACACTCCATCCCCTAACTCCAACCAATTATTACAGGTTTAATAATTACCAAACCTTAAATTTTAGCCCTACCCAAGAACCATCCTGGAAGCCCCATCCCTTTTCTCTCTGGGTTTAAGATCTGCACCAGTGTAGAAGGATGGTCTAGGTGCTGGTTCTTTTTATTTTAAGTTAGGGGAACACTGGGGAAAGAATAGATCCAGCTTTTTCGACAGAAGTTGGAGGGTTTCCTCTCATTCCTTTTATTTGTCATATACAACCAAATATTTTCCTTATAGACTATAAGTGGGTAAAAGAAACTCATAGAAGATATGTGCAGAAGAAACTTCCTGTCACCAGATGGAGAAAACAGAACCAATCTTAAGATAAAATACTTAATTTTATACAGAACCCTTTGCTGCAAGGATGTTTTTCTTATACCTGAAATATATATATACATATGCTTTTATGTTTTGCCCTCTGGTTTTGGCATCGAGGCTACCCCATGTCTTTCATGTGTATCACCAGTATTCCTGGATTTCCCTAGTGACAGCTGAGTAGAATGGGAATGAGAAGATCAGCTCCAGCTGTGGGTGACAGGACCTTGTAAAACAGGATGCAGGGCCAGCCATGCCATGCCTGGACATGAAGAGTAAGAAGCAAGTTTGAAGCACCAGCCCTATGAAAGAACCAGGAGATCTCTTGTCAGAACAGAGAGAGGGGCCTAGAGTCTAGGGAGCTGGGCTGCTGTTCATCCAGTATATGCAGGATCAACCATCTCTATTGTTTATAGATGACAACCCTTCTGATAGGACAGTACCCATTTCATACCAGTTGTTGAATGTTTTGCATATCATCTTGATAAGCAGTCACCAGTCAAGGTGCACATAGTACCAGTAAGTCATAACAAAGCTTTGATCAAAACCTAACTGCGGGGAGTTCCCCCTGTGAAACAGTGGCATCAGCATTGTCTCTGAAGTACTGGGACACATGATCCATCCCTGTCCTGGAACAGTGAGTTAAGGATCTGGCATTGTTGCAGCTGTGGCTTGCATCTGTTTCCTTGCCCAGGAACTCCATATGCCGTGGGGCAGTGAAAAAAGAAAAAACAAAACAAACCTAACTGAGATAAAGATGCCAGAGAAGGAGAGAAGATACGTTAAGAGCAGGCAGAAGCCGGGAGGGCATGTTGAATCAGGAAAAAATATAGAGAAGCCATAGTACCAGCCAGGAAGTGAGAAGCCCATAATTTCCCAAAGTCAAGATGCGGGGACATGGCTGGAACCAATAGGTAGTTGAAAGCTAAGAAGACCCAGACACCTAAGTGGAAGGCAAGGAGGTAGACTGAAGTCAAGAAACAGAAACTCCTCAGAAAACAGAGAATTGGGCCAGACAAAGGGGGAGGGCAGCAGCAGGGAGTAGGACCTGCCAAGAGAATTGGAAACCAGGTGGCAGTCAGGGCAGAAAGTAAGACTTCTGTGCTGGAGCACTTGTGCCCCAGCAGGAAGCTTCTAGGCAACTTCCTCCCCAGATGGAAACCTATCCTGTGCTAGTCCAGCCTAGACATAGTGGCTGGCTCCACCTGGCAGTGCTGGCCCAGGACCCCTATGGAGTGCTGCCTCTCCACATTCAACACATCCTGACAAAGATAACAGAGGGAACAAAGAACCCAAATAGAAGATTATATCCAGACTAAGGACACAAGGGAAATGGCTTTGATGGAGGGCCAGCCTCTGAGCCTGGGATGACATCATCACATTAGGCATCACCTCCACCCTCTGAGAGGAGCACTATTCTTTGCTGTTTTACAGAGGAAGGGACAGTGGCCTGGAGAGGTTGTCACTCACACGAGGATCTGTAATCATCAGGTCCAGGGCTGGTGGACTCCAAGGCCCAGGCTTTTAGTCTTCTATGCTTGTCCGAACCTGGAGGGGGCTGGTTACTGTGGCTCATATTGTTTTTAAAAGGAGACTGTTTTCAAGCACAATTTGAGCTATGGCAACTTTTGTGTCATAAGACTGGGAAGTTAGGAACAAAGAATTTCAGATACCAACTCTTCATTCTGCTAAGATATGTTCCTCATTCCCCATTCAGCTTGCCCCTTCCAATTGCCTTCTCATATTTTCTTTTGCCTAAAATTCCTCCTTATCACAGTCCATTTTCTGCCCTTCATATCCTGCAGATATTTCCCAAAATGTAGCAGGAGCCATTTGGACATTTAAAAAAAGAAACAGACCTAAATGGGCCATCTTCAAATAGCTAGATTCCAAACCACAGGCTCTGTGTTTTGTACACATCTTTGTATTTGCCTGCAGCTAGAAAGGAATTAAATATATAGGATCAATTCCTGTTTTGTTGGAGGATATATTGATAAGCTGATTTTGTTCTAATTTACTGTTTGTAGGAAATGTAGATTTGGTTCTTGTGCCAAATGATTCACTAATTGTTTAAAAATTATTACAGAAATTGCTGTTGTGGCTCAGCAGGTTAAGAACCCAACATGGTGTCCTTGAGGATGCAGTTTCAATCCCTGGCCTCACTCAATGGGTTAAGTATCCAGCATTGCCATGAGCAATGGTGTAGGTCTCAGACATGGCTCGCATTTGGTGTTGCTGTGGCTGTGGTGTAGGCCAGCAACTGCAGCTCTAACTCCACTCCTAGCCTGGGAACTAACATATGCTGCAGGTGTGGCCATAAAATAATAATAAGAAGAAGAACAACAACAACTTCTCACTTAGTATATACCCTGCTTAGCAGGGCGGTGGAAGCCTGAGTTCCCCTTCTCCAATGAAACCCCCTTTCCCTCCCAGTGTGGTGTCTGCCCTTTCCGTGTGCAGTTCTTTGTCACTTTCCCAGATATGTACGTACACCAAAGCAATTGTTTTATTCATTTAAAAAACTTTTCACAAGGTTTTTTTTTTAATTTAATTTTTTAAAATTATAGTTGATTTACAATGTTCCTTCCATTTCTGTTATACAGCAAAGTGACACAGCCACTGGGTTCTCTGAGAATTTTTTGCTTACTATTTTGTAAAAAGTGGTCTTTGGTTTGGATCGGGTTTAAGAAATAAGGCTGCTTGTTTTGGCTTTGGTTCTAAGTCTGTGTGGGCCAAAGGCTGGGCACTTTATGGTATATCTGATTTTCTTCCTTCGTACAACAGTTATACAAATAAGGTAGTGGAAAGAGAAGCAAAGAAAGCCACACTCTCTGTGTTCCTTCCCAGGGCTCGTATCTTTGGGTAACAGGAAGACCTGTCAGAAGGCCAAAGCGACCCTTCCCTCAGCTCAAGTCTTGGCTCTGTTTTCCATTTTCCTAACCAGCTTGCTATACCTGCCCCCTGGCCTCCTGAAAGCCCTGTTTGCTGTTCCTTCAATTCAGGGTGCACATGATTCTCTCATTGCACACTGAGAGCTTGCCATGTGGGAGGCGAGGCTATGGCAGTGCTTGGCAAACCTTCCACTGCAGCATCACTCACAGGAGGAGAGGACAAAAATGAACCTTTTGAGGCCCAGGTGGCGGCTAATGCAGACCAGCCATAAGCCAGAAACCTGTGATTTGACTTTAAAAGCCATGTGAGTGGTATATTCGCATATATCTGTATTTGTTATTAAAAAATAAAACCAGAGTTCCCATCATGGTGCAGTGGAAACAGATCCAACTAGGGACCATGAGGTTGCGGGTTCAATCCCTGGCCTCGCTCAGTGGGTTAAGGGTCTGGTGTTGCCGTGAGCTGTGGTGTAGGTCGCAGACGTGGCTCAGATCTGGTGTTGCTATGACTGTGATATAGGCCGGCAGTTGTAGCTCCCTTTGGACCCCTAGCCTAGGAACCTCCATATGCTGTGGGTGCGGCCCTAAAAAGACAAAAAGAAAAAAAATTTTTTTTTAATAAAATAAAATAAAACCAGCTTTCCCTCAATCCTCAAGTCAAAATTGTGCTCCAGAGGATGCACTATTTTTTTCCCCTCCTGTGGTTTTGAGACCTCCCCCCCCAAATGCATTGACACAATGTATGCAATTCATTTTAACAGGTGCAGTTACGTAGTATTAACACATTATTGTAGCTACTTAATTAATGCCTCTCTCACTGCCAGACTGTAAGCTCAGTTAGGGTACAAGCTATCCTCTGTTTTGTTCACTGCTCTTGTCCCAGCAGTGTCTGGAGAAGGTGTGCTTGCAGTAGCTATTCGTTGAGTGAATATATGATAAGCCCAGGGATATAAAGAATGAGGGCATCATCCCTGTTCGCTAGGAGTTGGTTAGAGAGAGAACCATTTACGAAGCATAGATGAAAAGTAATCAGATAGGGTTGAGCACCCAGCTGGTGGCTAGGCCCATGGATTTAGGAAGCAGAGCAACTTCTGTGGGCTTAACTGGTGTCAGAAATTTCCCTGACAGAGAGTCGAGGCCATAGATATGGTGAATGAGCTCTGGACCAGGGGTCACTTCACCTCTCTGAGCTCATTTCCTTCATTTAATGTCCGTTGCACAATATTTGTTGGATGCCTACTCTGGGTCAGGACCTGTACTGGGAGCCAGGATTATAACAGTGACTAAAACTGACACAGTCCTCACCCTCACAGAGATTAGCAATGAAGACAGAGATAAAACAAGCAGTTGTAATAAAGTCAAGGAGAGCTGTGATCGAGTGGTGCACCATTGGGTGGGGAGTGACTTAGATGTGTCTGGGGGTCTGAACAAGACCTCTCTGAAGAGTTAAAGCTTACATGGAGACTGGAAGATGAGGAGGCTAGCAGTCAGCCAGAGGGAGAAGGGGTAAGAATGCTCTGAGCGGAGGAAACAACATAAGGCGTGATCCAGGAGTTGGCAGTGGTCCAGGAGGCTGGAGCCAGGAGAAGATGGGGAGTGCAGTGCAGGATGAGGCTGATGAGGATGACAGAGACCAGACTGGGAATTTGAACCTTATCCTCAAGGCAAAGGATAAACACTGGAGGAGCTTCAGTAACTAGAGAAAACTTGTTTTAAAAGCTCACTTTGGCCACTTGTATAGAGAATGACTCAAAATAGACTAAGACTGGATGTGGCAGTGCCAATGGGTGAAGTGGGTGGATTCCTAGCAAGTTTAGATAAGGATCGGATTTGGTGATTGATGGGCGGTAAGGAGACAAGGAAGAGAAAGTGCCAAGGATGGCTCCCTCATTTCTTGGCCAAATTCCTCAAATTGAAAATTCTGGAGGAGAGGAAGGGAAGATGATTGAGTACTTCTGATGTTTGAGGTGCCTGATTCAGCCAAGTAGAGGTGTTGGTTCGGCAGTGGAAATATGTCAAGGAACAAAGTCTCGAACAAAGATATGGATCTGGGGGTCTTCAGAATATGGATTATAATGAAACCTTTGGAGGGGAATGGGTTTCCCCAGGGAGAATATATGTATAAGAAAAGAAATACTAAGACAGGATCTTGTTACATGCCAGTATTTAAGGTAGAAGAAGAATTACCAAGAGGCCAAGAAGAAGAGATGAGAGAAGCAGGAGATAAACCCTCTATGTTGCTGGACTAGATGATGCTTAAGGCTTCCCTCAGCCCTGGAGTTCCATAGTCGTGCAGACTGGGATCTGAGCCAGGTCTCAAAAGCAGAGCACATGAGTAGGCCATGAGAATGGAGAGGGGCATTCAAGTAATATTACTCTATCAGCCAGGACCCCAGCAAGAAACAGAGGACACACTCAAATTGAATAATTTGAGGGAATTTTAATAAAGAGGCTATTTACAAAGTTGTAGGGAGGGTTTGAGGAAGCCAACAAGGCAGAAATCTGGCAGTAGCCACACAGGGACCCTTCTCCGCCCCCAGACCTGAAGTCAGCAGTACAGTTGTGTAGAGAGGGCTTCCTGGTAGGCCATGTGGTCTTCTAGACCAACCTCCCTCTCCTCCTGCCCCCGGTTTCCTGCTAGAGCCTCCTGTTGGCCAAACAGAAGCCAGAGAGCAAGAGAGTCCCTTAATGTCATATAAATAGTTCATCTTCCTGGGGCACAGAGCAGGGTGGGGAGTGAATGGAGGCAGCAGACAAGATATCCAGAATAATTATCTTGGAAAACAGAAGTGTATGAGAAAGAGAGGGTATTCATTTCCTATTACTGCTGTCAGATTCAGGGGCTTTAATAACACAAATTGTTATGGCCCCGTTTTGGAAGTTTGAAATCCAAAGTATGTTTCATTGGGCTAAAATCACTGTGTTGGCAGGGCTGCAGTCCTTTCTGAAGGCTCTAGGTAGAGTTCATTTCCAGGCCTCTTCCAGCTTTTAGAGGCTGCACACATTTCTTGGCTCTCAGCCCCTTCCTCCATCTTCAAAGCCAGCAGTTGTGTCACTCTGTCCCTCAGCTTCTGTCATCACATCTCATTCTCTGACTCATCTGCCTTCCCATTCCATCTTTTAAGAGCCCTTGCAATTTCATTGGGTCTACCCAGATAATCCAGGATAGTCTCCCTGGACTTTCCTTGATTTGGAGTTTTCATCTTCGCTCAGTGGTAATGAGCCCGAATAGTATCTATGAGAATGCCAGTTTGATCCCTGGCCTCATTCAGTGGGTTGAGGATCCAGCATTGTCATGAGCTGTGGCGTAGGTCACAGACTCAGTTCGGATCTGGCACTGCTGTGGTTGTGGTGTAGGCCAGCAGCTATAACTCTGATTGGACCCCTAGCCTGGGAATTTCCATATGCTGTGGGTGCAGCCCTAAAAAGGCAAAAAAAAAAAATCGTTAAATCATTGATTTAATCACACCTGGTCCCTTTTGCCACGTAAAGTAACACATTCCCGGGTTGTTCTGGGGATTCGCATGTAGACATCTTTTTTTTTTTTTTTTAATTTAGTATTGTGCTATATAGTACAATACTATGCCACTTCTGCTATACAGCAAAGTGACCCAGTCATACATATACACATTCCCTTTCTTTTTTTTTTTTTTGTCTTTTGTCTTTTGTCTTTGTTGTTGTTGCTATTTTTTGGGCCGCTCCCGCGGCATATGGAGGTTCCCAGGCTAGGGGTCTAATCCGAGCTGTAGCCACCGGCCTACGCCAGAGCCACAGCAACGCGGGATCCGAGCGGCGTCTGCAACCTACACCACAGCTCACGGCAACGCCGGATCGTTAACCCACTGAGCAAGGTCAGGGACCGAACCTGCAACCTCATGGTTCCTAGTTGGATTCGTTAACCACTGCGCCACGATGGGAACTCCACATTCCCTTTCTTATATTAGCTTCCATCATGGTCTATCCCAAGAGACTAGATATAGTTCTCTATGCTGTATAGCAGGACCTCGTTGTCTATCCACTCCAAATGCAATAGTTTGCATCTACTAACCCCAAACTTCCAGTTCATCCCACTCCTCCCTCTTTCCCCTCGGCAACCACAATTCTTTTCTCTATGTCCGTGAGTCTATTTCTGTTTTGTGGATAGATTCATTTGTGCCATATTTTAGATTCAGCATGTGAACATCTTGAGGAAACTATTCTAGCAAGCACAGAGAGTGAGTAACCATTTTGGCTGGATTCGAGGGCTCCCTAGGAAAGTAATGAAGATGGAAAACAGTGCACGTCAAAACCAAATAATGGGAGTTTTGGGTGCTAGACTATATGAATTTCATTCTGTAGACAAGAGGGAACCATTGTAGGTCCTTAACCAGGGAAGAGCCTTGTTAGCAGTGTGAAGAAAGAAGATCTGATTGTGGTACTCTGGGTGGCTTAGAGGGAAGAATAGCACCCTTTCAGGATGCAGTGACAGTACTCCAGATCCAAAGGAACAAAGATGTAAAACAAGAGTGACATGCAAGGATGATGTGAAAGTACTGTGCAGGAAGAATCCACAGGAGGTGCTAACCAACACGACATGGAAAGAAGGGGAAGAAACTCAATGGCCTGAGTTTTGAAAGGGACTGATCCAGAAAACCAGGAGAGCAAGTCTGTTTCAGGGGAAGATAAGAAGTTGGGGAATAGTTGTAGAATCCTGGACTAGAACTACAAAGGAAGTCTTATCAACTTTAAGATAACATCAGTTGTAAAATACACCAGTAATTTACATACCATTGAGAAGAAAAATGCTGCCAATTAAAATGTGACCTATGCCTTCTTAAGAATGTAATTTTTTTGGAGTTCCTGTTGTGGCTCAGCGGTAACAAACCCGACTGATATTCATGAGGACGAGGATTTGATCCCTGACTTCGCTCAGTGGATTATGGATCCGGTGTTGCTGTGAGCTGTGGTATAGGTTGCAGACATGCCTCAGATCCCACGTTGCTGTGACTGTGGCATAGGCTGGCAGCTGGAGCTCCAATTCGACCCCTAGCCTGGGAACTCCTGTATACCGCAAGTGCAGTCCTAAAAAGCAAAACAACAACAACAAAAAATTTGCTTTATTGAAGAGCTGTTTTAGATTTACACATACATTTTTGGGGGAATATTTCAAAATGTTTTTTTAAATATTTTATTCAACATACAGTAAATTGCACATATTTAAAGTGATAGTTTGAGTTTTAACATATGCACGCACCTGTGAAACCATCACCGCAGCCAAGATTGTGAACATACAGAAACCCCTAAAAGTTTTTTCATGCTCCTTCATAATCCTCCCTCTTCCCTTCCCTTCCTCTCTCCCATCACTGAGCAGCTACTGATTTATTTTGTCATAGATATATATATGCTTACATTTTCTAGAATTTTAGACAAATGGAATCATGCAGTATAGATTCTTTTTGGTCTGGCTTCTTTCATTGAGTATAATCCTTTTGAGGTTCTTCCATGTCATTGTGTGTTTCAGTAGTTCATTACTTTTTATTTTGAGTAGATTCCATTATGTGGATATACCACAATTTATCTACTCACCTACTAATGATTATTCAGGTTGTTTACAGTTTTGACTATTACAAATAAAGCTGGTATGAATACAAATAGATTTTGTGTGTGTTTGCCTTTTCTAGGGCCGCTCCTGTGGCATATGGAGGTTCCCAGGCTAGGGGTCTAATTGGAGCTGTAGCTGCTGGCCTACACCACAGCGGCACCAACGCTATATCTGAGCTGCGTCTGCAACCTACACCACAGCTCCCAGCAACGCCAGATCCTTAACCACTGAGCAAGGCCCGGGATCCAACCTGAAACCTCATGGTTCCTAGGCGGATTCGTTAACCACTGAGCCACAACGGGAATTCCAACAAATAGATTTTTAAAAGTCATATATCACCCCATGCATGCATTAAAAAGGGAAAATGGAAGTGAAATGAGTTGATTAATATTTTTAAAGTTTCTTCGTGTTCAGATTTCAACTTTTTGAATCACTTTTTGACTCACACTCATCAGTGTCTGGTTATTTCCACACCATACCTCTGCTGTTCCATCAAGGGTGGTAATTAAAAAAAAAAAAAATCTGTAAAAGAACTAAAACCTATTGATATTGGCTCTTAAATCCACTTTGTAAATTAGGGGGAACTGGCCTAATCTGGACCTTCATTTACGCTACCTGAGTCACCATCTCTCCCACTCCCTACCCATTCAGTTTTAAAGAGTGTTCCTCTATTTTAAGAAGTCCTTGAGAGAGTTCCCACCGTGCCGCCACAGGTTAAGGATTCCAGCATTGTCTCTGCAGCTGCTTGGGTCACTGCTGAGGCATGGCTTCAATCCCCAGCCCAGTGCAATAGGTTAAGGATCCAGCATTGCTACAGCTGTGGCATAGGTCACAGCTACAGCTTGGATTTGATCTCTAGCCTGAGAATTTCTATATGCCATGGGTGTGAGAAAAAAAAGTTATTTTTCAGCTCCCTGAGGCCCCTTTTGCTAGTTTCAGATCTGGTGCTTTTGATATTTATGCATATGTTGGCAGTCACAAATATCACATCTTGACTGCTGCTGGATCAACAATAATTGTAGGACCATCAGTTGTAGCACATACCTCAATTTCAGAGTGGTAAATGTGGGAAACTGTGCATCTTGGAGTCTGTAGGATAGGGTAGTTCAACCAGTCCATTTGATGGCTAAGAGCCTGGCAGCTTGAGATCCTAGTAAATTAGTGGTAGCTAGGACTAGAACAAAATGTACATGGTCCACTTGGTTTTTCTTTTGGTTTTTCTGACTTAATGGGATGGGGCTTTATTGTTTATTTTGTTTTTGTTTTTTTACTGGAATATTGTAATTGAAGCTTAAAAGAAGGTGGGCTTGTAGAAGGGAAAGAATTACATTGTATAGGGAAAACACAACAAAATAGAAAACCACATGCTTGAACATGGTGCTCAGTTCAAATAAGGAGTGAGGAACAACACTGTCATAGCTCTTAAGTGCCCTGCGTACAACCAAACTCTTTCCATGACTGCCTGTTTTTCATTCTTACTGTTTGAATTACCTTATTAAAAACAGAGCTTCTCAGATCATTCCTCCACTTGAAAAATTTATAGTGGCTCCCATCCACATCAGAATACAGCCCAGGTTCTTTGGCAAGGCACTGAAGGAAGATTTCACAGATGCCCCTTTCTCATCTTTACTTCTGTCTGCTCTCTACCCCTCCCCAACCCCATCTTCCCCTCTAGCCACAGCAACCATTCACCAACACGTCATGTCGTGCCTTTGTTTATGCTGTTCTCTTTTCCTGGAAGGCCCCTTCCCTGCCCACATCCACCTTAGGACCTCTTCTTCAAGGCTCAAACACTTCTTTCAGTTTCCCCGCAACAGCCTCCACCACACCCCCATCCAATGATTGTTTCCTCATGTGTCTTAAACCTACTGTGTACATGACTTCTCCTATAACATTCATTGATGGGGGCGGGGAAGCACAACCTAAAAGAATTATATTTTATTCAGCAGACTTTCTGAGGACTCAAGCCTGGGAGGCAGCCTCTCAGACAGCTCTGAAGAACTGTTCCCAAGAGGTATGGGAGGAGCCAGAATATACAAAGGTTTTTGCAACAAAAACCAGGTAGTTGGAACATCAAAAGATTACTGTTGGCAGTTCCCTGGTGGCCTAGTGGTTACATCTTGGCACTTTCATTGCTGTTGCCCGGATTCATTTCTGGTCTGGAAACTGAGATCCCACATCAAACCGCTGCACCCCTCTGGCCAAAAAAAAATTGTGGTTAATTAAAGAAAAACAGACATTTCAAGCTGATGAATTGAGTGCTTTTCTATGTGTGGGAAAGATACAAAAGTCTGAGCTTATTGAAATCATTGTTTGATATGCACCTTGGCCACCTAAGGCCAGTATCCTGTTCTTTCCCATGCTGGGTCCCCTCAGAGTA
Organism: Phacochoerus africanus; assembly: GCF_016906955.1. Classification (NCBI taxonomy): domain Eukaryota; kingdom Metazoa; phylum Chordata; class Mammalia; order Artiodactyla; family Suidae; genus Phacochoerus; species Phacochoerus africanus. Next base: position 121,944,784 of record NC_062545.1, on the reverse strand, counting down.
CAGCTTTGGGGGCGCCTGTGGTGGCTGAAGTCTTGATGTCCACAACATACTTTGTTTGCTGATATGGCAGGTGGCATTCTTAGTCTACACACTTATCAAATAGTATTATAGTATCATATATATGTCTCACTGAGCTATGATCTCTTGGGGAAGGGGTCCTATCTTGTTTATCTGTGTAGTCCTGTTTTCTAGAACCATACTTGGCAAATAGTAGGTATACGGTAAATATTCATTACCTTGAAAGATCTGCTTGATATTCATTTGGCTGAAGAAACATAATCAGTTAAGCACATTGCTCTTTCCTGAATGCAGTATTATCTCTCTAGGGAAGCTCTGTAAAATCTTCTGCAAAAAAGAAGGAATTGAGTAAAAATTTCATTTTGAGTAGAAGTTTAAGAGGGAGGTGATATAAAAGGAGGAGACTGAAAACAGAATGCACTAGGATTATAAAGAATTAGCGAGAATGGCTAGAAACCAAAAAAGAGATGGGACTAGAAGAAGAATGGGAGGTAGAGAGAGAAGAAAAGAGAGGCAGAGAAAAGTGGAGAGAGTAGCCGGGATTTCAGGCTCTTACTTAGTTTAATTGCGGAGGGGTTTCTGGACAATGCTTTCTCACAGAGACAGTCCAAGGGCTCTTTCCTGAATGAATCCTATTTTGTATTCTTCGCATCACCCTCCTTGTGAAAAGACACAAGTCTGCCTCTTACAACTGCCTCACAATTGGTGCATTGTTCTTCATTGTTTTCTGTGGGAGCCAGAGGAGGCAGAGTAGTATGGTGGGAAGGCATTCATCCAGGACTCGAGGACCTGGCACATCCCAGCTCTGGGGCCTCAAGCAAGGCACTCAGCCACTTTGACCTCAGCGTCTTCATCTGTAAAATGGGATATTGATATCTATCCAGGCTTCCTTTCCAGGTCATTGTAAAGATCTAAATAAGTGACATAAAGTATATGAAAACCTTTGTAAGTGGTCAGACCACTCTGCAGATGAAGGTAATAGTACTGATTTTCTTGAATTATTCATCCACTGGAGAGACTCCGTTGGCAGGTAGCATAGCCCTGTCTCCTGCTAAGTCCCATTTACGGAAAGGAGATAACAGTGTTTCTTTCTTCTTAGTGGTATTCTGAAGTCTCAGGAAGCTGCCACAGTTAAATGTTCATGGCCCGTGAAAAAGGCATATGAGAAACCATGGCACTCCCTTTTCAAAAAGAGCTGGAGAAATACAAGAACATTGATGAAGATGAGCTTCTTGGCAAACTCTCAGAAGAGGAACTGAAACAGTTGGAAAATGTTCTTGATGACCTAGATCCCGAGGTGAGTGACCTGGAACTGAAGCAGTGGGTTAGTAATAGGACAGGATAAATGGTGTGGTGTGGTCCTTAAAGAGTAGTGTGCAGGAGTTCCCTGGTGGCTCAGTGCGCTAAGGACCCAGCGTTGTCACTGCTGTGGCTCTGGTTGCTGATGGGATGCAGGTTCAATCCTTGACCTGAGAACTTCCAAGGGCTGTGGGTGTGGCCAAAAAAACAAAAACAAAAACAAACAAATGAAATCCCGGAGCTCCAGATGGAAATTACGTGTTTGTTCCTGATTCATTCTGGGTCACTTACTTTTATAAACCCATCAAGAGCCTCAGTAGCTGTATTTGTGATATGATAGGGCAGTTGTATTTTTCAAAAACGAGTTTAATGTAAATGGGAGAAAATATTTTCTCTTGGCTGAAGAAAGACTAGTCTGACTTGGGGAAAGAAGGAAAGGAAACAGATATCACGGAGTCTCTTCTATGTGTCATATACTCTCTTGGACCTAGAAACCCTTGAGGTAAATTGTATGATGCCCATTTCATAAATGAGGGAACAGACCAGGAGAAGTAATTTACAAAAGATGCTGTACTGGCAAATGTCAGAGATGGTATTTAACCAGGTTTTTAACGCCCAAAGCAGATCCTTCTTATATATATACCATTTCCTTAACATGTATAAAACAACTTGAAATATTGGGTGCTCTCATAGCAATGGATAGATTAGAATAACTGTAGCTATGATATCAAATAAATTTAAATTGAGCTCATATTTTTATGAACTCTTGAAAAGTAGCTCGTTATAGTGATTGTATAGCAAGTACTTTCTTCAGCACTGCTGGTATTATCTTAAGCTTAGAATTGGAGGCATCTTTTTTTTTTTTAGGGCCAAACTTGAGGCATATGGAGGTTCCCAGGCTAGGGGGTCCAATCGGAGCTGTTGCTGCTGGCCTACACCAGAGCCACAGCAACTCGGGATCCGAGCCGCATCTGCAACCTACACCACAGCTCATGGCAACACCGGATCCTTAACCCACTGAGCAAAGCCAGGGATTGAACATTTGTCCTCATGGATGCTAGTCAGAATCGTTTCCACTGAGCCATGACAGGAAGTCCCAGAGGCATTTTATTTATTTATTTATTTATTTTTGTCTTTTGTCTTTTTGTTGTTGTTGTTGCTATTTCTTGGGCCGCTCCCATGGCATATGGAGGTTCCCAGGCTAGGGGTTGAATCGGAGCTGTAGCCACCGGCCTACGCCAGAGCCACAGCAACGCAGGATGCGGGATCCGAGCCGCGTCTGCAACCTACACCACAGCTCACGGCAACGCCGGATCGTTAACCCACTGAGCAAGGTCAGGGACCGAACCCGCAACCTCATGGTTCCTAGTTGGATTCGTTAACCACTGCACCACGACGGGAACTCCCCAGAGGCATTTTAAATAGCGACTTCACTATGAATAAAAACATCACTAAAAATATTTATATGATATTCTGATATGCCAGATATTTGGAATATTGTATGTACTTTAAAACATACAGGTACCCTGTTTTTATTTTTTAACTTAAGAAAGGAACCTCTAAGCTTAACCAAGCAGGTATCAACATCTACCATAATATTCATGTACTGACTTGGCCTTGATATTTCCCAGGAGAGGTTAGAAATAAGGGAGTGTGGCCACATTGACTCCTCCGTATGCCTCCCTGGGAGCACCTTGGGTACAGACCTGGCCAAACCTAAGTGGGATCTATGAGGAAAGAGGCAGTGGATGGGGACTGGCCTTTTGTTACCATGATCTAGAAGGCAGCTGCAGGAGACTGAGGCTGCCCAGCCACCTGTGCTCTGCCTGAGCTCACTGGGAGTCCCCTCTCAGCACACGACATTCGAGAAAGTAGGTCCTCCAAGGTATGCCAGAGACCCAGCCCTTGGCTCACGCCCACATCTCTGCACAGGTGTCCTCTCCCCGCTTCCCCCACGTACAGCAGGGGTGGGGGAGGTAACATGGATCATTCAGGCAGACACTTCCCTTTATGCTCACTCCCCTGTCTTGTCAGAGTGCACTGCTGCCAGCTGGATTTCGACAGAAGGATCAGACACAGAAAGCAGCCACCGGCCCATTTGACCGTGAGCACCTCCTCATGTACCTGGAGAAAGAGGCTTTAGAGCAGAAAGACAGGGAAGACTTTGTGCCCTTCACTGGAGAAAAGAAAGGTAAGGACCACAGGCAGCTTCTGAAGACATAGGCGCACCTAAGGTATTGTCACAGAGATCAAGCAAAGGAACTGGCCTGAAAGTGGGAAATAAGCCTGTGAACTGGATTCACTATTACAAAGAATCATGGCTGGTGGATACATGTCCATATACACTCGTCCAGACCCAGAGACTCACGCCTAATGTAGACTATAGATTTGGGGTGATAATGATGTCAATGTAAGTTCATCAGTTGTCAAAAATATACACTGTGCTGCAGGTGTACTGTTATTAGAGGGGAGGTTGTGAGTATAGGGACTGGGGGCATATGGGAACTCTATGTACTTTCTCTGCTAACCTAAAGCTGCTCCAAAAATAAAGATTATTAATTAAAAAGGCGTTCCCTTGTGGCACAGCAGGTTAAGGATCCAGAGTTGTCACTGCAGTGGCTTGGGTTGCTGCTATAGCAGAGGTTCGATCCCTAGCCCGGGAACTTGTACATGCTACAGGTGCAGCCAAAAAAAAAAAAAAAAGAACTGTGGCAGAATATGAAAAGTACAGGTATGTAGAACAAACTAGTGGTTACCAGAGCAGAGAGGGAAAAGAGCAAGGGCAAGATAAAGATGTGGGATTAGGAAAGACAAACTACCATGTATAAAATAAACAGCAAGGATATATTGTACTACACAGGGAAATAAAAACATTATTTTGTGATAACTTTAAATGGAGTTAATCTATAAAAATATTGGATTACTGTATTGCACACCTGAAACTAATATAATATTGTAAATCAATTGTACTTCGATAAAAAAACCCATTGAATATTGTGCAGAGAAATTAAAGAAGATCTGAACAGCAACAGTACAAAAAGCTACCAGTTCAAAGGAAAGAAAATTATCATTAGAAAGCTATGAATCTGATTCCTGAAGCCCATGCAAGTAACCATAACTCAATCTGCTTGAGTATTGGGGGCAGAGGGAGGAATAGGTAGGCTAATTAAATGAATATTTGGAGTGTGATGTTACTGAAATTAGTTTTGTTAAAAAACCCTAAGCCCCACAGAAGAAGTTTTGGGAATGTGAAGTAGCATCCATCCTGAAAGAGGGTCCTATGGCCTTGGTGCATTCGAGTTAGCCCTGGGCTTTCCCAACTGCAGAAGCCCACTCGAGGTCTAGGCCGTGGTCTCTGTTCCCTTAGAAACCAGTGTCATCAATCATCGGTTCATCCAGCATGTTTCAGGGACCTCCTGGGTGCAGAGCCCTGTGCCAGAAGCTGGCACCCCAAGGAAATAAGACCCCGCCCTGCCCTCAAGGAGTGTGTGATCTAGGGAGAAACATGCTAATAGACCTGGGAGGGCCTGAGGAGCAAGGGGCTGTTTCTGCACACAGAAAGCAAGCTCAGAACTAAGACCAGAAAACCCTCCTCCCTAGCTGCAGACCCTGAGCTCCTCTTTGGAGGAAAAGTGGCTACCTCTTGCCTGTCCAGGCTCCCCAGCTATCCGCTGTGACTTGGGCCCAAAGATATAACTTGACTCACAGATAACCTCAGGGCAACTATGGCCTTTTAAAAACAAGAATTCAATAGTTCACTTCCCCGCTTAAAGTTCCAAATGGTCCTCAGGGTCCTGTGATGGCTCACCCACCCTCCTTTCTGACTGCATCTCTCCTTCCCCCACTGTCCTCCCTCAGCTCCCCACACCTGCCAAGCTCTTTTCCCATCTCAGTGTCTTCTTCTTATGGACTCTTCCTTTTGTGTCTCTCTTGCATCCTGGCACAGAAATGGGCACATGGGAGTCACTAGATAAATGTGGGTTCAAATGAACGCTACCTCTGAGCTTCTGTACTGCGACCACGGGGAGCAGGAGCACTGACTCTCCAGCTGCTGCCTTTTATTAAGAAAGGAAAGTCAGACAGTAATAAATTGGGCAAATAACAAGGATCACAGTAGAAATATGGAACTGTTTCTATGGCAACCTGGTGTTGTTAGACTAATTTAATTGTGAAAGAAAAAATAAATTATAATGTCAAGTCTTCCAAAAGAAAAAAGAATTTCCGTGTAGCTCAGTGGGTTAAGTATCCAGCATTGTCACTGCAATGGCTTGGTTTGCCGCTGTGGCATGGGTTTGATCCCTGGCCCAGGAACTTTTGCACGCTGTGGGCATGGCCAAAAAAAGAAAAAGAAGGAAAGAAAACAAACTTCCATAGATATCTCTTGATCCAGATTAACCTACAGATGGTCCGTGGGGGTTAGGAATACAGGAGCAGTCAGAGTAATGAACAGGGTACAGGAAGGGTATACAGCTGCACAGTGGGGCTTCAGAGAAGACTGAGAAGCAACACAATTGAGCCAAATGAGCAGAAAGCAAGTTTTCCAAGAAGAGCAGAAGGATGGGAGTGAGCTATGTGCAGGGCCTCTGTAAGATCAGCAATGACCCAGGAGCAGTGGGAGGCTGTCCTGAGGGCCTCAGGAGAAGGGCCACCCAGCCTCAGTTCTGAACACCAAGCACTGTGTGTGTACCCTGGACCCTCAGGTTATCCCTTTAGGACTTGTCATTCAGTTGGACCCCAGGATGTGCAGCAGCAGTTAGTTATCCTCAATACTGAGAGCTGGGCCACCTGTATACCTGGTGCTCAGAGTAATTCTAAATGGCACCAGGAATTAGGAACTCAGAAACTCTATTTTGACTATAGATCCAAGATCATAGAGCCAGAAAGAAAATGCTTCAAGCTGCAGACACTGTGCAAAATCAAGTCCCAGAGGAGCCTCAGTGTCTGAGATGTTATTGATTGATTGATTCTTTTTTTATTTTCCTTTTCTATCCTCTGACTATTCTCCTGTTTTATTTCCCTTATTTCTGGGAAATATGGCAGCTTATGTGATGGTCAGTGATAGAGACCCTGTGGCCAGGATACCCCAGACTGACTACAGCAATGGTGCCTCTTTGGGGTGCCCAGCTCTACCTGGCCCCTGTTTAAAGATCCAGCCATTCAAAGATCTGGTAAACTAGCGGAAGGTACGCAGCCCTATAACCAAGGAAATCTCTTGGAGAGTTTTCATGAGGGAGTGACTAACATGGGTTTTGACCCTGTCCTTTTCTGCGAGAGTGGAAAGGCCAGGCTAGCCCAGGAGACCTGGAAAAAGCTTGGGTCCCAGTTGGTTGAGCTGGAGCCAGCTGTCAGTTCTAGGTAACAAAGAGGAGAAGCAATAGAGGGCTGAGCCTTTAGGGAATGCCAACAATCAAAATGGAGAAGGCCAGTTTCAGAGATCATGCCAAGAGGTAAGAGCAGCTCTAACAAAGAGAGAAACCAAGACTCAAAGCCAGGAGGAATTGGAAAACAGTGTGAGTAGGTCTGGAGTATCTGTGGTGGCTCTGGAATGGCCTGGGTTTACCTCCATGAGCCATTGCACAAGTGAGATTTGGGTGTGTTGGCCTGGCTGGAGGTTAAGGTAATGGGTCATCCTCCCAGCACGCTGATCATCAGTCCAGAGGTTTGGGCGCGGGGCAGGGTGAGGGGTGCTCAGAAGTGAGTAGGGGGCAAAATCAATGGAATCAGACTGACAGGATGAAGTGGGAGATGGTGGCAGAGAATGCATATGTGGGAAGCACAACACCTTCCTGCTCAGAGCTGCACATCTCTAAAGGTGACAACCCCGATTTTTCCTTCTATATCAGGCTGACTTTAGTGTGCTCTAGAGAGGTGGCTGTGTCCCCAGGTCACTACAATGGTCAGGTGACCCTAGGTACAGCACCTCGGTTGCCTGCAATCTCAATTGGTAGGAGGAAAACTCTAGGGGATCACTAGTTTGTCCTTCAGGAACCCTAGGGACTGTTTGGATGAATCTGCCCCTCTTATGCAGGGTTTAGGCAAGAACACAAAAGTCCATGTGCCATTTTCACAAGGATTTAGAAGCTAACAAACTTTTAAAATATGTGCTTTTCCCCCTCCAAAAATACCTCGGCCAGTATTCTTCCAGAGTACCACATGGGGATATGGGTCTGACGGACGCTCCCAAGGCCTCAGGCACCACAGTTGACACCCGAGCCTACACATCCAAGCTTCATCCACATTCTCAGACACCTGCCCTTGGCCTGGGCATACGCACCCCCAGTGTGACCTGCCTTCAGGAGGATGGACAGGGGGAAGGGACTCAGGCAGACCTTGGAAGCAGGTTCAGGGTTCTTTGGCAGGGAATTTCAGGGACCCAGGTACCTGGGTAGTCCAGCAGGTGGCCTGTCTTCTGGATAGGAATGTCTCTTTGTCCCTGTGACTCCTCCTTCAGTGGGGATAGAGGGAGTGGGGAGGGGGTACATCCAAAATAGACCAAAGTCGGGCCCTCTAAAGTAGGGGGCCGTGGCAGGGAGCCCCCTTGCCCAGGTCTAAGGGCAATGTTGCCCATGACAGGGAGGGAGAAGCCACTGTGTCCCTCTCTGCCTCCTCAGAGCTCTGTTGCAGAAAGCAGGATTCCTCCTCTCACGTTCTTTCCCAGAAATTAAGGAATCCCGGTTAGATATGCAATGGTTCAATGATTCTGCACCTAATGGTCAGAGCTGCACATTCTCTGGTTAGTTCACTTCCCGTAGAACAAGGCGGCAGCATGCTCTGGTTTTTGTTTTTCTTCTGATTTAAAGGGAGAGTCTTTATCCCCAAAGAAAAGCCTGTAGAAACTCGTAAAGAAGAAAAAGTGACCCTGGACCCAGAATTGGAAGAAGCTTTGGCCAGCGCCTCGGACACCGAACTTTATGACCTTGCAGGTTAGTCCTCAGCTCTGGGAAACATTGCTGTCCTGCTCTGTGACCTCCAGGTGTGCACTGACCCCTGAGAAGCAGCCTTTGCACTCCTGTGTAACTCTTAATTGCTACTGTAGTACCAGGTTGACTTCAGCCCTCAGGCAGCTGTAAGTCTGAGTACAGGTGACTTCACCTCTGAGCAGACATTTTGCTGTATCTCAGCTATGAAATGTAAAACCATATTTCAGCTGTAAAGTGCCCCCAATTGTACCTGTCCTGCAGAACTCAAGAGTTACTGTGAGAAATCACAGAGAATGACTGGAGAAATGTTGAGAACTTAAGTAATAAAATAACATAATAGCCCTTGTGCTTTCTTAGGAGCTTTCACATGTGGCCTTTTATCACCACAGAACTTCCATTTCTATCACAAAACTTCTTGCTTTTCCCCACATGGTTAGCCTAACCATGGAGCAGAAGCAGCTCACTGTTACATTTCCCCAGTAAGGTAAATCCATATTCAGCACAATCAGCTCCCTTTTTCTAGTTTCCTTAACAATAGCAATAATATAATAATTATTGGTTTTTTGTTTTTGTTTTTGCTTTTTCAGGCTGCACCCGAGGCATATGGAAGTTACCAGGCTAGGGGCCACAGCCACAGCAACACCAGATCTGAGTCACATCTGCGACCTATACCATAGCTCATGGCAACACCAGATCCTTAACCCACTGAGTGAGGCCAGGGATCAAACCCACATCCTCATGGATACCGGTCGGGTTCATTACCACTGAGCCACAACGGGAACTCCAATAATTATTGTTACTATCATGTGAATTGTTTAGACATGCAGGTAGAAAGAAACCCAAATAGTATAAAAGAATATGTAATGGAAAATGTCTCTCATTCTAATTACCTAAGCCTCTACCCATTTCGTGTTTCCTTCGAAAAAGATTCCATGCATGTAGAACATGTGTGTATACTAATTGGATGGAAATTTGGATTATTAGGGTCATTATGTTAGGTCCCCACAGGATAGAGGTGCTTTGAAGAAGAGTCCTCAGCTTTGGCAAGATTTCTCACATTTTTATTCCATTGGAAGATGTAAGTAATAATAACCAGTCTCCTACCTCCCAGGAGAACCAGCTGTATACCTTATTCCAATAGCATGCCAACCATCTCAGATACATTTTGGTTTCTTCTGTGATGGTATCTATAGTCAGTATTAAATTCACATATTTGAACCCCTCAGAAGTCACTGCAGGAGGTGAGGCACCTGCCTCACCCAGTTTAAGGGTGTTTTGTAGTGACTGTTCTTCTTAGCCATGAGCAGCCATGAGCCTGCCATGGTTACTACTCTCCCCAAGGGTTGCTGCATGGTTTCCACTGGAATTGCCCAGAGGGAGAATGCAGGGCTGGGCTTCAAGTCCCAGGAAATGCCTAAGAAAGGATAAAGAGAAAAACATCAGTCATGTAGAAGATACTAGACCCTCCACTTCATATGATAAAACCAGGGGAATCATCCCAATAGAAAGCTCCTCTTTACTCAGCCTCCATCCCTCATCAAGTGTTCCCTCAGAACTCAGGAGGGAGCCCTGCTGGGGGTCAGGTGGCAGGGTCTTCTCTAGGGTAGATCTGTCTGGCAGATCAAGAGCAGCCCGTGAGTGAATAGGCTGCCAGTCTTTGAGATTTAGATAAGAAAGTGTACCAATGCCTGCGCATATTGCTGTGGCAGGTGAAGAGCAGAAATACAGCTCATCAAGGGGGCAGAAGCTGACCTTCAAGACAGCACCTCCCAGAGTGGCCGTGTTGCATTCTGGCCATCACCAGAGTCTTAATTCTCAACTCTGCTGGTCTAGAGACTTTATCTTATCAGTGCACGTAGGAGCAGTCAGATCAGGGCATTGCAGTGGAGACTGATCCACTAGTCAGTTCCAAGGAAACAGATAAAATAAAAATTATAACTTGGCAGTGGGAGCCAAATTACCATCAGGAGTTGCTTAGTGAGTATGGGGCCAGAGCAAGATATGTTTGTTGCCTGGTCTCAGTGGCTTGTATTTATCACACAGGGCATCTTCTCCCTGGATCATGCCAGAAACACAGTGACAAATTCTTATTTCTTTTTTCTTTTCTTTTTTTCTTTTTTGTTTTTTAGGGCCACACCGAGGCATATGGAGGTCCCCAGGCTAAGGGTCCAATTGGAACTACAGCTCCCGGCCTACACCACAGCCACAGCAACGCCAAATCTGAGCCATGTCTGCAACCTACACTACAGCTCATGGCAACGCCAGATCTTTAACCTACTGAGCAAGGCTAGGTATCGAACCTGCAACCTCATCATTCCTATTCGTTTCCGCTGCGCCACGAGGGGGACGCCAAATTCTTATTTCTTTAACAGGAATTTGTAAAGGACTTAGAGCAGTGCCTAATGCATAGGAAATCACTTAACTATTATAATAGATAAAGTATAATTATTATCCCTGTGTTACAGATGGTGAAAGTGAGGCTCAGAGGCATTTAACATCTTCTCGATTCATACAGATAGTACATGACGGTCAGGATTTAAACTCTAGCTGACCTCCCCTGACTGCCACTCTTAACCCCTAGACTCGCTGACTTTGAACATGTGCCCTTTCTAGGCTGTGCTGGCTCCTCCTCCTTCAGGATGTAGATTACAGCCAATGAGGAACTCAGAGATGTGCCTCTGACACCTGTTGGCAGACTATTCTGGGATCCTTCCTCAGGTGGCCGCTTGTAATTTTTTACCTGGAATTTAATTACCAAAGGGAAAGCCGAATAGACAGTTGCAGTTGGAGCGTGCTCAGTGTTGTCATCCCCCCTCCACCCGGTGCTGTCTCCTACATATTGTACTGCCCCCTGGTGCAAGTTCTATGTAATGCAGGAGACTCAAAATCTCAGCCTGCTTGTCTCCTTTCCCACCCTGGGATTCTCCAGATGGGGAAAGGACAACTCTTTTTGGTCCTGAGATGGGAGAGATGGGGAGGCTTACATTGTTAGAGGCCCATGATCTTTCAGCTCTTTATCTCTGGAAAAACTGCATGCTGCAGTCTATATAATGCTAGATCTTAAAATATCCTTAGACTGGGTCCTACATTTTAAAGATGAGAAAACGGAGGGGGTGAATCATAACTAGGAAGTCTAAGCAGATTTTCAGTCTGGAGACATAACTAGACCATTGTCCCTCAGATCCTACATGATTCTACCTTTGAAGATATAGAAAGACCAGTGAAATTGCTCGTGGTCTTGGACAGGGGCAGGGGTGTTAAATAAGCTCATTTAACACTATACATGCATCACTTTGCAAGGCAAGAGAGCTCTAGGGACACTTCTCTTTATGACATGAAGAATTGTTCTTTGAGGGGCAAATTAACCATGTGGACGTGTTAGCACGATTCCCCAAATATAAGGTTTATTCACTGATTATCTTCCCTTTCAGCTGTTCTTGGAGTACACAATCTACTCAACAATCCCAAGTTTGATGAAGAAACAACTGGCACAAAAGGAGGCAAAGGGCCTGTGAGAAGTAAGTTGACAGAAACCTGTGGTTTTATGAAACTTGGGAGCCACTGGGTATTTTTGGAGGAGAGAGGCCTATTAACTGGGCCCCCTGGGGTGTCCAGAATTCATCCAGAATTCATTCAGGCTTTGAAGGTAGATTTTTCAGTTTGTCAAGGAACACTGGGCTCTGAGCAATAAAGCCACAGTGGAGTAGCCCATACTGGGAGTTCTGTCTGGAGGTGTAACTCATACCAAGTAGTGTGTTTTGCTCAGGATACACTCTCTTGGTAGGTCTGTCTGTTCAGCCAAAGGAGGAAATTACTGATAAAAAGGTTGACTAGTCAACACAGAATGAAGACAGAGTTTTATATTCCTGACAGTGGTTTTATGTTTGTTTGTTTGTTTGTTTTTCCTTTTGGCCACTCCATGGTATATGGAGTTACCAGACCAGTGATCAAATCCAAGCCACAATCCTTTAACCCACTGTGCCAGGCTGGCGATTGAACCTGTGTTCTGGCTCTGCTGGCGATTGAACCTGTGTTTTCGTGATTGAAACTGTGCCACAATGCAAACTCCTGTTCCTGACATTTAATCAACTGTAGTATCTTAAATAACTTTCCTTCTCTATTTGAATGTCATTTCATCTCAGCAAGGATGCTTATCTTTAGAATTTGAATACCTACTCCTCCCAGAGAGCATGAAAGACACACTTGGCATGGCCTTGCTAGCCCGGAACATTCCAGACCACTGTCTTCTATGCCACCATTTCCTGGAAAAATGTACAATTCACTACACTCTCACTCATGCATCAGTCATTTACTAAATACCTGCCATGTCAAGAATGTTCTAGGTTTAGGTACAAAGGTAAAAGGTGGTCTCTGCCCAAAGGAAGTTATCTATCCATGGGAGGCACAAATCAATAATCAGGTAATTTCAGGAGTTCCCATTGTGGCACAGCAAAAACAAATTGGATTAGTACCATGAGGTTATGGGTTCGATCCCTTGCCTTACTCAGTGGATTAAGGTTCTGGCGTTGCCAAGAGCTGTGATGTAGGGTCGCAGACGTGGCTCGGATCCCAGGTTGCTGTGGCTGTGGCTGCAGGCTGGCAGCTGCCCATTTGACCCCTATCATGGGAACTTCCATATGGCGCAGGTACAGCCCTAAAAAGCAAAAATAATAATAATAACAGTAATAATCAGGTAATTTCAGTACAGTATGATTCAGGTGCTATGAAAACTCACAAAAGATCACAGCTCTTCTTAGATTAACTATATTTTATGAAGTTCCCTTCGTGGCTCAGCAGTTAACAGACCCGACTAGGATCCATGAGGATGTGGGTTTGATCCCTGGCCTTGCTCAGTGGGTTAAGGATCTGGTGTTGCTGTGATCTATGGTGTAGTTTGCAGATGCAGCTTGGGTCCCACTGTTACTGTGGCTGTGGAAGAGGCCAGAGGCTATAGCTCCAATTGGACCCCTAGCCTGGGAGCCTCCATATGCCATGGGTGCAGCCTAAAAAAAAAAAAATTATATTTTATGCTCTTTGATGGTGATGAGCAATGCTTTCTAGTCTCAGCAGGATACTTATCAACCATTGTTTATGCTAGGTAATTTATCTAGACAATGAGCAGTATTCCTTTTATTTTCCTTCTGTCTTTCTTATGCATACAGATGAAAAATGTTCATCCTTTTAACTTTAATATCAGAGGATAATTCTGACATGTTTCTTTTGTTTTGTTTTGTTTTTGTCTTTTAGGGCTGCACCTGCAGCATATGGAGTTCCCAGGCTAGGGGTCAAATTGGAGCTGTAGCCACCAGCCTACACCCCAGCCATAGCAACACCAGATCCGAGCCGCATCTGCAGCCTACACCACAGCTCATGGCAATGCCACTGAGCGAGGCCAGGGATTGAACCTGCATCCTCATGGATGCTAGTCGGGTTCATTAACCGCTAGCTATGATGGGAACTCCATGTGTTTGTTATTAAAAGTCTGATGCATAACCTTCTGGACTTTTTTACATGCACACATTTATCATTAATATTTTTAAAGACTTTTTTTGTTTGTTTGTTTTTAAGGCTGCACCTGTGGCATATGGAAGTTCCCAGGCTAGGGCTCCAATCTGAGCTGCAGCTCCCGGCCTACAACACAGCCACAGCAACACCAGATCCAAGCGGTGTCTGCGACATATGTCACAGCTCATGGCAATGCTAGATCCTTAACCCATTGAGCAAGGCCAGGGGTAGAACCCGTGTCCTCGTGGCTACTAGTCATGTTCATTACCACTGAGCCATGACAGGAACTCCTTAAAGACTTTTTTAGAGCAGTTTTATGTTCACAGCAAAATTGAGAGAAAAGTACAGAGTTTTCTCATATACCCCCTGCTCCTCCACATGCATAGCCTTCCCCCTTATCAACATCCTTCACAGAGTGATACATTCCTTACAACTGGTGAACCCACACTGACATATAATTATCACCCTGAGTCCATAGTCTAACTTAGGGCTCCCTCTTGGAGTTGGACATTCTCTAGGTTTGGACAAATATACAATGACATGTTTCTACCATTATAGTATCATTCAGAGTTTCACTGCCCTAAAATTCCTCTGGGCTCTGCCTCTTCATCTCTCCTTCCCCGTTAGCCTCAGGCAAGCTATGATCTGTTAGCTGTGTCCATAGTTATGCCTTTTCCAAAATGTCGTATGGTCGGAATCATACAGTATGTAGCCTATTCAGACTCCTTCTTTTACTTAATAATATGCATTTAAGTTTCCTCTATGTCTTTTCATGACTTGATAGATCATTTCTTTTTTTTTTTTTTTTTTTTTTCTGATTAAGTTGTAATGGAGAAGTTCCCACAATGGCACAGTGGGTTAAGAATCTGATTATTGCAGCTCAGGTCACTGAGGAGGGGGGGCAGGTTTGATCCCTGACCCAGCATAGTTGCTTAAGGATCCGGCATTGCCTTAGCTGTGGCATAGGTCAAAGCTGCAGCTCACATTTAATCCCTGGACCAAGAACTTCCATGTGGCAAGGGTGCAACCAAAAAAAGAAAAAAATTTTGATGTATAGTATTACATAAGTGATAGATGTACAGCATTATGATTCACAATTTTAAAGTTCTTCATTTATAGTTATAATAAAATGTTGCCTATATTCCTTATGTTGTATAATATATCCCTGTAGTTTATTTATTTTGTATGTAGGTGTTTCTACTTCTTAATCACTTACCCCTGTCTTGTTCCTCCCCATTTCCCTCGCCCCAGTGGTATCCACTAGTTTTTTTGTTTGTTTGTTTTGGTTTGGTTTGGTTTGGTTTTGGTTTTGGTTTTTGGTGGGTTTTTTTCCCTTTTCAGGCTGCATTCACGGCATATGGAAGTTCCCAGGCTAGGAGTCCAATCAGAGCTATAGCTGCCAGCCTATGCCAGAGCCACAGCAACGAGGGATCCAAGCCGAGTCTGTGACCAGCACCACAGCTGGCAACAATGCCAGATCCTTAACCCACTGAGCAAGGCCAGGGATCAAACTCACAACCTCATGGTTTGTAGTTGGATTCGTTTCTGCTGTGCCATGACAGGAACTCCACTAGTTTGTTCTTTATATCTGTGATTCTGTTTCCTTTTCATTATGTTCAGTAATTTGTTTTATTTTTTAGATTCCGCATGTTAAAATTTCATTCTTTATCACAGCTGAGTAGTATTGTGCGTGTGCATGTGCGTGTGTGTGTGTGTGTGTAATCCATTCATCATCTGTGGACATTTAGGTTGCTTCCGTATCTTGGCAATTGTAAATAGTGCTATGCACATTGGGGTGCATTTGACTTTTTCATCAGTGTTTTTTGAATATATGCCAGGAGTGGAATTGCTGGGTCATATGATAGTGATAGATCATTTCTTTTTAATATTGAATTTTACCCATTTTCTGGATGTACCACAGTTTATTTATCTATTCATCCACTGAAGAATATCTTGTTTGCTTCCAAATTTTGGAAATTTTGAATAAAGCTGCTGTAAATATCTATGGTCAAGATTTTGTGTGGACATAAATTACCTTTGGGTAAATATCAAAGAGCATTATTGCTGGATCTTATGGTAAGATGTTATTTTGTAAGAAACCATGAAACTGTCTTCCAAAGTGGCTGTACCATTTTGGATCTCTAGTAGCAAAGAATGAGAGTTCCTATTGCTCCACATCCTCACCAGCATTTGGTTTTGTCAGTGTTCTAGATTTTGGTCTTTCTAATAAGTCTGTAGTGGTACCTCATTATTTTAATTTGTGTTTCCCTGATGACATATGATGTGGAACACCTTTTCATATGCTTATGTGTCATTTGTATATCTTTTTTGTTGCGATGTCTATGAAGTTCTTTGGCTTGCTTTTAAAATCAGGTTGTTTTCTTATTGTTGAGTTTTAAGAGTTCCTTGTATATATTGGATTTTATCAGGTATGTCTGATAAAGTTTATCAGATGTGTCTCTTTTTTCCTGATTTTTTTAGTGAATGAAAGATTCTTTAAATTCTATAATGCTGGAGTTCCCGTCATGGCGCAGTGGAAACCAATCCGACTAAGAGCCATGAAGTTGTGGGCTTGATCCCTGGCCTTGCTTAGTGGGTTAAGGATCCGGCATTGCTGTGAGCTGTGGTGTAGGTCACAGACACAGCTCAGATCTGGCGTTGCTGTGGCTCTAGCATTAGGCCAGTAGCAACAACTCTGATTAGACCCTTAGCCTGGGAACCACCATATGCCATGGGTGCAGCCCTAAAAGCTCAAAAGACAAGCAAACAAACAAAACTAATAATAATAACAATAAATTCTATAATGCTTTACAAATTTCACACACATGATTTTATATAATCCCATAATAACCATTTTTTCCCCTCTACCCCTGTCTTGCCCTCCTCACTTCCATCTCCTCACTGGTAACCACCAGCTCGATCTTGATATCTGTGAGTCTGTCAGATGTGTCTTTTGCAAATATTTTATCTCAGTCTGTGGTTTATCCCCTCATTCCCTGTTTTTTTGGCTTTTTTTTTTTGTCTGCCCTGTGGCATATGGAGTTCCCAGACCAGGGATCATATCCAAGCCGCACTTGTGGCCAATGCCAAATCCTTAACCCACTGAGCTGGGGCCAGGGAATGAACCCATGCCAATCCTGTTGCACCACAGCAGGAATTCCAGTCTCCTCATTCTCTTGACAGTATTTTTTATAGAGTAGAGATTTTTAATTTAATTTAATTTAATTATTATTATTATTTTTTTTTTGTCTTTTTGCTATTTCTTTGGGCCGCTTCCGCGGCACATGGAGGTTCCCAGGCTAGGGGTCGAATCGGAGCTGTAGCCCCCGGCCTACGCCAGAGCCACAGCAACGCAGGATCCGAGCCGCGTCTGCAACCTACAGCACAGCTCACGGCAACGCCGGATCGTTAACCCACTGAGCAAGGGCAGGGACCAAACCCGCAACCTCATGGTTCCTAGTCGGATTCGTTAACCACTGCGCCACGACGGGAACTCCGAGATTTTTAATTTTAATGCAGCTCAGCTTATCAGTTCTTCCTGTTATGGATTATGCCTTTGGTGCTGTGTCTAAAAATTCATTGCCAAACCCAAGGTCATCTAGATTTTTCTCCTGTTATCTTCTAAGAGTTCTACAGTTCTGCATTTTCATTTAGGTCCTGACGCATTTTGAGTTAATTTTTTAAAGGGCATAAGGTCTATGTCTAGATTCTTTTTTTTTTTTTAACATATGGATATCCACTTGTTCCTGAACCACTTGTTGAAAAGACTGTCTTTGCACCACTCTATTGCTTTTGCTCCTTTGTCAAAGATAAGTTGACTATATAAACATGGGTCTATTTCTGGATTCCCTAGTCTGTTCCATTGTCTATTTGTATATTTTCACCAACACCACACTTTCCTGCTTTCTGTAGCTTTAGGTCGTGAAGTCACATAGTGTCAGTCCTCCAATAGAGTTCTTCTCTTTCAATATTATATTGGTTATTCTGACTATTTTGCTTCTCCATATAAACTTTAGAATCAGTTTTTTTTTAAGTCTTATTGAATTATAGTTGATTTACAATGTTGTAATAATTTCTGCTATACAACAAAGACATTCAGTTATACTTATACACAAATCCATTTTTAACATTCTTTTCCTATATAGATTATTACAGAATATTGGGTAGAGTTCCCTCTGCTATACAGCAGGTCTTCATTTGATACCTACAAAATAACTTCCTAGGATTTTGATTGAGATTGCATTGAATCCATATGTTAGGTTGGGAAGAACTGACACCTTGACTATATTGAATTTTTCTATCTGTGGAATATCTCTCCATTTAGTTCTTCTTTGATTTCTTTCAGAAGGAGTTTGTGGTTTTCTTCATGCAGATTTTATATATATATATTTTCATTTTTTTCATTAACTTTTTTCAAATTGCGATTCTCTTTTATCGATACATGTAGGTTTACCTCATTCTTTAATGAAGAGATAGCATCATATTATGTGTTTATGTTATATCTTCTTTTAACAGTTTTGCTTTGATGGACATTTTATTTATCATATTTTGCTGTCACAAGTAGTATGTCATTGAACATCTCTGAATATACATCTTCATGTATTCATGCTATTTTTTTCTATAGATTAGACTTCTAGATATAAGATTGCTAGGTTCTAAAGTGCCCACCTTTTATATTTAAATAGATTATGCCAAATTACTCTTCCAGAAATTTGCACCAGTTTACATTCCCACCAACATTATATGAGGATGCTTTTTCCTCCACTTTATTGCCAGCTCTGAATATTATCTCTTTTACATTTTTGGGCTAATCTAATGGCATCTCATGTTTTTATTTCAGAATTTAGCTACTTTTTATGTTTTCTGGTTGACAGAGTTTCCTCTGATCATATTAGCTATTCATTTTCAATTGAGTTGTGTTATTGATTTGTAGGAGCTCAGTGTATATTGGGATATTAACCCTTTTTATGTTACATATACTGCAAGCATTTTCTGTTAACTGCTTTTGAGAATTCTTCCATTATTCTTTTCTATTCCTCTCTCTTCCTATACTATCCTGAAAATTAAAGCTCTAAAACAGAACTCACAGGAGGATGGGGTCTGGTCAAGAGTCCAGGGGAGGATTAAGGTTTGAGAAATAGAGATTCGTTGTTTCTCTTTTGCATCTTAGATTCTTTGGTTCGGTTATTATATCTGAAAGAGGTCCACATGAAGCAGCAATAACTATCCATGGATTTTCTTTTGGGGGTTAGAATTTGCTCTAGGGCAAAATTTTGGCTCCATGGAATGTCAGTCACTGAGACTTCTCATTGTGGTTGAAAAACACCAACCTTTGAGGCTGTAACTCAGAGCCACACCATTCTCATGCTTGCTCAGTTGAGAATAATCTTACTGTCATTTATATTGGAGTCTTGTTGGAATCAGAGCATATGAAAGGAAGGTCATTTGGTGGGGAAAGGTCATCTCTGATTTTTATGGGAGAGTCCTTACATTTTCTTTTTAAAATTAAAATTTGTGTCTTAGATGTAGTCAAAGGTGAAAAGGTGAAGCCAGTATTTGAGGAACCACCCAATCCCACAAATGTGGAAGTAAGTCTACAGCAGATGAAAGCTAATGATCCCAGCCTGCAAGAGGTCAACCTCAACAACATTAAGGTATTTCATTATGATTGTTGCTAATCACTTTATTTATCATGAAGTCAGAAAACTTACTGGAGATGACTGCCTGCCTGACTTTACACTTGTTTGAAATTTTTTGTAGTCATTGATTTTGAGGCAAAACATTCTATTCTAAAGAAGGGAGTTTTTTAAAAGGATGATTTCTAAATTTCTAGAAGAGAATCACAGTACTTGCTTTAAACATACTGTATTAGTTATCTATTGCTAAGTAACAAATTACTCTAAAACTTAGAGGCTTAAAACAACAAACATTTATTATTTCACACATTTCTGAGTGTCAGGAATCTTGGAGTGACTTGGCTAGGTAATTGTGGCTCTGGGTCTCAAATGAGGCTATCGTAAACCTGTCAGCTCGAGCTGCAATCATCTGAAGGCTTTACAAGGGCACACAAATCCATTTCCAAGATGGTGCATTTGTGTGGCTGTTGGCAGGAGGCCTCAGTTTCTCACCACATGGACATCTCATTAGGGGTACCTGAGCATCCTCACCTCATTACAACTGGCTTCCAAGTGGTCCAAGAGAAAGAGCGTAAGCTGGAAACCACAATGCCTTTCATGAGCTTTTCTCTGAAGTCACATATTGTCAGTTCTGCTTTCACAATAAGTGAGGTCACTCTCAAAGGGAAGGAACGTGTGTGTGCGCGCGTGCCTATAAGAGAAAACATTGCCTGACATCTTGTTCATTCATTCTTATTGGTCCAATATCTAGCACTTAATAATATTAACCAACCTTTATGTAGTACTTGGTACGTGCCATATCCTTTGCTAAATACTTGAAATTCATTATCTCATTTAATCCTTAGTGCCACTTAAAGAGGGTAAGTTGCCCACAGTCACAGAGCTGGTCTGTAGTGCATCCAGAGCTCGTGCTGGCCTATAGTTGTGCCCCATATTGTCTCCCTCTTAAGTGTTCGGTACTATGCTAAGTGTTGTAGAAGAGGAAGTAAGATTCATTCAGTCTTTATTCTGAAGAACTTAAATTAGGAGAAAAGCACTAAGCAATAATTACAACAGGATGTGGTAAGCCCCCAAAAATGTTGTGGAAATTCAGGTAAGGAAAATTTTGATTCTGCCTGGGAGAGCCCATAAATAAAAGAAGCAATATTTCTGCTGAGTCTTGAAAGATGAGTAGAAATTAGAGCAAAGGATAAAGGAATTCCTAGGCAAAAGGAAAAGCATATAAAGGTATGGACAGAGGAAAAACTATGGTGTAGTAAAAGGACAGCAATTAGGTCATTTTGGCTAGAATATAGAGAAGGAAAGAGAAAAGGGGAAGTATGGTGTATGCATCATTGGGGGGATCAAGTAAATGGAAAAATGATGCCAGAATGTCACATTGTATTAGGTTCCCTTATTGGACACTAGATGGGGGTATTGGCTCAGGATAGGTCAGTTGCTGGCTCATAGATGATGAATCTATTCTCATCTCTGTGGGGGGATGGTGTGCAATTAGCCATCTAAATATATGAGGTGTTTAAAATCTGTGGAACCTTAGCTTGGGGGGCAGGTGTACAGGTGATTCATCACCTATCTGTGTCTTCCTCATCCTAGAACATTCCAATTCCAACCCTGAAGGAATTTGCAAAGGCTCTAGAGACCAATACTCACGTGAAGAAGTTCAGCCTGGCGGCAACCCGCAGCAATGACCCTGTGGCAATTGTGAGTAAAATTCTTAAGAGTAACATGAAAGGATAACTTGATCCCCTTGCTGTACAGTGGGAAAATAAAAAAAAAAAAAAAGAGTAACATGAAAATATTTAATTCATTAGAAGCTATTTTTAACTTGTCTTATCAACTAACAATTTTTATTTTTTGTTTTTGTCTTTTTAGGGCCCCACCCAAGGCATATGGAAGTTCCCAGCCTAGGGGTCAAATCTGAGCTGCAACTGCTAGACTATGCCACAGCCACAGCAATGCCGGATCCTTAACCCACTGATTAAGGACAGGGATTGAACCCACATCCTCATGGATGCTAGTTGGGTTTGTTACCACTGAGCCATGATGGAAACTCCAATTAACAATTTTTAGCTCTGATAAATTTATTTTCTTTATCGTTAATAAATAAGTTATAATGAGACAGTAAAACAAGAACCCGACTGTCAGACACTTTGAGCCCACTGGAATTTTGTTAGCACTACACTTTTAGGAGAAACAGGATTAGGCCTTTAGCTAAATAAATATTTAGATTTTATTCTGTGCTTAGTACAAATTTGCTGAAACATTTTCACCTACAACATTCTGTCATTGTAAATGGATATTATAAGACCCATCAAAGCCTACAGGAACTCAGCCCATAAAAAGATGTTAACATATTTCATTTTAACCTTTGAAATGGATTGATATATCTCAAAAATATTTTAAACCACCAAATCTTGTAATATTTTTTGTTTGATACTATTAACCAGTGTTAAAAAAAAAAAAAAGAAAAAGAAAAACAATGGGAGTTCCCATCATGGCTTAGTGGTTAATGAACCTGACTGGCATCCATGAGGACACAGGTTTGATCCCTGGCTTCACTCAGTGGGTCAAGGCTCTGGTGTTGCCGTGAGCTGTGGTGTAGGTCACAGGTGCGGCTTGGATCCCACATTGCTGTGGCTGAGGCATAGGCAGGAGGCCACAGCTCCAATTAGACCCCTAGCCTGGGAACCTCCATATGCCTCGGGTGCAGCCCTAAAAAGACAAAACAAAAACAAAAACAGCAACCACCAAAAGCCCTATTCCCTCTACTTGCTTTAGATAATTCAAGTAAATAAGGAAGCCCCTGGTCTCCTGTAAATACTGGTACCATTGCCATTGTCAGTGTTAATCCTCTTAGTAACAGCTTGCATTTCTTGAGTACTGACCTCTGTGCTTTACACGCATCATCCCATGTAATCCCCACTAAAATACAATGATGTATGTACTATTATTAGTTCCAACTTTAACAAATGAGCAATCTGAGGCTCAGAGAGGTTAAGAAACTTTTCCAAAGTAACACAACGAGCACGTGGTAGAGCTAGGATTTACCACCAGGTCTTTCTGGTTCCTCAACCAGGATGCCTAACCACCAACCTATGCTGTACTTACAGTGCCTCACTGCCATGCATTTGCTGAAACATGCCAGTTAGCAGCACCCTGAGCAGAAGCCTGTGGTTCTGCAGCATCTGAAGCTCAGCACTTGAATTAGACTGGGAAAATAAAAGTTTTCTTGTCTTGAAGATGTGATTTAAAGTAATATGTCTTTTGGCGGATCTAAAATAACATTAAAAATGGGTAACATGGGGGCTCCCACTGTGGCACAGCAGCATCAGTGGCATCTCTGTAGCACCAAGAATGCAGGTTCGATCCCAGTCCTGCCCAGTGGGTTAGAGGACCCAGCATTGCCACAGCTGCAGTGTAGGTCCACAACTGTGGCTCAGATCTGATCCCTGGCCTGAGCACTCCATCTGCTGTGGGGCAGCCGAAAAAAGAAAAAAAAAGAAACAACAACAGACACATGAAAGTAATGATGACCCATCATGGTGCTGGCACAGAATAGATGTTTGAGAAATACTTGTCAAGTGAAATGAATGAATGAAGATGCCCTTCGCCTCTTAGCAATAGACAATATTTTCTGATGATAGCAAACTTTAAATAAGCACTTAGGTAGAAAGGGACTAAGCTACAAAATTGATGTTTTCACCAGCAATTATTTCATATCTAAATTTGCAGGTTGAAATCAATTTTTGAAACTTACTATTAAAATAGAAAAAGGGCAGAACTAGAAGGTGAAATTAGCAATTTAAGGGTTCATATCTTTGTATGATTTTGTTTATAATCTCTACCCTTTAGTAGGTTTGCTTTCAATAAAGCAAAAATATTCACAATATATTTTGTATGTAAGTAACCAAAGGGGTAAATAAAGAAATGATTTGTCATTTCTATTTAACATACTGTTTATAGTAAAATGGCAGGGATGTGAATAGTTTACAATTCACTGTCAGCACTACTAGTAAATGATCTAACTTCTACTCTAGGTCAAATAGATAACTTGCTGGGGGGTTTTTTGTCTTTTTTTTCTGTCTTTTCTAGGGCCGCACCCAAGGCATATGGAGGTTCCAGGCTAAGGGTGCAATCAGAGCTGTAGCTGCTGGCCTACACCAGAGCCATAGCAATGCCGGATCCTCAACCCACTGAGCGAGGCCAGGGATCAACCTGCAACCTCATGGTTCCTAGTTGGATTTGTTAACCGCTGAGCTGCGACAGGAACTCCCTCAAATAGATAACTTGTTAAATGGACTAAATAAATTCCAAATATAATAAGCTCTTTGATACTATTTTTAATCCAACAACTATGTATTGAAAAAAAAATACCATGTGAGAAGCACACTCTACAACTGCAAGGAATAATGGCTATCCTTTAGGGTATTGAAAAAAAAAGCCTCTTTCAGCCTTATGCCTGGTTGGATTCACATGGTCCAGCCTTCACCATGATGATTCTTCATTTAGCTATGCCATATTTAAGAAAGAAGCTTTCTAAAGCTTGAGAATTGGTTGATTACCCCACAGGCAGTAGAGAGATTTAGACTGCGATTATGGCTGAACAACTTGCTGTTAAGAATTACAAATCAACATTAAAGAAAAAGCTTCATGGGAGTTCCCGTCGTGGCGCACTGGAAACGAATCCAACTAGGAACCACGAGGTTGCGGGTTCAATCCCTGGCCTCGCTCAGTGGGTTAAGGATCCGGCATTACTGTGGCTGTGGTGTAGGCCAGCAGCTACAGCTCTGATTACACCCCTAGACTGGGAACCTCCATATGCCGCAGGTGTGGCCCTAAAAAAACAAAAAGACCAAAAAGAGCTTTAAGAGACTTTTCTATTTAAGGCGCTGAAACAGATTCAACAAAGCACTTGTGGGATTATTGTGAATATAAACAAGCTATATGTGATGCCATTACCCCCATTTTACAGACGTGGCAACTAAGACTCAGTTTGAGTAACTTAACTAAGATTACACAGCATGTGGCCAAGCCAGCAAGTGAATTTAAGTGACTTGTAATCAAATTCATTCTAGTATGCCCCAAGCACTTCCATATAACCTCATCTTTAGTAGGGGGTGTATTAATGAAACTTCCCTCAATAATGAATGCTGATGTAGAGAA
This sequence comes from Phacochoerus africanus, assembly GCF_016906955.1. Lineage (NCBI taxonomy): Eukaryota > Metazoa > Chordata > Mammalia > Artiodactyla > Suidae > Phacochoerus > Phacochoerus africanus. The sequence continues at coordinate 121,920,243 of NC_062545.1, read as the reverse complement.
AAGGCCCATATATGTAAAAAATGCTGTTATTATTAACAGTGATGCCACAAGGAAATCAAAAGTTCAGAACATCTCTGTCCAATGGAAATAAAAGGAGAGCCACAATTGTAAGCCACGTGTAGAACTTTAAATTTTCTAGTAACCACATTAAAAAAAAAAAAAAAGAGAGAGATGGGTGAAATTAAATTTAATAATATATTTTATTTAAACCAGCATATCCAAAATAGTGTCATTTCAATATGTAATGTGGAAGTGTAATGAGATCTTGTATGGTATTTTTTTCATACCACATATTTGAAATCCAGTGTTTGTTTTGCATGTACAGCACAATTGATTCAGAGCAGGCACTTTTCAAGGACTCCACAGCCACATGTGTCCCGTGGCTACCACTGGGATGGTACAAGTTTGGGCAGTGCAGGAAACTGCAGTTCTACACAATACTGTAAAGTCAAGAGAGCAAAACCTTCTCTTGAAAAATGTATCTCTGGAGTTCCTATTATGGCTCATCAGGTTGTCTCTATGAAGATTTGAGTTGGATCCACAGCCTCACTCAGTGGGTTGCGATTCCAGCATCACAGATGCAGCTTGGATTGGGTGTTGCCATGGCTAGGCCCCAGCAGCAGCTCCTGTTTGACCCTCTGGCTTGGTAACTTTCATATGCTGCAGGTGTGGCTGTTTAAAAAAATTTTTTTTAAATATCTCAACCCTAATTATTTTCATAACCTTTAAGAAATCTAGTCTTTGTTTTACTAATGTTATTATCCCACACACATGTAATAGATGCTCAAATATTTGCTGAACTGAAGTGAACATGGGCCTGCAGCCCAAGATTATGTTTGGCTGCGTCTCTTTTCTCTGCTTTGTTGAGTATGAGAAAAGTGTTTTCTCAAGTTTGAAAGAAAGTGGCAAGATCCTGGCTACTTGCCAGGAGGTCCTGAAACTTTTTTTTCTGAAGGCCTAATTGCTCTGACATTTCATTATTCTAGTAATGAAAATAAAATCCCCATACTTGGAGCGGCCATACGGATAGGCCTGATGCATTCCCTTCTGGGGCTTTAATTAAAATCTGTAAATTTCATTCTAATTAAAGACCTAGCACTGAATAAATGCACTCTAATGTACATGGTGTACAATAACATCAGCCCAAATCCTTGAGCTCTGCTTGCAGTTCAAGTAACAGCTTAACTAATATAGAGGATTACTCTTCTAGTCCAGTGGTTCTCAACTTGGTGTGATTTTGCACTCCGGGGGATAGTCGGCAGTGTCTGGAGATATTTTTGGTTATAATGACTGGGATGGACATTTGGCAGGTCTCAGAGGCTGCTGAACGTCCTATAATACATAGGATAACCTCCCAAAACAAAGAATTCTCTGGCCTCACATGTCAGTAGTGCCAAGGTTGGAAACCTCGTTCTTGTCCCAAGTTGAATTCCTTCTCATCTTCCTCCTTCTTGTCTTTTCCACCATAAAAAACAATTAATATAGTTTAGAACTTCCTTGTTCTACTCCCAGAGCAATCATCATCATATCCCTGTTAGCAGTTTGTTTTTTCATTATTCTAGTTGCTTGTATGATTTTAATTAATGTGGTTGTCAATCCTGGCTGAACATTAGTTACCTGGAGAACTTTTTCAAAATGCAGCTGTAGGGAGTTCCCTTGTAGCTCAGCAGGTTAAGGACTTGTCTGCCATGCTCAGGTTGCTGCTGTGGTACAGGTTCAATCCCTGGCCTCAGAAATTTTCATATGCTACAGTTGCATCCCCCAAAATTTTGTTTTTAAGTCCCTACGTAACAAAGCAAAGTTATTAATTCTATGTCAGTATCTTTTCGTTTCAGTTCTGCATATTTGTGAAATTCATGAGTCTGAGCTGCTGAATTAAACTATTTTTATTTCAGTTTTAAATTATTATCTTTGTTTCTCGGAGGTGAAAATACAATTTAGGCTTTTCTTTAAGTATAGCAAAAAATACCTATTTAATGTGCAGTGGGGGGTTTAGTAAATAAATCTTTAGAAACCCTAACAGTAATTTCTTTCTCACATACTAAGGCTTTTGCAGATATGCTAAAAGTAAACAAGACCTTGAAAAGTCTAAACATAGAATCTAATTTTATCACCGGTGCTGGGATCCTGGCCCTTGTAGAGGCGTTAAAAGAAAATGACACATTGACAGAGATCAAGATCGACAACCAGGTGAGCTAACCCACAGGGTACACGTGAGACGGAGGGGATACCACAATGTAGGGAGTTAAAAGACTGTTCCATCATTCCGGTTGATGTTCTGGCTTTCTAGCAAATAATGACAGCATCTGGCCTGTGAAGGGTGTGTGGGAGAGTGTATTAATAATTAAACAGTGCATAGTGGGGCAGCCTGAGACAGAAGGAGCCAGCTGTCCCCTGGCCCGGCTAGTCAGGCACCAGAGATGGGGCGGGCAAGGCCTTGTTCAGCCTTCCTCATCCTAGTTTCTTAGTAGGCATCTCAGCACAGTCCTGTCTCAGCCTTGCTGTTGCCTCTCCCTGAAACTATGAAAAAAGCAGAGAGGCCATGCCCAGAAACAGACTCTTGCCCTTGTTCAGAGGCTGCCAGAGCCGAAGAAGCAGTGCCGGGCTCCTGCTGTCTAGCGCTGACCACAGAGCCTATTTCAAGGTTTCGGGTTTCTAGAAGACAGTCTGTGAAAGGTAGGCCACACCCAAAGGGTGATCACAAACTCAGCTGTCACAGCACTTCTTGGGGTCCCACCTACAGCCATAGCAAGCTCCTCTTCCCCGAAGCCACCCCCTCCTCTGTCCCCAGCATCAACCTACAGTGTCTCTGGAGTTGCTCTGCTGGCTTCCAGTGGCTCCTGCCCACAGCCAGCACCTCTCAGTTCTCAGCATGATGCTGTGCCCTGCCTCTCTGGCTACAGGGATGTGTCTACAATGGGATTCAGTGAATGTGAGAGGTCTAGACACAGTTTAGGTGAAAAAAAGAGCCCTGGAATGGACCAGAAAGAGGAGAGAACTTGGAGCCTTGTGCTATGAGCATTCCCCTGTAGGGTGATGGGAGATGGTGGGGGAAATACCCCCTGATGTCTGGGAAATGCTCTGATCTAGACTCTCCAAGATCTGATAAAGTCATAAGTCCCACCCAAGACTATTGCCTCAGCCATGGAGACCACCCCCTTCCCCCCTTCCCATGAATAGTTCTCCTCTCCTTTCTTTTGCTAACCAGAACAAGTAAGCTGTTTGAGTGCAGGTCCTCTGCCCTTACACTCCTGGGGCTTGTTGCCAGGGGAACAGGGGATCCCACCAGGAAACAAGTACTCCCTCACTCTGACCCTCCCCAGAAGAATGCTGAGGCATGGAGTAAGTCCTTGGGAATGTGTACATATGGCTCCTGTCTATCCTAATGCGTGTCCAGCTGCTAGTAGATTAGAGAGCGGGGGAGTAGGAAAAGAAGCTAGAGGCAAATATGAAGTGAGTGAAAAGAATAGCACGGGGATGTACATTAAATAGGCCGGTATCAAGAGAAATTAAAAGGGCTCTTAGTAAATATTTCCAGGAGAGCTAAGACAGAAGTGGATTCCTTATTCCAAAGTGTATTTAACTCTCTCTGTGGGTTTAGGCCATTGTGAAACCCCATATCTGAAATGATGTCCCAGATACTCTGATTCCACTTCTTTGTAGGATACTACCCACTTAGGGTTGCCAGATAACGTACAGTTATATTTGAATTTCAGATAAACAATGAATAGTTTTTAGTACAAGTATGTCCCGTAAATTATTTGTTTTTTACTAAAATTCAAACTTAACTGTGTCCTTTTTCTTTGCTAAGGTATAGAAACCTTATACCTAGTAAATGAGCTGAAATCCTGAAAATTTAGAATAGAATAGCCTTTTAGGATGCATGTGAAAAAGACCCTGAAATATGAAGTGTGAACTTGCTCTCTTAAAGCCTTTTGCAGCATCAGCCTCACTGCCCCTCCTCAGCCCTCTAGGAGTGGGTATATGTTATCCTTCAATTTTCATCTCCCAACATGCCTCTGAAATGGCTTCTCTTTACTAGTGACAGGAAAGAGGATTAAGTTCTAGAGCAACTGGGAAAATATTTGCTTTATTCCAAGAACGAGGGAATTCAGAGTCAAAATTTATTTTCCATCCAAATTTTGTTCATTGACTCCTGGACTGTTAGAGGTAGACTTCACTTTCCTCATCTGTATAATGAAGGGTTTGAAATAAAATAACCTCCAAGACAGTTTCCTCAGGCAGGACCAGCTGCTGAGACCAATTTAGCATCACTGCAGCAGGCAGCTTCACCAAAACCCAGGCCTGCTGAGAACCTGCCACTGGGGTGGCCGCCGTGGCTATGCTCCAGGTAAACACGTGATGATTTAATCCAGTGCCCCTGTGAGAATAGCAATTATTGATGCACAGTAATGAAACAAATGGGTACCTGCTAAATAAATTTGAGTAGGGAAAAGATATCACTTTAAAAAGGAGGTGATCTGAAGAAATGTTTGCTTAAACTTTTGTTTCTTTTTCTTTGTATTTAGTGACTTAAAAAAAAAGAGAAGCATATCCAAATTATAAGAAATTTTGGTGTCCATTTGTTGCCATGGGTTTATACAACACAAAAGATCTCCAATAAAAAAAGAAAGAAAGAAAGGGAAGGGAAGGGAGGAAAGGAAGGACGGACTGATGAGAGAGAAAAGATACAGGCTAAGAAAGAAAGATGCTCCAGAAATTAATGCAACATTGTAAATAAACTATACTTCGGTACAATTCTTTTTTGGAGTTCTCCTGTGGTTCAGTGTAACAAACCCAACAGTATCAATGAGGACATGGGTTCAACCCCTGGCCCCACTCAGTGGGTTAAGGATCTGGCATTGCTGTGAGCTGTGGAATAGGTTACAGATGTTGCTCAGATCTGGTGCTATTGTGGCTGTGGCGCAGGCCAGCAGCTGTAGCTCCAGTTAGACCCCTAGCCTGGAAACTTCCATATGCCATGCCTGGGGCCCTAAAAAGCAAATAATAATAATAATAATAATAACTATAAAACATGATGATTCTGGGTAAGAAAGATGCTTTATACTGTATTACTTCCTACCCTTTTTTATGATTATGAATAGTGTTTATTGTCATCATCAATGTGTATATGTTCATATGTGTGAAAAGAAGTTATATTTTAAAGCTCATTACACATTAGTAGGTATAAACAAAAAAACAAGGTATATACAAATATTGCAATACATATAATCAAACTTTAAGGATTCCAGCCACCCAAGATATGAACTATGATTCCATACAGTTATAATATTGCTAATTAATTTCAGCCTCTGAAGTAGTACAAGGGAAGAAGTAAATCAATTGCCTCCCCTTCTTTTATATGCCCTCCTCCCAAAATAATTTTCTTCAGCTCCTACATTCTTTATATTACCATAGCGTGCCCAACTTGTATGTTGCCCAAATCTAGGACAATTACTTTTTTTTTTTTTTTTTGGCTGCACCCATGACATGTGGAAGTTCCAAGACTGGGGATTGAACCGATGCCACAGCAGTGATAATGCCAGATCCTCAACCCACTGAGCCACCAGGGAACTCCCCCCCCCCTTTTTTTTCACAGAGAGAAAAGCAGATTACGTTTTGTTGGTCCACAACTCAAGCAAATGCCTAAGGTTTACGAAGGGAAATAGAGGGGCTTTAGGTCATCCTGTCCCACCCCCACCCAGTCAGCTACATCCACCTTGAGCTCCTTCTGCCCTTGGATACCACCTTTGACCTACCTCAGGGGCTCAAGTCATAACTATGGCAAGCCCTGACCTTAGCTCAGATCTCAATCCTTAATAAAGTCCTGCTATTCTAAAGTGTGTCATGAGCTCAAGTTGCTCATGAAGCTTTGAGGTTGATATCTCTTACTTTTTTGCTGCTTCTTTCTCCCATAGACCTAAATTGCTGAAGACACTCATGTCTGTACTGTGGATAACCAGAGCTGTTATTGTCTGACTGGAAATGTCACATTTTGTTCATTTCTTGGGGAGAGACTTGTTTGACAGGTTACTGGATGAAAAGAAAGAAAAGGAGCAGAGTTAAACCTTAGAACTTGCCTAAGACACAAAAATTGCTCCGTACACTTCTTCTTCTACACAGTACTTAACTTTTCAAAAGTTAAACCTATATTGGGGGGAGTTCCCGCTGTGGCTCAGTAGGTTAAGAATCTGACTTGTATCCATGCGGATATGGGTTTGATCTCTGACCTTACTCAGTGGGTTAAGAATTCAGTGTTGTCTGAGCTGCGGTATAGGTCTGATGCAGCTCAGATCAGGTGTGGCTGTGCCTGAGGCATAGGCTCCAGCTGCAGCTCCAATTCTATCCCTAGTCTGGGAACTTCCATATGCCTCAGGTGCAGCCATAAAAAAGGGAGGGGGCACAGAAAATGCTTCAAAGACTACATGCCAAACTGACTTTCTCTATGGAGAAGGGGGATACTGAGGAAAGAGAACTGTTATATCTTATATACTTTTTTGTTTGTTTTTGTATGTTTTAAATGAATGAATAAATTATGAAAAAATACACCCATTTTCCTTAAATTTAATTGTAAATTCTTAGATTTAAGTGCTCCTATTTTTTAACTCCACTTTTTAAATTATTCTATGTCTCAAAAAGTAAGCAAACCAAAACCTTTTCCCACCAACTTAAAAAGCTTGGGGGATTTTCTGTCGCCCAATAACCCCTTTATGATAGTTCACCTGGCCATGGTTCAAAACACTCAAATAAAGCCTCTTGAGGATCTCCTAGTGAGACTCTGTTGAGAGACTGGCCCCATTTGGTTGATGATCTTCAGCTCTTTGGAAATATGGATCCCAGAACAGAAAATTCCGTAAGTGGATTGATTGCTGTTAGACACTATCACTATTATAAAAACTCCCCTTGTTTAAACAGCAGATACTGGGGTAAATTAGAAATACCGAGTATTAATTTGCTTTAATTTTTACATCTGGGATTGTCTTTTCCTCATAAGAATTTGTTTAGTCTTTCCAGTCAAACATGCCAACAGATTCAGCTGTCTATTGGACTTGGCTTCTAGACAAGGAACAGGCCTCAAATGACTGTATGAGAGAAATATCTCAGGTGACTTTGTCCCTTTCAATGTGAGACTCGCCTTTTGTCGAACAAAGAGCCATGCATCTTTTCCATACAAGTAACTGTTTCCTCTTCCTTCTTGGCCGTCCGCTGTATGTGTCCACACCTGCCATCAGAGACAGCAGTTGGGAACAGCTGTAGAGATGGAAATTGCCCAGATGCTCGAGGAGAATTCAAGGATCCTCAAGTTTGGATATCAGTTTACCAAGCAAGGGCCACGAACAAGAGTGGCAGCTGCCATCACAAAGAATAATGACCTGGGTAATGCAGCCATATGTGCTATTAGCAGTTAGAAGAGCAAGATGACCATTCATTTCTCCACTTCATATATAACATCTCACAGATACCATTCCACTGGCCTTTGTTGTCAGCCCTTCATCAAAAGCACATTATTGCATGGTCATAGGAATCCTCATCATCTTCATAGTGCTTTAAGTTTTATTGTAGTGCTCTCTCAAGAGTAACTGTTTGTTCTTCTTTTTTTTTTTTTTTTTTGAGGGCTGCAGTTGCGCCATATGGAAGTTCCCAGGCTAGGGGTTGAATTGGAGCTGCCAGCCTACACCACAGCCACAGCAACACTGGATCCTTAACCCACTGAGCAAGGCCAGGGATCAAACCTGCATCCTCATGGATACTAGTCAGGTTTGTTTTGGCTGAGCCACAACAGGAACTCCAAGCAGAACTGTTTGTTCTTTTTTCCACACAACTTTTGATTTTTGCTTGATTTCCTTCATATATTTACTTCTCCTTACATGTAGTCGCCCTCTGTTGTTATCTGCACCAGAAGATGGACACAATGACATGAAAATTCCTAGTTCACTATGTTTGACTCCTAACTGTGCTTTTTTACTTGGGTTTAAATATGGTTATGTCTGATACCTAAGTGATTTACATGTGACATGAACTGATGTTAGAGCTTATTATAAAGGTTAAACTCAGAAGTAGCTCTTCCATTTAGGCCCTCTTTAATCTTTTCTGCTATCTACTCTTTGCTGAGGACTCGTGGCATATCTTATGTGAGGATGAGGAGGGGCATGTCCTGGTCAGCCACAGCAAAGAGAAATGGGACTGATTGGGAAGGCTTGATTTGGAGACATCCCAGCTCCCTAAGGCAGCATGGAAAAAGGACATCCAGGTACAGGCAGTCTACTTGGCAAGATGTCAGCAGGCCTCAGTCCCCAGTTTGAGGGTCAGGGACAGAATGCCAGACCTTGGTCAAGGAAACTGGACAAGGTGGCCCACCAAGTACAGTGCTGGCCATGGGGAGGATTCAGATGGTGGACAAGATGGACACTAAGGGTTAGAGCCCAAAGAGGTCAGATAAATATTCATGTCCAGTTCCTGCCCAGACAGGCTTAGCCAAGACTCTGAGGCCCAGCCAAGGTTCAGAGAATGGCATTTAGAGGCTGGCAGGCATATGGCAGTGCTTGCCTCCAAGGTACAAATGGTGCGGCCCAGCTCGGGGCAGCCTAGCAAACAGGGTTTTAGGGACTGGATGGAGCACCAGGTGGAAGGTACCTCAGAAAACACCTGGTCCACAGCTGAACCACATGGAGACCAAAGAAAAACAAGCAAGACAAAAGGTTTGAAGTAAATGGAGTGGGAATCCTGAGCCTAAGGGCAGCACTTTGGGCAACGGATTTTGTCGAATTTTTTAGATTAGAGCAGTGCTTTTCCTGTCCTCCAGAGAAGCTTGCAGGTGAGGAGGTGAAAGGGGAAGAAGAAGGTTGCAGAAACTAGGAAAGGCAGTCAGGGCAGTTTCTTTGATATTGAGTACCAGATTAAAGGAAGCTTAATCTCTGAGTTTGCTAGCCATCTGAATCACACCTTCCTTGGAGATTGATGCTTCACAGTTTCCATTTCAAACAGTTTAGGAACTTTAAACATATGTTTGAAGCTCCTCCTGGTCTTCAGGCTGAAATCAGAGTTGTGAATATGTCATCCTTGGGGTTTAGTTACAGCCAGTTGGTAACTGAGTTACATAGAAGCTGAGAAGATGTGCTGTAAATAGGTAAACATGAAAGTATGTAGAAGTTCACTGTTTCACGGGTTGGTTCTGGACCTTCTACTCCATAGAAATGGGGAAGTGCCAACATTCAAGTTCCCAACTATCAGACATAGCTTTATTTAAATGCAGATTTCACAAGGCACTATTCTACCTTTTCCATTTATTGCCATGGGTAATTGAGTATTGAAATTTTTGATAACTGTGTCCTCAAGTGTGTGAGATTGCTATTGTGTGATTAATGTTGTTTGTTGGACACTTAAGGAATATTCCTAGTTTTTGTCTTTTTAAACATTTCTTTCTTTCTTGCCTAGTTCGTAAAAAGCGAGTTGAAGGAGACCGAAGGTAAATTTCCACAAGAAGAGGCAAAGTTTCACCACAGCGGCATTTTAAAAACAAAAATTCTTCTCCATTGGGACCATTTTATCAAAGGTTGTTCATTTCCGTTAGCCACACAACTCATAATTTAATCGTTATTCTTTTTTTAGTACTACTTATTTGTCTTGGATTTTTTAACACATACAATTGTTTTGTTTGCTCATGGGCACTTCTGGCAACTTGAACCAATGGACTTCAGCAGATCTTAGTGGGTGACAACGATCGAAAATGATTTAACCACTTTCATATTGGGTTGTCTTGCTTTTTTTTCCTTTTAACCACTGAAAGGAACTTAGTATATACATGTGTTTGTAACTGTGGTTATGATAAAGGCCTATCTCTGTTTACATGCACAGCTTTGAGTTAGGCTAAATACATCAGAAGTGTTCAGGTGACCATATAAGAAGTTAGTATTTCCAGTCTTTCATTAGGTGAGAAAATGTGACCAGCTTAACACAGATTCTCCCTTTGTTCCAGAAAAATCACTTCCTGTACACATGTCCCCCCCCATGAAGATCAGTGGTGTCATCTTCATAAAAAATAAGACAGCATTATGATACATTAACACAGCTTTAGCAAATAAGTGTGAAATATTTATTAGCCCACAAATATAGCTTCAAGCCAGACTCTCAGCTAGCAAAATAAATTAGCATACTTACCTGTACTGATTATTCCACATAAATTCAATCTTTAACATTACTCTATGGATAACTCTTTACCTAGCCATTTTAAAGTTTTTCAGACATGATGGGAAAATTTTAAATTTTAGGAAAAGGAAAGCTTTTAAAATTGTACATTCCTAAATAAAGCAATAGTAATTGCAGCTTAAGTTTGTCTCTTACACACAATTGCATTATTTTAGTAAGTTTTAGAAGCATTTATTGCTTTGTCTTTAGGGCAGCAAGATCACAGGATGAAATGCGAACATTCAAGTTAGTTATACAGATTTTGTCCATGGCATTCATGATCCATCCAGACATTTGCAAACATCAGGAAAAAATGTGAAGTATCATTTATCCAGATGTTTGTCCTCTCAAGGGCAAAGCTTGCGAAAGTACAACTGAGATGATTGTGCAGTAGATGTATTCATCTTTTCATCCAGCAGTGCAGCGGTTGTGATGTTAAGCTAAGGAAACATGTGACTGCAGCCTCTGACACAAGCTAACAGGCCCTTGCAAACTGTCAGAACCCGAGGCTAGAATTGGTAGCACTCTGACACTGCTTTAGGCATCTTTCTCTCTCTCTCTTCCTCCTCCTTTCCTTTCTACTCATTCTCTTTTTTTCTTCTTTTCTTCATAATTCTGAGTGTGTAAAGGTGACATCCCTTGTTCTGAGGACGTCAGGAATGAAAAAGTTGCTGACTCAGGCAGAAGGTGGGCCCAGTCCAGAATTTACTAAGTAATTGAATATCCCTGAGCTGCTTGATAGCAGTAAAACAAGTAAACGGGAAAACAATTCATGTAGTATTCTAGTTAGTTTGTAAAGCACATGGAAACTGTTTAGCATAAAAGCCCAATTTTATAATTGGACATTTATCTGTACTATAAGTGCCCACATGTTTGTCTCTAAAATTCTTTGAAACATGAGACTAGTTTATATTTTTTGAGGGAATAATGAACCAAGCACATTGAATTTTGGAAACCCTAAAAATCCTTTGATTAGTTTTCTGCTATATTTCCTTATCTATATATCTAAAAAGAGAAAAAGAAGTAATAGCAACTACTACTTGATAGTTTTCAGTCTGATTTTTTTCTTTCCCTCTTATTCATGTAGGTGTGGTATGTTGGAGCCAACTCATGCAGGCTCACCCATTATTATCAAGAATCTTGCAACCTGGTTGTTAAACACAGCCATTATTAAAAATTAAATTACATGCACTTAACGATTAAACAAATTATATTAAAAACAAAAGTAATACTCAAAAACATATTTTATTGTTTTTCTACTTGAGATTATTTGCACCTACTGTGTATATATGGCAGAAGTACTATATAATGCTGTGCTGTTGTACATTTCTTCCCAACTCAGAAGTTTTGTACTTCTTGTTTGTAGTTTGAAATTGACAATGGTGGGAGTATTTATACCATGGAAATTAGCAAATATTACAAATCAGGGGTTTCCCCCCATGCCCTCACACCCACCCCTAGCTTTCTAGTTAATATTCATCAGCATATCCCTTAGTAAAATGTATACAGTTTTGTTTTGTTTGGGTTACTGTGTTGCCAAAGGAAAGAACTTCTCTTAGTTGTCTTTATCCTATCCCTTTAGATTTGTAGCAGATATAGTTAAGTGCTGAGTCCCTGACATGCCCCTCTAAGTAAGGCTTTTTCATTTGTTTTCTCATTTACTCTCTTTCTTACCTTCACCTCTAAGAAATGTTGGCTTTTATAGAGTGCTCCCTACAGCCCCGAGGGCCTCTGGACTGGGGCTAAAGCAATTCTTGGCAAACCCTGGCAGAAAGCAAGAAAAAAAAAAGAATTTCATAGTGATGGTGCTGCAGTTGTTGAGAGTATTAAAGCAACTTAACAGGATATTGTCAAAACTTAGGTCTGTTTTTAGTTTATAAAATAGTTGGGTCACATGTAAATAGGGTCTATTAAATCAAATATTTATTATTAATCAGTTTATCTTATCATTACCTATGTTTTTGAAGTAGCTTGAAAGGTGACATTTCCTTGAGTATTCATATAACTATTTAGAAGAGAAACATATTTTAGGGATCCTATAAATCATTTAATTAGCCTAGGATTTCCTGTCCCCCATCTGCCCCATGTGTGTAAGTAGAAGCTCTTCTGTGATCCTGAGCATGATCAATCCCTTGCCATCCATCATGATGGGCATGATGTATATAAATTATATGAATGCATTTTGCCAAATATTAGGAGCTATTTGGCAACATCTGGACAATTGATGGAAAGGAGATCATCTCTCCCCTCCCCAGACCACCTCCTTTCTCCTTGTGGACTTGTTCAGGCCCACGCAAAGCATAACATTACTCACCAGGACCTGCAGGCTCCTGTCACCACCACCCATCATAGCATTTGTGGAAGTCTAGAGAGATCATATAATTAACCCAGTACTACATCTCCCCATCTGCCTGGAATCTCTTTTATCCTCATCAGCATGGTTAAAGCCCTTCCTTTCATCCTAGTAGGGCATAATGTAAATAAATGTCATGTGGTGTGTGTGTCTTGCCAAATATCTAACTGGGTGTTTGGCTGCATCTGGACCACTGATTGAAGGGAGATACTCTCTCCCCAGCCCCATTTCCCTTGTCCTTTTTAGAACAGCTTCAGGCCCAGGTTAATGTGAAGTTACTCCCTAGAGTTCACAGCTTAGGTCACCAACCGCCAAAGTTCACAGCCGACACAGAAGATAACTCTTAGGGAATAAATATTAGAAACCTGAAAACCATTTCGTTGTTCCAGCACCAAATCTCTCCATAGGCCTAGAGAGGATGAGTGAAAGTGCTTTCATCTTCATCTATGTTATCAAGCTCTGCCTGCCACCTTTGTAGGATATATTGTATATAAATATTTTGTACATAAAGACCACCAAATATTGCAAGGAGGTATTGTGCTAAAGCTGGACTCCTGATTAAAGGGAGATGCTATCTCCCAGTCCCGCTCCCCTCCCCCCTCGCAGAGTTGCTGCAGGCCCTGTAGGGCCTCAAGCAGCTCACCCATCTTATAGCGCGCACAGTTCATCATACAGTAAAAGCCCATCTCCATTTAAAAACCTCAGAAAGCATCCCAGTGCCTATACTCCTCAAAACAATTTCCCTAGGGGAAGCCTGGTACATCAAACCGAAAGAATAGCTGCTTCTCTTCCAGAGAGAACTGTGGCCCCTGGCAGGGCACCAGCATTAGGGAAACCAGTGTGTTCTGAATAACTACCATGGGAATGTTTCAGACAGTCAAGCTGGAAACCAGTTTAAGCATCAACACGCTTTAAATGTAAGACAGCCCTTTAAAATTTTCAAGAGTTTGTGGATATTTTCTTTTTTCGTGGATGCAATGTACTTAACCCTCTTCTTTGGCACTGTGAAGGAGAGGAAGTATAAGAACTCTAGATTAATATAACTTGATCCGTGTTTCTAGGTTTGGAGGGAGAGTGCCTTTTTGAAAAGTGGTTACCATCTTTAGCTCAAGTATTATCGCATAAGCAAAAATGGGCAGGGGGCAGTAAGTGAATACTGGGTTCTGTGTTATGTTACCTGTACTCCCTGGAACTGTTTCTGGAGTTGGGTTTTAAGTCACGATTCTGAAACTTCCTTCCTCTCTTCCACTAATGAAGCATGTTAATGAACAGAAAGATTTTAGCTCTGCCTTCCTGTAGCAGTTTCCCTTTATTACTCCTCTTTAAATATCCTCACCCCACCCCCACTTTGCCGTCCTCAGTCTAGGATTGAGACACATGCAAAGGAAAGGAGTGAAAATGCTTAGAAGTGTCGAGTGAGCCCTCTGGATGAAAATCCCATGGCCAGATCTCCTAGTAACAAGCTGGAGAGAGAAAGGTATCCAGAACCTTACGGATGTATTCATTGTTCCTGCTTCCAACTCTAAGTCAGATTGAATTTCATTTTGAGGTTCAGGAGTTTAATAGAGTGGGGCAGGGAGTTTAAGTTTGGTGAGGAAGGAAGATGGAAATTAAGGTTTTAATTTTCTTAAGAGCATAAATGAGCTCAGCTCAGCTTACCTCTTTCCCATCTGCCCAAACTGCTATGAGTAAACATTCAGTAAATGGATGGAGGAGGAGTTTCAAAGTTTACATTTGTAACCTGCTTCTGGGTACTGTTCTGGGAAGGTTGTGTGCGTACTAGAGGTTATCCCATTTTTTTGATGCATCATTGACTTGGGGGAGGGTGAAGAAGTCTAGGCTTTTCTCTGGCATCTTCTATGGTAGTCATTCTGAGCACATTGGCTCTGCTAGTTGGCATGGTAGAAGGGCACCATGTTGACAGATTCAGAGACTGACTCCTAATCCCATCACCAACACTTAGCAGGTATATGATCATGGGCAATTCATTCAATTGCCTGACAATTATAGACTATATAGGGGGAAGAGCACTGGATTTGGAGTCAAGAAACTTGGACACTTGGCTCCATACTTTTTTAGCTGGGAGACTTTGGTGCAAGCCACTTAATCTCTCAAGCATATGGTTCTTCAGCTATACTATAATGGGAATAATCTTCACTAACTACCTCACAGAGTTGTAGTGAGAATATAATCAGATAATGGGATGAAAACGCTCTACTGGAAAGGGCTATATAAAAGCGGGAGATCATTTTTATTATCTATTCACTAATGTTGTCCACTGCCTCTTGAATCTGTTTTATTTTCTTCGTACCAACACTAACATCTTTCACATCTTTTCAAGCATGGGGGAATTGAAGCATGGGTGTGATGTAGGGGACTGGGATTATTTACTGTCAACATAGAGGTGGGAGAAGTGGTCGGTGAGTGCAATGGGTGTTAGATATACCAGTGAAGTAAGTACGTGGGCATTTTCCTGGGTCACTTTGACAGTACTCTGGGACATAGTCAGGACCCTTGCAGAGAGCTTAAGGCTGGACACAGGGGGAACAAACAGTGATTAAGAATTGAGGGGAGGGTCTGAAGCACAGCTGCCCTCCTGTCAGCTCTGTCACTGCTGGGCATGGGGCAAGGTAGGCCAATATTTGAGGTGTGATTGGAAGCCTTAAGGAGAAAGACTGTCCTTAGGGCTCCACAGCAGTGTGAGAGGTTTGAATCCTGATGGTGAAAGGGAGAAAATGTCAATTGTGAGATCACCTCTCTTGGGCATCAGCTGCTTTGTTATCACCAGCAACTTTAGCCCTGGTCAGTATTATTTTTCTGCTCAGAAAGATGTTGAAACATAGCTTCAAGGGACTTTCGTAAGCACTGGGCAATAGAGACTATCTCATCAATCTTTGTGTCTTCAATAGCACCTAGTAAGGTGCCTTTTGTATAATAGGTGCTTAATTCAATGTCACTTGAATTGAATTGTCCTCCAGCCTCATGAGAATTATGCTCCATTTGCCACCATATGATCTGTTTGGAAAACAGTACTGATTTGGATGTCAGCTATGTGTGACTTTGGCAAGTCTTTCCATCTATCTTGTCTTCATTTCATCTGTAAAATGAAGTGAGTGAATGAGATGCTCTCTAAGGTCCTTTCCAGCTCCCAAATGTTACAATCCTGTGATTCTGAGTGTTTCCATTGCCTCTGAACATGGGTGAGTGATGCTCCCTTGCAGCTCTGTCTCTCCTCCGTAGGCTTTGTTCAGAGAAATAGGTCTGGACATTCCACGGAGTTATCTGTTCCTCTTCAGCAGTTTTTATTGTCTTCAGAATAGTTCTGGAGGAGCAGTCTTTTTGAAAAGGACATTTTAAAATACATAATATTTTCACCTCAAAATTGGTGAAGGAGAGGAGGAAAAGCAAAGAAAGAAACTGAGCACAGTAAACATGGCATAGGTTTTTATTTAAAGAGTGTGTGTATGTGAGTGTGTGTGTGTCTGAACACATATTAACTGGATAACAGAGAGGAGCCAATCGAAGTACACTGTTCAATTGAGAAAAATTGGCCCAGGATTAAAATTTTCCCAAGAATAATCTAAATATGGATAAGTAGGAATTGGCCATATGGTGAAATGAGATGGATAGAAAGTATACTTTTGAAGGAAATTTTATTTTGATACCAAATTTTGCCAGTGACAATCTTTAGTTAAGAAAGAAATTATTCTGAACTAAAATTCTCATCTCTGCCACTTTTTTTTTAACCCACTGTATTCATGGAATAATATTTATATTTGAATTAAAACTATCTTAATTCTGTTTCATCCATTTAAAGAAAACAATAAGCAGCATTTTTCATTGCATTAAAAAATGTAAAATACTTGCATGCCACTAATGTGTAATATCTTACCAGTTCAAATGCCTGTAATGTGTGACCTTATGTGTACCTGTATTGTTTTGAAGAGAACAAAGAAAATAATACTTTGTAAACTGTTTTACCTTATATTGGCAACATTTATTTAGCTAAGCAGTTATGGAAAAATTCACATAGTTTCATTTCTCATTTTGAAACTTTTTAATCAAAGGTAAACATTGATTATACTCATTAGGGAATTAAGACTAATTTGCCTTTTAAATGTGAAATTTAACATTATGTGGGAAATAAATGTGTGAAAAAAGCAAAATGGATGAAGTGTGAAATACTTTTACCATGATAATAAGAATCCCAGTTGGCACAAACAGGTGCAGTGTTTGACCCTTTGGAATTAGTCAGCCTGACCTAATGCTAAGGTAAATGTATACTGGTTTTAATTAATCAAGATCCTTTTGCTTTAAAGAATATAATGTATTTATTTGAGTCTAGAAAGACATTTCCAAGTGAAAATTTACAGAACATTAGGAATTAATAAACTTTTCTTTTAAAATGAAAGGGCTAACTTAATCTGGAAAATTTTAAGACACATTGTCTCTTTAAAATAAATGATTGGCACCATGTTCTCATATTAGAAAAGTACACTTGCCAGAAAGGACCATAGAGTGCCCTTATTATGAGGAAGATAAGAAGTAGACAGACAACCAGAAGTAGCAGAGGAGAAAAAAGAACCCATTATTAAAACAAAAATACACAAAAGCACACATTAAACTAAATAGTTCTCATTTTTTTAGAATAAATAGGAGCAAGAATACAAATAACCCAAATTGGTTAAGTGTTTTACCTTGAAATTTTTTATAAACTTTAGAATTAATTTTTTGGTAAGCTATACTGGGACTCAAAACAAGGAACACTAAAAATAGTAGAGTTACATTTTAAAGGCTTGTCCTGGGAAAACAAGAAAACCTACTCTTCCTGCTGTCCTGCTGAACTCTGCTTTCTTTGTCCTTAGACTGATGACAAGGTCCAAGAAGAAGCACAGAAGACTTGTGTTCTGTATTTGCTGTTTCACACCTTTTCTTGTTTAAGGAAGTATAGTAATTAATTTGTTTGAAGGATTCTCTATTTCAATCTATGAGGTAATGAATAGAAGTTACAAGTGTAGCTCTGAGGTCAGACTTACCCAGTTCAAATCTCACTTCTGTTAGGTGTGTGAATGTCCGCAAATTACCCAGCCTCTATTTCTAGGAATCGTGATCATACTTCACAGTAGGACTGAGATTCACATGTAAAATAGAGCAGTGCTTGGCATATAGAGGGCACTTAGGTATTAGAATCCTAAATTCTAACCTAAATAAATATCCATGGATATTAGCAAAGTTCTCTATCTTATGCAGACAATGTTGGGAATTTAAGCAGGGCTGAATCTTACTCATTTTTGTGTTTCCACTATCCATTCCCTTCTGACTGGCAGACAGGCCCTCCCCCATCACTCCAAGAATTAAGTTGAAATAATATAGAGCTGACTCGGGAGTTACTCCCGACCCACCCTCTCATTTAGCTCCTCATGACTTCCCTGATGTTTCAACTTGCTTGTACTTGTCCTGCTCTCTGGGTGCCTCCTTTGGATTTGACAGTCTGGCTTCAGGAGCAACTCTATGACTTGGGGTCTGTAGATGTTAGACTTGACGCTGTTATGGACCACCCTCTCTCAGTTTGTTCATTCAGTCTTCTCTATGGCTATAAGAAGTAGTGCCCTTCACCCTCTCTGGCCCAGCTACTAACCCACTTCCCCGCCCCACTAGTTAAGGACCATGATCAGATGCACACAGCCTCTGGCAAGTGTCCCACATCTGTCAGAGACCTAGGTGTATATGTGTGTGAACGAGGTGGTGTTTGCTTTGGGTCCAACCAACCCAAGAAGGGAGATGATGTAGGAAAATTAGGCAGGTATGGGACTTAGAAGTGTTGTGGAGGCCGGGGTTTAGGGGGGAGGGTCTCCAGATTGAAGACCACTGAACTGAGCAATCCTGAGCAAAATTTTAGAAAAGTGTATTATATGCTTTAGTGGTTTGTAAGCTCTTAGAAGTGAAGCAGCACAGATTTACTTAGAATAAATGATAGTATATCATGAGAGACCAGTCAAAAGAACAACTGTATGTGGATTTCATCCAATGTCAAGGCATTTGACAAAGTCTCACAACACTCTTGAGAAATGTGGGTTGCACAAAAGTGTGACTAAATAATTAAATGATTTGTTTAAACAGTATTTTTTTTTTCTTTGAGTCATGATCATAAGTAAATGCTGACGAATGGAAGAATTTCAACCAGAAGGGTTTAGCAGTCACCAGAAGACTCTTTCCTTGTTGAGTTTTGATCAGCAGTTCATTAGTAATTTGGATCGATATTCATAGAATACTGAGTCTTTAACTAGTGGGCACTGGGAAAGTCAAGGAATATTTTACAGGTTCAAAAATATCTGGAGAGGCCAAAGTCCAAGCCTGTGTCTAATCAGATAAAATTGAATAGAAGTAACAGTACAGTTTTCTAGCTTTAGTCCTAAACACCAACTGTAAAAGAATGGGGAAAATATGACTTAATTGTCTTCTGTGAGGATAAAGACTTTGGTGTTGACTAAAAGCTTTAACTGTGAGTAAGAAATGGAATGTGCCTGCCTCAGAGCTAGCTCTAGCTCAACTGACTTAGACAAAGAATATTGATATTTGGCCAAAAATCTACTGTTTGTCCTGGGCTTTGGACCTCAGCTTTTGGAATACCTACTTCAATATTATTCCTGTTATCCTTGAACTTTGTCATAGTTGGTGTTTTTAAAGGTTATTCTTGTTCTAATTAGTCACTAGAGTCGCTGATAAGAACAAAGAATGTATGTCATGCTGTTGTGATATGAATGTTCATTTTCAGATATAGGCAGGTGTTCTGGATTTAATCTGAATGAAAAAAATCTCTGTGTTATTTGTTGGAATTCTATCGAAGTATACATGTATATTGCTAATTGGGTAAGTAAAATGCTGTAATAACTGCTGATTGTGAACATTTATTTTGTGTTCAAAATCAATGAAGATGTATCAATTCAAAATTATCAACAACTTTCAAGGAGTTAAGTAGAGAAATAGGTTAACTGTTACTACAAATATAAAGAGAGACTGTATTATCTAGATAAATTATGAAGAAAAAGTTTGTCTTTTTTAGTCAATGAATATTTCTAAATTTTTTAAATATTATAAGGAAGAATAACCAGAGATCACATCATACCTCTATTCTTTGTAGAAATCTTTGGTGTATCTAGCATGTACAATTTAAAACCAGAATTTAAGTCTTATTTAGTTCAATTTACCACATGGATCTTGTTCATCCCATCCCCTCAGCTGAAATGTGACTCTCTTCAGTGACTCTAGGAGAGTCTCAACAGCTCACAGAGATGGGGAATTATTGTTCCTACGCCACTGTGTTAAACGTTGTAATTTTAGCACTAGCATTTTAAATAATATGAAAATAACAGTTTAAATTTTGACATAAAAAGTTAGGTTTATTTGAATATCCTAGAAGTTTATTTTTTGATAGTGATATTTGTGAGCAACCTTGGCTTCAGTTGAAAATTTAAGTTCTCCGCCCTTTGGCATTTGGCTGAAATGTATATTTAATGTACCTCCAGTGGAGGTATAATAAGGTATGAAAATATGAGGAACAACAAAATTAATTCCAGCTGATGACATTAGGGAAGTTTGAGTGAAAAACAGACATTTGAGATGGACAGTGAAACATGAGGAAACTTCTAGCAAGCATCAATGTGGTGATATGGGAGGCTATTTTGAGCTAAAGGATTTGCTTGAATTATTTCTATAAAATTGTATGTCCCAGCTATGGTGTTTGTCTTCTCTGATTCCTACCTCCCACTGCTTTAGTCAGCTCCAAGTGACCAGGAATGAAATCCTTACCTTTTAGTTACAACATTATGTCTTCAGCTTAAGTTCTCTCAGCTCTCCTATAAAACACATTTTAAAAAAATACTTAAGTATATCAAGGAAACTACTTCCTAAAGTCACCCTTTGATAACAAGAAAATTGTTGCTGGCATTAATTTGCAAATGATGATTCAGTGTGACACCCTTTATGAGTTACTCTGGCTGGAAGATTAAAGATAACACTAACTGGGGCTTGTAATACATTAAGGAAAGTTACAGTGTCATTTTATCAGTCACTTTCACTCTAACCAAACCCTGAAAACTAACAGGAAGGTTACTGTGTTCCTTATTCAAATACCTTACATAACAGTCTCAAATTTGTTCTCTTTTGTATGTTGAACTTGAACTGTTTTCCATTACTTGATGTGGGATTAAATGCATGGGGGAGGAGTACCATACCACTTCTATTTCACAGGATTGCCTTTCCTGGAAAAGGGACTGCAGTAGTCAGCTTTCCTAGGTCAGTCTATAGTAACAAACAAACCTAAATCTTAGTTACTTCTTGCTCACATTGCATGTCAACACCTGTGTTTGGTCGAGGCTCTGATTGCATTTCTCATTCTAAGACCCAGGCAGAAAGACAAGACACCTATTTGGGACATGCCATCCTCTTGGTGGAAGGAAAGAAGCACACAAGTGGGAAATGATACTCTTAAAGCCCCGACTCAAAGCTGCCATGCTGTCACTTCCACTCATTTTATTGGCTAAAACAAAGTCAAGTTTGTAAGCTTTGCTATTACAATATGACAACATTTGTGTGAAAACAGAGGAAAAGAAGCCTGAAAATGTCTATAGGGAGGCACTGCAAGTCATATGACAGTGGGTAAGGCTGCCTTTTTCTCTATAGGAGAGCAAATATTTGGGAACAATATTGCAATGCACCTTGGGCGTTTAGTGGGTTAATATAATTTTCAGGTTTTGCTTTCTTTCTTCTCTTCCAGAACTGTGTCTTTCTAACTATAAGCTAATAATGGCAACCCATAAAGTGTAGTCCTTTTAAAAGAAAGCTCTGTTTCCATTTCAGGATGAGTTTCACTGGATCTTGTCCTGTGAAGCTGAACCTTCTCACAGCAGGTGTTTATATCGACATTAGAACACTGGCTGGCATTTGCCATGAACCCTGTCGTTCTGTGTCCCAAAAATAAGCAGGAGGGGGAGGGAAGGATTCAATATTCACTTATTTAAAATTTGTATTGAATACCTACTGTGTGTCAGGCATTGGTGGAGGTGCTAGGGAGCAAGGAGTAAACAATGCAAACTCCTTACCTTAGTAAATAAGTGAGACATTAGGTAGTGACCGGTGCTGGGAAGACAAAGTAAGGCAAGAGGAGAAAGACAGGATAAGATAATCAGAGAAGACCTTTCAGAAGTGACATTTGAATAGAACCTTCATGAAAATGAGGGCATAAGCCACAAGGGTTTAGGAAGAAAGCCTTCTACCTTGTAAAGAACTTGAAGTGGGAATACATTTGGCAGGATTAAGAAACCTTAGGGAGGCCAGTGTGATTGGAACAGAGAGAGCATGTGTATGGTAGGAAATAAAATACTCATATAAGGACTAGTAACTTTGGATTGGAAATGTGATGGGAAACAGGTGACATGATCTGATTGGTTTTTAAAAAGATTATTTTGGCTGCTGGTATACAGAATATAGTTAGAGGTAGCAGTGAGGAAGGTTCTTTTTTTTTTTTTTTTAACAGTTTTATCCAATACTAAGGATGTTATTCTTAACTCATCTGGTTCTGTGTGTGTGTGTGTGTGTGTGTGTGTGTGTGTGTGTGTGTGTGTGTGTGTTTTCATGGCCAAACCACAGCATATGGAAGTTCCAGGCCAGGGATTTAATCTTACCTGCATCATAATGGGTTGGGATCCCTTAACCGACTGCAACAGGCCAGGGAGCAACTTTTGCAAACATTTGCAGTTGGATCCTTAACCCACTGCACCACATCAGAAACTCCCCATGTGTAGTATTTAATGTACATGGATTTAGGACATTTGTATTTGTAAACCTTGTGATTACAATATAACATTTGTCTGAAGAAAGAAAAAGAATCCACCACCAAACTCACTTTATTTTTGAAAAAAGAATTAGAATAAGATGAAGGCATTTCTTAGGAAAATCTTAAATTGAAGAGCTAAAAAAGAAAATATATTTAATGTATGTCTAACACCTCATATTGGAAGATCAGGGAGGAAATGTGGCATAGTATAAATCGGTCAAAAATTGAATTCGCAGCCCTCTCTGCCTAAAGAGCAAAGCAGAAGAAGCCATATTATTGCAAAGGAAAGTCCTTAAAGTAAACCATATCTGGATAGCCAAGGTTCTCAGCTTTGCTTTTTAAGGAATTCCATTTGGTTAGTTTCCCTGGGAGTAATGCCCCAGAGGTGTAGCAGGAACTCACAAGAGACTTCATAGTTAGCCACAATACCTATATATTAACCTGTAATGAAATACAGAACTATCAAATGAATCCAGATATTCAGTTCATCCGGTCAGAGTACCATCTCCCTGGATTGAGTTTGAGAAACATGGTCACAGATTATCTTACTTAATGTGGTAATATTTAGGAGATACATTAGTCTGATCAACAGTGGAAAGTATGCTAAAATTTGAATCAGCCTATCTGTATTTCATTTCTGTATCTCCAGTTACTGGCTGTGTGACCTTTTACAGCTTACTTAATTTTTCTCATCTGTAGAAATGGAGAATACTAAAATAGTCTTTGTAGGGTTGTTTATAGGATTGGATGAGCTATTATAAATGGAGTGCTGGCACAATTCTAGCTATTATAAACGGAGTGCTGGCACAATTCTTGGTGTGGGTTAAGTATTCAATAAA
This sequence comes from Phacochoerus africanus, assembly GCF_016906955.1. Lineage (NCBI taxonomy): Eukaryota > Metazoa > Chordata > Mammalia > Artiodactyla > Suidae > Phacochoerus > Phacochoerus africanus. The sequence goes on along the minus strand of NC_062545.1, from coordinate 121,897,031 downwards.
TATTAGTTGAACCTGAATGCGGAATTGTGTAGGAAATTGCTCTCAGGTGTTATCTCCAAAAATATTTGAGAAACTGATTCACACTAAGATGCTATAAAAAATAAGATGCAATGGCAACCAAGAGTATTTGCATTTAGGAGTTTTTTTTTTTTTCCCCCTGAAAAAACCCACATCATTGGTGATCTTTATTGCTGGAATTAGTGGATGCTAATTGCATGAAATTCCAGGGTATTTATCTAGGGTGTTCCTTGCTCTGAGGAGTAAATAGCAGCAGAGTCTTAACCATTAATCTGCTCCCCCACTGGGTGTAGCTGGAACTATCTTAAGCAGGCACTTGAGTTCTCTAACTGGCTGCATTTTTGAGGTGTATCAAAGTTGAACATTACACCTGAGAATGCAAGAATGGGATGGGATGGAAACTGATCACTGCAACATCATCCTGGCTGCAAACCTAAGGAAATCACAAGGGTCACTATACTCTTAAGGTGACATCCGCCTGATTTATGTCACTCTCGTGCCTTAGCCTTTATTTGTTTCCTTTTCTATCAGTTTTTCATGATAAGTTTAAAGGGCTCCATGTCTTGTCCTCCCATTAGCAACCTAGGGTATAAGTCCTGCGGTGTGTGCCTTTTGACTAAAAATCAAAGTGAAGAGGAAATCTGTACTAAGGAACCTCTAGTTGACGTTTATAGCTCCCAAAGGGTCGAAGGTAGATAATTCTACGAGTAGAGAGAGTTTTATCAGACTAGTGTAAGGCTTGACATCTGCAGCTGCTTCAAAGTCCCACACACAGTAAAGCCCAAGATCTGCGCTCAGCCTCGCCCTCCTGGCTTGAACTACAACTCCCAGGATGCTCCGCGATTTGGGAGTGCGCGCGCGCGTCGGCGGTGGAGTGGGAACCAGCGCCGTCGAGTTGGGGGAGCTTCTGGCGGGTGGATCCGACAACTCCCCGGGAGGCGGACGCAGGCGGACGGGCGGGTACTGGGAGCTGAGCGGCAAGCAGTCCCCGCGGGTCTGTGAAGGAGGTCGGTGGCTTCAGCGGGCGCCAGGCAGGTAAGCCAAGACCGATGCTTTCCAGGAAGTCCGTCTGCGGGCGCCGGCAGTGAGTCGCACCAGCCATGGTGGCTGAGGAGGGAGAGGTTGCTGCCTTCCAGCAGCGCGGCTCGAATCTCGTTTGCTCCCAATCCCTGTCCGGTAGCGAGAGGACGCTGGGGCTGCTTCGGGGCAAAAGGGCCAGGGCAGGATCCGCAGGACGCGCTGGGCGTCGCCCGTGGTGGAGGCGCGCGAAGACAGATTTGAGATGAATCACTCCCCGGCCCGGCCTCGCCGGGTTCGGGACTGGCCCCTTCCCTTCCCGGCTGGAGCCCGCGCCGGCCGTGGCTGTGAGAACTGGAAGTGCCTACCCGCCCGATCATCCATCCCACCCAGGCTTACTAGCCGGCGACTAGCGTCTGAAGGTTTTTTTCACCGAGCCTCCTTCAAAGACTTCTGCTTAGTGAGTTGGAAAGAAGAAGAAAAAAAGAAGGGCACACCCTTTTTTTTTTTAATTTAATTGAAATCTTTCTTGTCTTGCATTCGCCGTTTTGAACTATCTGCTCTTAGAATAGATTCCTGGCTCCTGTGCAGCACAGCTGGACCCGGCTGTGAAGTTTGTATGTTGGTTTGTTTTGAGGACGTGACTGGGTCGTTATTTTTGCTTACAGAAGTGGTGTGTTTCCATTGCAAGCCTGCATTCTGATTACAAACGAATGAGAAACAGCCTCAGGGGGCTTTTTGTTTTGTTTTTTGGATTTTGGGGGTTTTTAATGTTTAGTTAAGAATCGCATTTCCAACTTGTCCTTGGCTTCTCTTAAAACCAAAAGTCATCTGGTAATGAATACTGCAGTAAAACTTAGCCCAGGAGGTCATACTTGAACAGGAAATAAGCCTGTGGAGATTTAGGTTAGTTATGTGCGGTCTGCCTTGGTTTGTAACATTTTAATGTGGCTCATGTTTCTTTTTCTGAGAATCCTTCAGATTAATTTTTCAGTAAATAAAATTGCTAATTGGTCTGTTACAAAAATGTATCAGGCTTAGAAAAATAGTCTTGTCCAGCCTCATTTACCTTTGCTAGTAAGTTCTTCCTAGTCCTAGGCCTTTTTTTTTTTTTTTTTACCCTATTACTTAAGAGCTCACAGTCATTTTATAATAGTTAGAATCGCCTTTCTAACACATTCCTAGGAAAGGAACAAAAAAGGAATTAAAATGTGATACCCAATATATTTTAACTCTTTTAGGTTGCTTGTTTTTGAACCTCTTGGGATTTCTACTTTCTCATCTTTAAAATGAGATGACCCCAAGATTGTCAGCCCTAAATATCCAATTTTTAAAATTCATTTATTTGATTCATTCAGGAAACATTGACCACATCTGTCATTCCAAGCCCTGTGCTAGGCATGAAGGAACAAAAATGATGTTACTGACCAATTATTACTGTTCAGTTTCCTTTAATCATGTTTTTATGACTAATTTCTGGTATACCTTCCAGGTCAAATTACTCCATAATTAATAATTTCATCTAAAGTTAAATATGTACAGGTCAAATGCCCATAATTCTACTGAGTGTAACAGGGATCAATTTCCTCTAATCAGAGATTTTTTAAGCTACTGGCCTATTTTAGTCCCAACAGAAAGGACTTGTATGGTTTAGCGTGGGTGCTTCTCAAACTTTAATGGGCATAAATCACCCAGGAGTCTGTAGTTCTGAAATGAGGCCTTGGAATCTGCAGCTATAATAGGGAATACTGCAGTTGCAGTGGGAGAGCACACTTTGAATATTAAGGGTTGGTAGATGTCTTAAGGTGTTTATAATGATAATTTAAAGGCCAGTGCTGAAGGAGTTTCCTCGTGGCTCATCAGGTTAAGGATCCAGCATTGTCACTGCTATAGTCACAGCTGTGGTGTAGGTTCAGTCCCTGGCCCAGGAATTTCCACATGCTGTGGGCATGGCCAATAAATAAACAATTAAAGACTGTGATATTCGATGCATAGCTATGGCTTTTTCCAACTCTCAATGTAAAAAAGTAATCTTACTCTAACAAAAATAATTGCTTTCACAAGTTTTTTTGTGAAAAAACTTTTTCTCTTCTTTTATCCTTCTCTTTTGCTCCCTCCCTTCTCCTTTCTCTTTGCTGTATCCTCTTAGCAGCTTTTTTTTTCTCTTTCCCCCTCTTCTACCCTCAACTGTTTTCACTCACTTTAATTCAGTAATTGGCTAATTCATTGTGTGTTTTGTCCTATCCTATACAAGGCACTGTCTTAGGCTCATGGTAAATCAGACATAGAAGGTGTGTATTTTTTGGTTTGTTTGTTTGTTTGTTTTGGTCTGGGAGCTTACTCTATCGAGATTAAGCATGTATACTTGTTTTAGTTCAGAGCACAGTAGGAGTTGTCTGTAGGGAATAAAAACATGTGGTAGGAGTTTTGAGAGATCTACAGCTGTGGGGGTAGGAAACAAATGAAGTCTTTTTCCCCGCTTAACAGTCATCTCTTTCTCCCCAGGCTATACTCTCTATACTATTTGAGTCTGTATATGACATAGCTGCACAGAATACAACACAGCTTCATAAATTTATTTATTTGAAACCTGGGGTTGTGTTGGGTATATGAAAATCAGTTCGATCTGAGCAATATCCTAGGGAGGGTGAGAGGTGGTAACCTGGATAGAGACACAGAGGAGGACTCAGTAAACAGTAGAAAGGGGCTCAGTGGTTTTCAGGTGTTGATCTGATGTTCACTGCTCTTGTAATTTAGGATGCATTGTCTTTTTTTTTTTTTTTTTTTCTTTTTAGGGCTGAACCCTCAGCCTGTGGAAGTTCCCGGGCTAGGAGTCCAATCAGAGCTGCAGTTGCTGGCCTACACCATAGCCACAGCTGCACCAGATCCAAGCCACATATGTTATATACACCACAGCTCATGGCAATGCCAGATCCTTTAACCCACTGAGGCCAGGAATTGAACCTGCATCCTCATGGATACTATTCGGGTTCATTACTGCTGAGCCACAACAGGAACTCCATCTTTTAAAAATCAAATGAGCTAGCAAATTACTCTTAATGACTTTCAATTGCTCTTAGGGTTCAATATGTATGATTCTCTCTTGATTAAAGTAATAACATTATTGTTTAGGCTGTATTAGAGGCCAAAACACTATTGTCCTTCCTTACTTATTCTCAGTTTTATCTCAGGCCTTCCAAAATGACAACTGTAAAATCATATTGATGCATATTATAAATGCTTGTATTCTTTGACTCAGAAATTCTACTTCCAGGAATTTACCCTAGAGATATACATACGTAAGATAATATATATATGAAACTACTTAGTTCAGTATTATTTATAAACAGAAAATAATTGTAAATAGCCTAATTGCTCATCAGTAGAGGACTGGCTAAATAAATCTACATAGTGGAATATCATACAATTATCAAAAATAAAGAGGCAAGTCTGTGTCTATGGCAGTGGGGAAAACTCCAAGATCTATTGTTAAGTTAAACAAGTAATAAGGAGCTGTAGGCAATATATTGTACTTTTTATGTAAAATAATGGAGATAAATCATAAATATTTACTTTTGCATGTAAAAAATAAAAGAAAGTATAACTTCTCATAGTCCATTAGATACATATTGAAATTGTGTAGAATCACACTTGATTTGCCATTTATGAAAAATTAAACAGCAACACATATACTTATATCTATCTATGTATATGCATCTGTGATCCATTAGGTGATTTACCATAATGAAGGAATAGAGATTTGAATAATCCATAGTGGCAAGTAATTGAACATATATGTGTGCTATTCTAGAATTTCTTTCTTTCTTTTTGGCTGGGCCAGCAGCATGCAGAAGTTTTAGGGCCAGGGATCAAACCCGAGCCACAGCAGTGACAAAGCTGGCTTAACCTACAAAACTACCAGGGAACTCCTCTAGAATTTCATTTGAAACAAAATCATTAACTATATCTTGAAGCAGAGTGCTACCTCAATTTTTTATTGAGGTATAATTAACATTTCCTAAAATGCATGTATGTTAAATGTCCAGTTCAAGGAATTCTGACAATTTTATACATTGTAACTTTTTACCAAAACCACATAGAAAATATTTTTTATTACGTTAGAGAGTACCCTTGTGCCCCTTTCTAGCCATTGCCCTCACCCACCCTACAAATTTCACCACTTTCTTACTCCTTATTTCTGACACCATAAGTTTATTTTGCCTGTTCTTGGACTTGACATAAATGGAGTCACACAGTAGTATGTTTTTTTTGTGTCTGCTTCTTTCCTGTAACATAATGTTTCTCTGTTGTATGTATCAATGGTTTGTTCTCTTTTATTGATGAATAGTATTCCATTTATGAATATACCTCAATTTGTTTACCTCATTTCCTCCTGATGGATATTTGAGCTATTTCCAGATTTGAGCTATTAGGAATAAGGTTGTTATGAACATTCTTTTGTAAGTCTCTTGTGGATAAATGTTTTTATTTCTCTTGATAAATACCTAGGAGTGGAATTACTGAGTCATAGGGTAAGATGTATGTCTAACTTTATTAAAAAAAAAAAAAACTGCCAAACAGTTTTCCAAAGTGGTTTATATGTGAACTCCAGTTGCTCCACATTTTTAATGTTGCCAAATTTGCATGCTGTCAGTCTTTTTAAAAAATTTTTAGCCATACTAGAGGATGTGAAATGGTACTTCATTCTGGTTTTAATTTGCAGTTTATTTTGCTTTTAATTTGCACTTTCTTAACAATTAAGGATGTTGATTGCTTTATCGTGTGCTAATTGGCTCTCCTATATTTCGAGAAGCATCTGTTCGAGTCTTTTTCCTAGTTTTTAATTAGGTGGTTCATTTTTTTATTGCTGTTTGTAGGAGTTCTTTATATATTCTGAGTAGAAATCCTTTGTCTGATACATCTGTTGGTGATATTTTTTACCTAGTCCATGGCTTTTCTGTTTATTGATGATGTGATGAGTAGAAATTTTTAATGGATTTATTTTATCAATTTTTAATTTTATGGTTAGTGTTTTTTATCCACTCCTCAGGATTGCATAGATATTCTCTGTTTTCTTCTTAAAAGCTTTCTTATTCTGTGTTTTACATTTTAGGTCTGTGATCCATCTTATATTAATTTTTGTGTTATGATGGGAGGTAGGGTTGGTTTAGGTTTATTTTCCCTTCATACAGATACCCAGTTCTTCCAGCAACATAGGTTAAAAAAACTTTACTTTTACGTGAGGAAAAGAATGTATTTATGTATGTATAACTGGGTCACTTTGCACTTTGCTGTACAGCAGAAATTGGCAGAACATTGTAAATCAACTATAATAAAAAATGAAAAAAAAAAACTTTATTTTCTCCATTAGATTGACTTGGCAACTTAATTAAAAATCAGCTGAGGGGAGTTCCTGCTGTGGCGCAATGGGATTGGCAGAGTATCTGCAGCACCAGGCTTCAGGTTCTATTCCCACCCTCTACCCCAGCCCCAGCCTGCGCAGTGGGTTACCAGATCCAGTGTTGCCGCAGCTGCAGCTTAGCTCAAAACTGCAGCAAAGATCTGATCTTTGGCCTGGGAACTCCATATGCCACAGGGTGGCCAATAAAGAAAAAAAAAAAAAAATCACCTGAGCTTCTTTGTTTTGTAGTTGTGCTTACATGTCAAGTTCTTAAGAAGGTCCTCGGTCTTTAAAACAAACAAAACAACCACCAGAACATTTGTGCACCCCTTCACACTGCAACTAGACTGAGATTGATCCAGGAAATAGCATGTATTTCTTTTTCTTTCTTTCTCTCTTTTTTTTTTTTTTTTTTTTTTTTTTGCTGTATAGGGCTATACCTGTGCCTTATGGAAGTTCCCAGGCTAGGGGTCAAAATTGGAGCTACAGGTGATGGCCTACACCACAGCCACAGCAAATTGAGATGCAAGCCTTGTCTGCAATCTGCACTACAGCTCAGGGCAGTGCCAGATCCCTGACGCCCCTAGAGAGACGAGGGATGGAACATGCATCCTCATGGATACTAGTTGGATTCATTTCCGCTGTGCCACAACAGGAACTCCTACCACATATTTCTTGATGGAGGAATGTGAATAATAAATTTGAATTTTAAACGGCTTTTCCGTGGGTTGAGTTAATGGAGGCAACCTCATTTCAGTAGCAGTTGTATCCTGAGCGAGCTATAGAGAGCTTAATATTTTCTTGTTTATTGACTTGGTCAAAGCAGATTAAAAAATATATATGTAGATATAAAATATTTGTATATAAGAAACCCATGCATTTTAGCTTTCATCTTTCTATTACACTACTCCAATCCTGTCTTTTTGACACACAGTTCCTGAATTTGTCTTGGAGCAGTTTATGTAAGTAGACAACTTAGTTTTTTTTTTCTTCTGGATTTTGCTGACTGATAACACAACAAAAGGATAATATTTTAAAAAGAATGTCACCTTAACCATATTACTCTAATTTAACTATTTCATTTTTCTTTGTGTCCTTTCAGGCTTTGTTCATCCTCATACATATTTTATATGGAGATAATCATAGTGACATGTCCTTTTCTGTGGTAGCCAGTGAATGCTGTGTTCTATATGTAGGTCACCCTTATTAGTAAAGACACAATAAAGCTGGAGTGTAGACGAGACCACTAACAGTGGGAAACCTTGATCAAAATAGAAGCAGAACAAAGTTAAGATTTTCAAAGACAGGGTTGCCCTTACATGGAAATGCAGGACAACTTTGGTTTCCTTATTCTCTCTCTCTTTCCCTTTTTAATGTATAGCAGCCTTATTGAAAAGTAATTCACATATACAATTCACTCATTTAAAGTGTACAAGAGAACAGGCGTTCCCATCATGGTGCGGTGGTTAACGAATCCAACTAGGAACCATGAGGTTGCCGGTTCGATCCCTGGCCTTGCTCAATGGGTTAAGGATTTGGCGTTGCCGTGAGCTGTGGTGTAGGTTGCAGATTCAGCTTAGATCCCTCGTTGCTGTGGCTCTGGCATAGGCCAGTGTCTACACCTCCAATTAGACCCCTAGCCTGGGAATCTCCATATGCCGTGAGAGCAGCCCTAGAAAAGACAGACAAAAAAAAAAGTGTACAAGAGAACAGATTTCAGTATATTCACAGAGCTGTGCAGCCATCACCACAATTTAATTTTAGAATGTTTTCACCACACCCAGAAGAAACCCCTTACCCATTAATAGTCACCACCTACTTCCTCCTAACCCTCCAGTCATAGGCAACCATTCTGCCTTCTGTCTCTATGAATTTGCCTATTCCAGACATTTCATATAAATGGAATCATACAATTACATAGTCTTTTGTGACTGGCTTCTTTCACCCTTATGCTCTCTCTCTCTCTCTCTTTTCTCTTCTTTTTTTCTTTTTTTTTTTTGGCCACCCTACAGCATGTGGTGATCCTGGGCCAGAGATCAGATCCAAGGTGCAGTTGTAACCTATGCTGTAACTGCACCTGTGTGGGATCCTTAACACACTATGCCTGACTGGGGATCGAACCTGTGTGCCAACCCTTCAGAGATGCCACTGATCCCATTGCACCACAGCGAACACTCGCCCTTATACTCTTAATAGTTTGCTTTGAGAATCATTGAAATACAGGCTAGGTTCCTCCACAAGTATGCACACTTTTTAACCTGTAGAGATATACACTCCTCAGGTACCTATGCTCGAAAACACCTACATTTACTCATTAAGGAAGGAACACAAACACACCAAGACAAACTTACAAACTAAGGTAACTGATACATAGAGATAACCCTTTTACAAGTAAGTAGTTTCATATCAGGGCATATCTAAGCACAAATATCACTACAAGTACACAAGTGAACACAATTCCTGAAGTGTATGTGAGAAAATAGGTGAAAACATGGTAAGCTAGGAGGATATGAGGCCTGAGTAGACAAGAGTGTGATGGCAAGTTGAATTTATTTCTAGTGTATTCTCCTGGTGTTTAAAATATTTCCTAGAGCTTTTAGTCTTTTATATCAATAACTATTCTGATATGTTTGTATTATTTAATATGTAAATAGAGTTGTAAGTAAGATTGTTGTAGTTAGCCTATTATATAGCAGTCCCTTCGAACAGATGTTATTAACTGTAAAGTAGGAGATTTCCATATGGAAAAGTACAACCAACAAAATATTTTAGTTTCCTGGATATGGTGTTATCATTTTAATGAGGAGTTGTTAATATTTTATGTTACTATCAAGGAATATTTCCTTGATAAGCATACCAGTGAAAAGAGAGGAGGTCCCTCAAACATGTAAGTCTGGCATCTTCAGGCATCCCTTACCCTGGGCAAGCATGGAAAGATTTGATATAACCCCAGGCCTTACTTTTGTTCATGGTGGGTGATTATTAACCCAAATTAGTTTTTTTGTTTGTTTGTTTTAGGGCCACACCTGTGGCACAGGGAGGTTCCCAGGCTAGGAGTCAAATCCGAGCTGTAGTTGCCAGCCTACACCAGAGCCATAACTTGGAATCTGAGCTGCGTCTGTGACCCGCACCACAGCTCACAGAAACACCGGATCTTTAACCCACTGAGGGAGTCCAGGGATCAAACCTGTGTCCTCATGGATGCTAGTCAGATTCGTTAACCGCTGAGCCAGTTTTGTTTTGTTTTGTTTTTTGGCTGGGCCGCAGCACATGGAGGTTCCCAAGCCAGGGACTGAACCCGAGTCACAGCAGTCACCTGAGCCATTGTAATGACAATGCTGCATCCTTAACCTACTGCACAAGAAGGGAACCCCCCCCCCAAGTTAGTATTCTTAAAGAACTGTTCTTTTTTTTTTTTTTTTTTTTTCCCCTTCTTTGTTTCATCTTGATTTTAATGGCCACTGGTATGCTTGCTTGGCTTGAGTTTGGATGGGATGGGGGATAGGGAAATGGGGAAGAAAGTTTACTTTGGGAAATAACAGGTGATTATGTAAAAGTTACCCCCCCCCCCCCCGCCCCCTGCGCCTTTTTTTCCCACTCATTTGTCCCTAAGATCTATAGTTTCTTAGAGAAAATCACCGAACTGTTAGGGGACTATTGACTGAAACTGCCCACCTTGGCCAGGCATGATAATAGCCATTTGCATGAGTTGTCTCACAACAGGAGGCCCTGGAAAGGAACATGGTGCCCCCCTGAGGACTAACCAGGAGGATTGGGGAGGGGCCAAAGGGAGGGAAGAGACCACCAAGCCTCTCAGAATCCTTGGCTCTGGAAATCCATCTTGGCTGAGAGGTGCACATGCCACCAAGAAGGACCCTGAGTCAGACCAAGTATGGGCCCAGCAAGACGATTGGCCAGAAACTAACCCCATTCCCATAAAACTTGAGATTTTGAACCTTGTGGCAGAGCAGTTCTTCTGGGTTCCCTTACCTGCTGCTCTCCTGCCTGGGCTCCCCGTCCCAATAAAGTCTCTTGCTTTGTCAGCAAATGTGTCTCCTTGGACAGTTCATTTCCAAGCATTAGACAAGAGCCCATTCTTGGGTCCTGGAAGGAATCCGCCTTCCTGTAGCAAAACCATATATAGAAATGGACCTTGATAGAATTGCTCATTTTTAACTCTGCCAGCCCTTCCGTTGGCTATCAGCACACCCTCTATACCTGCTTTTTCTTTGCTACTTTGTTGATCCCCATTACTCCTTGTCGAAGGATCTCACTTCCTACTGTCCTAAGGCATTGGATGACATCACAAGTGAACTCCTGGGAGTTCCCGTCATGGCGCAGTGGTTAACGAATCCGACTAGGAACCATGAGGTTGCGGGTTAAGTCCCTGCCCTTGCTCAGTGGGTTAATGATCCGGTGTTGCCGTGAGCTGTGGTGTAGGTTGCAGACGCGGCTCGGATCCCGCGTTGCTATGGCTCTGGCATAGGCCGGTGGCTATAGCTCTGATTGGACCCCTAGCCTGGGAACCTCCATATGCCGAGGGATCAGCCCAAGAAATAGCAAAAAAGACAAAAAAAAAAGTGAACTCCTGGATATAGTTTGCTCTCCACCAGAGCACAGCCTTTGTCACTGCATTCAACTTCTTAGCCTTTTCTTCTTCCAGATCCTCTGTCTTTTCCCACTACCAAATAGGAGTTCTGGCCTATGTCTCTTTTTTTTTTAGGGCCGTACCCATGGCATACGGAGGTTCCCAGGCTAGGGGTCGAATCGGAGCTGTAGCTGCTAGCCTATGCCACAGCCACAGCCACAGCCACAGCAACTCTAGATCCTAGTTGTGTCTGCGGCCTACACCACAGCTTATGGCAACACCAGATCCTTGACCCGCTGAGCGGGTCCAGGAATCAAACCCGCAACCTCATGGTTCCTAGTTGGATTTGTTTCCACTTCGCCACAACAGGAACTTCCTGTGTCTCCTTTTAAGTAGAATACCAGGGGATCCTTTTCAAAGACATATTGTTTAAACTAGTCTCTGAAAGATGGGAAAGGATTCGAATATGAGAAAAGATATTTTGGGTGTAATGAACAGTGTAATCTGAGGGCTGAAGGCAGAAGACCATGGATCTGTGTTTACTTCTTTGGCTGTAATACACACCTTCCCCTTTACTTTCTTCCTCTCCTTTCCCTGGCTCCTTTTTAGCTTGTACTTTGATCTCTGTGCTTAGGATACTGCTCCTCTTCCAACTCAATCCCACCCCCCACCCTCATCTAGCTAAATGTATCCTTCCCTGACCACCCACAGGGATCTGTGAACTTCTGTAGCACTAATTGCTAGTACCATTCTTTTGTCAGTTAATTATATATTGCCTTGTTTTTTAAAAAAGCTTATGTACATGTCTCATTTTCCCAAATAGAGGTTATTAGCCAAGGTTCTTAGGTCTCAGGGAACACTGCCCACTTAAGCTAGCCTGCTAGATGGTATGGTGGCAGGGCTGGGAGTTGTAGTGGGTTACAGTTGCCCAGTTCGGGCAACTGAGCTCTGTGATATGATTCAGCTGGAACCCAGAGCAGGCTCTTCCTCCCCCTGACTGCAGTTTGCATGGACTCTGACTTTTCTATGCTTCTGCTCCATTCTAGGAAGTACTTTGGATTTTTAAAAATACTATGCATTACACTATTACCTATCTTGATTACTGAGTTTCTTGGCACCCTCTTAAATCATGCACCTGAGGCAAATGCCCCAGCCCTGCTCTATTCGCTCCTTTAAAGACTAGCTTTCTCTTGGCTTCTGCTTTCCCCTTAGCTTCAGCTTAAAGGTGACTTTGGTTTGCTCTGATGCTTGCTGTGATGCTGCCTCCAGACTAGACTGGATGATATATAATCTTTCAAGTCAGGTTTTGTTTGTCAGCTTTCCAAATTCTGGGAGAAGAATTGGATTTGATCCGCCTTGCTTGGGCCAGGATACTACCCTTGTACCAAACATCTGTGAGGGAAGGAGCCTTGTTATGGTTGCTTAGGCTCTATCTGCACAGAGCCTAGGCTAGGGGTGGTCCCAGACAAGGGGTTTTAGGGTTGGTCATCCCCAAGCATGCTTCCTTTGGTACCATTGGTCTTTGTGTCTACATTGCACCTAGCCCATTAACAGCTAAAAAGTAGGTGTGTTTCTTATTTAGTGTCTGTTTATTGCTGTGACTCTCTGACCATTTGACCATTAGTATTAACTTTTGGGCCCCAGTAGGCTAATCAACAATATATTAATATTGAAGGATATCCAGGGGAGGATACATTTAACAATATATTAATTTTTTTTTTTTTTTTTGCCAATCCCATGGCATATGAAAGTTCTGGGCCAGGGACTGAATCTGAGCTGCAACTGTGACCTACACAATAGCTGCAGCAGTACCAGATCCTTAACCCCCTGCTCTGGGCTGGTATCAGAACCTAGCCATTGTGGAGGCAGTGTGGGATCCTTAACCTGCTGTGCCACAGCTAGAACTCCCATCTCTCGCTTTTTTATATTCTCTTTTTTATTTTTAGTCTTCATTGCTCTCACCCAATCTCTGTAATTAATTATCTAGATTATATGGATCACAGTATAATATCTCTATTTACCTAGCATAAACTAATGAAGCATATAGTAATTAAGTATTCCTTAAAAATGCACTTTGAGGAGTTCCCGTCATGGCACAGTGGTTAACTAATCCCACTAGGAACCATGAGGTTGCGGGTTCGGTCCCTGCCCTTGCTCAGTGGGTTAAGGATCCGGTATTGCTGTGAGCTGTGGTGTAGGTCACAGACACGCCTCGGATCCCATGTTGCTGTGGCTCTGGCGTAGGCTGGCAGCTACAGCTCCGATTAGACCCCTAGCCTGGGAACCTCCATATGCCGCGGGAGCGGGCCCAAGAAATGGCAAAAAGACAAAAAAAAAATGCACTTTGAAGTTAGTGACTTTATTAGCCAAAATTTATTGAATACTTGCTCTATGTCAAAGAATTGTTCTAAGTGTTTTATACACATTCAATTAATGAATTAGTATATCAGCCCCATGAGATAGGTACTATTATTATTCTCATTTTACAGATGAGAAAACAGACAAAAGGTGGTTCACAATGTTGCTCAAGGTTACAAATTGAAATATCTGTAAGAAGGTTGAAATCTTTTTTAAAAATCTATTTTAAATGTCATTTTTGGTGAAATGGATTATAAAGCTTTTTCTGGTCTTCTTAAATGAAGTTGTTCAAATGTAATTCAGCCAGGGTGATGTGGAGGATACAGAATTTAGAAATCACTGTGTGCATCAGGTATTCTTCTATGCTGCTGAATTGCCTTCTGAGGTTACTGCAGTTCATGGGCTATTGGTAATTACATTAAATCGTTCCACACTTTTGTGTTTTAGTTTATAGTTTTTCCTTCCCTTTTGCCTCCAGCTGTGGATTCTTGTTGCTGATTACTGTCATTTCAGTAACTTGGTTTGTTAATGTAACATAATGGTAAAAAACATGGTAGAGACAGTATGATATAATGTAAAAAACATGAATTTTAGGGTTAGGTTGAAATCTCACATTCACTGTTCACATTCACATTCACTGTTAAGAAATAAGTTATTGTAGGGAAGGCCTACTTCATCCTCTATGAAATTGGGGTAGCAGTATTTTGAAGAGTTATTATGAGGAGATGTATTTGGTAAAGTGCCTGCAAATAACAGGTATGCAGATAAAAATTGGTTCCTTTATTTTTCTCTTCATTATATTGGAATATGGTATATGGTTTTTTTGTTAATCTGAGAAACTCAGTAAATCAAAGAACTTTTTTTCTAAAATATTAGAAAGACAGTTTTATTCTAATACTTAAAAGCATTAGTTTAGGGAGTTCCCATTGTGGCTCACTGAATCTGACTAATATCCGTGAGAATGCAGGTTCAATCCCTGACCTCACTTGGTGGGTCTGGGATCTGGTGTTGCAGTGAGCTGTGGTGTAGGTCACAGACACAACTCAGATCCCACGTTGCTATGAGTGTGGTGTAGGCTGGCAGCTACCCCTAGCCTGGGATCTTCCATATGCCATGAGTGTGGCCCTAAAAAGGAAAAGAAAAAAAAAAATTAGTTTACAATTAGTGTCATAAGTGTTCATTTGAGTATTATCCTAAACTCTTTTGGATCTTTGTACTAGGCCCTCAGTAACCTCTGCATTAAATTAGGTTGCCTTTTACTTCTTTTTTGTGGTTTTCTTGGTTTCCCTTGTTTGTTATTAAAGGAAAAATGTTCTTTAGCCCTTTTAAAAAGAACCTATGCCAAGACAGATCTTATGACCTTACCCCAGGAGCAGTAAACCAAGTTTCTTGGCCAATAGCGATGATTTCTAAGACTTCCTTTCTTTCGTCAGTTCTGCTTTTTTTTCAGCTATCACCAGTCTTTAATATTAATTGGATTTTGTTTCCATCCCCCACCCCATTCCATTTTTCTTTTCTCAGAAACTGTCCCCACTAGCTGTATGCTTCTCATTATTTCAGTAGTTTTATACAGCTTGGTTTTTTTTGTATGTGTATATGTATTTATCAAAGGCTGTATTTGGTAATTGTCATTATTTGTAGGGAACTTCCACACACTGTGAGAGTGGCCAAAAAAAAAATTCAGTTTGTGCTGAGGTTTGTGCTGTCTGTCTTGAGATCCCAATAAAAATCTATGATACCCTCTCCTTACAGGACTGTTAGATACTTTGCCAAATGCAAATACTCCAACTCAGGTCACCAAAAAAATTTTAAACACTTTTACTGAGGCATAATTTACATATAAAATTCATCCATTTTAAGTGTACAATTCAGTAATAGTAGGTAACTATTCCTATCAAAAAAACTCTTCAGTGCTGTCTTCAGTGCTATAGCAAAGCTTGGTATGTCCCCAGTCCCCTGAAATTGATTAGAGTAAAATAGGTGGTATCTGTAAAAGTCCCAAGTGTGCTTTCTCCCCAGAGGTGTATATGACATGCCTCACCATGTAGGAATTGAGACGAGGTCCATTGAGCACATGCATTCATAGCACGCAGGACACGAGACACCTGAATCAATGGCACACATTGGGGCTAAGTGGTGTGGTGCATCCTGAGTGTTGTTACCTTCAGAGTGGAAAAGAGGCCAAGTTGGGTGGGAGGAGCTAGGAAAGGCCTTGGAGAAGTTGGGCTTCAGCTAGTCCTTGAAGGCTATGCAGTTGGGACAGGATGAGAAGTGAAATTTGGGCCTGGGCAGGGAGAATTGGTGAAGAGAAGTGCAGACCATTGTGGGAAACAAGTGAGGCAAAGAGGTGAAGATGAACTTAGGACATTTATGAGACCTCAAGGAAACCAGCCTGATCAGAACTGAGGATTCCTAGTAATTATTAGTGAAAATGAAACTGCACACCTCAGATTGGAACTTGAACCCATGTGCTGGAACTTTAAGTCAACAAGATTCAGATTGGGACTTGAACCCACTGAGTGTTTGTTTGTTTTAATTAAAATCACACACCTTGGGAGGTCCCTTCATGGCTCAGTAGTTAGCAAACCCGACTAGTATCCATGAGGACTTGGGTTTGATTCTTGGCCTTGCTCAGGGGGTTAAGGATCCAGCGTTGTCATGAGCTGTGGTGTAGGTTGCAGACGTGGCTCAGATCCCAAGTTGCTGTGGCTGTGGTGTAGGCTGGTGGCTACAGCTCCAATTGGACCCCTAGCCTGGGAACCTCCACATGCTGTGGGTGTGGCCCTAAAAAGACCAAAAAAAAAAAAAAAAATCACTCACCTGGTCCCAGGACTTACTGAAATTCAGGTTCTTTATGTCTCAGTGCAAAAGGAATTCAGTGAGAGTCAAAGTGACAAATAAGTAGTTGTAATGAGACTGAGTGTTTGCCGTCTTAAAAGGTGAGAGGCAGAGTTCCCTTCATGGTTCAGGGGTAACAAACCTGACTAGTATCAATGAGGATGCGGGTTCAATCGCTGGCCTCACTCATTGGGTTAAGGATCCGGTGTTGCTGTGAACCCTGGCGTCCTTTCTAGCCCCTAGCCTGGGAACTTCCATATGCCGAATGTGCGGCCCTGAAAAAGCAAAAAAACAAAAGAAACCCAAAACAGGTGAGAGGCAAGAAGCCCTGAAATATGGAGTGGTGAGTTTTTATGGGCTGGTCAATTTCATAGGCTAGTAAGTGGGAGGATTATACCAACTATTTCAGGGAAAGGGAGTGTTCCAGGAATTGGGCGACCACCTTCTTTTTGGCCTTTTATGATCAGCCTCAGAACTGTCTTGGCACCTGTGGCTGTGTCATTCAGCATGCTAATGTGTTACAGTGAACTTGCTGAAAGTCAAGGTCCATTGGAAGTCAAATCATCCATCATCTTGCACCTAGTTGATTCTAACCAATCTTTGTCATTTCCTTAAGAGCTGTGTCATTCTTACCTCCTGTTTCAAAAGCAGGAAGATGGAGTTTTGTCAGAATCACCTGAGAAATTTCCAAAATGCAAGCAGCTAAGAAATAAGAAAAAATTCTAAGCAAAGGAATGAAATGTAAAGGCACTGTTTCAGGAAGCATAGTCAGGTGACTATGATCAAGATCATCAGAGCAGGAAAGCAAGAGCTTAGTCAGGCAGGGAGTTTGCTTGTTCCTAGGAGAGGCAGCTTGGTAAAGCATTGTTTTTTACTTCCTTTCTTTATGAGACTCCGGACATTTCCCTAGGTATTGGAACTGTTCCTGGAAAGGGGGCAGGTCCAGAAACAAAAGACATTGAAAGCCTGCACAGAACTTGAGAAAAGTTAAAGCGATTTCTCTCGATGTTTCCTTAAGGAAAAAGGGGGAAAAAACCAAAATCCATACTGACCCCATCCCAGTTTAAGAGTTTCAATTATATAGAGCCTTGGAGCTTGGGAGAATATATAATGATATATCTCTTTAATGATTTTTACTGTTGGTCTCATAGATTGTTAGTTTTTCCCCTTAATTAATGTTCTGAAATTCTTGACTCTTTAATGGCTAATGCTTTTTGGGTTTTTTTTTTGTTATTGTTGTCTTTGTTTTTTTGTCTTTGTTTTTGTTTTGTTGTCTTTTTTTTTTTTTTTTGTGGTATAGGTTGCAGACATAGCTCAGATCCTGTGTTGCTGTGGTATAGGCCGGCTCCGGCGTACGCCGCCGGCCGCTGCAGCTCTGATTTGACCCCTCCCTACCTTGGGAACCTCCATATGCCACTAGTGCGGCCCTAAAAAGACAAAAAGGCAAAAAAATTAAAAAAATAAAAAATAAAATAAAATTTTAAATAGACAGTAGTTAGATACTTTAACATTTATTTTACAAAGATAAAGTGAAATAAAAAGGCAGAAGTGCATGTGTTACTTTATGCTTTAGTATTTTTACTATGTTAATAAAATTTATATTTAATTTTGTGGGTTTTTTTTTTTTTTGTCTTTTGTCCTTTTAGGGCCGCACCCATGGCATATGGAGGTTTCCAGGCTAGGGCTCTAATCAGCTACAGCTGAAGGCCTGTGCCACAGCCACAGCAACGCCAGATCCGAGCCACGTCTGTGACCTATACAACAGCTCATGGCAACACCGGGTCCTTAACCCACTGAGCGAGGCCAGGGATCAAACCCACAAATTCATGATTCCTAGTCAGATTTATTTCTGCTGCACCACAGCGGGAACTCCTTATATTTAATTTTGTGATTAAAATTCTTTTGCATTCATTCTTATGACTTATGATATATTTGAAATTCATGTTTTCATAAAAACATTTCTAATTTTATTATGGGAAAATAGGAACTAATCTGTTGAAATTTGCCTTAGTTGGCAACTTTTCAGGAAAGCATTTATTAATATGGTCATTCCACTTTAACTTCTCTTTCTCTGGTACGTAACAACATTGGCCCATGTTTGACTTCTTTATTTACTTTTCTTGTTGCCTTATCTGTTCTGGTTTTTTAAGTCACTTTCCTAAAGTATTTCCCTTGATTGTTTTTGTGCTTATCTAGCAAGATTCAGCTCTCATATTTTTATTTTTCTTTTCTTCTTTTTTTTTTAAGGCTGCTTCTACAGCATGTGGAAACTCCCTGGCCAGGGATTAATTCAAGCCGTAGCTGCAACCTGAGCCACTGCAGTCAGATTCTTAACCCACAGCAGGAACTACTCCTTTCTGCTTATACATTTTTCATCTTGGCAGTGATGAGGGCAAGTTACTATTTTTTCCCTCCAAGATTGGGTTAGTGTTTCCTAAAATTATAGACTTAGAGCTAGAAGAGACCTGAGGCTACTGAGCCTGAGGATGAATTGAATAGGCTTCATCCCTTTGCTACTTCTCTTTTGTTGGTAGTGGCTGCATAAGGACTTGAGGTGGAATTGATAGTGACTGGTGAGAAGGCTGTTGGATTTGCTGTGTCTGGCATGGACCTACAGGAATGTATTCCAGAACTAGGACATATCTTGGTTATTTCTGATCTAGTCTGGGTAACTAAGAAGTGAAATAACTTGCTCAGAGTCACAGAGCCCTTAAGTCCATAGAATTGCTGACCCCCAGTTCAATGCCAGGAGCTAAGTGCTAGGCTTTTTCTCACTAAAAATTCTGTAGTTCCTTTTGGATGTTTTGTTTTGGTTTTCCTCCTTGGGTGATAAATTGAAATCTTTCAAGTACTTCAGTTTGTCACAGTTTCTTGTATGTTCAGGAAAGACTCAGAAGTATTAATTAGTTTAAAATATAGTTTATTTTATTTTTAAAAATTTCAGTTATTTAAAAATTTTAATTTTTAATGATTTTAATTTTTTTTCCATTATATCTTGTTTACAGTGTTCTGTCAATTTTCTCTTGTACAGCAAGGTGACCCAGTCACACATACATGTATACATTTTTTTCTCACTTATGCTCCATTATAAGTGATTAGATATAGTTCCCAGTGCTATACAGCAGGATCTCATTGATTATCCATTCCAAAGGCAATAGTTTGCATCTATTAACCCCAAATTCCCAGTCCATCCCACTCCCTCCCCCTCTCCCTTGGCAACCACAAGTCTGTTCTCCATGTCTGTGATTTTCTTTTCTGTAGAAACATTCATTTGTGTCATATATTAGATTCCGGATATAAGTGACATCATATGGTATTTGTCTTTCTCTTTCTGACTTACTTCACTCAGTATGAGAGTCTCTAGTTCCATCCATGTTGCTGCAAATGGCATTATTTTGTTCTTTTTTATGGCTGAGTAGCAGTCTATTGTGTATATGTACCACATCTTCTTAATCCAATCATCCGTCAATGGACATTTAGGTTGTTTCCATGTCTTGGCTATTGTGAATAGTGCTGTAGTGAACATGCGGGTGCATTTGTCTTTTTCAGGAAAAGTTTTGTCTGGATATATGCCCAAGAGTGGGACTGCTGGGTCATATGGTAGTTTTATGTATAGTTTTCTAAGGCACTTCAATACTGTTTTCCATAGTGGTTGTACCAATTTACATTCCCAACAGTGCAGGAGGGTTCCCTTTTCCCCACACCCTCTCCAACATTGTTCTTTGTGGACTTATTGAT
Source organism: Phacochoerus africanus (assembly GCF_016906955.1). Classification (NCBI taxonomy): domain Eukaryota; kingdom Metazoa; phylum Chordata; class Mammalia; order Artiodactyla; family Suidae; genus Phacochoerus; species Phacochoerus africanus. The sequence continues at coordinate 121,877,073 of NC_062545.1, read as the reverse complement.
GTTGGCCACTCTGACTGGTGTGAGGTGGTCCCTCATAGTAGTTTTATTTGCATTTCTTTAATAATAAGGATGTTGACCATTTTTCCATGTGCTTGTTGGCCATTTGTGTATCTTTGGAGAAATGTCTCTTCAGGTCTTTTGCCCATTTTTCAGTTGAGTTGTTTGTTTTTTTGCTGTTGAGTTGAATAAGTTGTTTGTATAAAATATAGTTTTAGGTAGATCTCCTTATTCTAACAAAGAAAGAGGGTTTGAGTTACATAGTCTAGCTAAAACTGAGAACTTGCTTTGCAATTTATTTTTAAGACTAAATGTTTTCTTATGGAACTTTTAAAACTTGCTGTCTTATCCTCATTACAATCCAACCAAAATCACTCTCTTGGAAAGGGGGAGAAAAGTAGATTTTATTAGAAAGAATGAATTTTAGGAGTTCCCATCTTGGCGCAGTGGTTAACGAACCCAACTAGGAACCATGAGGTTGCACGTTCCATCCCTGCCCTTGCTCAGTGGGTTGGGGATCCGGTGTTGCCGTGGGCTGTGGTGTGGGTCGCAGATGCGGCTCAGATCCCGTGTTGCTGTGGCTCTGGCGTAGGCTGGCGGCTACAGCTCCGATTGGACCCCTGGCCTGGGAACCTCCATGTGCCTCAGGAGCGGCCCAAGAAATGGCAAAAAGACAAAAAAAAAAAAAAGAATGAATTTTATTAAAGTGAGATTGTTGGTTGAAAACAAAATCTGGTCTGGAAGGATTAAAGCACTAGCAGAATGAGACAGGGTAGGGAGATACTTTAATAACTTTTATTTTCAACATTTATCAACTGTACTAGTTGACATTTTGGCCAAGATCTTGTATTATTTTGCAATTATAAATGCAAGTAATACAATACACAACACAAATAATGATAAGTAGCTGTATTATCTGTATATGTTCATATTTATTGCATAGTCATCATTTTGGGAAAATTCCATATTAAAAAATATCCTCTCTGACATTTTCCACATCTTGTGGACTTATTTTGATGGTTTAGATTAGTTCTGGTGGTCCCTTAAAGCATTTTATCCTATGTATTACCAAAAACCTAAATTTTTTGAAGTCTCTAGAATGCTGGGACAACTTTCATACAAATATTGTGATGCCATATTAACTGTTCATCAGCAGTTCTGCAAGTATTACCAGCAATAATTATGAATGTCTTCATTGAGACACATTTAATTGCAAATAGTTGATTGCTCCCAGGATAGTTTCCTCATTTGCAGGGTATTTCTCTATGTAAGCACACTTTCAGTTGAACTGTGATGCACTTCTTAATCTTTTTTTTTTTTTTTTTTTTTCGCCTTTTCTAGGGCCACTCCTGCGGCATATGGAGGTTCCCAGGTTAGGGGTCAAATCGGAGCTGTAGCCGCCGGCCTACGCCAAAGCCACAGCAATGTGGGATCTGAGCCGCGTCTGCAAACTACACCACAGCTCATGGCAATGCCGGATCGTTAACCCACTGAGCAAGGCCAGGGATCAAACCCGCAACCTCATGGTTCCTAGTTGGATTCATTAACCACTGAGCCGCAACAGTAACTCCCCACTTCTTAATCTTTATTGTGGCCCAATTGTTGAAACATAGCATTGCTAGAGGATAGGGTTCTGTGTATCCATGAGTATAAAAAAGGAGTGCAGGGAGAGAAGAGACATTGCAGTTATGGATTCTTTTCAGTGCTCCGGCAACTGTGCTCTCTGGATGGAAGGTGGCAAGAGAGGGTCTAAAGGAGATTAAGATTTACTTTCACTATTTGCCCAATTTTGCTCGTCACCACTTTTGTATATTGAGAGAGCTCAACAGTGTATCCACAGAAAACTTAAAGTGTTGAGTTTGAATCTACATTTAACATTAAATCTACAGTTGAATATTACCATCTCTGTACCCTGTTTTGCCATGTCTTTGATTCTTATGATCATTTAAATTCCAGTTTGAGAAATATTATAAAGCAGAGAGAGAGAACAACAATCTGTTCTATGAAATTTTCTGAAAATCTTTTTTCCTCTCCTTTCTGTGTTTCCTCTTCTCTCCCTTTGTCCTCTGCCCCTCCAGTCCAGTGCCTTCCTTTTCCAGGACAGCATGTGAAATGTAATTAATAGGCACTTAGTAAATGTATACAAATATGTATTGACTTGAAGATGGAAAATTGGTAGGAGGTTTTCAGAATGAAGAAGGGAAAAGTCTGGTTTGAAGCCCAGGAAATTCAGGAGGAATGAAACTGAGGAAAGATGTTGCTGTTCACCTTTTGTTCACTGCAAAGAACTCAGCTTGATCTTAGCATGATTTTTAGACCTAGCCTGGTTTATTTTAGGATTTTATATATAGTTCAATGCTTACTAACTCGATGTATTAAGAAAATTCTTACAAGAGGAAGAATGAGTCATAGTGATACTTCTTTTTGGGAGAAAAAGAAAATGAAAACCCTGAGTCTCTCCAGTATATACTTGGAATGGATTCAGCATTTTGATTGATGGCTGAGCACAGATAAACTTTCCTTGCAAGCCACTTCATATCATATTGATTTTGTCCACATTATAACTGGTAGAAGGATCTTGTAAGTTAACCAGCAAAGATAAAGAGCTCTGTAACCTTACTACCCTGAAAAATTTGTTTATGATGTCATTTCTATTTTGAGATTTTTTTGAGTTTCCGACAACTTTTAGAAAAGCACAAGCATTTCCTAGCCTACCCAGTCTATTAAACAAACAAACCAAAAAGAAGACTGAAAAACATTTGGTACTGAGAAACCGCATATGCTAAGGGTGTGGCTGGTGTGGCATTCATCCAAGTGCAGGGTGGGTTCCTCTCTGGCCTTGCCTTGTACCTCTGATGCTGCCACCCCACCAAGAAGAATAAAAAAAGAAGAGGTGAGCTGTGACTGGGAGTTAGTTTGGCTGCTTTGAGCCAGAAAAGGAAGTGGGGGTACTCACATGGGAGCCACAAAGTCTCTCAGTAGAGTCTTGTTGAAAGATTGTTTTTGAAGTGGTGTGAGTAACCTATGAAGTAAGTATTTTCTCCTGATAGTTACAGAACCTGACTGCTTTCTACTTTAAGGTTGCCCTCAGTAGCCTCCTTCCAGTTAAATCTCTTCTTTGTTCTGGCCCTAACAAGTTTTTCTGGACTTCCCTCAGACTTCAGACTTTTTCTTTCCTTGTGCTTTTGGTATTTATAGATATCACTTAAAAAAAAAAAATTCAGGATTCCGTCAGTGGTAATGGGAGGAAAGACAGGGCTACTTAGCTAATTTCATATTTAGTGGGGGTGTAAATGTTCTGTGATTGGAACCACCATTTTATCAAACTGTGCAGAGAACTACCTCACTCAGATGTTCCCACATCTGGGTCAACCATTAGCATCCATAAAAGTCATTATTTAAGGTACTGCCTTTTAGGGGTCATTGTATAGAAGAGGCAGTGAACAGAAGGGTAGATTTAACATTCAACTTATTTCCTTTAAAAAAAGGCTTGTTTACTACAATAGTAAATTATATCACATTTGCTTAGTCTTATTTACTACAATAGTAAATTACAATAGTAAATTATATACAGCTAACATAAAATGGTTTTCGGAGTTCTCGTCATGGTGCAGTGGTTAATGAACCCGACTAGGAACCATGAGCTTTAAGGTTCAATCCCTGCCTTGCTTAGTGGGTTAAAAATAAATAAATAAATAAAATGTTTTTTTTTTTTGTCTTTTTGCCTTTTGTAGGCTTGCTCAAGCGGCATATGGAGGTTCCCAGGCCAGGGGTTGTATCGGAGCTGTAGCTGCCGGCCTACGCCAGAGCCACAGCAATGCGGGATCTGAGACTCATCTGCAACCTACACCACAGCTCACGGCAATGCCGTAATCTTAACCCACTGAGCAAGGCCAGGGATCAAACCTGTAAGGTCATGGTTCCTAGTCGGGTCCGTTAACCACTGCGCTACGACGGGAACTCCGGTTTTCATTTTTAAGGTGGTAAATACTGTGTGCATAAGTGCTTTGAATGAAGTGAATACTAAGCACATTTTTTGGTTATAATTGTTATCTGGAATCATAAGCTCATAAAAAGAAATGACCTTATGAGACTCTTAAACTCCCTTGAAGTTGAGGAATCTGCTGCATAATATCCCTGACAGATATTCATACTCAGCCTGTGCTTTAGCAATGCCAGGAATAGATAACTTTATTTACTCCAGCCTTCTCCATCAACGAGAATGTTTCTTAAGCCAGCAGAGCTGAAACTTGAGTCTGACTTTAAATAGGAGAGCATCTAGATGCCTTAAATATTAAAATCTCCAGGTAGACATAACTTATTTTAAAATTGTTTCCATATTAATTCTGAAGCCAGGCCCAAACAAAAAAAAAAAGAGAAATGTTGTTTTGAATTTTTTTAACTGGAGCAAATATTTATCAGCAGATACTTATCAAGTTTTGGATAGTGAACCATATTCAGTTCAAAGATTAATGGACATTTATCCAAAGGGAATATTTTGATCCTAACTGCTGTTATCTAATATGTATCAACATCAACATAGTTTTATTATTTAAAAATAAACTTAGGGGAGTTCCCATTATGGCTCAATGGTTAACGAATCCGACCAGGAACCATGAGGTTGTGGCTTCGATCCCAGGCCTTGCTCAGTGGGTTAAGGATCTGGCGTTGCTGTGAGCTGTGGTGTATGTCACAGACACGGCTTAGACTCCACATTGCTGTGGCTCTGGCGTAGGCCAGTGGCTACCGCTCTGATTGGACCCCTGGCCTGGGAACCTCCATATGCAGCAGGAGCAGCCCTAGAAAAAGGCAAAAAGACCAAATAAAATAAAATAAACATAGGTAATTACTAAATTTTCTTTAGCGTGAAAGGGTAGTGAGATTACCAGTCAATAGTCAATATCTGAAACAAAAAGACAAAGCTGAATTTAACACCTACTATGATAAGGGAAGAGTTATGCTGGCCAGGCACAGTCTCTCTGAGTGGGAGAGACTAATTTCTTTCTTTTTAAAAAAATTTTTTTGGAGTTCCCGTCATGGCTCAGTGGTTAACGAATCTGACTAGGAACCATGGGGTTGTGGGTTCAATCCCTAGCCTTGCTCAGTGGGTTAAGGATCTGGCATTGCCATGAGCTGTGGCGTAGGTCGCACATGTGGTTCGAATCTGGCGTTGCTGTGGCTCTGGCGTAGGCCGGCAGCTACAGCCCCGATTGGCCCCCTGGCCTGGGAACCTCCATATGCCACAGGAGCAGCCCTAGAAAAGGCAAAAAATAAATAAATAAATAAATAAAGTTTTTTGTCTTTTTAGAGCTGCACTCATGGCGTATGGAAGTTCCCAGGCTAGGGTCGAATTGGAGCTGTGGCTACTGGCCTATGCCACAGCCACAGCAACACCAGATCCAAGCTGCATCTGTGACCTACACCACAGCTCACAGCAACATCGGATCCTTAACCCACTGAGCAAGGCCAGGGATGGAACCCGCATCCTTGTGAACACTAGTTGGGTTCATTACTGTTGCGCCCTCACTGGAACTCCAACCAATTTCTTATACAGGGTTTTTGGGAAGAGTGGAAGTCTGGAAGTGGCAAATGCTGGATCCTTAACCCACTGTGCCTTAAGAGAACTCCCTGTATTTTTATTTTTAAAAAGGCAAATTTTAAAGGAAAAAAGCCTAAGTCATCTTAGCATTTTAATGTGAGAAACTTAAAAATACAGAGTTAGGCACTGAATCAAGTGTTAACCCTTCTTATTAATTCTTAGCTTAATTAATTTGTTAATAAGCCTTGATTTATTTCTTAAACAGCTTTTTTTTAATAATGATTTTTTTTTTTTCCCTTATAGCTGGTTTACAGTGTTCTGTCAGTTTTCTACTGTAGAGCAAGGTGACCCAGTCACCTTTCTAGGGCCTCACCTGCGGCACATGGAGGTTCCCAGGCTAGGGGTCCAGTTGGAGCTACAGCTGCTGGCCTACGCCACAGCCACAGCAACATGGGATCTGATCCACGTCTGCAACCTACACCACAGCTCATGGCAATGCCAGAACCTTAACCCACTGAGCGAGGCCAGGGATCGAACCTGAGTCCTCATGGATACTGTTTGGGTTCGTTAACCAGTGAGCCATGCTGGGAACCCCTTAAATAGCTTCTTAACTTAGAAAGATCTGACCTAGGAAGAAAAATCCTAAACAAAAATACTATCATCTAAAGTTAAGAGGTTAGTATTTCAATAATCTTGAATGACTCCAGATTAACTTTAGTGACTCATAAATTTGCCCTTAGCCTTGAAATTAATTATATTTCTTATATTTGAGTACATGGCATGTGCCATGATCTTTCTCTATTGAGGAGTAATGAGCAAAACAAAGTCCCTGATTGAACATGGTTTAGATTTTAGTGACAAGATATAGATAATGAATCTATAAATATATACATGTCAGATACTAATATAGAGGGAAATACAGAATAAGGAAATAGAGATTACCTAGTGCAGTAGTGGGGGGCCTTTGAGAGTTGATATTTTATATATGGTGGACGAGGAAGTCCTCTCTAACCAATTGATATTTGAGCAGAGACCTTAAAGAAAGGAGGGAATAGGTCATTTAGCTGTTTCATGGAAGAGTTTTCCAGATAGAAGGAACATCAAGTGCAAAAGCCCCCAGGCAGGAGTATGCCTGGTTTGTTGGAGGAAGAGCAAGAAGATCCGTGTTTCAGAAGCAGTGTCAGCGAAGGTAGAGAATGGTTGGAGATGAATTGGGGCCTGGAGGAGATCATGTAGGGCCTTGTGGACAATTGTAAGGCCATTTGGCTTTTATTTTGATTGAGATGAGATGCTATTAGAAGATTGTGAGTAGCAGAATTATGGGATCTGGCCAGTTTACACAAGAACCTGTACAGAAATGTTTGTGAACACTTTATTTGTAGTAATGAAGAACTGTCTTTCAACATCCGAATGGTTAAACTGCTGAAATTATGTACCATGGAATACAATTTAAAAAGTGAACTATTGAAGTTCCCATTGTGGCACAGCAGAAACGAATCTGACTAGTAACCATGAGGACACAGGTTTGATCCTGGCCTCACTCAGTGGGTTAAGGATCAGCGTTGCCATGAGCTGTGGTGTAGGTACAGACGTGGCTTGGATCTGTCATTGCTGTGACTGTGGTATAGGCCAACAGCTGCAGCTCCAATTCAACCCCTAGCCTGGGAACTTCCATATGCCATGGGTATGGCCCTAAAAAGCAAAAAATAAAAAAAAATTAAAAAGTGAACTATTGAGAGTTCCCATTGTGGCTCAGCAGGTTAAGAACCTTACCAGTATCCATGAAGATTCAGGTTCGATCCCTGGCTTTGCTCAGTGGGTTAAAGGACCCAGCATTGCTGCGAGCTGCAGTGTAGGTTGCAGATGCAGCTCAGATCCCATGTGGCTGTGGCGTAGGGTGGCAGCTGTAGCTCCAATTTGACCCCTAGCCTGGGAACTTCCATGTGCCTCAAGTGTGGCCCTAAGAAAAAGAAAAGTGAACTATTGATACACAGCAGCTTGGACAAATCTTTAGGGATTTATAGTTAATGGTAAAAGCTAATCCCTAAGGTTACATATTGTATGATTCTATGTATATAGCATTTTTAAAATGACTTAAATTTTTTTTTTCCTTTTTAAGGCTGCACTGATGGCCTATGGAAATTCCCAGGCTAGGGGTTGAATCGGAGCTGCAGCTGAGGCCTACACCACAACCACAGCAACACATGATCTGAGCTGCCTCTGTGACCTATGCCACAGCTTGTGGCAATGCCAGATCCTTAACCCACTAAGAAAGGCCAGGGATTGAACCTGCATCTTCATGGACATTATGTGGTTCCCTCTAAGCCACAACAGGAACTCCTAAAATGACTGAATTTTTTTTTTTTTTTTTTTTTTGCTTTTTACAGCCACACATGCGGCATATGGAGGTTCCTAGGCAAGGGGTCGAATTGAAGCTGTAGCTGCCGGCCTGCACCACAACCATAGTGAAGTGGGATCCCAGCCGTGTCTGCAACCTATACCACAGCTCATGGCAGTGCCAGATCCTTAACCCACTAAGCGAGGCCAGGGATTGAACCTTCATCCTCATGGATACTATTTGGATTCATTTCTGCTGAGCCACGATGGGAACTCCTAAAATGACTTAATTTTAGATGGAAGCTCCCTTGTGGCACACAAGGATTAAGGACCTGGCATTGTAACTGCATTGGCTCAGATTGCTGCTGTGATGTATGTTCATTCCCTGGCCCAGGAACTTCCCACAATTTGGGGGCACGGACCAAAAAAAAAAAAAAAAAGACCTAATTTTAGAAATGAAGGGCAGATGAGTTGTTTGCCAGGGGTTAGAGAAGGAGATGGGTGTGGTTATAAAAGGGCAACATAGGGAATCTTTGTGGTATTGAAACTGTTTGTCTTGACAGTGTTGGTGGATACACAAACTTAAAAGGTGATAAAATTGTATTACACACAAGTACACAAATATGACTACAAGTAAAACTGGGGAAATCAGAATAAGATCAGTGGACTATATCAATGTCAATATGTTCATTGTGACATACTATGGTTTCACACAGTGTTATGATCAGGAGAAAGTGGACCTGTTAAAGGGATTGTTCTGTGTTGTTTCTTACAACTGCATGTGAATCTATAACTAACTCAATAAAAACTTCAATTAGAAAGAATAAGATGGCTCTGGTACCATTGTAGAAGATAGACTATACACTGTATGGGCATTAGAGTGGGAGCAGGAGCCCCTCTTAGAAGGTGATTGCTATAGCCCTGGAAAGAGATGATGATGGCTTGGATCAGAGTGGAAGCAGTGGAGATGGTAAGACATAGTATTTTACAGATGGAGCCAAATGCCTGATGGATCAGATGTGTGAAAGAAGTCAAAGTTAAGTCCGAGATTTATGGCCTGAGCAACTAAAAGAGTGGAGTTGCTGTTTATTAAATGGTAAAAACATGGCAAGAGCAGATACGGGGGAGAAATTTGAGTCTTTTTTTTAGGGTTTTTTTTTTTTTTTTTTCTTTTTAGGGCTGTACCCAAAGCACATGGAAGTTCTCAGGCTAAGGATCAAATTGGACTACAGCTGCCAGCCTATGCCACAGCCACAGCAATGCCAGATCTGACCGCAGCTTGCAGCAATGCCAGATCCTTAAACCCACTGAGCGAGGCCAGGTATCAAACCCGCATCCTCATGGATATTAGTCGGGTTCGTTAACTGCTGAGCCAAACTCCTGAGAGTCTGTTTTGTACATTCATATTTGAGATACCTGTTAGCCATACATGTAGAGATGCTACATGGGTAGTTACTTTTAAGTCTGGAGCTGGAGAGGGAGATCCAAATTGAAGATAAGAGATAAAGGGAGACTAAGAGAAAATCATGTCCCCACAGCCAAGTAAGAAAAGTGTTTTAGGATGAAAAAAGTGATCTGTTGTCAAATGCTGCTTCTTATAGGTCTTGCAAGATGAGACCTAGGAATTGACAGTTGAATTTGGCACCATGCAAGTCATTTCTGAGTTTGGGTGGAGTAAGTTCTGGGAACAAAAGCCAGAGTGGAGATGGTCTAAGAGAATAAGATGGAGAGGACTCGGGGTACTGAAAACAGTCAGTTCTTTCGAAGAATTTTGCTATAAAGAGGAGCCAAGAGATAGTCAGGAGGGGGATATGAAGTGTCTGAAGGGAGCCAGGAAGTCAATGGAATGTTTGTTTTTATTTTGGGAGATATATTACAGTCTTTATGCTGATGGGCATAATCCTGTAGGGAAAGGGCACAATTATTGGAGTGATCTTGTGTAAATGAGCATGGATGGGGTCTGTCACAGGCAGTGGGATTGACCTTAGCTGAGAGTCTGGACAGCTTATCTAAAAACAAGAGGGAAGGTATAGTATATGGGTACAGATTTGGGTTGGTTGGTAGATATAGCAGTGGAAGCTTAGATGTCATTTCATGATTGCCTCCATATTCTCAGTGAAATATTAAGAGAATGCCTTCATCTGAGAGTGATAGGTAAGAAATAATAAAGGTTTGAGAGAAAAGAAGTAAGATAGTCATGTAAGATTGTAGGAGAGTGATTGGACTAGGAAAATGCAATGGGGTTACTAGGAAGTGCTCTTTGATGTTAATGGTGATAAATATTAAATATGGCTAGTCAGCTGTGTGTTCTCCTCATGCTTTATCTGCTACCCTGGTACAAGTGAGTAGGACGAGCATTTTAACCAGGATAGGAGTTTTGCCAAATGAGTTCTAGAGAAAGAGAGAGAATCAAAGAAATTGAGAGTTATGGAGGGGTACAAATATGGGTAATGATTAGAACTAGGTTAGAGTCATGGGGATGAGAGCTGATGTGGGGCAACAGAGTAGATCATCAGAAGAGAGAAGGTGAAGAAACTCAGAGACTAGGTGTTGGAAGGGTCAGCTGTGTAGATCTTGAAATCACAGTAATTGCTGGGTGCCAAATTCATGACCATCTCTTCCTCAGCAGTTTGACTGTAAGTATTAAAAATACTGGAGAGAAAAGTTAGGAATAGTAATTGTGTAATATTTTTTAAAAATCATGACAGATTGTTTCCTATTTCAATTTTTAGACTCAGCTCTTTGCAGAAGATGTTATCAGAAATAGTATTAACAGAGACATGCACTTTTGTTTAGCCTACAAATGCATGTGTGTGTGTGCATATATATATATTTTTTTGGCTGCTCCCATGGCATGCAGAAGTTCCCAGGCCAAGGATCAAAGCTGAGCCACGGCAGTGAAAACACTGAGTCCTTAAACTCTAGGCTACTAGAGAACTCTAGCCTACAAATATATTTAAAGGCCATAGCCAGCAATTGTTTTATTTAGTCATTTTAATTGATTTTTATTTATTTTGTTTAGTTAATTGTGTATTATCATTATGAGTTCAAAATGTGTCATATTAGACCAGTTCTTTTTTTTTTTTTTTTGTCTTTTTAGGGCCGCACTAGTGGCATATGGAGGTTCCCAAGCTAGGGGTCAAATCAGAGCTGTGCTACATCACAGCCATAGCAACACAGGATCCAAGCCGCATCTGTGACCTATACCACAGCTCATGGCATGCTGGATTCTTAACCCACTGAGCAAGGCCAGGGATCAAACCTGCGTCCTCATGGATACTAGGCAGATTCGTTTCCACTGAGACTCAAGGGGAACTCCTAGAGCAGTTCTTAATGTGTATCTGAAAACGAACCGTTATGAAAATATTAACCAGGAACTTTTTTTTTTCAAACATAGAAATAGAAGTGGCATAGGGCCATGTTCAGCTCTTCAGAAAAAATAAGTGTGGAACCAAAAAGTATTATTAAATACTAACTGAAATTAGCATAGGGGTTATCCTTTAGTATATTTCCTGTCCTTACCTTCTTACAGCCAGCCTGTGAATAAGTCTTTTTGGCTTTGCTTCTAAAATACATCACAAATTTTTTCCGCTTTCATCTCCACAAAGTCACCGTTGTTTCTCACCTAGATTGCTGCTGTTAGCAGAACCCTAGGCTGAGAGAGCTGCTAGAGACTTTTAGATCTTGGCTCAAAAGTCACCTTTCAGGAGGAGTACTCATCATGGCTCAGTGGAAAAGAATCTCACTAGCATCCATGAGGAAGCAGATTCTATCCCTGGCCTCGCTCAGTGTGTTGCCATGAGCTGTGGTGTAGCGCGCAGATTTGGCTCAGATCTGGCGTTGCTGTGGTTGTGGTGTAGGCGAGTAGCTACAGCTCTGATTTGACCCCTAGCCTGGGAACCTCCATGTGCCATGAGTACAGCCCTTAGAGAGGGGGAAAAAAAATCACTTTTTAGAACAGTCTATCTGAACCACTTTAAAGTAACTTTCCTGACTCTCATTTCCCCCGTAGCATTGTCCTAGGTTTTTCCTTATCATATTTATTGCTATCTGTTATTACCTAGGTTTTTTTTTTTTTTCATTGTTTTTTGTCTGAATGCTTCCTTTAAAATAAATTGGAGCAGGGAACTTGTCAATCTTGTATACTGCTCATGTCTGTTGTCTGGCACAAGTTGATTGCTGGTCCAGGAAATGTTCAAAATATTTGTTGAATGAACTGTGAGTATATTGGAAAACATAATCATCTGGGAAGCTCGAGACAGAAAAAGAAGTTTTTGATCTAGTGGGACAGATTGTTTCAGTATCCAGGGGTCCTAGGAGAAGCCAAAGAGGAAAAGACACGCAGTCTTAAGCCTAGCACATCTGAAGAGTGAAGCTTGGTATCTTCCGAGGAGGAAATTCACTTCTGTACTCAAAAGAAAATCTAATCTTCATCAGAGCATGTATTTAATTTCAGAGGTCTGATGACTAATAATCAGGTGTTTGTTTTTTGTTTTTTTTTTCTTTTGTTTTAACGGGAAAAGACAGCAGAGAACTTTGAATATCAAGCCAAAATGGTTTGACACTGAGGGAAGAAGAAATGAATAATGCAGAGGCTGTACAGGATTAGCAGAAGGATCAAATACTAGTTATCAGTGCCTTTTTAGTTGTGATGAGGGAAATAGAATGAGGGAGCAAGAGAGGCACTAGAAATCTGGGGGAGGTAGAGGGAACTACCAAAAAAGGGAAAGGGGAGACCTGATATATGATTCAGTTAAGTCAAATTTGGCTTAACTATGTGTAAGCAGGTCATGAACTTGGTGATGACAACCTAGTGAGAAATTGAGGTCTAGGAGGGAATCTCTGCTCTTCAGGGGTCTTGTAGTGTCCCGCCAGAGAGACCGATGAAAGATGACTAAATACAGTGTCTTTGCTGGTTTGACTTTAGGTAGAGGGTGTCTTTGGGAGTAGCTGGCCAGCCAACCCTGGAATAGGATTAAGTGTGGTGGTCCTCAGCTTTGCTTTTGCAGAGACCTGATTTCAGGCCACCAGTAGGTGCCTAATTTCTTTAAAATTGGCCCATACTAACCGTACTCATAAAAGACTGGTGAATAAGTCAAAATGTGAGTTTATTATTTTACAGCGAGGAAAGCTATGTGAATAGTCAAGTTTTAATTAGAAGATTACTTGGTGAGCATGGAGAAGAATAAGGGGAATTGAGAGATGTAAATGTTGAAAGACATCAGGCATTGTCCATCTGATGATTCTTCATATGAGGAGTGTAATAGCCAGTCACATCTGTTGGTCAGAATACCGTGACTCCCCGTGCTTAATGAACATGGCCAAATCTTGCTTGGTGAACTCATTTTCTTCTATCTGCCTGCTTGTTGCCTTCTCTCTATGGTTTTATAACCACCATTCTATAGTCATTTATTCCATTTACTTTCTGGGGGAACACATTCTTTTAACATTATATGTTGATATTATTAATTATAACCCTACGTTTTGAAGATAAAACCTTTCTTAGAGGTGGGAATGGAGGGCAGGGAAAATTTCAGGGAAGAGATGTATGACATTTTAGCTAGGACTTAAAGACTATGTAGGGGTTTGAATGAGGTCAGAGGAAGGTGAGAAAGAGTACATTCATTGTAGAGAGAGAATGAAATAAGCAAAGGCCTAGAGACCTTGGTTTGGGTGTGTTTGGCATATTGGCTATGTGATGGGAGCAGCCAGAGATAATATTATAAAGCTAGCTGGGACCTGATTGTGAACTGTGTGTCTCATGCTGAGGAATTTGAACTTTATCTTGTAGGTCAGGGCTTGGCGAACTTTTTCTGTAAAGGGACAGATAGTAAATATTTTGGGTTTTGCAGACCATATGATCTTTGTTGTATTTATTCAGTTTTGCCATTGTAGCATAAGAGCAGCCATGGGTAATGCATAAGTGAATGAATGTGACTGTGTTGCAGTAAAACATTGTATATAGAAACAGCAGCAGGACAGATTGGTCCACTGACACTATAATTTGCTTAATGCCATTGAAGGTACTATGCATCTAGATTAGGTTTTTGAACCGGAGAACAACATGATCACATGTGTGCATTAAAGAGAGAACAAATAAGAGGCTGAACTTTGAGCCTGCCTTGTTGAAATAGTGGTGAAATAAAGGTTAGCACCTCAAATATTAGAGACTCTATCACTGAATCTTGTAGTTCTAGTTTTGTTTTGTTTTTTTAAATAGAGTCAGTGTCAAGTCCTTACTCTATTAAAAAATGTGAAACCAGCGTTCCTGCTGTGGTGCGGTAGGTTAAGGATCTGGTGTAGCCACAGCTGTGGCATAGGTCACAGCTATGACTTGGATTCGATCCCTGGCCTAGGAACTTCCATATGTCACAGGTGTGGCAAAAAACAAAAAAAAAGAAGAAGAAGAAGAAAAATAAGTGGAAATTGGTTAAATAAAGTAGTGTTTCTCTTAAAAAATCATTGTCATTGTGGATTCCAGTGTTAGCTGATGATTTGTGCAGAAAGCAAATTGCCATTCATGGGAATATGGTACTGACTGCTTCAGTTCTCTTTGAGTTCATTGTTCCTGTCCTGCCATTTACCATGTGCAGACATAACTTTCCTATGATATTTCTTTGTTTGAAACAAAGGTTTGAAACAAATGGATTTCAGAAAGCATCAGTTACATACATAGTGCTTTGTCTCTGTTTTGTGCAAATGTATCATTTAGGTATTAAGGCTGTCTCTTAGAACAAATTAAAGCAGTTCTGCCTGGTGCTGGTGCAGTGATAAATGTAAATGTAAATATGGCATCTGAAATCTCATGACAGTGCTTTGTTTTAAGTGACCTACAAGATCCAGAATATAGCTATTAATTTTTAAAGATCATCTAAATAGAAAGCTAAAGTTAAAAACATGTGACATGATATGGCTGAGGATCCATCTGGAAATTAGCAGGGTCCTGGAAGTCTTTTGTGAAAACTAAGGAGAATTCTAGAGACAATGAAAAGGAAGTTGGTTAATAATAATAATAACAGTTCATTTCAATAAATAAAAAGAAAGTTGGTTAATGGAGTAAAAGGCTTTGGGCCCAGAATATTCCAAGAGTTCCCTTATGTTCCTCAGTATTGCCCCCGAAAACTAAAATCTAGTGAAGCAGTGGCAGAGTGAAAAGAAAAGCGTATCATGACAACAGTGCCCATAGACTTTGGGGAGTGTTGTAGCAAAGTTCTTCGGCCTGTGAGTAGGACAAGATAGACTGCCGTAAGAATGTGAGACCTAATTGTCAGAATTTACAAATTGCACCCCTCTTGAGCAGTGGCTCACAAAGCCTGGTTCCAGACCAGCTGCATCAGCACCCTCTGGCAGCATGTTAAAAATGCAGATTTTCAGCCCTACCCTAGACTTACTCAATCAGGAAACCAGGGGTGGGGCCCAGGGTGGTGTCCTAAGCCTTTCAAGCAATTCTGTTTCACTCTAAAACATGAAAACACTGTTCTAAAAAGTGAGTTAAGGATGAGAATTAAACAGTCTGATCATCCCAGAATTTCAAGTTAAAAACTTTACTTTTGCCTGAAAGTTTGCCTAACTGACCTGGCAAAACTAATTTTTACTTATATACAACCTTTTAAAAAATGACAGAATATTATGCTTAAAAAAATCTATTCCTGTACTATATGAATTATGAAATGTATTTTTATGAAAAGTATTTTATATTAGCATAGGAATTGAAAAAAATTTCCTGTAGAACCAGTATAGATTTAAAATATTTTTCTGGCACGCTGGTCGCTAGTCGAAACCATTCAGAATTTGTTCCCTCCCAGTTTATAGATGCCAAAGGATAAGCAAGGAAGGACATGTTATTTACAAAACAGAAAGCCAAGCAAAGGCTTCCAGAGCTTCCCTTCCAAAGGAAATCTGAGCTTCTCTTGCTACTATGTGGTGCATTGTCAGTACGCAGATAATCATGAGTCAAAGATGAGATTTGAGAGGGAAGTTACAATCAAGTTAGAGAATCTGAGAATGTGGACACTTTTTGTGAGTTTTGAGCAACTGTAGTTAGGGTGAACAGTGGTCATATTCTTTATACTGAAGCAGAATAAAAGCTTCTGGGAAACTTGAGTATATTATCTGGAAGTCCTTGCCTCTTAGCAAAATTTCATAATCCAAATTTGAAGAAATTGCCTTTCTGTCGCTTTGAAAAGGAAAAAGCAAGCCAAAGAATTAAATTCTTTAAAAAAATCAAATGAAAAACACTTAGATATGTTTCCCCTAGAAAACACCATAATAAACTATTAAGAGTTAAAAGAAAATGAAAGAAGAATTTTTTTTTAATTTTGCCTTTTTTAGGGCTGCACCCATGGCATATGGAGGTTCCCAGGCTAGGGGTTGAATCAGAGCTGTAGCCACTGGCCTATGCCACAGCCACAGCAACGCGGGATCCGAGCCTTGTCTGCAACCTACACCACGGCTCACAGCAATGCTGGATCCTTAACCCACTGAACAAGGCCAGAGATCGAACCTGCAACCTCATGGTTCCTAGTCAGATTTGCTAACCACTGAGCCATGACGGGAACTCCGAAAGAAGAAATTTTTAACATATACCTGACAAAGATTAGTATCCAAAATAGAGTAAAGAGCATCTATTCTCTTTAAAAGATAACACAATATAAAAATGGGCAACAGATTCTTCCCAGACTAAGAATGCCACTAAGTCTAAGTGCCTAAAGCAAAGAACATATGAAAAGATACTCAACCTCATCATAACTCAGCAAAATGCAAATTAAAACCACAGTGAAACATCAGTTCATATCTACCAGAATGAGCAAACTGAAAACCTCTGATAATACCAACAGTTAGCAAGGATGAAAACATGAAACTGCTATGCACTGAATCTTCTAGAAATGTGAATTGGTATAACTATTTTGAAAATAGTCTGACATTACCTAGTAAACTTGAGTAATACCATACTCTTTTCCTAGCAATTCCACTCCTAGGTTTGAACAACTTGGAGAAACTTTTGCTCATGTATACCAGGAAATAGGTAAGAAGATAGTTTATAGCAGAAGAAAAGAGCAGGAAAGACTACAATTAATTGAGATGTTCATTTGTACAGTGGAAGATGACATAGAAATAAAAATGAAGGAATTACACCTTTAAGCATGAACTTAAAGCAATGCTGAGGATAAAAAGCAAATCACAGAAGGATACATACTTTATGCATCCATATAGATATAAGTGCAAAAAAGCAAAACTAAAACTGTTTAAAGATACATATGTTTAAGGTAAAACTGTAAAGAAAGAATGATTAATTCAAAATTCAGTACAATGACTACTTCTTTTGTGGGGAGCAATGCAGTTGAAAAGGGGCGCCTAAGAGTGCTAGAAATCTTGTCTTTCTGAGTCTGGGCAGTGTGTTCATAATGTTCGTTTTAGTAATCTTTAAGCAATACTATAAATATGCTTTGCGTGACACATTTTACTTTGGGATAAAGAGCCATCTCTTGGAGTAACCTCTTTATTCACTCTAAGGAATGTCATGTTCCAAACCCGTAGACCCTGGGTGTCATATAACATTGCCTTTGCCCCTAATATCTCATTCCTATCATATTGTCCATTATAGTACCTTATTAGTAAGGTGACCATTGATTTCATGGCCCATACAGGCAAACTTGAGAGTAAAGTGAGGGGATGCTCGAATTAATTAAAACAACATGTATCTCTTTGAAATATTTATTAAACAAGAAGTTGGCTTTAATATTTACTATAAACCTCAAGAATAAAATATTTTATAATGATTTTTTTTCCATTATAGCTGGTTTACAGTGTTCTGTCAATTTTATACTGTACAGCAAGGTGACCCAGTCACACATACATGTATACATACATCCTTTTTTCTCACATTATCATGTCCATTATAAGTGACTAGATATAGTTCCCAGTGCTATACAGCGGGAAAGAATAAATTATATTAAACCACATTAAAAAATTCTCGGGTTGATTATCCAAACATTTAAAAAATAGCGAAAGCTAAATAATTACTCTTGGTATGTATTCATGTACTTTTATTAATTTTTTACCCTTACTTGTCTCAAATACCATGTCATTGGTATTTTTAATGAAAGGGGTATTTTTTCAAAATGTTCTTCTTATAAGATGTTCTTATAAATCAAAAATAAATAATTTTCCCCTAAAATTGCCTGCCACATTATTTAGAATTGCATTTTATGGCTAGTATATTTGAAAGTGCTAATATATTCTATTGAATCTTCTCTGCAGTTTTTATTTTTTATCTTTTTTCTTTGTACAGCTCCACACCTGCGGCATATGGAAGTTCCTGGGCTAGGGGTTGAATTGCAACTGACGGCCTATACCACAACCACAGCCATGCTGGATCCAAGCTGCATCTTATGGCAACTCTGGATCCTAACCCATTGAGCAAGGCCAGAGATAGGACCCACATCCTCATATAGATGACATGGGTTCTTAACCTGCTGAGTCACAACAGGAATTCTGACTCTCTTATTTTTAATCAAGGGAATACACTCTCCGGATACTTGATCAGCTTGTTGTCTTGAAGTTGAAAGTGCAAAGGAGGTTTACCAGACTTAGTAATGACAACAGTGATAATACTTATGTGTTCAGTAAGTGAAAAAATCCAGAACAACTGCCAAACCAGATGAGGTGCCAGAGGAACAGGTGTAAGCCAGTTCTGTCTTGGGCAGTTACACAAAATGTCTGCAGTTTAACATCTGCCTAAGCACAGCTCTGTTAATTTGCTTGTTATTGGTTCCAGATGGTTGCTAGCCGACAGACCCCTGTGGTGAACCTTCCTTTCTTCTTAGGAGATGAAAACATATAAAGGGACCCATAAAATGTTACTGCTTTGAGAACGAAAATATACTAGTTAAAGTACTAAGCTGGAAAAACTTGGGAGAAGGATGTGGGAAGTATATCCAAACTTTGAAGTACTGGGCATTTTGTGGCCAAGAAAAATTTAGCTAAATCACTAAATCTGAGGATTATTTCTTATTCACATAGAAATATTTATGAGACAAATGATCCACATATATGGCTAGAATTTATAGAAATACTTTATTTTTACTTCACACTTTTTTTTGGGGGACTTAACTGTAGGTATTTTTTTCCTATAGAATAGTCCTGCTGTATCCGGAAAAATGATGCTTGTTGAGTCACTTTGTAGCTCTTTGGGAGGGATCTCCAAGGTGAGGAAATGGTGAAGACCCTCCTGACCAGACTTGCCAGTCAATGGATAACACATCCCAGCATGGTTTTGAGTATTTTACTGAAATATTTTCAGAATGCTGTATATTCTTCCTTTAAAAATGCCTTTTCAAAAAAAATTTATTTATTTTTGTCTGCGCCTGCAGCATACAGAAATTCCTGGGCCAAGGAATGAACCTGAGAGACAGCAGTGACAATGCCAGATCCTTAACCCACTGAGCCACCAGGGAACTCCTCAAACAATTTTTTTAAATGCACCATCTCAAAAAATATTTTTTTTCCAATGGCCGCTCCTGCCATGGAGAGTATTTTAATGTCCCCTCTGTAATCATATTGAGTTAGAAAATAATGTTCTTCTAAGCAATTTACAGTAAGACAAACATGTCTCAAACATACTCTGCTTAAGCAAAGTACTCTAGTGGTAATCATTTTAAGCTGTTAATGGAAAAAAAAAGTATTTTGGCACATATTATAAGCTCTTCTCCCTAAAACTTAGTTTTTAGAAAATCCGAATCCTTTCAAGTTGCTGTTTTAATAGATTTGAATTGTATTCCCTTCTCTCCCTCTTTTTTCCCAGTTGTGGTTTTTTGTTTTTATTTGGCTGCTTTTTGTCAACAAGAGACAAAAAGTAAAAGCACTGAATGATCCATAGACAAGGGTAGTATGTGATATATGGTCAAAGTATATATGACACATGGAAATTATATTTCCTAAAATAGATCTAAGTAGGTGGAGGTAACTTAACATGTAAGTATTTTTGTTTCTTCTCTCCATAGCTGTGAGAAAAAATAGAAATCACTTTTGACTGTACTGAATAGCAAAAATTAAGTGATTTACTCTACTCCACACCATGGCACTATCATTCCGGAAGGACTTAGAAAAGTACAAGGACCTCGATGAAGATGAACTCCTTGGGAATCTATCAGAAGTAGAGCTGAAACAACTAGAAACTGTTCTGGATGATCTTGACCCTGAGGTAGGTCCTAGGTAATAAAGAGAAATGAAATAATTTTTCAAACCCTTTGATACCAAGTAGCTGCCTTAGAACAGTTAGCTTTTTCATGACTTTTCCCTGATGCTGCCAACCCCCTCCTCCTCTTTATCCAGATGAACTTTTGTCTGCTTTCCATTTCTTCCACTTCTGACTCATATTTCTACTGACATATTTGTTCTCAACTATTTTCTCCAACATCTTTGTTTTCAAACATCTCCTGAAATTTTCTTTCCTGTAAGAAATCTTTTCTCTCTTGGCAGGGGAGACTGTCTTTGGTAAATACAGCCGATGATTAATTTTTTTTCCCTTTTTTGGCCACCCTGTGGCATATGTAATTCCCAGGCCATGGTTCAGATCTGAGCTAGAGGTACAACCTATGCTGTAGCTGTGGCAGTGCCAGATCCTTAACCAGTTGTGCAGGGCCACGGATAGAACCTGTGTCCCAGTGCTCCAGAGACGCCACCGATCCCATTATCCAGTGGGAACTCCTGGTCCAGAACTTTTATTGTGGTTTCTAAGGGAGGGAATAAGTAAGACAGGGTAAGCAAGTTTGAGCAACTTTAGGATTGGATAGTTTAAATAATTTTGGTAGCTCTGGGCAACAGGAGTGGCCTCTACCTGGCCCTGGGCAACTTAGGGCAGGGGGAAATACTGGCTTGGTGTGTGAGAGATAAAAGGTGGTTGGGGGTGTGGGCTCTGAATTGGTCAGCTTTTGTATGAAAGGCACACTGGTGCAGTGGCAGGGGGAAGTTGTTTGATATCCCTAGGAATTGGCCCTGGGAGGGGGTAGTCTTTCCAGGATTAGCAAAGCTCTCAAGATGTCAAAGCATCATAAATTACAGAAAATAAAAAACGTAACTAATATGCCCTCCCCCCAGTTTTGACAATCAAAAATGTTTCCAGATAGTGCCACTTGTCCCCTGGGGGACATTAACACCCCTGGTTAAGAAACATTGATCTGGCATTTGCCCTCTGTTTCACAGATAGAAAATCAAAGTTAGGTGATTTGCCTTAGTTATTACAATTAGGGAAAGAACTGAGACTAGAACCTTCACTACTGATTGAGCCCTGGCAGAATTTAGTGGTCTTTCTCTTAATCTGCAGAGAATCCCTGTTAACTGGTGCTTTATGCTACAGGTCTAAAAGCTGATGGCTTATATTTTCCTATTTTGAAATCCATATCCTGCTTCTTCTTTGGGGAGGCTTGAATTTTAACTTCTGGCTGTATTTTGCAAAGTCCCGCAACCTCAGATACTGTTAGTTGAGGCTAAAAGAACAGTGATGTATATTGACAGCTTTGCCACTTGTTGGCTGAAGTTTTTGGAAATTGTGCCAGTGAAGGCCCAGGGAAGACAAGAGGGCCTGGGTAATAGCAGCTCCTTTTGCCAGAGGAACACACTGTACCTTACAGAGTCTCAGAAGGTAGATAAGAGAAGGTGAAATTCATATATGGTGCCTTATTATATTTTGGAGGGCAGTTTTGCTTTCCTCATACTGCATTCAGTATATTTATTTGATAACTTACAGCATTTTCTCAAAACTTCTATCTCCAAAAGCCAGCCAGCAAGCCTGGGCAAAAGCTATATTTTCATTTCCAGCACTGGGAATATATTATTAAAACAAAATTCCACTGTTATTATTTTTTTAATGTTTTTTCTTTTTTTTTTTTTAAGGTTGCACCTGTGGCCTGAGCTGTTATTAAGGGAGAAGCATGTAATTTTCAGTGACAGACATTTTAATGAGATTTTTATCTATTTGTTAAGTAATTATGATCCATTAGTTTACTTGATTAAAGTGTACTTCTAGTAAAGCTTAGCTCATGGCCTCCAAAGCCAGTTTGCTGTCCTTTATTTTGTGGTCAAAGACTGTATTTAAGGAACCAGAATTACAGCTAGCATATCATTTAAAACCTGTATTTTTGATATGGGCTTGAGCAGGCAGGTGGAATAATACAACTTCATTGCTATCACCATGAAGTAGCAGAATGTATATATGTGCCTATTGATGGGGAATGAAAGTAACTTATATTAATTTGACTTAATGAACATTTTTCTTTAAAAGTATTCTCAAGTCTTTATTAATAAATATCTGTGGGAGCGGGGCAACCTATAATTTCAGGTACTAAGCTAGGCTTAGGGACCTACACCACAGCTCACATCTATGCCGGATCCTTAACCCATTGAGCAAGGCCAGGGATTGAACCTGTGTCCTCATGGATACTAGTTGGGTTCATTAACCACTGAGCCTTGACAGGAACTCCTAAAGTTCACTTTTGAAGTGCTATATTTTCTAGTTACAAGATGAGTATTTTCTATTATCATTGCTGTATAAGATCACTTTTTGTAATAAAAAAATCATATTATAATACCCAGGAGATTCAACATTCTTTCCATTATTGGGAAGTGTTGCAAAACAGAGTTGGCCCTTTTGTGTGGCTTTCTGGCTGCCTCCCATTTTCAATGTAAAGAATGCTTGGGAATTTTGAGACAAAGTATTATCACCTCTTTTGTTTTTGACAAGCAAAAGGACAGACTTCATACTGTCTAGTCATTGCTTGTTATTCCTGGGCTAATAAGAGTAAGGACAACTTTATTCCATCACCTCCCACCACTCCCCCACTCTCAGTCACTCCATGCACTCAAAACAGCTATGCCTGTGTGGAAACTCTTGCTGTGAGTATTTCTGGGTGTCTTGGTGCATGAATAGTAATGACAGTGGTTGCTATACGTACATCTTTGTGCTGATGTGTGCACACATATGACACATACGTCTACATAGAAGTTGAATCTTTCATGTTGCATTTAAATATAAACAAGTAAACTAATTGCCTGGTATCCTACTGTATGGTGTCCATGTTTTTCTTAGGAGAAAGTCTTTATGATGAAATAGAAGTCATTAAGAAGGACGATGATGTATTTAGTCATTTGATATTTTTTGCGATGGGATTATTTTCTGTATATGCTGAGCTGTTATTATTTTTTTAATGTTTTTTCTTTTTTTTTTTTTAAGGTTGCACCTGTGGCCTGAGCTGTTATTAAACATTAAAAACTCTTACTACTGTCCTAGGACTTTTAAAAAGTAGCAGTTCCTGGGAGTTCCCATTGTGGCTCAGTGGGTTAAGAACCCCACTAGTATCCCTGAGGATGCAGGTTTGATCTCTGGCCTCACTCAATGGGTTAAGGATCCCGCATTTTCACAGGCTGCAGTGTAGGTTGCAGATGCAGCTCAGATCGGTTGTGGCTGTGGCGTAGGCCAGTAGCTGCAGCTCAGATTCTACCCCTGGCCCAGGAACTTCCATATGCTGTTTAAGGGCAGCCCTAGAAAGAAAGAAAAAAGAAAAAAATTGTGTTTCCTGTTAGTAGAGTACTTCTGAAGAAAATGTGAATGTGCCTATTTTAACAATAATGTAAGTGAATTATACCTAATTTAAAAAAGCTTTGCTTGGAACACTTACATTGCTGCCTTAAAACCCTGCAATGAAATCTTTAATGCCTACATCACATTCTAATCAATAATTCTTTCTTAGATGGGTAATATCTGGAAGCATATAACATTGGCAGTCTTGGTGGTCATTATGACTGATTCATTCTCTTTGGCAGAATGCCCTTCTGCCTGCAGGGTTCCGGCAGAAGAACCAGACATCAAAGTCTGCCACAGGGCCATTCGATAGAGAACACCTCCTTTCATACCTGGAGAAGGAAGCTTTGGAGCATAAGGACAGGGAAGACTATGTGCCCTACACTGGAGAAAAAAAAGGTAAACACAAAGTTTTGAAGTCATTATTCAATATTGGGTTTTCTTATAGATAAGACTGAAGAAAATAGTATTTTTAAAGGTGCGTCGTTGGTAGCCCTAAAGATATGATACTATTGACTTGAACAATTATTAGGTAATTTGGGCATTTCCTTTGTATTCACCAACTTGGCCACTGAGTTCCTTCTTAGTGATTTGTCAATGAGGTTTTATTACGTAATTTTCAGTTCTCTTTAGAGCACTTTAGTTCTCTACTGTAACAAATATTAACAGTGTACTGAGGGAAATTTTTGAACACACTGTTGTATTATAGAATGCAAATGATGTCAAAGTGCCACTCTAACGCCTATCTTGAAAGTGGAATGCTGTAAAATAATTCAGGTCATATTTCAGAGACCTTTTTTAAAGGTTACCCTACAACTTTCCTTATTAATTCAGTGCTTCATAATCATTAATGTTATAATTATCAGTGCTTCATAATCATTAATTTCAGTAAATTCTCCAAGTCCAAGTCTTTCCCCTTGCAGATTTTGACCTTAGCTATTAGCTTCCATGGAGGAGTATGGCTGTATTTTTAAAAGCTCTCTAATAACATTTAATATGAAGTAGGTTAAGTTTCTTAGCTTTCAAAAATGTTGGCCCAAGAAGCCAGATTCTGCTCACATCTCATTTAGAATACCGTGCACAGAACACTGGGGAATGGTGGCAGCAGGAGAGCTGAAGGTCAGCTCTTCCAGGCACTGTTTTTATATCCGAATCCTTCTTAGGCCAGGCAGAGAGAGTGCTTAGAGTATGGTGCTTTCTCCTAAAGCTTCAGCTTTTAATTTGGGAAGAAAGCCCTTCTCAAGAATGTGGCCATGGAGTTCCCATCTGTGGCACAGCAGAAACGAATCCAACTAGGAACCATGAGGTTGCAGTTCAATCCCTGGCCTTGCTCAGTGGGTTAAGGATCTGGCATTGCCATGAGCTGTGGTGTAGGTCACAGATGTGGCTCAGATCCCACATTGATGTGGCTGTGGCATAGGCTGGCAGCAACAGCTCTGATTCGACCCCTAGCCTGGGAACCTCCATATGTCGTGGGTGCAGCCCTAAGAAGACAAAAAGACAAAAGACCAAAAAAAAAAAAAAAAAAAAGAATGTGGCCTCACCTCTCTCATGTCTACCCCTTACCTGCAAGAGAAACGTGGTAAATTGATTTTAACACACTCACTTCTGTAATAGAAGAAGGTTGCAAATGGCTTTTGATTAGGAATTACGCAAGGTCTGCATCTTTCCTTTTCAAAATTACCTATCATCCCCAACCCTCCTGCTCTTTCCATTAACCCCATTATACCCTCATCTCTAGTTGAGAATCACTACCTTTGATACTTGTATTAGTTGGGGTTCTTCAGAGAAACAGAACCAAAAGAGAGAGAGAAAGCGTGTGTGTGTAGAGAGAGAGAGAGATTTATTATTGACTCATACATTCCTTTTTTAAAAATTGAGGTATAGTTGATTTATGATGTTCATTCCTTTTTTACTGAGATATAGTTGATGCATGATGTGTGAGTTTTCAGGTATATTACACAGTGATTTATGTTTTTAAAGGTTATACTCCACTTAGAGTTGTAAAATATTGACTCTATTCCTGGTGTGGTACAATGTATTCTTGTAGCTTATTTATTGTATACTTTGTAGTTTGTACAGCTTAATTCTCTACCCGTATCTTGCCCCAACCCCCTTCCCTCTCCTCCTGGTAACCACTACTTTGTTTTCTGTATCTGTGAGTCTGTTTCTTTTTTGTTTTATTCACTAGTTTGTTTTATTTTTTAGATTCTACATATAAGTGATAACATACAGTGTATGTCTATCTCTATCTGATTTATCGCACTAAGCATAATACCCTCCAAGTCCATCCATGTTGTTGCAAATGAAAAAACTTCATTCTTTTTTTATAGCCATGTGTGTATATATGTACCACATCTTTTTCCATTCATATCTTGGCTACTGTAAATGATGCTACTATGAACATTGAGGTGCATGTATCTTTTTAAATTAGTGTTTTTATTTTCTTCAGCTATATACTCAGGACTGAAATTGCTGGATCGTATAGTAGTTTCTATTTTTAGTTTTTTGAGGAACCTCAATACTGTTTTCTATAGTGACTGCCAATTTATATTCCTTCCAGCAGTGTACAAGGATTCCCTTTTCTCCACATTCTCACCAGGATTTTTTATTTGTTTTCTTTTTGATGATATCCATTCTGACAGGTGTGAGATGATATCTCATTTTGGTTTTAATTTGCATTTCCCTGATGATTAATGATATTGAGTACCTTTTTATAAGTGCTTGTTGACCATCTGTGTGTCTTCTTTGGAAAATGATCTCTTTAGGTCATCAACCCATTTTTTAATTGGGTTTTTTTAATAGTGTTTTATGAGCTGTGTATATATTTTGAATATTACCCCCTCATCAGTCATATAGTTTGCAAATATTTTCAACCTATCCCATGGGTTGTCTTTTCATTTTGTTGATGGTGTCCTTTGCTATGCAAAAGCTTTTAAATTTAATTAGGTCCCCATTTATTTATTTTTTGTTTTTGCTTCTTTTGCCTTAGGTGACACACCCAAAAAAAAATACTGCTATGATTTATGTCAAATAGTGTTCTACCTATATTTTCTTCTAGGAGTTTTGTACTATCTGGTCTTACGTTTAGGTCTATAATCCATTTTGAGTTTATTTTTGTGTATGGTGTTAGAGAATGTTCTAATTTCATTTTTTTTTTTTTTATAGAGAGAGCTGTCTAATTTTCCCAGAACCATTTATTGAAGAGACTGTTTTTTTTCCATTGTATATTCTTGCCTTCTTTGTCATGGATTAATTGACCATCATAAGTGCATGGGTTCATTTCTGGACTCTTTATTCTGTTCCATTGGTCTGTGTGTCTGTTTTTGTGCCAATACCACAGTGATGCCTGTAGCTCTGTCTTATAGTCTGAAGTCAGGGAATGTGACATCTCCAGCTCTTTTCTTTTTTCTCATGGTCATTAAAGAATTGGCTTATGTGATTGTGGAGGCTCAGTAAGTATAAAAACTGAAGTGTAGGCCATCAGGCTAGAGAGCCAGGGAAGAGTTGCAGTTCAAGTCCAGAAAGCTGTATGCTGACAGAGATCCTTCTTGCTCTCAGAAGAGATCAGCCTTTATTCTGTTAAGGCCTTCAGCTGATTGGATGAGGCCCACCATGTTATGGCTTTATTTAAATCCACTGATTTAAAGTTTAATTTCACCCAAAAAATGCCTTCACAGAAACACCCAGATTATTTCACCAAATATCTGGACACTATGCCTGGCCAAATTGGCAAATAAAATTAACCATCAAACTATTGTTAGTGCTGGGAATGTCATGTTCCTCTGGTGTTCGGGGCCAGGAAAAGGTTTGTAAACCAATGCATAGGGAGTTACTGTTGTGGCGCAGTAGTTAATGAATCTGACTAGGAACCATGAGATTGCAGGTTCGATCCCTGGCCTTGCTCAGTGGGTTAAGGATCCGGCATTGCTGTGAGCTGTGGTGTAGGTCGCAGACGCGGCTTGGATCCCGCGTTGCTATGGCTCTGGCATAAGCCGGTGGCTACAGCTCTGATTTGACCCCTAGCCTGGGAATCTCCGTGTGCCACAGGTGCAGCCCTAGAAAAAGGCGAAAAGACCAAAAAAAAAAAAAAAAATACATAGTGAAGTGTGAAGAATCAGAGAGAGAAAAAACACCAGTTCCTTTGTATTTGTCATAGAAAAGACTGCTGACTGTGTTTTCATATGTGCAGCCATATGAACACTATAGGTTCAGCCCTCTTTATGTAGGAGAACATAATTTATGATATCACTTTTACGTGTGTTTCAGGTGGAACCTGGGGGTATAATTAGGAAGAATAATGGAGGTAGAAACAGGGAGAGATGTGAGAACAAGGGATGTCAGGAAGAATATGGAATTTGAAGACAAGAAGAGAAATAAGAGATGTGAAAGAGCTGCATTTGTCCTAAGGTGACCCAGGAAACATCCCAGTGTGCCCTTGTTTCATGATGTCTCACCTGGGAGAAGATCTTGGAGGACTAGTTGTGTTAGGAAAGAAGGTAGAGAAGAATTGTGGATAATAAGAAAATATCAAAAGGGAGAAATGTAGAAGTGAAGAAGATGGGTAACCATAGAAAAAAATATTATATCCTTAACTATATGTAATAGTTTTATTTTATATTTTTTTTCTTATTTTTTACTTTATGTATGGATATGAAATAAATGGAAGTGGTTGAATTAGAAAGCAAATAATTTTGCATTCACAATCAGTGGTTTTCTTTTTATAACACATTCAGTATTTTTACTGCTTCTTTTGCTATAATATACATAGCACATGATTTATGGGCAGCTGTGGTGCAGTGATTAAGACTACAGCATTTTTTTAAATAATGAGCTTTTTATTGAAGTATAACATGCTTACAGAATATGCACAAATGAGAAGGATACAATCACTGAATTGCATGGTAAGACACCCATGTAATCACCAGCCAGATCAAAGCATTACCAGTACCTCCAGAAAGTCCCATCATGGTTCCTCCCAGTCATTTTCCTCTTTATTCTTCCTGAAGGTCACCACCATCATAGCTTTTAATACAGTTAGGTTAGTTCTGCTTATCTTGACATTTATATAATAATGGAATCATACAGTCTGCATATCTGCCTTGACTACTTCATGCAGTTTTTGTGCTAGGTCCTTAACCCCATGCGCCACAAGAGAACCCCAGAAGCTTATTTTTTTAAGCTGCCTTTCCAGTGACCCTTTACTTGAACAACTGGGTTGAGTCCCAGATTTCTTACTTAATGGCTTATTTCATAGGAGATGGACTTTCAAATGAAAGATGCCTTCCTAGACAGAAGAGGTTCTCCTGGCTCTTCTTTAAAGAGTTTGCAAACCTGTTAAGAAATAAAAGCATTTTACCTTTTTTTGTGTACTTATAATGGTTAGAATCCGTAAAATGTGCCATGGCCTCTGAACCAAATCATTTTTCATGCTAAGTTGACTGGTCTCAGAGTTCAGTCCCCAGTGGCAGTATTAGCTTTCACTGCCAGAGAATGTTAGAGCAATTCACTCAATTCCTTGAACTCCTTCCAAGTTACATGCAAAATCACATAGTGGTCTCTCATTGTCAATTATTTTTAAAGATCAGTCAGATGACTGCTCACTTTTTTAAAAAAGAAAAAAGCTGGGAACCACTAAAAGGAATAGTTTTCCAACTATTTTCATATTCTGAGACTAAATGATGATTAGTTATACTTATTAATTTTTCACTCAAAGGCATATTCTTTCTGGAGCTAAATTGCACAGAACTGATGTGACAGAAGGGAATCCCCATAAAACTGAAAAGTAGACATTTCAAGATTTTTCCTTTTGACCATGAACAAAAGCTATATACTCATGCCAAAATTGATCTCTCTAGATTATCTCAAAATGCCTTTAAAAGACCTACAAAGTAAAAACACTTGAGAGTTGTTATATAGTGATAAATTAGTGATTTCATTTTGTGATTTGTGAAATGATTGTTTTGTATTTGTACATTCTACAGAATTAAAAGCACATGTCCACATCTGAGAAGGAGGAATTGATCCTAATTAAGTGAAATTCAAGGCATTATGTGGTCAGTGCATTTTGGGGAACATTTTATCCTACACTAGTAAATATTCTGCTTTTAATAATTGTAGTTTTGTTGGAGTTCTCATTGTGGCGCAGAGGAAATGAATCCGACTAGTGACCATGCGGTTTTGGGTTCAGTCCCTGGACTTGCTCATTGGGTTAAGGATCCAGCATTGCAGTGAGCTGTGGTGTAGGTTGCAGACTCAGCTTGGATCCTGCGTTGCTATGGCTGTGACATAGGCTGGCAGCTGTAGCTCCGATTCCTAACCTGGGAACTAACCCCTAACCTGGGAACTTCCATATGCCACAAGTGTGTCCCTAAAAAAAAAAAAAAATTGTTTTGTTGATAGCAAAAAGAAGATACTAGGGGAGTTCCTTGGTGGCCTAGCAGTTTAAGGATTTAGTATTGTCACTAGTGTGGCTCCGGTTTGATCCCTGGCCTGGGAACTTCCATATCCTATGGGTACAGACAACAAAAAAAAAAAAAAAGAAAAAAGAAAAAAGTTTTTAAAAATGTGAAAAGGAGATATTAGGCAGCTAATAAGGCACAGCCGACAAAAGGTATATTAAGGATTGTTTTCAAGTGCATTGTTTAAGGAAGAATCCACAATACACATCTGTTAAGTTTATGTAAATCTAATAAGCTCATGATAGGAATGGTATCATGGTATCAAATAATCTTGGTAAAGATTCACAGAAATGTCTTTCCTATGATCCTACTATGTTCAGAATGTTGAGAAAATAAACCTTTAAGAAAATTTAAACAGTAATATAATTCTAATTATGTTCCTTACTTGAAGATACAATATTAAAATGTTGGGAAGCTTTTTACCTCTTTCTCCTTGAAATGTTGCAAAGGATATAACTGAGGCATAGACCAAGGTGAAGGAGAGTGTTCATTCAGCTCTTTTTTATTCCTGAGAATGGTGAAAATGCAGAGTTCTGACTATACTCTGATTATTGTTTCTCACCATATTTTTAATATCTTGACTGTTCTATCTCCAGGATAGATAAGGCATAGAACCTTGCCATGAATTGACACTTAAGAGAAATGATTTGGCCCAGTTTTTAATATTTCTTATTGATGTGCATTTTACTTTACTTTACCTGGAGTCTTCCTCTCCATTTCTAATATCACACTTCACCCTCACCTAGCCTAAGAGCCCCATCCCTTCCCTCCGGGTGTCCCTTATCTCACAGACAGACTAGGCCTAGTCATCATCAAAGAATTCCATTCAAGCAGCTGATGCCCTCAGGTTGGGCTCCTCCCCTCCTTACAGAGCAACCTGTGTTCCGGGTTGGCCCTTGGGGTAGAGCCATCTGTTCTTTGTGATGTTTTCCCTTCCCCTTCCAGAAAAAGAAATGCCCTTGGATTTTCTTCGCAAGAATCTCCTATGCCCACTCTGCTTACTAAAGATCAATTTAACTAGATTGCCTTAACCTAAGGCTTTCTCCTATACTTTCCAGATTATTTATCCACAATTACTTTAGCCTTCCATAAAACTTACTATAGTCCCTCTTTTCTGGAAGCCTCTTCCAGAAATCTGAGTACTTGATTTCTTTGGCGAAAAGGCAGACCTGATTCCTTAATAAACCAGAAGGATCATAGTTAAAAACTGCCAAAGTCAGTGGGAAATTGGTTTCTGCTAAATTCAAGATGCAGACTGGCTCTGTTTTTGTTCTCAAATCTGAATGGGCTCTAGATATCCCTTATCTACCTCTAAAAAGTGGCCTTCTCAGGCGCTGTTGTGTAGTGTAGGTGCTTGAAGTTAGTCATGCAGATGCAGGCATCTCCTTTGTAGACTGGTTACTATATCTTTTAAATGATTCACTCATCTTTCCTTTGAGGTAAGGAGTTAGCCTGTTGGATTGTTCATCACTCATATTTTATGGGAAACTTTCCCTGGATAAACATACCTACTCTGGGAGTTCCTGTTGTGGCTCAGTGGCTTAAGAACCAGACACAGTGTCCATGAAGATACAGGTTTGATCCCCAGCCTCGCTCAGTGGGTTAAGGACCTGGTGTTGCCGAAAGCTGCAGTGTGGGTCACAGGTGTGGCTTGGATCTGGTGTTATTGTGGATGTGGACTAGGCCAGCAGCTACATCTCCAATTCGACCCCTAGCCTGGGAATGTCCATGTGCTGTAGATGCAGCCATAAAAACAAAAAACATACCTACTCTGAATATTCCTTTTCCTCTGCCATGTCTTTATCTAATTCGCATACCATAGAGTTTGATGTTAATCATTCCAGAATCATGTTCTGTGAGGCACTGTTATTAGTTTTTTTTTTTCTTTTTAATTGATTTAAGATTGTTATGTCCTCTTGGTGAATTGCCCATTTTATCATTATGAAATGACTTTCTTTATCCCTGGTAATATTCTTCACTCTGAAATCTACTTTGGTAATAATATAACCAGTCTTGCTTTCTTTTGATTAGAGTTAGAATAGTATATCTTTCCTATTTATCCCACCCATCAGTTGTTTGTTCCCTTTCCTTTTTTTTTTTTTTTGTTTCACATTGTCCATATAGCCTTACCTGCTAATTTTATCATCTGTCACTGCTAAGTGAGTTTTAATAGATTGATATATTTTTCTTTCTCTTATGGATCAAATTTCCCTGTTTCTTTGCATGCTGGTAATTTTTTTTACTGGATACCAGACATTATGAATTTTAACTTCTGGGGGGCTGGATTTGGTATCCCTATAGATAGTTTTGAGTTTCATTCTCAGACACGATTAAGTTACTTGGAAACAATTTGATTCTTTCGGGGTTTGATTTTAAGATTTGTTAGGTGAGACTGGAGCAGTGTTGGGTACAGGGCTCATTATTTCTCCACTACTGAGGCAAGACCCTTCTGAGTTCCCTACCCAGTGCCCTGGGACTGATGAGGTTTCCAGTCTGGCTGGTAGAAAGGACCACATTCTATTCCCAGCCCCTCATTACTCTCGACAGAATTATTTTAGTTTTTTCAGATGTTTTTGCTCTTGGCGTAAGGTAGTTTGATCACACATGTGCTATCAGTACTCTGCTGAACTCTAAAAGGCAGCCCTTTACATATTTCCAGAGTGTGCTATTCGTGTAACTCTCTCCTCTCTGGTACTTTGTCCTTACAGATGCTGGCTGCCCTGGTCTTTCTGGACCCGAGGTGCATCTCTTCGGTTCATAGCTCTGCCTGGGTTGTGCTCCCTGTGCTGTAGCCTGGACACTTTTCTCCAGGCAGTAAGCTGGGCAGTCGTAGGGCTCATTTTGTTTCTCATCCCTCAGGGGTCACTTTTTTTTTGCCTGAGGATCATTATCTTGAAAACTTCTTTCTTTTATTTGTTCATTTGGGGGTTGTTTTATTCCTGAGTAAATCCTGTCCCTATTACTCCATTTTAACCAGAAGTGGAAGAGTGGAAGTCTCTAGAATCTTACTTTTTTTTTTGGCCTTACCTGCAGCATGTGGAAATTCCCAGGTCAAGAATCGAACCCGAGCGACAGCAGTGATATTGCTGGATCCTTAACCACTGAGCCACCAGGGAACTTTCAGTATCATGTATTAGAGATATCCTATTTCCTCAACTAGAGTATAAGCTCCTTAAAGAAAGGATTTTTAAATTTTTTTTCCTTATGATATCTTTCTAGGTCATTAATATATGCAAGCACATTAAACAATTATTGAATTAAGAATCATTTATTGGTGATCATATTGCAGCATTGAGCAGGTGTCCTGTGTGCTGTTGGGTCAAAACAAAAATGCCTTTCCAGGATCTGACCTCTCATCCTTTGATTTGGTTGATTTGAGGTTTGTGCACTTCCTGCCAAAAGGATGTCCTAAAGCCCTTTGTGGAGATTATAGTAGCCCTTAAATCTTTGCTGTAACAAGGTAGCTTATAAAATACACATAGTAAAATTAACTAGGGCCTTTCATCTCTGTAAAATTGAAATAATTAAGATGCCTCTATTTCTAGTTATTGTTCTTTATATATACTCAGAAAGGATGAGACTATGACTGAAGTAATTCTTAACATTGTGGTAGATGTAGCTTGATAACAACAGAACAGAAGAGATGAGGACTGGTGAAGAAAGGACCTGGAAATAAAATCATTAACATGGTTCACTATATCTTACTGATTTGGAAACAATAACAAGGATCTTGGCAAGATAGTCCTCTCCCGCCCCACCCCTTTGGCACAAACACAGGTTTGGATAAGTGCCATGCATTTAAGTTACCATGATTTGAATTCTTATCTTGGTTTCTTCTGTTTCCTTAGCTGCAGTTTTGTAATTGCAGAAACATTAGTGAACTGTTTTAACATTCTTAGCAACCAGGAGTGCTAACCCTGTTTTTGTTTGATTTGTTTCATTTGGGGTGGGGAGCATGTCGTTTCATGTCGTTTCATACTAATCTGAGAAATTTTTTTCTGATCTAGTCATTGCTTATTTTCATATTTTGCTGCAATGTAAAGAAATGTAATTTTAGTTTTCAAAAATCCAATTTTGGACTTCGTTTAATAAAGAAATTAAAATCATAAATAGAATGCTGTCTACTAAAGAATGAAAATGTATAATAATTTTTATACATTATTCCAAATAAATATAAATATTAAAAATTTCAAGGAAAGAAAAAGTAAAATTAGATCAATATGGGATTACTCATCCTAATCTTTTCAGAGCCATAATTATTACAGATAAGCACTTTATCAACCTGAGTAGGTAAGAATCAGAATAGTATATGGGGAGCTTTTTCAAAAATATCAATGCCTTGCCAATCCTCATTTCCTGAGTTTAAGAACCACTGATACAGATACTTGGGACTCTGAGGTTTTCAGTCCTCCTGGGTTGTTTGTTTTGAAAAACAATCTGTCTTACTTACACATGCAAGAAATTCCAGAGGAAATAAGAGTAGGGAATTAAGGAGTTCCCTTTGTGGCTCAGTGGTATGAACCCGATTAATATCCATGAGGATGTGAATTCGATACCTGGCCTTGCTCAGTGGGTTAAGGATCTGGTGGTGTTGTCAGTTGTGGTGTAGGTCGCAGACTCGGCTTGGATCCTGTGTTGTGACTGTGGTGTAGGCTGGCCGCTGTTGTTTCAATTCAACCCCTAGCCTGGGAACTTCCGTATGCCACAGGTGAGACCCTATAAAGCAAAAAAAAGAGTAAGGTTCTTTTATATATGTTGAATCATTTTATCAGAATGAGATTGAAATTTCTGTAAAGAATAATCCATGATTTGAAAAAAACATGTCAGAAGAAAGGTGATCATAATAGGGTACTAATAAGTTGGCAGATATGAATAAAAGCAGTATCAAATTTAAGCATTTTCCTACCTTCTGCAAACACACACACCTTACATAATGCCTCTGTATCTGATAAAAGCCTAACATTTCACGTGTCCTTCAAGATATTGAGGGCACAAATCACATTAACCAAATAATGGAGCTCTGTTTATCATTATCTCATAGTAATTAAGATTTTTAATTTAAATCTAATTGATATGAGACTAAATTATTTCACATGTTTAGAAAGGTGTTTTCTGTTAATATGGAATTGATCCAATGGTTTGCTAATTATGTATTTTTCAGAAAACAGTTGATTTTGGCTAAGAAGCACAAACATACTTTCTGGCTAAATGTGTCTCAGAAAATTATTCCTTTTTTTTTCCTCTTTGCATTTTAGGAGACCAAGCATAAATTTACTCAGGAAGACAAAAAAGCCCATACTTCATGTGTCAGCCCTTTAGTATTTTTTTTAATATTTATTAAGATGCAACCCACATCATAAAATCTACCCAATTAGAGTGTGCAATTCAGTAATTTGTAGTACATTCTCAGAATTATGCAGTTATCATAGCAATCATAAGTTTAGAACATTTTTATCTTAAAAAGAAACCCTGTATGCATGAACAGTCAGTTTCCATTCCTCACACTATTTTCCAGTCCCGGCCCTAGGAAACCACTAATTAACTTTTTCTCTCTAAACTTGCCTATTCTGGGAGTTCCCGTCGTGGCGCAGTGGTTAACGAACCCGACTAGGAACCATGAGGTTGCGGGTTCGGTCCCTGCCCTTGCTCAGTGGGTTAACGATCTGGCGTTGCCGTGAGCTGTGGTGTAGGTTGCAGACACGGCTCGGATCCCGCGTTGCTGTGGCTTTGGCGTAGGCCGGTGGCTACAGCTCCGATTCAACCCCTAGCCTGGGAACCTCCATATGCCACGGGAGCGGCCCAAAAAATAGCAACAACAACAACAACAAAAAAGACAAAAAAAAAATAATAAATAAACTTGCCTATTCTGGATGTTTCAAATATGTATGTGTGTATATATATGTATATATTCTTTTCCATTGCGGTCTATTACAGGATATTGAATATAGTTCCCTGTGCTATACGGTAGGGCCTTGATGTTTATCTCTTTTATATATAGTAGTTTGTATATGCTAATCCCAAACTCCTGGTTTATCTCTCCCCCACCCCCTATCCTCTTTGGTAACCATAAGTTTTCAATGTCTGTGAGTCTGTTTCTGTTTTGTGAATAAATTCATTTGTATCATATTTTAGATTCCACATATAAGTGATATCATATGATACTTGTCTTTATCTGACTTACTTCATTTAGTATGACAATCTTAGGTCTATCCATGTTGCTGCTAATGGCATAATTTCATTCCTTTTATGGCTGAGTAATATTCCATTGTATAACTGTACCACATCTTTATCTGTTCCTCTGTTGATGGACCTTAGGTTGTTTCCATGCCTTGGCTATTGTAAATAGTGCTGCATTGAACATTAGGGGGCATGTATCTTTTTGAATTATAACTTTGCCTGAATATTTGCCCAGGAATGGAATTGCTAGACATATGGAAACTCTTGTTTTTCACTTTTTAGGGAACCTCCATACTGTTTTCCATAGTGGCTGCACCAGTTTACATTCCCACCAACAGTGTAGGAGAGGGTTCCCTTTTCTCCACACCCTCTCCAGCATTTATTATTGCACAATATGTACTTATGACTGGCTTCTTTCACTTAGCCTAATGTTTGGGAGTTTCATTTATGTTTTAGCATGTATCAATTCTTCGTTCCTTTTTGTGGATGAATAATACTTCACTGCGTGGAAACTCACGTCTGTTTATCAGTTGACGGACATTTGGATTATTTCCACCTTGTGTTATTGTGAATAATGGTGCTGTCAACATTTTGTGTACAGTTGTTATGTATATCTATAAGTAGACTTGCTGGTCATATGGTAACTTTTCTAACAATTTAAAGAACTGCCAGATTGTTTTTCCAAGTGGCTGCACCATTTTACATTCTCACCAGCAGTGTATTAGGATTCCGACTTCTCTGTATTTTCACCATCACTTGTGTCTTTTTTATTATAGCTATCTTAGTAGGTGTGAAGTGATAACACACATTGTGGTTTTGATTTGCATTTCTCTAATGACTAATGATATTGAGCATTTTTTCTTGTGCTTTTAGACATCCGGTAATGTCTTCGGATAAATCTCTCTTCAAATCCTTTGCCCATTTTTAAATTGGGATGTCTTTTTTATTACTGATTTGATCTGTCAATCCATAAATAGTTGATTTATTATGGATAAACATTTTTATATATTCTAGATATGTTACTTATATGGATTTGAAAAAATTTCCTCTCATTTCTGTACCTTGCCTTTTCACTTTCTTGATGATATCATTGTCCACAAATGTTTTATATTTGAATACAATCCAATCTATTTTTTTCTTTTGTTGCTTGTGTGTGTATATATGTGTGTGTGTGTGTGTGTGTGTATATATATATATATATATTTTTTTTTTTTAGCTTGTTAGGGCCTCACCTGCAGCATATGCAGAGTCCCAGGCTGGGGTTGAATTGGAGCTGTAACTGCCAGCCTACACCACAGCCACATGTGGGATCTGAGCTGTGTCTGTGACCTGTACCACAGGTCATGGCAATGCTGGATCCTTTAACCCACTGAACAAGGCCAGTGATCAGTCCTGTGTCCTCTTGGATACTAGTCGGATTCACTGCCTCTGAGCCATGATGGGAACTGTTATAACATGTATTTTTATTGTTATATCTAAAAAAAATCATTGCCTAACTCATGTCATGGAAATTTACTGTCATGTTTTTTCCTAAGAGTGCTATAGTTTTAATTCTTACATTTAAGTCTGTAATTCGTTTTGAATTATTTATGTATAGTATGAGATAAAGGGTCCAACTTCATCTTTTGCATGTAGTTATGCCGTTGTCCCAGCACCATATGTTGAAAAAACTCTTTTTAATTGTATTATCTTGGTATCCCTATAGAAATTCACTTGACCATAAATATAAGAGTTTATTTCTGGATTCTCAATTGTGTTTCAGTTTTCTGTAACTAGATTTTATATCTACACATTAAAGGATAATTCTTGCAGTGTATTTGTGTTATGCCAATCATGAAATATAAAGGGATTCCTTTTTATATTGTTAAAAACAAAAACACAATACTGTGTAAGCTAAATAATTCTATAACAAAAAATGTCTATATACAGAGAAATTATAAAGAGGTGTATCATTATTACAACCATGTAAATCCACTACAATAAAACTTTAATAAATGAAAATAAATAAATTTTTTAAAAATAAAGAGGACTGTCAGGAAACAAGGACCTACAGTGTAGCACAGGGAACTGTATTCAGTATTTGGTTGCAAACTGTTATATTTGGAATGGATGGGCAGTGGGGCCCAGGGAACTGTGTGTGACTGAGTCACTTTGCTGTACAACAGAAATTGAAGACACTTTGTAAATCAACTATACTTTAATAAAAAATTTAAAAAAATATTTTGTAATAACCTAATAGAAAAGAATCTGAAAAAGAATATATATTAAAAAATTTATGTATAGCTGAGTCACTCTGCTGTACACCTGAAACACTAAATCAACTGTAGTTCAATGTAAAAAAATGAAAAGAAAAAAAAAAGACGGTATCAGAAGAGGTACCAAACTATTTCAGAACTATATAAATAGAGCAAAGTTCTATATCACAAAGTTTCTATAAGCCCTTGGAAATTTTACTTTGTTTTATAGTTTTTTTCTGATGAGATTCATTTTGTTTTTGGAAATATTAGGGAAAGTTTACGTATGGGAGAAAAATTAGCTATGAATAATGCCTCTATGGAATGTGGATGGGGATTACAAAAATAAACATTTTAGATATTTGTTATGCTTTAGATTCCATTGGTCCCTAGAATAAGACTTGGGCAGCTATTTTATTATTATTATCATTATTATTGTTATTATTACTTTCTTTTTATGGCCACACCTGAGGCATATGGGCCTTCCCAGGCTAGGGATCGAATCAACTGTAGCTGCAGCCATCGCCATCGCCACAGCAACACTGGATTCGAGCCACATCTGCAATCTGTGCTGCACCTTGCAGCAAAGCCAGTTCCTTCACCCACTGAGTGAGGCCAGGGATTGAACCTGTGTCCTCACAGAGACAGTGTTGGGTCCTTAACCCACTGAACCACAATGGGAACTCCAGTCCAGTGGTTCTTAACTTTGGCTGCTATGCATTAGAGTTCTTAGAGAGCTTTGGAAAAGTTCAAATGTCCCATACAGCACATCAGATCAATTAAATCAGAATTTCTGGGGTGGAACTTGGACATCAGAATTTATTAAAGTTTCCCAGGTGAATCCAGTGTGTAGCCAGTATTAGCCGCAGCCATAGACATCTGAAAATGATGGCAAGGTTTTGCTCAGGAAAATGTGATTAACCTGAAACAGCAATTAAAGGTATGCCATCTGAATTGTATGCCACTCTAATTGTTATATCAACCACTGTGAAAAGTATTATGGAATTATCATGATGTAACAATTTGAATTTGACCTTTACTGTTAACCAGTGATAAGAGATTATCTAATAATCACCCAAATTCCAGAATTTGGTACTAAGAAGATCAGTTAGGTACCACCATATGGATAGACATTTATATGAGTTGAGAAGTCCACTGCTAATATGAAAGCCACCAGTTTATTGAAAAAAAAAAAAAAACACTGGGTTGAGAGTTTGGAAATCTATGTTCTAGTGTTAATTCTGCTATGTATCTTTTCAACCAGGGGATTTATTTATTTATTTGTTTGTTTTTTGCTTTTAAGGGCTGCAGGTGCAGCATATGGAAATTCCCAGGCAAAGGGTCAAATTGGAGCTACAGCTGTCAGTCTATGCCACAGCCACAGCAATGCGGGATTCAAGCCACGTCTGTGTGACCTACATCACAACTCACAGCAATGCTGGATCTTTAATCCGCTGAGTGAGACCAGGGTTCAAACCTGCATCCTCAGGGATACTAGTTGGGTTCACTTCCCCTGAGCCACGAAGGGAACTTCTAAACCATGGGATTTAAGTTATACTTTATAGAATGAGGTAGTTGAGCTGGAGGTAATCACCAAATTATTTATTCAAAAAATCGTACTGTCCTCTGTGTGCTAGAAAGGATATAGAGATAGAACAGGATATTGAAAACTCATAGAGAACAAACACAAAATGTTTAAGTGTAGCTATAGTGAAATGTTCAAGGAATTAAGTGAGCACAGACATATACCTCATCTTGCTCAGTATTGGGACAAATGTGGTAGTTGCCTATTTAACAACCATTCACAATTGCCTTCTTCCTTCCTGGCAGAACCCATCTCTGAAATAGACTGAAAAAACCAGATGCTTACTTCTTTAGCTACCCTTGCATCTGGAGCATGGGCATGTGACCCAGTGCTGGTCAGTGAAACCAGAGGAGAATTCTGCTGACAGTTTTCCTTATAAATATTAGCAATGGAGAAAGTGCCCTTCCTTCCTGTCCTACCTTGCTGCATGAGGATGTGATACTTAGTATCACAAAGGTCATCTTGAGACTAACGGGGTGAGAAAAGCCTCCATGCTGGTTATAACCGAAGAAATAAATAGAGTCTGGGTCCTTGATGTCAACATTGGGCTGCTGAACCAACCCCTCAGCCACCTACCTGTGGACTTATTAAGTGAGATTAAAGATACTTACTGTTTGAACCATTGCAGCTTTGAGAGTGGTTTGTGGATCAGCAAGGTCAGCATCACCTGAGATGTTGGTTAGAAATACTGATTTTTAGAGCTAACATCAGAGCTACCGCATCAGAATCTTCACTTTAAGATCACTAGGTGGATGAGATGCACATTAAAGCTTGAGAAGCACCAATTTAAACCACTACAAACTGAGTATTCTGTTATATGCGATTTAAAACATCCTTATTAATGTAAATGCATTGCAGATTTGCCAAGTGGTGTTTTTTAAATAAGAAAATAACTAGAAAGACTTCTGATCCAGATGTAGGAAGTTGCAGGAGACTTTTTAAAAAAATCTCACCAAAATAAGCAATATTAGGAGTTCCCGTCGTGGCGCAGTGATTAGTGAATCCGACTAGGAACCATGAGGTTGCGGGTTTGATCCCTGGCCTCGCTCAGTGGGTTAAGAATCCAGTGTTGCCGTGAGCTGTGGTGTAGGTCGCAGACGTGGCTTGCATATTCTAACCCCAAACTCCTAGTCCATCCCACAGCTTTAATTAATTTAAATAGTCACATATGGCAGTGGCTACCATATTGGCAGCCCTAGAGACAGAGTGAGACTGCACTACCCTCTAGTTCTTTGCTACAGGTCTTCAGTCCATGCTAAGGATGCTATTCCAAGAACCGAGGCAGTGAAGCAGACCTGAGAAAAAATTCCTGAGGCATCGATTTTTAGTAAGGGAAACAGGAATGCTGAGGTCATCTCCAGCTTCACAAAAGAGCAGACAACACAAGAGTGGGGCTGAAAGATCTGCCAAAACTCCAAAAGAGGAGAGTGGAACTGGAAGACAGAGCCCCTAGAAAGCTGGCAGCCAGGACTGCATGCAAGGGCAGTCTCACTTCTTTACAGTTCAAAAAAGTAGCCCACTCAGGAGATCTCCAGAACCTTACCAGAGTTCTCATCTCAGGCCTTGCTGAGGATTAAGTGCT
This sequence comes from Phacochoerus africanus, assembly GCF_016906955.1. Taxonomy (NCBI): domain Eukaryota; kingdom Metazoa; phylum Chordata; class Mammalia; order Artiodactyla; family Suidae; genus Phacochoerus; species Phacochoerus africanus. The sequence goes on along the minus strand of NC_062545.1, from coordinate 121,835,584 downwards.
AATCCTGTCCTCAAAATGTTTGAAGTCAGTAAGGAAATGAATCAAACTAAAGTTGCAACAGAAAGCCCAGGTTCAGCTCAGCTTCAGCCCTGACTTGAGTGGCGTGCTCCTTTCTGGAAATAAATGTCATTTCTGTTAGTCTCTGCTATGCTTTTATAGAAAAATGCCCATATGCCATGCTCCTGGATTGGAAAAATCAATATTGTAAAAATGGCCATACTACCCAAAGCAATCTACAGATTCAATGCAATCCCTATCAAATTACCCATGACATTTTTCACAGAACTGGAACAAACAATCCAAATATTTATATGGAACAACAAAAGACCCAGAATTGCCAAAGCAATCCTGAGAAACAAAAACCAAGCAGGAGGCATAACCCTCCCAGACTTCAAGAAATACTAGAAAGCCACAGTTATCAAAACAGTGCGGTGCTGGTATCAAAACAGACAGACAGACCAATGGAACAGAATAGAGAACCCAGAAATAAACCCTGACACCTATGGTCAATTAATCTTTGACAAGGGAGGCAAGAACATAAAATGGGAAAAAGAAAGTCTATTCAGCAAGCATTGCTGGGAAACCTGGACAGCTGCATGCAAAGCAAGGAAACTAGAACACACCCTCACACCATGCACAAAAATAAACTCCAAATGGCTGAAAGACTTAAATATACGACAGGACACCATCAAACTCCTAGAAGAAAACAGGCAAAACACTCTCTGACATCAACATCATGAATATTTTCTCAGGTCAGTCTCCCAAAGCAATCGAAATTAGAGCAAAAATAAACCCATGGGACCTAATTAAACTGAAAAGCTTTTGCACAGCAAAGGAAACCAAAAAGAAAACAAAAAGACAACTTTCAGAATGGGAGAAAATAGTTTCAAATGATGCAACCGACAAGGGCTTAATCTCTAGAATATCCAAGCAACTTACACAACCCAACAGCAAAAAAGCCAATCAACCAATGGAAAAATGGGCAAAAGACCTGAATAGACATTTCTCCAAGGAAGATATACAGATGGCCAGCAAACACATGAAAAAATGCTCAACATCGCTGATTATAAGAGAAATGCAAATCAAAACTACCATGAGGTACCACCTCACACCAGTCAGAATGGCCATCATTAATAAATCCACAAATAACAAGTGCTGGAGTGGTTGTGGAGAAAAGGGAACCCTCCTGCACTGCTGGTGGGAATGTAAACTGGTACAGCCACTATGGAGAACAGTTTGGAGATACCTTAGAAATCTATCCATAGAACTTCCATATGACCCCGCAATCCCACTCTTGGGCATCTATCCAGACAAAACTCTACTTAAAAGAGACATAGGCACCTGCATGTTCATTGCAGCACTATTCGCAATAGCCAGGACATGGAAACAACCCAAATGTCCATCGACAGATGATTGGATTTGGAAGAGGTGGTATATATACACAATGGAATACTACTCAGCCATCAAAAAGAATGACATAATGCCATTTGCAGCAACATGGATGGAACTAGAGAATCTCATACTGAGTGAAATGAGCCAGAAAGACAAAGACAAATACCATATGATATCACTTATAACTGGAATCTAATATCCAGCACAAATGAACATCTCCACAGAAAAGAAAATCATGGACTTGGAGAAAAGACTTGTGGCTGCCTGATGGGAAGGGGAGGGAGTAGGAGGGATCCGGAGCTTGGGCTTATCAGACACAACTTAGAATAGATTTACAAGGAGATCCTGCTGAATAGCATTGAGAACTATGTCCAGACACTCATGTTGCAACAGAAGAAAGGGTGGGGAAAAAAATGTAATTGTAATGTATACATGTAAGGATAACTTGATCCCCTTGCTGTACAGTGGGAAAAAAAAAAAGTAAAAAAAAAAAAAAGAAAAATGCCCATATGAAGTCAAAGATCTTAAGACACATGTGGCCCATAGTCAGAAAAGTGTGCAGTGAATAGAAGACCCAGAGGTGACCCAGATACTGGTGTTATCAGTCAGGAACTTTAACTATGACAAAAATGCCAAAGATTCTGCTGGACAAGGTACACAGCATGTATGAAGAAATGGGGAATATCAGAAAAGACATGGAAACTTTTTTTAAGAACCAAATGGAAATACTAAATATAAGAAATATTAGAAATTAAGACCTTTAGATGGGCTTAGCTGAAAATACCTGACCAGCTTTGGCCAGACTCTTGGGAGCAGTCTGTTATGGGAGGATTCTTTATGAGTGATATTTACTTTGATATTTACTATTGATATTTACTTTGAACAAGAATTATACAACACTCACTGCACAGGTTATTAAGCCCACAAATATTTCTTTTGATAGAACGAACACTGCCTAGATTTATCAAGCCATGTGTTCTCACATATTTTCTGATAGAAAAGAAAGTAATTGGCACTTGTGTGAATTCATACATAGGCCTCTAGATCATGAGTTCTGTCTCAGGAAAGAAATCAGAGACAATCTTGGACTCAGTCTCACCATGGGTAAGTATGTCTTGTTTGGTCAGCTTTTGTGCCTCAGTTATAAGTTTTTATTCCATTCATGCTGTCAATTTTGCATTGACCATGTGGTAATAAAATACTGATTGTCACATAAAAAATACTGTAAGTTTCTTGAATAACTGGTTTCTTAACAGGTAACCTTGTAGTGTCCATCGAGGCTTAGAAGAGCAGTGACAGAAAATGTCAGACTACCACTCAGGACATATAGAAATCTATTTGCAATTAGAACTTGAATTTCTGGAATTGTAATTGCCTCTGCCATACCTCAAGGGAGTGAAGCAGTTTGTTGCTTAGGAATAAGGAAGTAAATTCTGTTTTTTTCTTAATGTCATTAAATTTTCATAGATTTTTCATTTTTTCATTTATTTTTTGATTTAGTATTTATAGAATAACTCATAAAATTACTCCAAAGAGAGCCTATTTTTACTTTCACAAATGGGAAAATTTCTCGATTGATTTCTTTTCTTCATTACAACTTATATGGCCAGTGTATTGCCTTGGAAACTTATAAATACATATTGAAGATGAAAGAAAATTATTGTAGATGTTAATCTTGACTTTTTATTTCAGCTTAGTTGCATAAATTTCTAATATATATATATATATTTTTTTTTTTTTTTTTTTGTCTTTTTAGGGCTGCACCAGCGGCATATGGAGGCTCCCAGGCTAGGGGTAGAAATGGAGCTGTAGCTGCCGGCCTACACCTTAGCCACAGCAACTCAGGATCCGAGCCACATCTGTTAACCTACACCACAGCTCACAGCAACGCTGGATCCTTAACCCACTGAGCAAGGCCAGGGATCGAACCTGCATCCTCATGAATGCTAGTCGCACTCGTTTCCACTGGGCTACAACAGGAACTACCTACTTCTAGTAATTTTTCTTAAAATGAAATGATAATGAATTATTAGCAGTAGTAGTGAAATTAACAAACTACTTTGTTTTACAGGGAAAATATTTATCCCTAAGCAGAAACCTGTACAGACTTTTACAGAAGAAAAAGTATCTCTTGATCCAGAGTTAGAAGAAGCTTTGACAAGTGCTTCTGACACAGAATTGTGTGACCTCGCAGGTATCTCCTAAAACAAGTCAATTTGTGAATGAGTGTAGGGGGAAGGGATACTGCACACACCCATGCACACGTTGCAGATGCTTGCTCTGCCTAGCAAAGTGCTGTTGAATAAGTAACCATATGTCTGGCTTTGTTTTTACACTATCAATCTGACATAAAGGATTTTGTTTCTTCTGGCTTTGTTTTTTACACTATCAATCTTACATAAAGGATTTTATTTCTTTAAATTCTCTTAATGGTGAAATCTTTATGTTAATGGAATTTATTTTTTGACCTCTTTTCCTATGTTGCCATCTTTGAAAGTCCTTATAAAAATCTTTCATCAGCTGGTGCTCAGCTAGAAGCTGTCTCCAGAATCTGCTACTATCCCATTTTATCAGAAGACCCAGAAATGGGTAACCGGAAAGTAGATAAAATAATCAGTCCTGAGCTATACTTAGCACTTTCCCAGCTTTTCTGAAGTGTATGTGGAACATTGCAAACCTCCCTATGATTGTCATCATTACAGGTTTCTTATCTAGACCAATATGTCCCCCCAGCTACCTCCACCCACACCTATTTTTCTTCATAGAAAAATATAATGCATGGGAAGATCTTAGTACCAAATAACCCCAAGAATTAACATGTTTGAAAAGAGCATGAAGGTTCTTTGAGAAGGACCCAGGGATAGGACCCAAGTTGTAGTACCACAAATATAGCAGGTATATTATTCCCTGGGGGGCTGAGGACTAATGGATTTGTGACTGTTACATTCATCAGAGTGGGATGGGCCAGAGGCACACTGTGGCTTCTGCCTCACTTGTGCAAAAGAGCATCAAAAACAAAACCAAATTTATTTCTCCTTGTAGCTATCATTTTTGAGGGATCCTACTTTAATCTTAAATATGAATATCCACCTGTGCTTTTAGTGTTCTACTCTTATATAATGTACAAATGTCAATTAATGTGAGAGTTAAGTTGAAAATCTGCCTTTTATTGCATTATGTTTGGAGAAATCTTATGAGAATGATGAAAAACAATAGAGCGTTTTCACTTTCTCTCTTGGCCACCAGATGGAGCTAAGTATAGGTTTAGGGTTAAGCTGGCTCCAGCTGTGTCTAAATTCAGAAATGTGGGGAGAAATTACAAGGGTATTTATTGATAAGAGATTGTAGGTGGCTTTAAATTGTTTTCACCTTTTTTTGGCTGCGAAATGTGTATTTAAATGAATAGGAAAATGTACAGAAAATGTTAAAATCATTGATAGAAATTTTGAGGTATAAAATTAATTCTTTATGTTTAAAATTGATGGAAGCAAAAAATAACTTTATTTTTCTATGTTTATAGCTATTCTTGGGATGCACAATTTGATAACGAATACACAGTTCTGCAATATAGTGGGAAGTAGTAATGGTGTTGACCAAGAACATTTTTCAAGTGAGTACTTATATAATGCTTTGTGAATTCCAGTCCTTTGATAATTATGTTTTGTTTTATCCATGTGACAACTTCAGTGTATACCGACTAAATGTAATGCATATGTACTTGAAACCTAAGATTCCAATTAGTCTTGACATAGAAAATCATCGAAAATAGAATATTAAATACTTTATGCTGAATATGTCAGCAAGTGTAATTAGCAACCACTTACCTCACTAAATAATACTAATGGTAAACACTATAAAAGCTCGTCAAACTTGGCTTTTATTGACATTTTGTTTTCAGTGTTACTGATTTTTAAGAAATACACAACAGTGCTGACAAAGAAACTATATTATAAAATTAGATTCAGGAGGAACCACAGAACTTTTCAGCCACTAAACCTTTTAGTCTGATGTGAAATATTAGCCTAAAGCAAAGCTTTTTGAAAATTTTATTTACAGGATATTTTAAGATCACCGAAGTAATGCATACTTTTATATTTTATAGTAGATTTAAACAAGTCCTTAGTGCATAAGGTAAGAGGTGAAAGTGTCCCTATTCACAGCCGTCATGCCGTCTATTTCCTCACACACCCACCTCCACCCTTAGCAGTAAACAATTTGGAATTTATCTTTCTAGACTTTGTGTTATGCTTATTTATATAAACTTATATACATATACTTTTATACGCAAAAGTAGGATCATACCATAGACATTTCTTATAACTTAATTTTTCAATAATAATACTATTGGCTAGTGTTTTTGAATGCTTGCTATGGGCCATGTTCTTATGTGCACACCTCTTGAATGTGAATTGTTCTTAATCCTCACAACAGTTCTATAGAATAAATATTATCTTTAATTTGCATGTGAAGGAGCTGAGGTTTTAGAATGATTAAGTGACTAGTTTTAATATTCCATGAAGTTGGTGGTGAGGATTTTAATTGATGCTCTAAAGTGTATTACTTAGTAATACATCACATTTTCTAGTTAGTACATATAGATTTACCTCATTCAAACATCCGTATAACATTCCATTTTATTAATGTCCTATAATTGACCGTTTCTCTGTTTTTAAAACTTTTCATTGTAGAAAGTTTAAGCATACAAAATAGAAGAGGGAATAATATATCCATCACCTAGCTTCAGCTATTTTTCACGTTTTGCCAGCCTTGTTTCATCCGCCGCAGCCTCTCTCTCACTGCTTCCAGTTTTTTCCCTGGATTTTTTTTTTTTTTTTTTTCTTTTTAGAGCTGCACCCATGGCATGTGGAAGCTCCTGGGCTAGGGGTCAAATCAAGCTACAGCTGCCAGCCTACACCACAGCAACAGCAATGTGGGATCTGAGCCATATTTGCAACTACACCACAGCTCACAGCAACCCCAGATCCCCAACCCACTGAGCAAGGCCAGGGATTGAACCCACATCCTCATGGATACTAATCAGATTCGTTTCTGCTGCACCACAATGGGAGCTCCCTCCCTGAAATATTTTAAAGCAAATCTTGTTTGTGTGTATTACTTTACCTGTAAATATTTCCATATGTGTCTCCCACGAAGGCATTTCTTATAATCACAATGCCATTATCAAACTTGAAAATTATCAGTATTTCCTTCAGCTTCCAATACACCCAGGCCATGTTCAAACTTTCCCTTTTCTCTAAAAACATCACACTTGGCTTGTTTGGGATTAAAGTAAGGATCACACATTGCATTTGTTGTCATTTGGTTTCAGTTCCTCTTAATTTTTTAATAGTTCTCCTCAGCTTCTTTCTCCCTTTCTTCATGCCATTTCTTTCTTGAAAAAACTTTCTTTCTTGGGTGTTCCCTCTGTCGCACAGCAGAAATGAATCTGACTAGGAACCATGAGGATGTGGGTTCGATCCCTGGCCTCGTTCAATGGGTTAAGAATCTGGTATTGCTGTGAACTGTGGTGTAGGTTGCAGATGCGGCTCAGATTTGATACTGCTGTGGCTGTGGAGTAGGGCGGCAGCTATAGCTCCGATTTGACCCCTAGCCTTCGAACCTCCAGATGCCGAGCATGTGGCCCTAAAAAGCAAAAAAACAAAAACAAAAAACCTTCTTTCTTAAGGGTTTTCATGTAGAATTTTCCACATTCTGGATTTGGCTGACTGCAACCTTGTAGTATCATTTTACATGTTTCTGTTTCTTCTGTGTTTCTGTAAACTGTTATTTTCTAGAGGCTTGATCAAATTCAGGTACAGTTTTTTGGGGGGTTTTATCAAGAACGCTTCTTCGGTGGTGATTGAGTCACATTAGGAAGCACACCAAGTCTGGTCATTCCTCTTTGGGGAAAGTGTTACGATTGATCAATGGACTCAAATATTGGCAGGCTGATCCACCCATGTGCAGTTCCCCCATGAACCTTTTTTAATGGTTTCAGCATCCCATTGACTGGATCCCTCTTTTCATTACAGAGCAAGGATCTTTACATATACACATTCTGTGGAAAGGGAAAGAAATCTTTTGGCTTTATAAAATTTATTTATTTTTTATTTTTTATTTATTTTTGCCATTTCTTGGGCCACTCCCACAGCTATAAAATTTGGAATTGAGGAAATGCTCGTTCAATTTTCCATTCAGTGAGGAAGCTCTTCTCCAGCCCCCTTGACCTACAATCTTGAAGAAGACTGCCATCCCGATCTTTCAGCTGTCCTCAGGAAAATAATTTTCAGAGTTTCGTCTAAGTTGTTCTCTTCAGGACACTGTGTGCGCGCGTGCGTGCACGTGTGTGCACGCATGCGACGCGTGAGAGATTCTTTAAAAGAACAAGGCACTCTTAGGAGGAATTTTTAGGACAAGTAAGCAGTATACCTTGTCTTAAGGTGAGTTTTGCTTCAAAAGGCTAGAAGAGGGCAGAAGGGAATAACTGGGCCAGGCAGTGAGTCTGTAAGTCTTTCCATGTCACTTACTCTTAATGTTTTTATAGTCGTTCTTCTCTTTGAGAATCTGATGCTATAGATGTTCTCTCCAGAAAATGTACCCATAAAAGTTTCACTGTCCATAGGCCTCTGCACATACATCAGAGTGAATTTATGTCTCATTAGAGGGCTCAAGGCTTCTGGGTCCTCTTTCAGCTTGAATAACTATATTGTGATGTAAATGGTAAAGCACTGGAGTAGGAGTGAAGGAGGGTAGTAATCTTTGGAATTTCTGTCTCAGTAGCTGTTCCATGTACCATTAGCTTTCTCTGTCTCCCCTTCCCTGTTGCTACTCTTCTTGCTAATGGAGTCCTCCCCTGTTACCCATTGCATAGTACTGCCATGGGAAGGACGGTACAGTGTCCTTCCATCACCTCACTCTTCTCATAGAGGCTAGGTTTGTTCCAGTCTCTGGTTCTTACTGCCCTTATATTAGCTACTAGTCAGGAGTTCCCTTGTTGCACAGCAGGTTAAGGATCCAACATTGTCACCGCAGTAGCTCAGGTTACTTCTGTGGCGTGGGATCTGTCCCTGGTCTGGGAACTTCCATGAGCCATGGATGTGGCCAAAAAAAAAAATCACTAGTCAAATCTTAAAGAGTGATATACTAGATTTTTATCATTTTAGAACTTTATCCTGAACATTGCTAAAAATAAATGTGATCACCAGCTTGTGTTATCCAACAAATTTTGATGTAATTCACCAAGAGGCAAGAAACATTGACAGTATTCATTTTTGAAGACTGACACATTGCAAGCAAATTAAATGTGAATTATATTTGGTATTTATATTCAGTGAAATTTTATATGAGGGCTTAATGTATCAACACATGAAAGAGCTTATATAAACTTGGGGGAAGAAACTTATAAATTAATTCTGCTGTATATGTGTGTGTGTGTAATATGTTTCCAAGTTAATATATACATTCATTGTGATAGTCTCAACCAGTGACATTCTTGTTCATTTGTTACTGCAGATGTGGTAAAAGGTGAAAAGATCCTTCCAGTACTTGATGAGCCCCCAAATCCAACCAACGTTGAAGAGAGTTTAAAGAGAATTAAAGAAGATGATGTTCGTCTTGTTGAAGTTAATTTGAACAATATAAAGGTAGATGTGAAAAGCAAATCAAAAATTGCTTTGAATTGCTTTGAGTCATTTGGGTCTAGGATGGGAGCTGGGCAGTTTTGATGTAATCTAATCCCTTCTACTCAATGGTAAGGTTTTTGCTTTTAATACTATGCTAGCATAGATTCCTTTGTATTTTAAAAGTTAAAGTATTACAGTATTTTTCTGATTTACTTTTTAAAGACCATCAAATAGAAGTATACTATCAGTAAATCTTTCTGGCTCCCAAAGTCCTACCCATTTTTAAAGAGCATTTTTGTCTTTCAGGGTTTTTTTTTTTGTTTGTTTGGTTTTTGTTTTTTGGTTTTTTTTTTTGTCTTTTTGCTATTTCTTGGGCCGCTCCCGCAGCATATGGAGGTTCCCAGGCTAGGGGTCTAATTGGAGCTGTAGTCGCTGGCCTATGCCAGAGCCACAGCAACGCAGGATCCAAGCTGCGTCTGTGACCTACACCACAGCTCACGGCAACGCCGGATCGTTAACCCACTGAGCAAGGGCAGGGACCGAACCCGCAACCTCATGGTTCCCAGTTGGATTCGTTAACCACTGCGCCATGACGGGAACTCCAGGTTTTGTTTTTTTAATCAGGCCTCTTGAGGTAAAATTTATACCTAGTGAAATTATACATAGCCTACAGTTGTGTGAGTTAAGGCAGATGCATACACAACCACCACCACAGTCACATGTAGAACACGTCATACCCCTTTGTCATCATCCCCTGCCACCCGTTCTAGCCCCTGAAAATTACTGATCTGTCTTGTTTCCCTGTCATTTTGCTTTCTCCAGAATTTCATGTAAGTGGAAACATAAAGTGTATAGCCATTGAGTCTGGCTTCTTAGCATAATGCATTTGAGATTCGTCCGTGCTGTTGTGTGTCTCAGTGGTTTTCTCCTTTGTAGTGCTGAGCAGTATTCCTTTGGATGTGCTGCAGTCTGTTTATCTGTTCACCAATTGATAGGCATATGAGTTGCTTCCAGTTGGGATGATAAGTAAAGCCGCAATACACACTCACATATAGGTTTTTGTGTGAACATAGGTTTTCATTTCTCTTGAGTAAACACCTGGAAGTGAGCTTTGTGAAATCTTACTGAGATTTCTAAAATGTAACTCTTCCTTGCAGTAAAGAAAAAAGAACTGAGTTAGAATGGCATAGGGATAATTAATTACCAAAAAGTAAACACAGATGATCTCATATATTACCATTGTATAATAGCTTCATTACAAATTCTTCATTTTAAATCTTAATTTATCTGAATTGGGGGTGGAGAGAACATCTGGAAGTTACAAGAACCTAGGGAATAAGACCTCTGTGCTCTTTTCATGGGTGTTCCTTCCTGTGAGTGGAGGGGGGAAAAGCCTTGGAAAAAGCTAATATCCCTAGTTGGTTATTAATCTTTTTTTAAAAAATTCACTTCTTGTGTATTTCTGTCTCTAAGTCAGTAGTAATGATCTAAAAATAACCAGGCTTCAGGAAATTGAAATCTCGGTACTAAAAGGAAAGATCACTGTCTCCTATAACTCTTGCCTCATTTTAAGTAATGTAGGTTTAATCTCTCTTAATACCTATAGCTTAAATGTCTGAGAACAGCATGTCATCTGCCTTAGGAATCATGAGGTAGATTCCCACATCTTTCTCTTTGTAAAAAAGTGGATCCACTTTGAGCACTCAAGGGTTAACTTCTCATAATACAAATAATTAAAAACAAAATAGTGAGAATTTCTTTAATCTCAGTGCTAGAGAAACGATGACATATGCTCTGCTCTGTGCCAACAGTTTGTGCAAATGGACCATAATAGAGAAGCCAGAGGGATGAGGAGGCTTAGTTGTTGTTTTAGTTTGTAGATCAATGGTTGTATATGATATAATTTCTGAGTACACTTTAATAAAAAAAAAGTACAGATATATTTGATTAATGGATTAAATTTGCTGAAAAATAAAATGTAATAATGTTTCACATTTTTGTCTTTCAAGAATATCCCAATTCCAACCTTAAAGGATTTTGCAAAGGCTTTGGAAACCAACACCCATGTGAAATATTTCAGTCTTGCGGCCACCCGAAGCAATGACCCCGTTGCAGCTGTAAGTAAGCTACTGCTAGTAACATCAACATTATGACTGTATTACACCAGGGTGTGTTACAGAGATGGTTAAACCATATTAAACTACATCAAATGTGACACTCTTACTTATTTATTTATTTTTGGCCATACCCTCGGCATATGGAATTTCCCCAGGCCAGGGATCGAACCTGCTCCACAGCAGCGACAACATCGAATCCTTAACTGCTAGGCCACCAGGGAATTCCAAGTGATTATTTTAAAACTAAGTGATCTTATTCCTACCTCAAACCCTCCAACAGTTCCCTATCTCATTAAGTGAAAATCAGAATCTTTCAATGCTTTAATAAGGCCTTGCAGGTGCAAACCTCATCTCCTTTCTTGCTGTTTGTTTCATTCTACTCTGTCCATACAGCCTCCTCACTCTGCCTAAAACCTGCCTTGTGTGCTCCCATCTCAGGGCCTTTACACTTGTTCCTCCTGCCTAGACATTTCTCCCTAAAAATATTCCACGTAGTTTCACCTCATCACTTAAATTGAGTCCTTGCTCAGATGGCCTTTCCTGACCCCTGTATGTGAAGCAGCAACCCCACCCGCACCCCCAGCATTCCCCATCTACCTTGTTCTGCCTTTTTTCTTCCTTTGTAGCCCTTTTTACCATCTGACATTACATTTTGCTTACCTGCTTATCTGTCTGGGCCCTCATGAAAATGTAAGTTCCATCAGGTAGAGACTTGTATGTTTTCTCTCTGAATCTATGGAACAGTGCTTACTAAATGATAGGCCACCAGTAGTATTTAAATAAACATGTGTACAGGTGGATGGATAAGGGATTTGCTCCAGGCTGCTATGTATATCAAGTGTATAGATATTTGTCCCAGCTTCTTTCTAGTATCGCTGCCCCCTGTTGCCTTTTCTGTAACTTGACCTTGATTTTAACCTTGATCTTACCCATATTCTCTGGAGTCTGGCCTTTCTTTTAACCCCTCTGCAGGTCACTTTTAATAAACTCACTCATATTCTTACTCGTCCACTCCTCCCTTCTCTTTCCCCTCTGCTCACTTACAAGCTTTGTTAATTAATCAATATGGTGCTTATTAAGCACTGGGTCCAATGCCTAGCAATACCATATCCTGTAAGCAATGTGATGAAAGCAGATTGAAGACATACCATTCTTTGAGGAATGTGACATTTAGTTAGCCCTTTCTTCTCCATAGTTCTTATGCTCTAGCAGTTCTAGTTACCTCTGCTCTTTCCTGGCCTTTTGGTCCCTGCCTTGGAAATTAAGTCTATAATTTACCCTCGTTTAGACTTTACTGTAACCCAGCTGCAGCAGGACCCAGTAAGAAAAGATGTTCCAAAGAGACATTGAGAAAGGTAGTTCCACACAGAGGCTGAGAGAAAGTATGAGAAATAAGCATGAAGTAGAAGAATGAATGAACGTAGGATAGAATAGCAGTAGAGGGACATTACCAATAGGGAATTACATGTGGCCAAAAAAATCTAAGGATTATGACAGAGTACATGTGAAAAGTAGATACATGTGAGACCTCTGAAGTAGTGTGTCAAGGCTGAAACAATCTAATAAACATTAAGGCAATTGTATCGATTCATGTATTTGTTTCAGGCTTGTACAGTGTGTAATAAGTGCTATCAAACTGTAATCTTCAAATATTATTTTTAATTTCCAGGCTTTTGCAGATATGCTAAGAGTGAACAAAAATTTGAAGAGCTTAAATATGGAGTCCAACTTTATTACAGGAGCTGGGATTCTAGCACTGATGGATGCTCTGAGAGATAATGAAACCCTGGCTGAGCTCAAGATTGACAATCAGGTGAATGTTCTCCAGCAGCAGCTTGGAGGAAGCTATAACCCACCCTCTGTGCAGGGCTTGGGGGCCCAGGAGGCAGGTGGGAGGAGGAATTTCAGGGAGCACTTGGTAAGGTGGTGGCCTGAAGGGAGGGAGAGGACATTTGGAGCATACAGAATATTATTTTAGTGTATAGAAAGGTATGTGAGCAACTCTCCCTGATTGATCTTAAGAGAATGTAGATGGCTGGCTATTTTGAACTGCAAGGATTCTTAAAGGTGACAGTCCATCCTCAAATTTTTCATCTCTTTGGTGGCAAGATCCACATAATAGATTTTTTGTACCTGTAGCATGTTGTAGTCCCAGACACAGTAGGTGAACAGAATAGGTTCAGTGAAAAACAGAAAACTAATACCCATGTTACCCTGAGGGCACAGGCTTCTGTCAGCCACCTTTACTGCTAATGCCACAAGGTAATGCTGGGTCCTCCAGACCCAGGTGAACTTTTCTTTAAAGAAGCAGAGAAATGTACATGTTAGGAATGTTTCCATTCAATGCAGTAATTAACTAAAAATAAAACAATGGGAGTTCCCTTGTAGCACAATGGGTTAAAGATCCAGCATTGTCACTGCAGTAGCTTGGGTCACTGCTATGGCACAGGTTCAGTCCTTGGCCTGGGAACTTGCACATGCCATGAGAGCAGCCAAACACACACACACACACACACACACACACCCAAAGTACATACACATTTGACTGAAAAATAACTTCAGTTATTGAAAAAAATATGTGGTAAATGACTCCTTCAGTCCTTCAAAGTAAATAAATTTTGTAGATTATGAAGGTCGAAAGGATTATATATTAAAATTTAACCAGAATGCTATTGAATCGATTTCCAATTTTTTATTGGGATATAATTCACGTATGGTAAAATTTACTCTTTTTTTTTGTCTTTTTAGGGCATAGGGAGGTTCCCAGAATAGGGGTCTAATTGGAGCTGTAGCCGCCAGCCTACTCCAGAGCCACATCAATGCCAGATCTGAGCCACATCTGTGACCTACACCACAGCTCACAGCAACGCTGGATCCTTAACCCACTGAGCAAGGCCAGGGATCGAGCCCAAAATCTTATGGCTCCTAGTCAGATTCATTTCCACTGTGCCATGACGGGAACTCCAATTTACTCTTTTAAAGTCTGCAATTAAGTGGCTTTTAGTATATTCATGGAGTTGTGCAGCCATCATCACTGTCGGACTCCAGAACATTTATATCACCCCAAAGGGAAACTCCAGACCCACTGCAGTCATTTCCTATCCACCCCTCCCATCAGCCCCTGGCAACAATTAATCTACTTTCTGTCTCTGTGTGTTTGCCTATATATAAATGGAGTTATTATAATATGTGAACTTTTATGTCAGCCTTCTTTTCATGTAGCAAAATGTTGTGGAGGTTTATTCATGTTATAGCCTATATCAGTTCCCATTCCTGTTTATAGTTGAATAATCTATTATACTTGGGTCGTTTCCACTTTCTGGGTTTCAGAAATAGGCTGCCTTGAACATTCGTGTACAAATTCTTATGTGAATATATACCTTCATTTCTCATGGGTATATACCCAGGAGTGGAAGTGCTGGGTCATATGGTAACTCTATGTTTAACTTGTGGAGGAATAGCGAAATTGTTTTCCTTAACAGCTGAACAATTGCACTTTCCTACTAGCATGTCTGAAGCTTCCAATTTTTCTATATTCTTGCCAACACTTACTATTGTCTGTCTTTTTTATTATAGTCATGCTAGTGAATATGAAATGGTATCTCATTATAACAGTCTACAGTTGTTGATTTTATGAGTGTTTTTTTTGTTTGTTTGTTTTTAGGGCCACACCTGCAGCATATGGTGGTTCCCAGGCTAGGGGTCCAATCAGAGCTACAGGTGCCGGCCTATACCACAGGCACAGCAACGCCAGATCTGAGCCGTGTCTTCAACCTACGCCACAGCTCACAACAACACTGGATCCTTAACCCACTGAGCAAGGCCAGGGATCAAACCCACAACCTCACAGTTCCTAGTTGAATTTGTTTCTGCTGCACCACGGTGGGAACTCCCAACAGTCTGCAGTTTTTGATGTCTATATCGGAGCCACATCTGTAACGTTCATTGAAGCTCACGGCAAGGCTGGATCCTTAACCCACTGAGTCGGGCCAGGGATTGAACCTGCATCCTCATGGATACTAGTTGGGTTCGTTACCGCTAAGCTACAACAGGAACTCCTAAACTTAACATTTTGTTTCTCTTATGTATGTTGTAAGAATTGGGAAATTTTGTCCTTTTTTTCTAGTGGCCATACCCGCACCATTTTTTAAGTTCCCAGGTCAGATATTGAATCCAAGCTGTAGCTCCAACGTCGGATCCTTTTAACTCCCTGTGCCAGGCTGGGGATCGAACCTGCACCTCCACAGCAACCTGAGCTACTGTCATCAGATTCTTAACCCACTGTGGCACAGTGGGAACTCCAGGAAAATTTTTAAAGAATCAGCATATACCTGAATATGTTAGACTTAACCTACCTCAAAAAGTATTTTGATCTAGTTTATTAATGCTTTTCTTTGTTTCTAATTATTCCAGAGGCAGCAGTTGGGGACAGCTGTAGAATTGGAAATGGCCAAGATGCTTGAGGAAAATACCAATATCCTTAAATTTGGATATCAGTTTACTCAGCAGGGACCTCGAACCAGGGCAGCTAATGCTATAACAAAAAATAATGACTTAGGTAAGACATATCTGGTATGAAATTGAATTTCTGAATTGTGTCATTAAGTTAATGTATTGGAGGAATTTTATTTTCTTTTTTGGCTGAGCCTATAGCATGTAGATATTCCCAGGCCAGGGATCAAACACGTACCACAGCAGCAGTCTGAGCTACTTCAGTGACAACTGCAGGATCCTTAACCTGTTGTGCCACAAGGAGACTTTTGGAGGACTTTTTTTTTGTCTTTTTTGCCATTTCTTGGGCCGATCCCACGGCATATGGAGATTCCCAGGCTAGGGGTCGAATTGGAGCTGTAGCCTCTGGCCTATACCACAGCCACAGCAATGTAGGATCCAAGCCGCGTCTGCAACCCACATCACAGCTCATGGCAACGCAGGATCCCTAACCCACTGAGCAAGGCCAGGGATTGAACCCGCAACCTCATGGTTCCTAGTCAGATTTGTTAACCACTGAGCCACGACGGGAACTCCTGGAGGAACTTTTTTAAAAATATATTTTAACACAGGAAGCTTATTTGTCCTTATTTTGTCCTTTGTTTTTTGGTTTGTTTGTTTTTTGCTTTTTAGGGCCACACCCAAGGCATACGGAGGTTCCCAGGCTAGGGGTCGAATCAGAACTATAGCTGCCGGCCTACACCACAGGCACAGCAACTTGGGATACGAGCCACGTCTGTTACCTACGCCACAGCTCTTGGCAACGCCTGATACCTAACCCACTGAGCGAAGCCAGGGATGGAACTCGCAACCTCATGGTTCCTAGTCAGATTCGTTTCCACTGTACCACGACAGGAACTCCACTTGTCCTTTGTTTCCAGAATCTGCATGGCCCTTTTAACTGACTGAATTTGAGTTTAGTTTAAATGGGACTGTAGTGATTATTAGGTTAGTGGGTAAAATTGGCTTCCTATGACAAACATATTTCACAGCTTTTAGTGAGAGAGTTTTCTGCAAACAAACATTATAAAAATGCTTCTTATAACATTTTCTTCTTAGTTACAAGTCATCTCTTAGAGCTATTAAAACAAAGATTTCAACCTTATAGGAAACTTTTGCCCTTTTGATCAAACAGGCATAGATAGAAATTCAGTCTTATATGGTAGAATATAGAATAATTATAGTTTTAACCCAAGTGTTCAAGTCTGTGTGATGTGATGATTTGCTATATTTACCCATCTCCCTGAGCCCACTCTTCCTGGGTGATGGGTCCTCTCACTGCACACATGCAGGTTACTAGTCTCCTTCCCAAGTTCCTATTGAACTGCTGAGGCTTGTAGCTTCCATTTGAAACAAATTTTCTAGCCATAGCTGAATTAAAGAATTTGGGGGGTTCCCTGGTGGCATAGTGGTTAAGGACCTGTCATTGTCACTGCTGTGGTGTAGGTTCAATCTCTGGACTAGCTGCAGGTGCAGCCAAATACATATATAAAATATATATAAAAGCAAAAAAAAAAAAAAAAGAATATGATGCTTATAATTTCTACATACTTCCAAAAATTGACTTTTAAGTTTGGTGTTTGTCATTGAAATATTTCAAAAGATACATTTAGACAAGGTTTAAAATAATACTTCTTAAAGGGAGTCACATTTCTCTGAGATACAGTTCTTTTAGGCTTTAGCCCTATTTGAGTTTGCATATTATTTAAATTATTTATTTATTTATTTAGCCATGTCCAGGGCATGTGGAAGTTCCTGGGCGAGGGATCAAAGTGACATCATCAGATCCTTAACCTACAGAGCCACCAGGCAACTCCTGAATTTGCATATTTTTAAAATTTCTGGAGCAGAAAATCTGGAGCTTCAGAGTTCCCTTCATGGCTTAGCAGTTAATCCTCCTTGGATCCATGAGGATACGCTGGCCTCACTCAGTGTGTTAAGGATCCACTGTTGCCTTGAGCTGTGATGTAAGTTGCAGACAAGGCTTGGATCCTGTGTTGCTGTGGCTGTGGTATAGGGTGGCAGCTGCAGCTCTGCTTCAACCCCTAGCCTGGGAAACTCCATATGCCACAAGTGTGGCCCTAAAAACAAAACTAAACAAAACCTATGGTTTCATTCCTTTAATCCAGATTACTGTGGAAAATAGTAGTTCCTTTGATGGCTATAGTTTCCCATAAAAGATTTTAGCTTCTTGCTTTTAAAAAGAGAATTTTTAAAAAAACCCTTCTAGTTTTTGGTGTATTGTTGATTTTAGGTGTAGTTTGCAAAGCCATGCTAATATTTTAATATGGCTTCTATTTTTTTCCTTGAGGAATTTAGTTTTGCTTTTTACAGCAGTATTTCTCAAGTCTGTCTGAACTTCATAGAGAACTTTTAGAACATATACATTATTGACTCTAAAAAATTTAGTTTTTTACCCAGAAAGTTGATTATACTTGATTGTTATAGTCTATTTTCAATGACTAAGCTTTTGGAGATCAGGGGCCACCTCTATCTGTTGAATCCACAGCTCTCTTAAAACCATGCCTGACATTATTAGATACTTAATAAAGATTTAGTAAGTAAAAAAAGAAAGCGAAAGAATTTGAACCTGCTTAAAGCTGCAATTTTCTGGTAGCTACATAGCTATAAACTTAGGCTAGAAGTGTCTCCATTCTTCCTGTCTTAAGAAAGCATCTTAGCTTTTCCGAGATCCCACTAACAAATTTTTCACCCACTCATCTGTGTCCCTCCCAGAGGAGCTTGTGCCAGCAGCTGTCCCGCAGGAGCAGTAGAGCACAAGCCCATACGTGTATGTCCCTGTATGTAACAGGGACAGCAGCCTTTCACGGCCTCAGTGCTTGTGCTCTTCTCCAAGCCTGTTGTGGCAGACGCTGTGCTCAGACCTCTGTGAGAAAGGAAGCCCTGATGTTAGAGTAAGGGAGACTTTGGCAGGTGGAAGATGAGAACAGATGAAAAGTATTTCCTAGGCTACTTGCTGTCAGCACTGAGCAGTGGAGTAACTATCCACAGGCGTGTGTAATAGAGGATGAGGCGGCTGTGTTGAAGAAGTTGTAGTCTGACATGAAGCAGGGGTAGCAGAAGGCAAACATCTTTGTGCTGGTAGCTCTCTAGCCACCCCCACCCCTACCCTGTCCCCACCTTGCCATGCTGTTTCATCCTAGTCCAAACCAGATTTTCAGATAGGGGTCTCAGGCATGAAATGAGAATAAGGACATTCCTGGAGTGAGGACTTGCATGAATTAAAACTCACATTTGAGAGTAAGCAAGTTATTTATGTGCTGAAGACAGCCTGCAGATTTTGAGAACTGACTCATAACAGGATGCAGGATCCAGACAAGTACTTGCTAAACAACGATGCCAGGAGATTAAGAGGGAATTCTGATAGGAGGCACTAAAATTATGTGGTAAGGAACTTAGATTCCTTTGGATTTTATCTTGAGGCATTTGAGAGTCATTGTAGGTCATTGAGTGCATGATTAAAATGATTTTCAAAACACTATTCTTATCACTCTTCTAGAGATAGAGAGGAAATGATATTAGGGTTCATTGGCATTTGACTAATCATGAAGTATTGAGAACTTAGTGGAGTGGGTTTTGGAAAGAAATTGCCAAAGAATTGTTAATAGGGCCAGATTTGGTAGTCTTTCCTCCAGAGGATGAACTGAGGAACTGCTTTGGCAGTAAGTGGGCACCAAGTGAAATGGAGGAGTCGAAAGTGGCTTTTAGCCTGTCTTCTCTCCCGTGTTATGCTCACAGAAGCCTCCCCCATCCACCTGCAGCTGGATTTTTTTTTTTGTTTTCCAGCCCTGCACTTTGATCTCTGCCTATGGATCAAGGTCGCAAGCCTAGACCATGTCTTCTTACTTACATTCTAGTGTGTGCTAACGGGACAGAGATGGCAAAGAACAAGACTTGTACAGCATCTCTTGGGCATATAATTTTTCTTTACCTTGCAAACAGGGCCATATCAGAGCTTTAGTGTTCTGATTTTGATAATGTTTCCCTCTCTCATTGTTTTCTTAGTCTCAACTTTTCATTGAAATAATCCTACCTCCTGGCCTTCTCTCCAGCTACGAAGTATCAGAGCTAAAGCAAAGAGGTTACATGGTGTATGTGCAATATTCAATTGAACTTTGTCTCCCGTTACTGTCTTTCCACTAACTGCGTAATCAGTTTTGTACACCTTTTTTGTTCGTTCCATCTGTTACTGATCTTGTTTATAATGTGCATTTTTTAATAACATGCATTTTACAATCTGAAATGGTCTGCAATAACATCCAAACACTACTGCAATTCAAACTTTTCTTGGAAATGTTCTATGCTAAAGAATTATGTGGTTTGCCTTTCAGATATTTCTGTGGTGTTCAGAGATCTGTATACATGAATTGAGTTTGTATTTGAGGGCTCAGTTCTCCATTTGCTTTCTTCCCTTCTTATTTCCATAAACACATGAAACTTGTTCTTCATTAACATGAACTAAAAGTAGAGTCGGGGGTGCATCTAGTTAGATAAGTATGAGAATGTTCATGGGGACTTGACACTTCAGTTCTCCTGGTTTTTATTTTCTAGCTAGCACCAAGCCTGGTGCTGGACAAGCTTTTATGCACATCACTTTACTGGACTCATCTCTTGAAGACCAGTAAACAGAAGCAGTAGTCAGGATAGCATGAGAGCAAAATCGGTAGCCTGGCCAGGAGGCCGATGCACCTGTTGGCTTTTCATGCCTCTGTTAAACAGTCAGTTCAGGCTGAACAAAGGTGGTTGTCTTCCCACTTGCTTCCATAGAAGAGAGTATAGGAATTAATAGACCAACCATGTAACTTAAACAGAGGAACTTACTGGTAAGAATATCAAAGCCAATAACATGTACATGCAAATCCTCTAACTAGAAAAGCTAAATTGGCTTTCCTCACCCTGCAAAGATGGCTGACCCCAGGAGCACCCCAAAACCCCACCATGGTGGGTGATGGACTGAGCACCCTTTGTTGAATGCTTCCTGTATTAATGCTGCACTAAGCAGCCTTTAATTGCACAGCTATGAGGTACAGGTATCATTATTCTTCTATTATGGAGGATGAGTTGAGGCTCAGAGATTCACTTACTTGCCAAAGAGCACACTGCAGAAAGCAGCACTCACATTCTTTACTAAACCCAGAATCTGTGCTTTCTGTCCTCCCTACATAGGAGTTGGCTACAGTGCTGAGCAGCCCTGAGCGAATGCTCTGTGGTAGCTGACAGGTGAACATGAGGGAAGCAAGATGCTGCTGCAGAAGACCTTGCCCTGCAGCTAGTGAGCACAGCGTGGAGGGGCAGGGTCAGCAGCCTGTGAGGGGCGGGGGCCCTCAGGTGTGCACCTGTGTTTACCCCATCAGCTGAACTAGTTGGCCAGATGGGACATCACCACATTACTCCGGTCTAAGATTTTCATTACTTTGCATGTGTGGTTTTGTCAGAGCCCTGAACTGATTCATTTTATAGGAAATAAGAGAAGGAAAATTTGGAGAGCAGTAGTAGCAAGTCACTTACCTTTGAAACTGACAAAACTGTTTTTGCTATGTTCTTTCACTAAGGAAATAATCAGAAGAGCATGCAAATCATTACTTTTAATAATGTCTAATCTCAGCTGCCTGAATGTTATTTCAAATTTAACATAGTAAGTTATTTTTTTAATGAAGGTGTAAATGTTTTTAATACACACTTGAGACAAGCACAGTGACCTGAAGGTGACTGCTGACCATTCTGTTGTAGATTTCTTTTTTCCTTTCTTTCTTTCTTTTTTTTTTTTGTCTTTTTATGGCTGCACCTGCAGCATATGGAGGTTCCCAGGCTAGGAGTCCAATCAAAGCTGCAGCCACCGGCCTACACCACAGCTCACAGCAATGCCGGGTCCTTAACCCACTGAGCAAGGCCAGGGATCAAACCTACATCCTTATGGATGCTAGTCGGGTTCGTTAACCGCTGAGCCACAACAGGAACTCCTGTTTTAGATTTCTAATGCTGCTGTGTAAGCACAGGAGAGCTAAGTGCTCAACAGGTAAGTGATAATGATGAAGGATGAGAATTTTTTATTTTAATGGCCAGGTGAACTGCAAATTGACAATTCATTTTTGTACAACCCTAACTGGATTACACAGAAATTTATTTGCTTTAAGCAAAATAACATTGTACAAATGAACAGGGATTTCTGACATTCTTTATTTCTCTCATAGTTCGCAAGAGGCGAGTTGAAGGAGACCACCAGTAAGTCCACCAGGTATAATCTCTGGGAGACTTTGAAGCTCACCAAGGCCTCCTGTTGTGATGTCAGATAATAACATTTTCCTGGGTAGAAGGGAAAAGACTGGAAATCTTTTTTTTTTTTTTTTTAACTACATGTATCTTTTCTAGTTTAAGTTGTTACCAGTTTTAAATTGTAAAATCAATAGTAGATATTTTGTATTCTAAAGCAGTATTTCTACTTTCTACTAAAATCAGTTTTAATTTAGCTTAATTAAATGGTTTATGTTAAGTCGGGTTAAAAAAAACACAATTGTACAAAGTTTAGAAAGTCATTTATGTATTATGAACATTTTTAAGAAACAATATTTTTTAAGTCAAAAAGGGACATTGCCGATGTCAGAATTGCTGTTGCACCTCTTAGGTACAAGGCACATCAAAACTTTCCTTATTCATGGCATGGACACTTTTTCCATGGTTCAGAACACATAAACTTGGCAAGACTGTGTCTTTTGTTACTAGCAAAGCAAACGCCAGCATTTTAAAACAGGTGACTCAAAATCTAGTCATCTGTTTTGGAGCCAAAGCCGATCTCTGGGAGAGAGGATGCGGTGCATCCCATGTCCCTGCTCCTGCACCTGCCTGAGGGCCTCAGCCACACCTACAGTTGTTTTCAGCAGTCATCAGCTTGGTCAGGTTACACACTTTGCTTAAAAGCACAGCTATGTCTACATTCATTACAGTTTTTCTTTTTAATCATGTGGGCATTATTTTTGTGAAAGCTCAGAGTAATTAACAAAATTATTAGAGCAGGAAAACTATTTTCTTCCCTATAAGAGGCATGCAGCCAACTCTGCGTTATTTGGGGTAAAAGAAAAAAGAAAGCTATTGTTAAACACATGAAATCAAAGGTAATAAATGGTGGAGTTTAAGTCTGAGGAGCATGCAGAATGGTCATTTAAATTGATAGTCACTGTAAAGTAATTAAGAAACCAGCCTGGGTATAAGTTGAGAGTTGCACAGGAGAGTGAGACGTTCCCATATGCAGTGCAGAATTGCCTGAGTGGTGTGTAATCGCCAATTATCCAGATTTTCTAACCAATAAGGAAAATGGCTGTTCTTGATAAATCTAATTTTTATTATCTCTTTCCTTTGATCTTGTACTTTTTGGTCCACATCTATAGAAGTAATTTTTCGTAACACCAGTTGTCTGCTCTTGCTCAAAGTATTAGAGTGAACAGTTGAACAGTGTACTAGGGTGGGAAGACTGACTCCACATCCAATAGTGTGATGTACAAGTTGGACCTGTATTCACACCCTGTTTCAGGGCAGCCTCTGGAGCAGGAGGTGGCTGAGGCGTTATAGCTACAAAAGATGGGACAAAGAAATCAGCAGTTGTGGCCTAACAATGCAGGCCTGGCTGTATCACTTATAGGGAGATTTTTCCTAAAGGGAAGAATCTCATTTCAATATCCAGGGTGGGGAGGGGGAGGGCTGTTAATTTTTTAAGAAATTTTTATAATTGAAGTATAAAATGTCTGCTCCTTTGGCTTGGGCTGGACTGTTTACCTAATGAGCTAGGCAGCTCCTTGTGTACTATTGTAATAAGCCTTCTTAGCAGGCAAAAGCTTTCCTCATGAGAACTGAGTGTGTGTCTTTTTGAATCAGTATCCAATGTTTTAAAGGGGCTGAAAAATGACTTTGCACTATTCTGGTGCTCCCTTTCAGTTATAGGGTGCTGGGCTTTTATTTTATTTTTTTCAAGTAAGCAGGTCAAGCTCACTCTTCCTCACTCTCCCCCACCCCCTTGTCATAAGCGAATTTGGAAATGAACTTGATTTTAGAGACTACACAGTTCCAGCAGGGTGGGGCCTCAGCATGGCCAGGTATGCAGAACTACTAGTCCACTTTCAGCAAGGTCTCCTTGCTTGCCTTGACCTATTAGTCAATACATTACCCTTTCCTTCCCAAAGTTTTTTTAATACAGGTTAGGTGGGACCCTCCCTAGAATTGTGTTATCATACTTACGAGTAATGTCTTTTTCACTTATTATTTATCAAAGTGTGATAAAAGTTGAGTGTTTTGCTTGTACCATTCCAATTCTGAGCTACAACAGTTAATTATATAATTGAAGAAAAGATTTCTTAATAAATAAGCATGAACATTCATCTGATTGAGTACAGAAAATCTTTCAAGAGTTGTAATTAGAAGGGAGAAAACTGGGTGTTTACTTTGATCTTTAAAAATCTGGCACCTTTTACCCTTTTAATAACTTTCAGTATTTCTATACTGCTCTAAAATTTTATAATAGATTAAGGTTGTGAAATACTCCTGACTTTTTTAAACCAAAGATTTTCTAATAATTTAAGTTTTTGTAGTCTAAGCAATATAAACATATCTGGTTATCTAAACAAAGAATATTCTTTGCATTTTTAAATTTGTTTTTTTAAAAGCTTTCAATTTCGGAGTTCCCGTCGTGGTGCAGTGGTTAATGAATCTGACTAGGAACCATGAGGTTGCGGGTTCAATCCCTGGCCTTGCTCAGTGGGTTAAGGATCTGTTGTGAGCTGTAGTGTAGGTCACAGACTCGGCTTGGATCCTGCGTTGCTGTGGCTCTGGCATAGGCCGGTGGCTACAGCTCCGATTCGACCCCTAGCCTGGGAACCTCCATATGCCGCGGGAACAGCTCTAGAAAAAGTCAAAAAGACAAAAACAAAAAAAACAAAAAAACCTCAGTTTCCCATTTTATCAAATTTTATATTCATATTTGTTGAAGTTCTAATTTTTCCAGTTTGTCTACATGAAATTGCATGTATTTAAAAAATCAATGTTGATATTATTAAAATGGATTTTGGTGCTGTATACTATAGCTAAAGCCTACATTTTCTAAGGCTGCCTGTCATTTATAAGGCCAAATAGACATTTTGTGTTTTAAAAAATTAGCAGATTATGGTAGATATTTTAAGAATTATCCTGGTTGTTAAATTTCAAATTCTCATTATTTGAATGAAATAAGCCACATACTTGCTTTGTGAAATAGATGCCCTCTGGAAAAGTTATATGTATAGAACTTTGTAAACTGTTTTTCTATTGACAGTATCTGATGTTTTTTCATTTAAAAAGGGGATTCCAGGCTATAATGAAAATTATAAAGGAAAAAATGTTTTGATAAAATGTTAGTCACATTCTATTGTACACTGTGTATCCCTTGCTGCCATTAAAAATAAGATTAAAAGACTCATGGGGTGTCATAAAATCTTAAATGTTTGGCTCTATGGTCCCAAGGCTGCCTCACTTTTTCTTTATAAAATTAGGAATCAGTGTTACCTCCCAGGTGATATGAGGATCGTTGTTTTCTGGAGTCCATAGCAATGTCCATGCTCTGTAAGTCCAGTACTATCCAGTGTTGTTCCTTCATTTCAATGCCATTTCACTGAAAAATTTTTTCTTTCTAGTTTTATTGAGATAGTTGACATATAACATTGTTTTAACGTGTACAACATAATGATTTGATAAAAGCACATATTGGAAAATGATTACCACAATAAGTTTAGTTAACATCTGTCACCTCACATTTTAAAAAATGTTTTTCCTTGTGATGAGAACTTTTAAGACCTCTTCTCTCAGCACCTTTCATGTATACAATACAGTATTATTAACTATCATCACTATGCTGTACATCATATTTCTAGGACTTATTTCTCTTATAATTGGAAGCTTATAGCATTTGACCACCTTCACCATGCCCCCACCTCTGGCAAGCACCAATCTCTTCTCTGTATCTATAGTTTTTTAAGATTCTGATATAAGTGAGATCACATAGTATTTGTCTTTCTGTCTTATTTATTTCATTCCCCTCAAGACCACTCCACTTTCGAATAGTATTAACGGAAGACATAGCACCCATGAGAACGAAGCACACTGGATGTGTCAGAGCAACTCCTGTCAAGGGGTGTGAGTTCTTCAGTCTAAACGTCTATAGAACTATCTTTTCCATCAGCTCCCACTGACCATTAATGTTTCTAGCTATTTCTCAAAGGGACTCTGCACAAATTTTTAAATTGAGAAAATCATATTTATAATAAAGATTTTTATATTCTTATTTTAATTTGGTCATTCTTATATCATATTGATTTTTCTGGATTATAATTTAGTTCTGTTGAGTCCTTCCCTATAAAAGCTGAACAAATTGGAATTTTTTATAACAAAGCATTTGTAACAGTTTGTTAATGTGAAACTCTAGCCTGCAGTCTTTTCATTCAGAGGAGCCAATCTTGTAAACCATAACCAAGTACTTTAGAAAGCCTTCACTGGCATATATGGAATTTTATGTAGGGCACCTACTGCAGGGAAGAATAGCTAGTAACTCTGCAAAGCACCACTGGCCATGTTCTCTTAGCATCGTTGCTCAAGTTCCTATACTTTTAAGATAATCAGACTCCCTGATGCATGAGGCTTAACTCCTCTTCTACAGATATCAGTTTGTTTTAAATACTGCAAAGCAATTAATAGGCCTAAAATGTCTTTGTCCTATATTATAGTCCATTCAGAGAGTAAAGTTTAAGAACAAATTCTGGGTGCTTCTTGGTGAATATGTATATGAGTTTAAATTTCATATTTTTTCTTCAAAGAATAAAATCTTTGATTTAGCTGTTGCAGCTATTTAGATTTGCTTAGGAATTATAAAAAAGAATTTGCATACATGGTCATACACATTCAAAAATTGTAATTTTGAATAAATGCCCACTTTTTCTCCTAGTCTTTTTAGATGAATTATATTTGGTTTAGTTATGTTTAAAAGCTTGAAAATTACCTTTATAACAGTGTATCTTTCTTTGTCATATGAAACCAGGCATTTAAATGCTTTAATTTTTCAATTTTTATAAATTTAAAAGCAATGAATTTTATAATACTGATACTTAAATATTCCAAAATATTAATATTATTAATATTGGTTTGTAATAACACAGCAAAGTTTCTTTTGAAGACTATGGACTGTAGGCATTTAGAATTTGCCACTTCACATTGGAATAATTTCAATAAAGTTTATCAAATATCCTATAGACTTGGACTTTTTGGAAAATCTCTTTAGTTTCTATATTCTAAAGTTTATTCCTCACATAGGAAGAAAAGAACAAGCTTATTAATTTCCCCGAGTTTCACTATCCCACCCTACTAAGTTAAATCATATAAAATTGTCAACACTTGACCATTTATAACCGTAAAAGTAGTAAGTTCATATGGTTCAATTTCATACCATAAAATTGAATTCAGTTGACAAATTTGAAGAAAGAGGGTCCTATGATACAATGCGTCCTGGTCCTGATGGGCATCAATCCTGCTCTCAAACTAGAGATTATTTTATGGTAAAGCAAAGACATTGCTCATCAGTCACCAGCCAAAAGAGAAAATCAGTGAAACTTGTAATGGAGTTTGAGGAAGCTTTGGGGGACAAATGTCAAATAATTCAATTCTGAAACTTAAGGAATCAAGAAATGCCCCTTAAATCTTTAGTGTTGGTGGGCTTTCTAAGAATGGCTGTTGGACTTAACATTCCCCGGAGTCCTGATGCCTATCTTATTGGGCAAGTCAGAGGCTCAGGTGCTTGAGTTGTCAGGTAACTCCAGCTCCTTTGAATCTGGATGGACGTGGCACCAGGAGCTGTGCCTGTGGGGAGACAATGCCCTCACACTCAGCACAGCGGCACCCTGCTCCTTTCGGCACCTACAATGGGAGTGGACGACCACATATGGGTCCAAAATTGCCAGACATCTTTTATCCTTCAAACCTTAAGCTTTCAGGCAAGTCTGCAAGGGTTGAGGGCCTCTAGGCTCTGCCCAACTGCCCCATCTGTTCCTGTTGGTCCAGGCCAGGCCTGGAAAGACTAGCCAACCTCATGACTAACTATGCTAGTACCTTTCCACCTGATGGATGAATCTTTAAACGACCTTTCGGGAGTGAGTGCTAATTGTGGCTGCATTTACTACATAACTATGAAACTATGCTGTATGAAATGGAGAGAAATATATCCAGGTTTTCTGTGTGGTAGGATGATGGGCCATTTCTTTTTCTTTGACCATTTCTAATTAACAATAAACCCTTTAAAAAAAAACACATCTAATTGGTATGCAACTCTCAGAGGTAGAGGGATATAAATATTAACTCATGAAGGATTTACATGGTCAAGTCTAAATCCCACTAAGCTGAGGAAACTGACTTCAGAAAAGATAATGTCGCCAGTTTGCTCATTCAAAAATATTGAGTATCTATTATGTTCCAGCTACTGCACTGTTTACAAGTCTAGAAGTGAGATCTGGGGTTTTGTTTCCCACTGCTCTTTTCTCTAAACCTCTTGGTGACCATTTCTCTCAGGTATTTTGAGTGTCTTTCTCTACAAGGTCGCTAATGTATCTGCTCAGCTCTGTGACTGCTGTGCAAATAAGTTCCTGACCCTTATCTCAAAAATGTTTTTCTTTAACTTGAGAAGAAAAAGCTTTGGACAGATTTTAAGTTCTAACTTAACTTCCACATCTGTAAAATGGGAATAACAGCACTTGCCCTTGGAATTGTTTGGAGGGTGAGAACTGGTAAGGCCTGCATAGCACTTGCCAAATCTCCAAGTCTCCAGTGAGCCCTCCTGTGCAGTATCTGCTCTGACAAGGTCACAGGGCCGTGGGGTCAGTGAAGAGTCAGAGTCACGCCAGCAGAGCGCCCTGCTGGGCAGCACAGGGAAGACCCTCCAGGGGAGGCGATATCCCAGCTGAACCTAAGCCACCCAGGGGCACGGGCTGAGGCTGTGCTCAGAAATCCAAGACCCAGAGCTAACAAGTTAGCAAAATAAACTTCTTTTTGGGAAGAATGGATTTTCTAAAGGCACAGACTTGCTCCTGAACATGTTAAAATCACAACTAGGGTTATGCAAAAGCAACTCAATTCCTCACTTCAATCAAAACAAGTCATTTCATCATGGTTTTAAAACAAACTGTTGAAAACCAGATTTACAGTGAGCGCACATTTTATGCTTCAGTCATCCTTTTCCTCTTCACTCCCTGCTTTCCTCCTTCCGGAGGGTTCACTTCCTGAACAGATACAAGAAAGAAGATGTAAAGTTCCTTACTGGGTGTTCCTGGAAATTTTGTTTAAAGTAGTTCTGAGCCGATGGGGGGAAGCCAGCCTGTCATGTTAGAACTCAACCCCCCAGTGGCAACATTGTCCACAGACCCTGTCTCTGCAGGTTAGGCAAGGGGAGCCCAGGCTTCCCAAGGTGGTGGGCAGTGCCGAGGGACACCTCGCTCCATCCTCCATCCTGATGGGGACTTGAAGTGCACTCCTCTGCTTCCTCAGTACTTTCAGTATTTTAAAGCCTTCGGTTTTTAATAAAGGACTGATTGCTTTATGTGCTTTTTCAGCATGCTTTCAAAGTTTCAGGTGTATATTTTTACATGAAAAATGAATGTGTCCCTTACACAGTAAGAGACATTTCTGTTACAGACATGCTCCCTCTGATCTGTAACCAAATGCAGAGTGGGGCCCCTTGGTGTTCAGAAAACACTGAGCGAATGATTATGGCCCACTAGCAACACCGTGACTACTTGTATAATTAGGACCTAAAATTTCTTTGCACTTGTGATCTTCTAAGTGGAAAAGGAAATAATTAAAGGAAAATAATTTTTAATAACATGGAAGTGAAATAACCCTTCACTATTTTTTTTATACCCAAATAGTGAGGATGCCCAGTTCCCACGATGAACACGAGAGGCCCCTTGCTCTCCCACACCAAACTATTTCTAGTTCTCTCGTCCAGCCCTGGTGTCTCGACTGTGTGTCATTCCTCACAGGCATTGCCAGCCCACCCAGCACTCTGCCTTCAACACCCAGTGACAGGTACTACTCCGGGCAGCTACCCACCTCGCACAGTGTCAGGCCCTCCTAGTCTCGTCACTGCATTCATCTCACTGAGCTACAGGGAGGTGTGTAGACATCTGTCTGTGCTCCTGGGCGGTGAGCTCTTTATTCCAGGAGCTGACTTGTGGGCACAGGGAAAACCCCTTCAGATTGAATATATTCGGCTTTACCTCATCACTGGTGAGTTTCTTTGCTCTCAGCATTCTTTGAGCCTTATCTTCATCTTGTCTCTCATCACTCTCTGAAGAAAAGATTCTGGCCCGTTCCTCTGAAAGCAAAGGAACTTTAGATATGGGATTGACCTTCAAAGATGAAGACCCATTTATACCTGAATTTTTCTATTGCTGAATATTGTTACTTCCCACTGTGTATTTTCCCTTGAGGTGCCAATACTTTTTTAAAGTGTTGGTGAAGAGGTATATGTAACTTTCATACCCAAAGGACTTCATGCACATATTTTTTTAAAACCAGAGAGTTTAAACATTGGGCTCTTAATTACACAAGTGGGCAAACTATCATACACATTCCTCCATAAGGACATAAATTGTTTAATTGATTTTATTTTCCCAGCTAAGTTTAAAAAAATAAAAACAAAAACAAAAGGCCTTTGTACTGTTGTCGTAAATGAATAACAGCAAGACTGGAGCCCCCCCCCACCAAGAGCACAAGTGTCCCCACAGCCCTGAGATGACAGAGTGTGACCTCCCCACCCAGCTCACCTCGGTGTTCCCTTTGGTGATGGTTTTTGACGGTTTCATTGCCCTCCTTGTCACTGCTGGGGTCCTGGGTGTGGGCACTCGGCCCCTGCTGGTTCTGCTTTTCCCTGAGATGGAGGGTCTCCTGGTGAGCAGAAGCCCGCAAACGTTCCTCTTCTTTCTGTAAAGAAGCAAATAAACAGCTGAACTTAAAAAAAAAAAAAAATGCACTAGTCAAGTACCCACTTGAAGCTACTTTACTCTAGAGAACATGTAAAGGCCTCCCCCAGGATAACATCTATGTCCTCAGGGGGCAGTTCTCTCCAAGTCACAGCTCTGCTACCACACAGGTCATCATCTTGTTTGGTTCCCGGGCATGAAGACAACACAAGGGTGAAATGAAAGCCTCCCTCACAGTACCCACCCTGTCAAAAGTAGCACAGGCATGGCCGTGAGAGCTGCAGTGTCCCTTGTGCTGCCAGGCAGAGCCCAGAGAGCAGCAACGGGCCTGCGGAAGCTCATCCAGACCCAGGGGGTGCAAGAGGGAGGCAGTGTCTCTTCACCTGAGACAGATCCCTGACTTGCCCAGGCTCCACCAGACTGCATGGGGCCCAGATATTCCTGTCTGGGAGGGGGGTGCTGGTAGGGGAGTGTCCCCAAGTCCCCAAGTAGAGCCTTCATTCCCTTCCATCTGCCTGGCTTTCTGCACAAGCGGGTTCACAAGGCAGGGCCAGTGACAAATGAGTCAGGAATGTCCTTTTGACCTTCCTACATCATTACCTGTCTAACACAATTTTCTGATACCTGTCAAAGGTTACATTGTTGTTGCTGTTTTTGGCCACTCCCATAGCAAATGCAAGTTCCCGGGCCAGGGAATGAACCTGAGCCACAGCAGTGACACTGCTGGATCCTTAACCCATTGAGCCATCAGGGAACTCCAAGGTTCCATCTTTTAAATTATCAGTTTCCATCTGAAAATCTCATAGATTGGAGAGAGAGCACCCAAGTGTCTGGAATGCTCCATCTGGCCAAAGGCCATTGACTATGACCATTACTCTGGTTAACCACTGGAGTGCTTAGAAGGTTAAGCTGGCTCCCTGATAACTACAGGAAATTAAATGAGTGTGCAACAAACAATGGTGAATTAATATGCTATCCTAAGAAAGCACAGTTCTTAATACCCTCCAAAATCCAAGGATGAAACCTGGCCAACATACCTTAATCATCTCTGCGCGTTGGCATTCAGGATCACGACCAGCAATTGGTAAGATTCTGATTGTCTGTGTCCTCGAGGATCTATTAGCAAGGGGCAGGGTCACCTTTCTATGTGTGGCATAGTCTGTAGAGTGAGGTCTGCGGGAAACAGACAAAATCTCAGTGTTTACTAAGAATATTTGGAAACAATCGTACCAACAGCAAACACAGCTGTGGACAGTGACAATTCTCCTTTGACACATCCCCTCCTTTGGGCCTTCCTTACTCTCTTACTCCCCAGGAAGTTCCTCCCTCAGCACCACCTCCCAGGGAAAGCTGACGGGGCAAAGTGGGAGTGGAAGGGTGGGGGAGAGGCAGGAGGCAGGGTCTAGGGCTTTTACAAAAAACTCAAGCTCCATCACAGAAGAGATAGGAAGTTTCAGTTGTGTGTGACACAGAGGCCAGAAGGCACAATTTAAGAACTGAAGGTGAGTCCCTCCGTGTAGATGAAATTGGAAGGAAGATCAAAGCAAGGAGGCAGGTCACAGTAGTGGGGGTCCTCATGACAGCCCAGGGGGACAAGGACAGCAGGAGTCTCTGATGCAGAAAGCAAAGCATTTCTTGGAGTTCCCGTTCTGGCTCAGCAGTAACAAACCAGACTAGTATCCATTAGGACACCAGTTCAATCCCTGGCCTTGTTCAGTGGGTTAAGGATCCAGCATTGCCATGAGCTGTAGTGTAGGTCACAAACATGCCTCGGATCTGGCATTGCAGTGGCTGTGGTATAGACTGTCAGCTGCAGCACCGATTAGACCCCTAGCCAGGGAACTTCCATATGCCGCAGCTGTGGCCCTAAAAAGCCAAAAAAAATAAAATATCAAATATTTTAAAAATTATAATAAAAAAATCAATGCATTTTTGACTGAAGAAGACAGTTTTTTTGTTTTGTTTTGTTTTGTTTGCCTTTTTTTAGGGCCGCACCTGTGGCATATGGAGGTTCCCAGGCTAGGGGTCCAATCAGAGCTACAGCTGCTGGCCTACACCAGAGCCACAGCAATGCCAGACCCGAGCCACATTTTCAACCTACACCACAGCCAAGGCAACACCAGATCCAAGCTGCATCTGTGACCTACACCTCGGCCTGTGGCAATGCCAAATCCTTAACCCACAGAACCAGGCCAGGGATCGAACCTGCATCCTCAAATACTATGTCAGTTCCTTAACCTGCTGAGACACAATGGGAACTCCTAGTTGGATTTTTAACCTGCTGAGCTGCAAGGGGAACTCCCATACAAGTGATTTAAAAGATCTCTTGCTCTACCTCTCTTGCTCTTTCTCTCTGTCTCTATCTCGCTCTCTACACCCCACACCCCAGCCTGTCCCTGTCTGTGCTTTTTCAATACCTATCTTCTCTCCCTTCTCTCTTAATAAACACTTATTTGCCTCACTACCCTCAGTCTCTTTGCTGAATTCATTCTTCAAAGGGACAAAGTCATGGGGACCTACATCAAGTGGTTAGGGTTCAGCATTCTCACGCAACAGCTACCTAAGAACAAACTGAACCTCAAGAGCTGTCTGTCCACTACAGGCTTTAAAACAGAGCAACAGACTTCGTGAGTATAGTTTGCATACCATAAAACTCACTCATTTAAGAAATTATGAAGCAATTTTTTCACTTGTAAATTTGTGTGACCTTGACCACAGCCTGATTCAGAACATTTCCCTGACCCCAGAAAGAAGCCTTGAATGCATTGTGACAGTCCTCTAAGTGCTCGGCTCCTTCAGGGAAGCCGCACAGAGGATAAGCACCGTGTCCTGCGGGGTGGAGGTGTGTGGAGAGGCTGTAGCTGAACCTTCCGCAGCACTGGAGGCCTCCTGGGGCTCAGGCCATGGCCCCCGCCCATGTGCACACCCAGAGCATTCTTGTGATAGGTGGGCTTCCCAGGTAAACGTTCTTAAAGGGGAAGGACACACTGACTAGCAGAGTGGCATAGGCAGTCTAGGCCCTTGGCCAGGTGTGGTGATCACTGTGAGTTAATAACCAGGCTTGTGGTTCATACGGCTGGCTCCTTTTGGTTTCCATTTGGTGAACTGGCTCCCTGAGAAACAGCAACTTGCAGCAAAGGTGATGGGCCCGGATGAGCTGCACCTCGAAATCACGTCCATTGGGACCAACCTCTCTACCGTGCTGCTCTTTAACCTCAAGTAGCAATAGGTCATTATGAATAATTACCTGAAGGTGAGTTTGGACGTAAAGATGGCTTGTCCCTGCAGACCAGTGTCTTCTCTAATGAACAGGTGGTTTTGATGGCCCTCCAGTGGGACTTTGTAGACATCAAACACCTCGTTGCCTAAATGCAGGGACAGGCTAGAAGCAGACATCATTCAGATATTTTACTAACCCTATAGCTTCCATTCTACCCTGTTAGCTGTTCTTAAATGCTGTGGAACTGCAGGATTCTGTCCTCATACCAAATTCATAGAAAAACTCAGAAAAGATACTGCAAACTAACTAAAGGAGGTAGCTTTAGTTATCACAATGTTAACTAACATTTCAGTTGGTTAACATTTTAGTTAAAAAATGTGGTAAAGTCCATCTTCCTTTCAACATGAAAAGTAATTATTTTTATCATTTTCCCAATCTCTACCACTTAATTAGTAAAATTTTAGTAAAATAGAAACCATTTTCCCAAATATACCAATTTATAATGTCTAATAGCCACGTATGGGTGCTAACATAAGGTTTTCACCTCAGCAAAGTAGATACCATGGATTTGATCACAGTTTGGGTTGGTGTCTAAAGTCTCCCAACAGGCCAACACTGTGATCTCAACCCTATCTATTTCTCCCAGGTTTCCCAGGTAATGCCAGAGGCCTAGATTTTTGTTAATTCTTTAATGAAAGCTTACTCCCAAATAAGGTCCTACACAGCTAATGTCAGTTATCCACATCCTCCCTCTGGGTATTTCCATACTCTTTTTTTGGGGGGTGGGGGGAGGCACACCCATGGCACAGGAAATTCCTGGGCCAAGGATCCAACCCAAGCTGCAGTTGCGACCTATGCCACAGCAGTGGCAATGCCAGATCCTTAACCCTCTCTGTCACCTGGGAACTTCCTATTTCCACACTCTTCAGGCATTTGTGCTCACCTTCCATCTGACCACTTGACTATCCGAGCATTGCTTTCTTTAATTTTATTTCCTTCTTCGTCCCTGCGTATCCTCCATCGCACAGTATTTTCTACCTGGTTCAAAACACAAAGGCATTAGAAAACCAGTGTAACGACTGCATATTCCTTTCTCAAGTGACATATAGTCACGTGCCAAGAATTCATAGGTAGTGGGAAAATAAGCTCACCAAAAAAAGAGCTGATTAGGCAACCTTCTACAGATACTTGGAGATACTAGTTAAACTAGCAGACGTTTTGTTTAAATCTCTGCACTCAGTTCATGGCAATGGAAGCAGAAACCTTGGGTCCATGTGAGGTAGACAGTTACAATGGAGACCTTTGCCTACTGCAGCCTCATTTGAAGGGCTATGAGCCCAATAAAAGAAGGACTAAAAGGGCCCATTAGCCTAGTAAGACAGGGGAGATCTAGGCATTACATTAAAAAAAAATGCTTTTTAAAGAATAAAAAATTGGTGTTTCTGTCGTATCGCAGTGGAAACGAATCTGACTAGGAACCACGAGGTTGCGGGTTCGATCCCTGGCCTCGCTCAGTGGGTTAAGGATCTGCCCGTGAGCTGTGGTGTAGGTTGCAGATGTGGCTTGGATCTGGCACGGCTGTGGCTGTGGCGTAGGCCAGCAGTTGTAGCTCCAATTGGACCCCTAGCCTGGGAACCTCTATATGCCATGGGTGTGGATCTAAAAAGCAAAAAAGAAAAGAATAAACAATTAATTAACAATAAATTAAAACCTGAGACTTGGGCTTTGCCTTACCCATAAAGTGAGGAATCACAAAAGTATCATAAAAACAGGTCCCACCACTGCTACCAGTGAAGTGCCTAGCAGAAGCTCATCCAAAACCTCATCAAAGCCAGAGTCATTCCTGTGAGAACAATGCTAGGGCTTTGCCACTCTGGCCTCCTTGAGGGAAAGCACCTAATGACAAGGCCTCTCTCTGTGCATAATCTGAATGTCCATAAAGAGCCCTGAGATGTTCCTACTAGGTAAGTTGCTCGGGTTGATTCACTATAAAGTGTGGAGGCGGTTCCATATATCTTGCTACATTATTATTTATTCTGAAGGGGTAGCTAACAGTTTTCAAGAATTTTTATCTTACTTCTGTCCAAAAATTATGACCCCAAAAGAAAAGTTAGAAAAGTGACAGTTCCACATGGATTTTTTTTTAAAGGCTATGTACTTTCTCCCCTAAAAATACTTTGAAAAGACATTTAATTCCTTGTTTTAAACAGTTATTTATTGATTGAATAGTAAACATAAAGATCATTTTTTTAAGCTCAAGTGTCAAAATGTTATCTCTGTATATTACTGTATAAAAGGGAAAAACTTAAAAACACACACATAGGAAAAAAGTGTGGAATCGTACCTTTAATTTTAACCTGGTCCTATCATCCTCATCAAGCACTTTCTCATTTTCAAATTCATCTTCATAATACTGAGGGTCAAAAGGCCTAAAAATTGTTTTTTAATGAAGTATTAGCCATCTTTAGTATTCAATATAATTAATGCTATAAAATAATAATCTTTACAAAATGTACCAATATGTTTTTTAAAAAATCACAGTAGACAAATAACTTCAGGTAAAACTTCAAAGTATGCAAAATATTACTATACTTTCTTGAAATTTGATTTTTTCTTTTTCTTTCTTTTTATTTTGGTTTTTAGGGCCAACCTGTGGCATATGGAAGCTTCTGGGCTAGAAGTGGAATGGGAGCTGCAACTGCTGGTCTAGGCAGATCCAAGCCACATCTGCGACCTACACCACAGCTTGTGGCAATGCTGGATCCTTAAGCTACCAAGTGAGGCCAGGGATCGAACCCTCATCCTCATGGATACTAGTCAAGTTCTTAACCCACTGAGCCACAACAGGACCTCCCAAAATTTGATTCTTTTTTTTTTTTTATTACTCAAATGAATTTATCACATCTGTAGTTGTATAATGATCATAACAATCTGATTTCACAGGATTTCCATCCCACAGCCCAAGCACATCCCCCCACCCCCCATACTGTCTCCTCCGGAGACCATAAGTTTTTCAATGTCTGTGACTCGCCAAAATTTGATTCTAAAGCATACTACCTGAAATAAAATCCAAATGGGACTAATTGAAAATTTAACATTTTTTTGTGTCTGTGGTGAAATATGTCTCCCTAAAGCATAGGTGACACATGACCTATCTTTTCATTTTTTTTTTGTCTTTTTGTCTTTTTAGGGCCACACCCATGGCATATGGAGATTCCCAGGCTAGGAGTCCAATTGGAGTTATAGCTGCCAGCCTACGTCACAGCCACAGCAACGCCAGATCTGAGCTGCGTCTGTGACCTACACCATAGCTCATGGCAACACCGGATCCTTAACCCACTAAGTGAGGCCAGGGATCGAACCTGCAACCTCATGGTTCCTAGTCAGATTCATTTCCGCTGTGCCATGACGGGAACGCCATCTTTTCATATTTTTAAAGTGACATGTTTAGTTTCACAAGTGCTTGCATTTGTGCACCTTCGTGAATACCCATCAACAATATTTTGTTGTCTAAAATCACTGTCTTTTCTAGATTAATGATGGCTTTTGCACTGAACATTTGTGATTTCTCTAGCAAACTTCCTACTCTCATTTTCTGATTTTCAGCTTTATGATAGTGAAAAATACCTTCATCTACTATGATGTCTGTTCATTTATAAGAAAGTGCCAAAATGCTAGAATTATAAGTATTAAAACTTTCTCACACAATAGTTCATCATTTTTCTGTCACGGCACATCCTAAATTTATTTTTTCAGAGTTACCTGAGAAATCTCCCATCTTTGTGATTAGCTGACTCATTATAAATAAGAAAACATTTATTTTCCACATATTTTTACTCAGTATCACGGGAAAAAAATTTAATCAGTCCTCTTACTTGGGTTCTATGCTGAGAAATTTGGGTAGTTTAACAAAGTACAACTCATTCCCTAAATCAGAGTTGATAATGGGAATTTCTACTTCTATTTTTGTTTCAAAAATCGACTCTTCCTTCTGCTGGTCCTGAGGTCCTCCACATCCGTCCTAAAAGAAATATAAGAATGTGAGAATTTGGAATGACATTAGAAATGCTCTGGCTCTCCTTCTGCACTAGGCAGATGCAGGTTTGGCAGAAAGTAAATTTATGTATTCATTTATTTTTGCTTTTTTTTTGGGGGGGGTGCACCCAAGGCATGTGGAAGTTCCAGGGCTAGGGGTCAAATCGGAGCTACAGCTGCCAGCCTATACCACAGCCACAGCAACACCAGATCTGAGCCACGTCTGCGACCTGCACCACAGCTCACAGCAACACTGGATCCCTGACCCACTGAACGAGGCCAGGGATCGAACCCGTGTCCTCAGGGATACTAGTCAGATTCATTTCCACTGAGCCACAATGGCAAGTCCAGGAAGTAAATTTAGACACTGCTTCAGAGATAAAGCAGTCAGTAACCCCTCCAGGCCTCACCCCCAAATTTCATTCTCTTTCCCTGCAAAAAAAAAAGGGGGGGGGGAACCAAAAAAACAGACAAAACAAAAACAAAAAACTACCATGCAAAACAAGATCTGTTAGCCTGCATTACCAGAAAAAATGTTGACATATCAGTTTGCATAAGATATTTAGCAACAGAGGTATGCAGCCCCTCACTAGGTAACCATTAAAATCAAAGAATGTCAAATAGTACACACTTCTTGGCACAGGTCTGAATAAGAAAAAATTTTAAATCAAGGGTTTTCAAATTATGAATCCTTACATCTAGCCCCTTAAGTTCAGCATCAAATTCACTTCAAGCAGTTCCTTCTCTGCCCCCTAATATTCAACATAACCAAGAAAGTCACTATTCATCAAATGTTTCAGACAGCTCATTATCCATGTCCTCTCTCTACATGAGCGAGTCAAACCCATCAGCCTCTGAAACTTTTTCCTCAGCTTTGAACAGTGGGGCCAGTTGTGATTAGTAACTATACTTACAACAGGCTTTCCTGGAATAGGTGGTTGATTGTCCCCATCACTCTCTGAAGAAATGTCATCTATGTCTCCAAACAGATCCATGGCCCCACTATAATCTTCAATGGTGGGGGGGAAAAGGCACAATATTAATTCCTCTGACTGAAGTTGACATCGCTCTTAGCCCAACACTTCAACAAATTCCCCAGATTCACAAACCAGACCTTCGCTAAACCAAACTCAACATGGCTCCCTGAGCCTGGTCTTCAGAAGCTTGGCAAGGCATCTACAGAGAAGGAAGGTGGCAGAGCTGGCTGGTAGAAGGCCAAGTTGCTGTGACAGCTGGCTTTCAAGATGGATCCCAGTGATTCCTGCCTCTGGTATTCTTGCCCGTGTGTGGTCCCCTCCAAGAGTATCATGATTGGTCTCTGTGATCAATGGAATAGAGCCTCACTTCCAAGGCGAGGCATGACATTGTGGCTTTTCTGCCTTGCTCTTTCTCCCTTGGGTCACTTGCTCTGGAGGAAGCCAGCTGCTGTGATGTGAAGACACTCAAACTGCTATGAAGAGTCTCCTTTGGTGAGAAACTGAGGCCTCCTGCCAAGAGCCATGTGAGTGAGCCATCTTGGCAACAGATCCTTCAGCCCCAGGCGAGCCTTGAGCTAACAGTCTCAGCCAACATCTTGATTGCAGCCTATGAGAGACCCTCAGCAGAACTACCCTGCTAACCATTCCTGACCCTTGAAACTGTGAGATATATTAAATGTTTGTTGTTTCAAGCTGACCCTCTCAGGGGGTGTGGTGGGAGGTGAGGGGTGGTATGCAAGCCACACAGAATATGTCTACTCTGACACTTTATCACCTTGAGCCTTTGGATTCCCTCCACATACTGCTAGGGAAGCTTTGGCATCTCAGTTTCATTAAATGTAGGAGACTATTTTTTTGAGTTAACCAATCAAGTACAGAGCCATATCCAGCTGTATATCCTAAAACATCAAATCCAGAATATATGTTGAGTGCACCCACATCAATCAATTTGGCCCAAGTACATAGTGTTATAGTCTGTCCATCTCACATTCTCAGCATCCACTTCACATATATTCCCAGGCTTCTGCCCATATTTTTTTAGCAGAATCTTTTAATTCTTTCAGTGTGTAAGTTATTTCTTTTTCAGTTGGAGTTTGTGCTTTCTTTGCCAGAGTATGATGAGATCCTAGTGATGGGTCTACTGCAAAATTGGGTCAGACAGCACTCAGTTGGGTGATTCTTGAGAATGAAGACTGCTCCAAGTGATCTTACTACAGTATTTTTAAGCAAGAAGACTAGTTTCACAACCTACTGGGTGGGAGAAAATATTTGCAAATTATATGTCCGATAAGGGGTTAATATCCAAAATGTTTAAATGGCTTATACTACGCAATATCAAAAAAAAAAAAAAACCTAATTAAAAAAGGGGCAGAAGGCATGAATAGACATTTCTCCATAGAAAACATACAGATGGGTAACAGACCATCTGAAAATATACTCAATGTTGCTAATCATCAGAGAAATGGAAATCAAAACCATAGTGAGATATCACCTCACAGTTGCCCAAATAGCAATTATCAGAAAGTCTACAAATAGCATATGTTGATGAGAATGTGGAGAAAAGGAAACCCTTGCAAATATTGGTGGGAATGTTAACTGGTGCAGCCACTATGGAAAATACTATGGAGGTTCATGAGAAACCTAAAAGTAGGAGTTCCTGTTGTGGCTCAGCAGTTAACGAACCCAACTAGCGTTCACGAGGACATGGGTTCGATCCCTAGCCTCACTCAGTGGGTTAAGGATCCTGTGTTGCTGTGGCTATGGCGTAGGCCGGCAGCTACAGCTCTGATTTGATCCCTAGCCTGGGAATTCCATATGCCATATGTGTGGCCCTAAAATGACAAAACAACAACAAACAAACAAAAAACCTAAAAGTAGAACTACCCTATGATCCAGCAATTCCATTCCTTGGTATACATATGAAAATAACAAAAACAAAATAAAAATGAAAAACACCAATTTGAAAAAGGTATATGTACCCAAATGTTCATGGCAGCATTATTTACAATAGCCAAGACTATGTAAGCACCCAACTGTTCAACAACAGATAAATGGATAAAGAAGATGTAGGAGTTCCTGTTGTGACTCAGCAGGTTAAGAATCTGACATAGTGTCTATGAGGTTTGATTCCCTGGCCTCGATCAGTGGTTAAGGATCTGGCATTGTTACAAGCTTTGGCGTAGGTCACAGATGCAGTTCAGATCTAGTGTTGCTATGGCTGTGGCATAGGCCAGCAGCTGCAGCACCGATTCAACCCCTGGCCCAGGAACTTCCATATGCCAGGGGTGCAGCTGTAAAAAGAAATAAGAAAAAAAAAAAAGATACAGTGTATACATATACAATGAAATATTACTCAGCCACAAAAAATAAAATTCTGCCATTTGCAACACCACCGATGGACCTAGAGGGTATTATGCTAAGTGAAATAAATCAGACAAAGACAAATACTGTTATTACTTATACATGGAATCTAAAAAATAAAACAAACTGGTGTACATGATAAAACAGACTCACCAATGTAGAGAACAAACTAATGGTTACCACTGGGGAGAGGAAAGGGGGAAGGACAAAATAGGGGTAGGGGATTAAGAGGTACAAACTGCTATAGATGAAAGAAATAAGCTGCAAAGATATGTTGTACAGCACTTGAATAACTGTTTCCTACACCTGAAACTAATATTGTAAGTCAACTATATATAAATTAAAAAAAAAAAACCAACAACCTAGTTTTGGAGTACACTTGTGACGCAGCAGGTTAAGGATCCAGCATTGCCACTGCTGTGGTGCAAGTTTGATCACTGGTCCAGGAATTTCCATGTGCCATGGATGTGGCCAAAAAATTTTTAAAAATCCAAAAAACACAAGAAAAACAAAAATCTAGTTTCCTCAGACATAGGGAGGAAAACTTCTCACAGGCAGGGGAGGCTCAGAAGGACTCGAAAATTTATTTTTCAGCCTCCCTGAAGAGGCTGTGAATTTAATTGATATTGTAGTTCTGCAACCACACAATTGTAAGTGTTTGATTTTCAGCAGCTACCTCAGCCCTTTGACTTCAAGATAGGAAATTCCTTAAGGGCTGTCATGAATGCTCCCTGGTTCTTTGACCGTGACTAGAGCTAAACATTTAAAGACCTAAACTCGTAAACTTTCTGTTAGTGCTCCAAGGCCCTATAAGTATCCATTCCACACCACAGTCCTTATCATCCACAAGCATGGAGGATAATATGATTCATCATGACGCCAAGGCACACCATGGATCACCAGCACCCTGTTTCCAGGGTGAGATCAGACCTGCGTTCCAACTCAAACCCACTGACACACTTCATCTTCGAGGATTTGCTTCCCTGACTATCCAGTCGGGTCCAAGTTGGGCAACAGAAAACATACCAGTTGTCTATACAGATAGTTATTTTTTAAATTATAATTAGGTTTAAAGTTATTGACTTGGTTACAAAAAGCACAGAGAACTCTCAAGGGTCACAGAAGTATCAAATTCAGAAAGCAACGTCCACCCCTAGAGATAAGGGAACAAAGGGGAAAAGTAGAATTATTATTAAACTTAACAACTTACAGACAGGGCCCCTTGGAGCTGAAACTCATACCTGAGGAAGGGAAGTATCCAGCTGGTATTTAAGTCTCTCAGGAGTACAATGATGCTGGCTCTATAAGCCTTGGTAAAACTGCAAACTGGATTGAGCTGCTCTGAGAAGAGACTGCCTCTGTTTGTGTGAAGAAGAGTTGGTAGGCTCCCCTTGAAAGACTGCAAGTCAACAGGAAGCCCCCAGAAAGTTCCATAAATAAACAGGAAGGAGCAGTCTTCTCTTTGTTATCCAGGATCCAAGTCTTCTCTAGCGCCCCCTGACAGGGGGAAGCTGGCAAAGCTGAAGTGTGTTTGTAGAGTCTTGGCCGTGCATCACTAAGCTCTCTACAACCAGACTGCTTTGGAGATGAGAGACAAGAGCTGAATCACAGACATATACATGTGTCTACTAGCAAAACAAAAACAAAACTATGTTGCCTTGGAAAGAACAGAGTCAGAATGAAGGCTTTTAAAGGCCAGGCATTGGAGTTTCAACTTGATAAGCCAACAAATAGCAAGGGACTGAAATTTTCTGACTTAGCAAAGTGATGCAGTGGTGAGTTAGGACCTTCTTTTCAATGTCACTTTTTTCTCTATAACCAGTTTCAGGGTCATCGTATTAACAGCACTAGGGAGGAGGTGGGGTAGAGTCTCTTTATAAGGGAAAGATGAATCAGTGTGTGTAGGAGTTCCCATCATGGCTCAGTGCATTACGAACCGGACTAGTTTGATCCCTGGCCTTGCTCACTGGGTTAAGGATCCAGTGTTGCCATGAGTCACGGTGTAGGTCAAAGATGTGGCTCGGATCCTATGTTGCTGTTGCTGCAGCTACAGCTCCAATTTGACCCCTAGGCTGGGAATTTCCATATGTAGTGGGTGCGGCCCTAAAAAGCAAAAACAAACAGTGTGTGCAGAAGAGCACCACAGAAAAGACAAGTATGCGCATCTGAAATATAGATTTAAAATACATCTGCTAATTTTTGCTATTCCTACTGTCAAGAGAAGTCAAATTTCCCTCCCTTTAAATATGGGCTCACAATAGTAACTCACTTCTAATGAATAGAATGTGGTGGATTGTGACATGACTTTCAATGCTAGCCATAAAAGGTGCCATCAGAAGTACCCCAGAAAGCTAATACAGTTCTCTTGGGGTGCTCACTGTTGGAACCGAGCCACCATGCTGTGAGAAAGCAGGGCCATGACTAGGACGCAACAAGGGAGATTGGAAAAAAATATAAGGGGTTCCAAAATCTCAGTGGTTATGATAAATAATATTGCAGTTCAATATATTTTAAATTCCATGCAAAAAAAAAAAACCCATGAACAAAATACAAAAGTTTTAAATAAAGATATTATCCATTCAGCTCCATACTTCTGCAATTCTCCCTTGCAATTCTCACTTGCCTTACCCTAATCCCATCCCTATCAGAGCATCTTTATGTGAAAGTTTGACTTTTGTTCAGCATAGATTTTTGCATTAATTTTT
The DNA here is from genome assembly GCF_016906955.1 of Phacochoerus africanus. Classification (NCBI taxonomy): domain Eukaryota; kingdom Metazoa; phylum Chordata; class Mammalia; order Artiodactyla; family Suidae; genus Phacochoerus; species Phacochoerus africanus. The sequence goes on along the minus strand of NC_062545.1, from coordinate 121,791,665 downwards.
TTACAATTTTGTATTGCAATGTTATTTAACTTGATTACTGTAGTGAGCCGAAGAGAGACCCCTCAAAATTCATATCCACCCAGAACCTCAGAATTTCTGTGACTTCAATTCACATTATGATCTTTACAGATGTAATTAGTTAAGATGAGGTCACACTGGATTAGGGTTGACCCTAAACCAACTGATTGGTGTCCTTATAAGGACAAGTGGGATCTGGAGGCAGAGACACAGAGCAGACACACAGGAAAATGAGCCATGTGAAGACAGAAGCAGAAATTAGAGTTATGGTGCTACAAACCAAGGATTACTGGGAGCCTCCAGAGCTAGGACAGGGCAAGGAAGACTTCTTCCCTAGACCCTTTGGAAGGAGCATGGTCCTGACAACACCTTGGTTTAGGACTTCCAGGCTTCAGAATTGTGAGAGAAAACGTTTCTATGGTTTTAAGCCACTCAGTTTTCAGTAACTTGTTACAGCAACCCTAGAAAACTAATAAAATTACAGAGGCTTTTTTTTGTGCCTCTTTAAAAAAAAACTCTGTGCCCTAAAAGGATGCCTTACTTGCTTCATCTGGCTCTGGCCAGGAAGCTTCTGTGTGGGGCCTGGGATGACCTCCCTAAAACCAAAGACTTAGTATAAAGCATTAACAAAGTCAACCTGCTTTGGGAGAAGTCAATATCTTGAAGAGAAACTTGCTTTTTAAAGTTTTTTATTACAATTAAAATTACACAAAAGCAGACCAATTAATTTCAATCAAAATAACTCATGTTTACATTTACAAAACAAACTGTACAATATATAGTTTTCATATTTTATATTTCAATCATCATCTTCTTCTTCTTCATCACTGATCACATACTTCTTGTGCTTTTTATTTGCTTTATCATCGTCTTCTGCTTTTCTTTTTCCAGAAGGTTCACCTTCCTAAACAGATAAAAATTTTTAAAAATCCAGAAGTTCACAGAGAAGATTTCTAGGAAAGTTTTCAAAATTAGCTGAGCTGAATGACTCTATGCAAAACCAAAATAACATTACAGTTTGAATAAGAACATCTACCAGCCGAATAAAATCAGTGGTTAAGGACATGGCAAGTTTCCAAATCTACAAGTACAAGAGGTGTTCAAAAATGACTCTACAGAGTAATTAAAAACTAACCCTAAAACCCAACTTCGGGACCAAGAGGGAGAGCTAAGGAACGATGATCCATCCCACAGGGAAGAAGCTGTCGTACATTGAGAGGGGCCTGCAGGAAGTGGAAACAGGATCTGCCCTGGGAAGGGTGAGGACTCAGCCCAAGAAGTTAGCCTATATAACCACTGTTTCTGATCAGGTATTTACTTAAGCTTTTTTCTCCACTTCCTGAGCATTTCAGCCCTTCGTTATTTAAGATTCTATATTTTAAAGACTCAGTTTTTTACAATAACAATTTCTTGCTTTGGATAAACTAAAAAAGACTTTTTAATTATTTAAAAAATCTTTATTAAAGTTGATTTATATTGTTCTGTCAATTTCTGCTGGAATAGCTTTTTTACATTTGAAAAAATACGTATTTAAAGAAATTAAAGGCCTCATACACAAGTTTCCATTGCTTAAAATATGTTGTGTAACATTCCAATAGAAAAAAAATTCAGGAAGTTATCTACAAACAATTTTACAGATAGAATTAAAACATATCAACTTCTAAATAATATAAAATATTAATTAAAATGAAATGATACTAAATATGACAATCCAATATTGTCTTAATTTGACTTCTCACCAAAAATTAAACAGGGGGAACAAATGGTTTCAAGGTCCAAGATGGGGAAGGACAGGCAGCTTACCACCCTGCCCAGGATGCAGGGTATAAACTGACATAGCCACTTTTTCTGAGGGGCCCTATGCCTGGCCCTTTGAAGAACATGATATCGTCTGACACTTGTTTCCTTCCTAATGGGCCCAAATGTCTTCCCACAGATCTGAAGCCACTGGCAAATTCAAAGTGAAAGTTATGAATCCAGAGGAAGAGATCCGGAAGTCTTCCTACACTTACGTCCTAGCTGGCAGCAGTAAGTTACCCCAACAGTAAGACAGGAGGATGGATCCTGCCCCCAGGCTGTGACAAGTCTCCTTCCTACTCCCCAACCTGGAACAAACCCAGATACTTCCCCCGCAACCCCATGTCTACATGGGCAAAGAGCACATTGACTCTTACCACCACTTATCTCTTCATTTATTTTCACCTGAAGAATCTTATCTTGAACACTTTGCATGCAAGCCTGACTGTGGCAACCTTCCCCAGGTAAACTTCAGTGTATGTGGTCTCTTCAGCTCTAAATTCTTTAATAGGTTTAAATTTGACTGAATAAAGAACTGGCAGGGTACTTCTAAAAGGTGGTAGAGCCTGCCCTAAAGGACCCTAGATAGGGCCCAACAGCTGGGAGGTCAGGAGCCAGGTCAAAGCTCTGAAAGAGAAGTTGAATCAGCACCAGTTCTAATCCACTGCCTAGGGTAAGACACTGTGGAATTCTGCTTTGAAAAATCCTTCTAGGACTGACTTCCCTGGCAGCCAAGGCAAGTACAGTAAAGAACAGCAAAGGCACCAGGCCTGCTATTCCCAGGACTTAGAAAGTGAGTGACAACCTTCAAGAGACCTCATTTTGTGAAATTAGGGACATGAGATTATGCCTTACTGAACATAGCTGGAATAAATCCCTATGCCATGTAAATGCAACAAATGACAAAAAAATACTCATGTTAGACGATAAGGCTTGCTAACATAGCCATGAATTCAGGTCCCTAGAGACACAGGAACAGGCAGCCCACAGTTACGATGGAGCTGCCTTCCAACAATTTATTTTTAAAACTAAAACTCATAAACCAGTTCCAGAGTTTATTTAACCCAAAATATACCTAAGAATATACATTAAGAAGGTTGTTCTAAAGTATAAGAGACCAATAGGAAGAGTTGTCAAGGCTTCTAGGAAACACATTCAGAATCCCAATCGTGGGAAAACCACACACTGGAGGGGATGCTGAGCCATGCTGGTTTCAAGTTGCTGATGGCTCCATAAATAGCGAGACTGACAGGTAAGGCAGGGTTGCTAAGGGAGAAACAGAGGTTGCATGAGGCAGAGCTGAGGTGGGGTGGGGGGGAGGCAGAGAGACTAGCAAAAGAAACAGATCACCAGCACCATGTTCACTGGAGGTAGTCCTCAGCACGTCACCTCTTTCATGCAAGAAAGCTAAGGCCTGCCCATAATGCCCTTCCTTCCTACTGTCCGCATGTTCCTTTCCACAGGGGTCTTTCCCTCTTCCAGTTTCTCCTCTACTTCTGGAGAGGTTTAGGCTTTCTAAAGTTTTCACTGCTTACAAAAATAATGTCTAGGGGAGTTCCTGTCATGGCGCAGTGGTTAACGAATCCGACTAGGAACCATGAGGTTGCGGGTTCAGTCCCTGCCCTTGCTCAGTGGGTTAAGGATCCAGCATTGCCGTGAGCTGTGGTGTAGGTCGCAGACGTGGCTCAGATCCCGCGTTGCTGTGGCTCTGGCGTAGGCTGGTGGCTACAGCTCTGATTCAACCCCTAGCCTGGGAACCTCCATATGCCGCAGGAGCGGCCCTAGAAAAGGCAAAAAGACAAAATAAATAAATAAATAAATAAATAATGTCGAGGTTTTTTGCAACTTAGACACTGCTGAGGGAGGAAAACTATAAAACAACAACACTACAAGACAGTGAGGATAAATCCCACAGAAGAGATGAGGAAACAGATTTGGAAATGTGAGATGACTCGATCTACCATTTCAGGCCAAGATGCAGTAATCCAGTTCATTCTAATCCTGACCCAGGCCCTTTGCCTCCATATCAAGGAATGCTTGGATGACAACGGTGGTCCTCTGGTATGGGGAACTCAGGGTCTGAAAACTTGCCATCACCTCAGAGGAATACCTAGGCTCATGGCGTGTGGTTGGGGGTTGGTGCACAAATAAGAGGAGGGACCTAGAGCATGTATGATCCCTTTCCTCCTCTCTCCCACTGTAACCCACACCAGGACTCAAACTGTGGCAAAGGGGGCAGTGGGGGCAGCAGAGGCAGGGGTTGGGAGGTTGGGAGGTCCAGGCTGAAGTAATATCTCTTTGTCAGGAAAGGAGGCACAGAGAGTATTTGGGTGAGAAAGGTAGAGGGTAGTGAGGAGGCATTTGCAAGAGACATTTTTAAGTCAGGCTGGTATAGGTTTGCAGTTGCCCAGTCTAGAAGAAGGCTATTTGGTGGATCACATTTAGAATTCTCATTTCTGAGACTAGGAGTAAACAGGAGTCCATGGCACTTATCAATTTTCATTCATAGTTTCTGCTTGCCAAGAAATAAAATACCATCTGCTTAGATGAGGATTCATGTTTGCCAATAGTTCAACACACTATAAATGCATCATTAAGATGTTTCCCATCTAATTTAAAACAAATCTGTTCTAGAATAATTTAACAATTTTTGTCTAGTTCCTAGCAAGCCACTGCCCACAAAAAAACTAGGGAATATTAGATGTTCTGACTAACAAACAATAATGCAAGAACAAAATTCGTTTTCACATGAGAAAAGCTCACAGAAACTCAGTTCTCAGAAGGTCAAAATGATCAAAATACATTAAAATCATGAATAAAAGGAACACAACAATGTTCCTGCAACATGGCAGGACAATACTTTGAATAACCCTCCCTGAAAATAACAACGATGAAAAAAATGTAAACAAACCAATGCGATGGCATGAAATGAAGGTATAATCAGAGGCCAAAAATTAAGCAAAAGTAAGAAACCAGAGAGATAAGGCAGAGCACTAAAGCAGACTTTCTCCTTGAAGACCTTTACCAAACTGTTATGAACATGAGCTTTGGTTTTTATGCTTTGCAGGATACTGAGGTCAGGAGACAAAGGCCAAGTGGAACAGATTAATAGCAGACCACAAAGGACTGCATATGTTAGTGTTAAGGTGAGTTAGAAAAAAGCCCAGGCTCATTTCTCTGAGGCGGGGGTCAGCAAACCCTTTTGGTAAAGGGCCTGATAATAAATGTCTTAGGATTTATAAGACATAAGGTTTCTGTTGCAACTAATCAACTCTGTCACTGAAGAAGGAAAACATCCATAGACAAGTACATAAAATGAATAACCAGGGGTAGATTCCAAAAAAAAAAAAAAACCACTTTATCTGATAAAATAGGTGGCAGGTCAGAAAATAGGTCAGTGGGATGTAATCTGCGAATCTCTGTTCCAAACACCTACAAGGATAAATGCTTCCCCCCTCCCACCGCTTTTTTTTAGGGCCACACCTACAGCATATGGAAGTTCCCAGGCTAGGGGTCGAATTAGAGCTGCAACTGCCAGCCTATGCCACAGCCTCAGCAAAGCCAGATCCGAGCCACATCTGCAACCTACATTGCAGCTTGTGGTAATGCTGGACCCTTAACCCTCTGAGCAAGGCCAGGGATTGAACATGCATCCTCATGGATACCAGTCAGGTTCTTAACCTGCTGAGCCACAATAGGAACCCCAAAAGGATAATTTCTAATCTCAAACATTAGAACTAATTAACAGGGGATAAGACAAAAACTAAAAATTTCTAGGAAAATTTAAACCCAAAAGCCAGTGGAGTTCCCATCATGGTGCATTGGAAACAAATCCCACTAGGAACCATGAGGTTATGAGTTCGATCGCTGGCCTCGCTCAGTGGGTCAAGGATCCAACATTGCCATTAGCTGTGGTATAGGTCACAGATGCGGGTCGGATCTGGTGTTGCCTTGGCTGTGGTGTAGCCTAGCAGCTGTGGCTCTGATCAGACCCCTAGCCTGGGAACCTCCATATGCCGTGGGTACGGCCCTAAAAAACAAAACAAAACAAAAACCCAAAGGCCAGCACTCATACTTCCAGTAAAACTAAAAAGACCTTATTCCAAGAATATAATTTAAAGTGGTCCTAGGTGGCAGATGCCCAAGGTATCTGGAAGAAGCAAATACATATTATCTTTGGAGAAATCTACCAAACTAGTTCACAAAAATTCCCATTGATCTGAGCTAAATAAATCAATCATTTACTCACAGAACACATGGAGAAATAAGTCATCATGAAATAGGGCTGGCAGAAGTAACAGGTGGTAAAATCGCACATATAAAGACTTTAGACACTGGAATTATCAGACATAAAAGACCATACATGTAGGTTTAAAATATTTAAGGACATAAAAAGAAGAAATTGAAAAATAAGAGTTAGGAGCAGGATTTTTTTAAATGACCAATTTGAAAAAGAAACTAAACCTCTAGAGATAAAAAACAAAGTAAGAATACAGCAAAAGAGATTAACAACATGTTAGAAGAAAGAAGCAGTGAACAAGGATCTGAAGAACTATCCTAGAATGAAGAGAGATAAAGACATGGAAAATATAAAAGATGGACTGAGAGTCATGGAGGATAAAGTGAGAAGGAATAATATGCATCTAATCAGTTTCATGAAAAAAGGAGAGACAGAATGGTACAGAAATAATATACGAAGAATTGATGCCTGACAAATTTTCACAATTGATGAAAGATACCAATCTACAGATTCAGAAAGTCTAACAAATCCCAGTCAGAAAAATAAAAATACAAAATACATACCACAGAAAAATTCAAAAACACCAAAGGTAAAATAATCTAAAATAAAATAATCTAAAAAGACAAATAAGTAAGTTATGGGGATGTAACATACAGCATGCTGACTACAGTTAATAATACTGTATTGTACAGTTTAAAGTTGCTAAAAGCAGAGATCTTAAAACTTGTCATTACAAGAAAAAAATAACTACTGCAGTGATGAATGTTAATTAGACTACTGTGGTGACTGTTTTCCAATAATATACACATACATTGATCAAATCATTGTGTTGTACACCTGAAATTAATATGAAGTTATATAATGTTGTATGTCCATTATTTCTTGAAAAAAGACTTAAAATTTCTCAGCACCTGTACTCTTATAATTTGAAAAGGACACTGTTAAAAATAGAAGTTAAGGAGTTCCCGTCGTGGCTTAGTGGTTAACGAATCCGACTAGGAACCATGAGGTGGCGGGTTCAATCCCTGGCCTCGCTCAGTGGGTTAAGGATCTGGCGTTGCCGTGAGCTGTGGTGTAGGTTGCAGACACGGCTCGGATCCCTTGCTGCTATCACTCTGGTGTATGCCGGTGGCTACAGCTCCAATTCGACCCCTAGCCTGGGAATCTCCATATGCCACAGGAGCGGCCCAAGAAATGGCAAAAAGACAAAAAAAAAAATAGTTAAAATTCTTTTGAAATGTCATTATTTCAGTAATACATGGAAATTTATTTTACTGAATCACTCAATACTATTTAAAATACTAGTTCATCTAAATAAAAAGAAAACAGATCTTTCTACTATAACTATTTCTGTAATTAAAAAAAAATTGAAAAGAAAGAAATAAATGAGTTACAGGTTCTGATCTACCCACACTAATGATTTCTAGTTCTCTAGTGGAGCCTTGGTATTGCAGGGACACATGTCTTCTCACTGGCCTTTCCATATACCTGGCATGCCCACCCTGGCTTATTACTGTAAGCTAGCGTTCTTCTTCCAACACCCAGCAAGAGTGCTCCTTCTCTGAGCAGAGGGATCAGACCTCCTCTGAGCCACTCCCAGTCCTGTTACTAGATTTATCTCACTGAACTTCAGTGAAGCATGTAGGCATATGTCTCTGATCCTGGGCTATGAGGTCCTCTTCATGCAAGGAACTGACCTGTGGGTATAGGATGAACCTCTAAAACTGAATAAATTTGGTTTTACCTCATCACTGGTGAGTTTCTTTGCTTTGAGTAATCTTTGAGCCTTATCTTCTTCTGATCCCTCATCACTGTCTGATGAATAGATTCTGGCCCGTTCCTCTGAAAAAAAAAAAAAAGGAGTAAGATTTGTGAATGACTTTAAAAAGACAGTGATCTGGAAAAACACTATCTGAAATAAATCATACAAATGTCTTCTTAGGTCTCCCAAGGCAATAGAAATAAAAACAAAAATAAAAATAAACAGGACCTAATCAAACTTACAAGCTGTTACAAAACAAAGGAAACCATAAACGAACAAACAAACAAACAAACAAAAAACAACCAGGGGAAGAAAAGTGGAGCTGGAGGAATCAGGTTCCCTGACCTCAGACTATACTACAAAGCTACAGTCATCAAAACCATATATACTGGCACAAAGACAGAAACAGAGATCAGTGGAACGGGATAGAATGCCCAGAATTAAGCACATACACCTACAGTCAACTCATCTATGACAAAGGAGGCAAGAATATACAATGCAGAAAAGACAGCCTGTTCAATAAGTGGTTCTGGGAGAACTGGACAGCTACATGAAAAAGAATGAAATTAGAACATTTCTTAACATCATATACAAAAATAAACTCAAAATGGATTAAAGACCTAGATATAAGACCAGATACTATAAAACTCTTAGAAGAAAACATAGGCAAACACCTCTGACATAAACCATAGCAATATCTTCTCAGATCCACCTCCTAGAGTAATGACAATAAAAACAAAAATAAACAAATGGGACTTAATTAAACTTCAAAGTTTCTGCACAGGAAACAGCAAAGGAAACCCTAAACAAAACAAAAAGACAACCCACAGGATGGGAGAAAATATTTGCAAATGAAGTGACTGACAAGGGATTCATCTCCAAAATTTATAAACACCTCCTACTGCTCAATACCAAAAAAAAAAAAAAAAACCAGCCCAATCAAAAAATGGGCAGAAGATCTACACAGACAATTCTTCAAAGAAGACATACAGATGGCCAAAAAACACATGGAAATATGTTCAACATCACTCATCATTAGAGAAATGCAAATCAAAACCACTATGAGGTACCACCTTACACCAACCAGGCCATCATCAAAAAATCTACAAACAATAAACGATAGAAAGGGTGTGGAGAAAAAGGAACCCTATTACACTATTGGTGGGATTGTAAGTTGGTGCAACCACTGTGGGAAAACAGTATGGAGATTCCTCAGAAAACTAAAAATAGAACTATCATTTGATCCAGCATTCCCACTCCTGGGCATCTATCCAGAGAAAACCATGACTCGAAAAGACACATGTACTCCAATGTTCACTGCAGCACTACATACAATAGCCAAGACATGGAAACAACCTAAATGTTCATCGACAGAGGAGTGGACAAAGAAGATGTGGTACATGTACATAATGGAATACTAGTCAGCCATGAAAAAGAAAGAAATAAGGGCATTTGCAGCAACATTGGTAGACCTAAAAATTATCATGCTAAGTGAAGTTAGACAATGAGACACTAACATCAAATGCTTTCACTGACATGTGGAATCTGAAAAAAGGACACAATGAACTTCTTTGCAGAACAGATGCTGACTCACAGACATTGAAAAACTTATGGTCTCCGGAGGAGACAGTTTGGGGGGTGAGGGGATGTGCTTGGGCTATGGGATGGAAATCCTGTGAAATCAGATTGTTATGATCATTATACAACTACAGATGTGATAAATTCATTTGAGTAATAAAAAAAAATGGAAAAAACAAAACAAAACAAAATAGTAACAGTAACTGAATCCCAACACTGTTCTGAAGATCAAACAGGACATGTGTTTTGACTTGAGTTATCCTGAATAAATGTTAACCATTATAAATTACTGGTACTTATGAAAGAAGGGAATGTGCCCAGGATAACTGTGAAAGAAAACACATGTATTCTCTGAAAAATTGAACTTCTTGGTTTCTAATTAGTAATTAAAAAAAAAAAAAGCTGAGAAAAGTTCAAAATATAATTGGCAGACTTTCAAACCAGAAAGCAGAAGCTTGAGGACAAGTCTGAAAGAGAAGCACAAGCAGCCTCAACCCTTTCTGGCTGATGTGAATGGATCCCAGAGTGACTTGCCATTTAGACCCTGAAATGTCTCACTCATTCACGCTGGTTCTTTACAACTAAAATGTGTGGTGACTGGGCATTAAGAGTAAGTCAAATGCAAAGATAAAATCCTGGACTTCGGAAATGGTGAAATTTAACTTCTGCACAAACTCACCTCGAATGCCCCCTTTGTATCGGTTTTTAATGGCAGCCAAGCTGATGGACTCCTCGCCTTCCTCCTCCTCATCATATCGATCAGGTTCTAGGTAACTAGCGCTCAGCCCCCGCTGGTGCTGTTTCTCTCTCATTCGGCGCTGCTGAGACTCCCTACGAATAGAAGCCCGCAAACGTTCTTCTTCTTTCTGTAAAGAAGCAAATAAACAGCTGAACTTAAAAAAAAAAAAAAAAATGTAAAGGCCTCCCCCAGGATAACATCTATGTCCTCAGGGGGCAGTTCTCTCCAAGTCACAGCTCTGCTACCACACAGGTCATCATCTTGTTTGGTTCCCGGGCATGAAGACAACACAAGGGTGAAATGAAAGCCTCCCTCACAGTACCCACCCTGTCAAAAGTAGCACAGGCATGGCCGTGAGAGCTGCAGTGTCCCTTGTGCTGCCAGGCAGAGCCCAGAGAGCAGCAACGGGCCTGCGGAAGCTCATCCAGACCCAGGGGGTGCAAGAGGGAGGCAGTGTCTCTTCACCTGAGACAGATCCCTGACTTGCCCAGGCTCCACCAGACTGACTCCACCAGACTAGCACAGCTCCTGACGGTAGGTCAGGGAGGTGCTAGTAGGGGAGCATCCCCAAGTTCCCAAGTAGAGCCTTCATTCCCTTCCATTTGCCTGGCTTTCTGCACAAAAGTGTTCACAAGGCAGGGCCAGGGTATGAGAGATCCGGGATATTTTGGCATTGTTTTGATTCCTCATTTGCTTGTTTTGTACTACTGCATACAATTCTAATCATGCTATTAGACACTGTTTCATTAAGTAGTGTGTGGTTGTACTGAGTACAGAGTAAAAATCACTGTCAGTAGAACAGGGATTAAGAACAAATTAGCTGATTCCTTGTGTGTTTCCACAGAAGCTGGGGAAGTGAAAAAGGGCGTGGGGCATCTCTCAAGGTGGTCCTGGGGTCTGTAGGTACATCTAGCTTCCCTACTTTCAGGAGAAAAGGTAGGGAAATGGGGCAAGAAGTCAGACTCCAAAGCCAAAGCCCCCACACACTACTGGGTTAGGGGCTGCTACTGAATCTGATGTAATTAACGTGCCTTGTAAGCAAAAAGCAGGGCCTCAGATGTAAACCTTCAGCTGACAGATTACTAAGAAAAGCCCTGAGGTTGTCCCCATCCTGGCTTAGTAGTTAACAATTACGACTAGGAACCATGAGGTTGTGGGTTCGATCCCTGGCCCCGCTCAGTGGGTTAAGGATCCGGCGTTGCTGTGAGCTGTGGTGTAGGTCGAAGATGTGGCTCGGATCCTGTGTTGCTGTGGCTGTGGTGTAGGCCGGCGGCTACGGCTCCAATTAGACCCCTAGCCTGGGAACCTCCATATGCCGTGGGTGAGGCTCTAGAAAGACAGAAAGAAAGGCCCTGAGGCAACCAAATGTCTTAGCCTCACCAAGCCCTGCAGCAGTAAGGAATTAAATCCAAGGAAGGCAGTGGCCAGGATATAGCAGGGATCAGAGAGAATGAGACTGTACCACTGCTCAGCTTCTCAGAGCAAGTGCTTCACAGAAGGCCAAAGGTATCAATCCAAGCCACACACTCCATCATTTATAGACAATGCCCCAGACATGAGTTTATGTCTGACATTTAAATCAAATTTGAAAATCTACCAGGTAGAATGTTATATACTGTCCTTAAAAACCACAAGTTATTCTTTCCCTGACTCTCCTTTAGGCACTCTCCTATTTGAATTTCTGATCTATTTATATTCTACTTAGACTAAATCTCTAGCATTTCCACTGATTTTTGACATGGACTCTAAAGTAGATATAGATGATTTAATCATCTTGAAACTATTTGTGAAAGTTAAAATTCTTTCAGTCACCAGTTTGTTGAACTCTCAGGATTTGGTGGGAGAGAACCTGAGCCAGTGTTCGTTTTAGGACCACTGCTGTATCACCCGTTTGCCAAATGCTTAGGAAATGAATCCAGCTCCCTGTCCTACCAGCTGGAAGGAAAAGGTGGGTCAACACAAGATGATGAACAACGTTCTTGGAAATGCTATTCTTTTTTTTAACTTTTTTTTTTAATCTTTTAGGGCCACACCTGCGGCATATGAAGTTCGCAGGCTTCAAATTGGAACTGCAGCTGCCGAGCTATACCACAGCTGCAGCCACAGCCACAGACAGCAATGGGGATCTGAGCCATGTCTGCGATCTATACCACAGCTCAAAGCAGCAGCAGATCCTTAACCCACTGAGCAAGGCCAGGGATCAAACCCTCATCCTCATGCGAACTAGTTGGGTTCGTTTCTGCTGAGCCACACACAATAGGAATTCTGGAAATGCTATCCTTAACAGAACAAAATACCAGGGTAAAGCTCAGGCAACATACCTTAATCATTTCTGTGCGTTGACATTCAGGATCACGACCAGCCATTGGTAAGATTCTAATCTTCTGTGTCTTTGAACATCTATCTGCAAGTGACAGGGTCATCTTTCTATGTGTGGCACTGTCTGTAGAGTGAGGTCTGCAGGAAATGAACAAAAACATCTCAGTAATTCCAAATACAATTGTAAGCCAGTTATATCAAATTCACAAAAAAAGGAGTTCAGGGGCCATTTTCTATTTCTAGGAAAAATAGGAAGGGGTACAAAACAATATACCAGGTGGGGATTCCAAACTGCCTTCATTCATTTACTCAAACATTCTTTGAAGTGAAATATAGAAAGCTGGAGTAAAAAAGGCCTGCACAGCATGATCACCCTCTAAAGCAGCAAACGGATGGACTCAAGCTGCATTTACTGAATAAGTGCCAACCACGAGCTTTTGTATTACATGTTATATGATTTCATTTTCACAACTCCTCTATAATTATTACATTTTAAATATTAGAAAACTGAGGCAAAGAAAAGTTGAGAAAGTTGCACAAGGTCATGCAAGTGGAAGTGGGACTCAGATACAGGTCTACTGGAACCCAAAGCCTATAATCTTGACCATTACAATTCTCAAAAATCTAAGTCATTACTAAGAATATTGTGCCCTTGGAGTTCCTACCATGGCTCAGCAGTAATGAACCAACTAGTATCCATGAGGATGCAGGTTCAATCCCTAGCCTCACTCAGTGGGTTAAGGATCCAGCGTTGCCATAAGTTGTGGTGTATGTCACAGACGTGGCTCAGATCCTGTGTTGCTGTTCCTGTGGGGTAGGAAACAGCAGCTACAGCTCTGATTCAACCCCTAGCCTGGGAACTTCCATATGCCACACCTGTGACCCTGAAAAACAAAACAAAATAAAACAAAACTACAGGAACATTGTGCCCTTTCCAAGGGCAAGCATTACTCAAAGAGGATGGTTTGCTTAGAATCAAAAAAAGAAAAACATGAGCATTTCATTGCACTGCCTCCAATGTCTAGAGAAGGGGAATGCTCTCTCCAATTGAGCTGAGTATCTTGGGCTACTTGGGGGCCACACCCCTGGAGCAGTAATGGATGCAGAGCCTAAAGAGCAAAATGACCTCAGCCTGCATACCCACGTACACAGCCTTTCCTCTGATCGCATGCATACTAACAACCTGTAATTATGAGTTAGTCTCTCAAGTCAGTTTTACTAAAAAGAAAGGCACTCTGACCAGCAAGTATTCTTAGATTTCTTGGCAGTTATAGTAATCACTGGAATTAATAAACTGACATTCTGGTTAACATAACAGTCTCCTGGAAGTTTGGTTAGCATGACCTGGTTCCCTGTGAAACAGCAACTTTTAGTGTGCTTGATGAAATGCTGAACCAGATCTTGGTCTTCAGTGAACTATACCATAAGGTTATGCCAATCAAGAGTGAGGCATTTTGAACAACATTTATATTTTACTGCTTTTTCTATAACAAGGAGTAGGTTGATGAGAACTGTTACCTGAATGTGAGTTTGGTTTTAAAGACGGCTTGTCCCTGTAGACCAGTACCTTGTCTTATAAAAAGGTGGTTGTGATCACCCTGCAGTGGAGCCTTGTAAACATCAAACACCTCATTGCCTAAATGCAGGGACATGCTGAAAAAAAGGAACACTTGACATGTTAATCATAAAGCTTTCATTCTATCATTTTACTTTACTTAAAATGTGATTCAGATGCAGCTTGCTCCCCTTACTCAGAATTCAGAAGGAAGAAAAGATCAAGACATGATGTGGAAAATGACCTACATAGAAATAAAACATGCTGTAAGCTTATGTTTAGAAGTAGAAAAGTGCTATGACATTCCCTCAGCCACTAGGAAAGGCAGTTTTACTAAAGTGTCAACGTATCGTCAGTAGCACACAATGGGGAGGGGTGTTGGACTACCTCTTCCGGACTATTATGCTGTAGCCAAAGAGGATGATGACATTTCCAGTCTACTTGTAATTTCTCCCACCAGCCTGTATGGCCCGCAACTACCTATATTTCTCTCAGGATTTCTACACTATTTAAGGGGCTAAACCATGGAAATTCTTTAATAAGAGGTATACCCCAAATAAGGTCTTATTCTAAAACTGGATCCCTCCCAGCCACATTTTGGGTAATTTCCACACTCTTCAGGCATTTGTGCTCACCTTCCATCTGACCACTTGACTATTCGAGCATTGCTTTCTTTAATTTCATTTCCTTCTTCATCTCGGCGTATCCTCCATCTTATAGTATTTTCCACCTGTTTTAAAACATGAGTGCTTTAGAACATTGTAGTTTGTGCTTCTCCTCTCCTCAAGGAACACATAATCATAAAATTAGCATGCAAAGATAATGACAAAAAAACAGACACTGAAATCCTCTTATTTTAATCACATAGAGATGTTGGATAAAATAACAACAGGAAGAAAAATAATGCTTAAATGCATTTCTGAGCATCTAGTGCTAGAACCACAGAGGGAGCCCAGGGCAAGAGCACTGAGCAGATGCTCAATCTGTAGTAGCCTCTACAACTTTTAAGACAGAGTAAGAGTTAGAAGGACAAGAAATAAAGCTTGACGCCAAATGAGAGAGCAATTTAGAATTAAAACTCTCTATAAAAGCAGGTTCTCTCACAGAGCTAAAATCTCAATAAAAATGGGACCAAAAAATTCTGCCTACTGGCCTAGGGAGGTAGGGAAGTTCCCCGCATACAAGTAAGGAAAAAAAACAGCAACCAATGAAAAAAAAAAACTTAGGTTTGAGCAGGTTTTTACAGTCTAACTTTACCTTAAATTTATGGGGCAATGGGCAGGGGAGGGAGAAATACCAGGAAGATTTGAAAAATATTCAAAGGCTTTCCAAAATGAAAATCACTGTTACTGAAATGAAAAACTCAATGGGACTTCTGGGAAAACAGAGCATACTAAATGCACATAGTTTATTCTTTAAAAATTTTTGTTTCTTTCTTTTTAGGGCTGCATTTGCGGTCTGGGCTAGGGGTCAAATTGGAGCTGCAGCTGCCAGCCTATACCACATCCACAGCAACATAGGATCCAAGCCACGTCCATGACCTACACCACAGCTCAGGGCAATGTTGGATCCTTGACCCACACTGAGCGAGGCCAGGGATCGAATCAAACCCACGTCCTCATGGATACTAACTAGTCAGGTTCATTACTGCTGAGCCACATATGGAATGCCTAAATGCATGTAGTTTATCCCTGCTGCACCCTGGAAACCCAATAAAGTGACAGTAAAGAATTTAAAAAAGGATACACTCACAGGGATACACAAAATGTGAATTAAGATGGTATCAAAGAAAAGCCAACCTTTTGAAAATTGACAGGTCTAAGCTCAAGATTTCCTATGCCTATGTCCTTACCACCAGCCCTAAAAAGCAGCTGCTCTCACTCCCAGTCAGATTTTTCTGGATCTTCTCTGCTACTTGTAGCCTTTGCAAATGATTTCCTTCCAGTTTTTCCCTCTTCCTTCTATATTCCTCACTAAATAAACAACTATGAAGCTGGCTGACTGAAGTACTCAAAAATATTCATGGAGTTCCTGTCATGGCGCAGTGGAAACGAATCTGACTAGGAACCATGAGGTTACAGGATTGATGCCTGGCCTTGCTCAGTGGGTTAAGGATCCGGCATTGCCATGAGCTGTGGTGTAGGTCACAGACAAGGCTTGGATCTGGCATTGCTGTGGCTGTGGTGTAGGCCGGCAGCAATAGCTCCGATTAGACCCCAAGACTGGGAACCTCCATATTCTGTGGGTGTGGCCCTAAAAAAGGACAGAAGACAAAAAAAATATATACATACACACACACACACACATATATATATATATTCACGAATTAAGTATGATGTCATACCTAAGATTTGTTTCAAAAGAGTCTGAGTAAGGTGGTATGGAGAACATAGTTGAAACAAGATGTCCAGCCTGACAATCACTGAAGTGAGTGATGGGTACATGAGAACTTATTATACCATTCTCACTGTATTTGTATATGTTTAAAATTTTCCTTAATAAAGAAAACAAAACAAAATGATCTGTCACCATTCCTGCCTTCCCTCTCATACAAAATAGGTTAGCCACATATAAATATGAAAACACATATGGGCCATAATTAACTGAAAAATCATTTTGAAAAATGCTTCCTACTATAAAGTGATTCAAATAATGATGCTATGACAGGATACACTGCTAGGTTTTACCCTACTGGGATGAAAGACAAACTAAAGTACTTCTAAAGCCAGAGGACCTCGTAGAGGTACATAAACTATACCTGGTCCTTTGTTCATTAAAGAATTAATTATACCACCAGCTGACTCTTTTAAGAATGGTCAGCCTAGGAGTTCCCACTGTGGCACAGTAGGTTAAGAATCCAACTGCAGTGGCTCAGGTCGCTGTGGAAGTGTGGGTTTGATCCCTGGCCCACTGCAGTGGGCTAAGGAATCCAGCATTGTTGCAGCTGTAGCTTGGATTCAATCCCTGGGCCAGCAACTTCCACATGCCACAGGTACGGCCATCAAAAAAAAAAAAAAAAAAAAGTCAGCCTAGTTTCAAGAATATCACTCAAGAAACCAAGGTTCCAGGGTTATTTTCCATCACACACCAAGGTTTTAAAAAACAACAGCCTGCTATACACTGACATTTTGTATTCTAAGCACCAGGATTTTAGAATAAAACATTTATTTCTAAATGTTGATGCTTATACTAGCATCTGGTATTATATGGTCTTAAAATATTGCAGATAGGAGTTCCCACTGTGGTGCAACAAGATTGGCAGCATCTTGGGAGTTGCTGGGATCCAGGTTTGATCCCCAGCTGGCATAGTGGGTTAAGGATCCTGCACTGCCACAGCTGCAGCTTAGGTGCAACTTTGGCTTAGATCTCATCCCTAGCCTGGGAACTCGATATGCCACATGGCAGCCAAAAATGAAAAAAAAAAAGGTAGATATATTGTCACTCACTGATGTATCATGATAGAAGGTGGAAATGAAAAAAAAATCAATAAAAAGTAAATAAATAAGGAACTATCACATTAATTTATATAAATGATAGGGAAGAAAAGCAGTAGAATAATGCCAGCAGCACTAAATCAGGCATGAAAAATTCACAGTGCTAACCCTAAATCAATAGATATACATGTTCTGAGGGAAAATATTATGAAATAACCTAATGGAGACTGGGGGGTGGGGAAGCAAGGAAAAGGACAGCAAAACAAAAACAAAAACAAAAACAAAAAATAACCAGTCTAACCACCGTATTTATTGATCATGTGATATTGACCAAGTTAATGGTCCCTGTTTATCTCCATTTTCTTTCTCATTTGATCTTCATTTCCATTAAGAGGAAGAAGTAGTCAAATTTCACTGAAAAGCTTTGGAAACCCATGTGTTTTTAGAGAAATCACCTCATATCAAGATTCTTTATGTACTTGAAGAGATGGAATTCTTCTACAAGTTCAGTCCCTGAATTCTAAGAATGCCAGAGTGCTGCTTCTTAATATTTTAAAACCATGTACAATATCTACTGGGAAAAAAGTATTTACAGGGAATCCTTCATATTTAAGAATCTAAAATGCATAGCTCCAGTTTCAGCATCATGAGATCAACTGTTTATTGTTCTTTTCTACAACTCAGCTCTAAAACTGTCTGATTAAGCCTCTATCCTCCTTGATTAAAGGATTAGAGGACCTCCTTGGATAAAGGTAACCAGATAGTACAAGGTGTCACAGAGAAGCATTAATAAGAATTTAGCACAGTAAAAAAAAAAAAAAACAAAACCTCTCCTAATAGTGAACAAGAACCATTGGAAAAAATACAAAGAGAGCCATATGATGAAGTGTTAGGTACTAGTTATAAATTCTCCTTTTGTATATGATTTATCCATAGATCAACGAGCCAGAAGAATTTCCCCTTGTAGGAAGTTGCCAGAACTTAACCCATAGTACACAGAGAGGTAGACCAAACCACAGTACAACTTATTCTGAAGGAGGTAGCTAATATATATTTTAAAGTATCAAAAAAGTGTAACAGTGAGAAAAGTGATAGAAAAGTTGTCACTTTACAGAGAAAAAACTATGTATTTTCTTCCAAAAAATATTCAGAAAAGGTAGACAATTTGTTGATAAAACAGGAAACATAGGAGTTCCCTTGTGGCACAACAGGTTAAGAATCCGGCATTGTCACTGCTATGGTGCAAGTTTAAGCCCTGGCCGAGGAATTTCCACATGCCATGGGTGGAGAAAAAAAAAAAAAAAAAACAACAACCAGGAAACATAAAAAATCATTTTTGAAAGCTCTAGTCTCAAGTTAGTATCCCCAGGTTTTACTTTATAAAAGAAAAAAAGAAATAAGCAAAGCACAGAATGGTACCTTTAATTTTAACCTGGTTCGACCTTCTTCATCCAGCATTTCCTCATCTTCAAATTCATCTTCATAATATTGAGGATCAAAAGGTCTACAAGTTGTTTTTAAAATAAACAAATTAATCATATTTCGTAAGGAATAGTATTACTGCTATATAATAACTCTATTAATATATACTATTATACTAAAAAATCATAATAATTAAAAATCATAATGGTCAAACATCAAACTTTAAGGAAGTATTCAAATTACTGCACCTTCTTGAAATTTGGTGTTAATACATGTTGCTTGAAATAAAGTAAGAGCAAGGCCATATATTCAAAATCTTTATTCTTATATAAGTCCTCCAAAGAGTAGGCCACACACACTCTAGCTTTCCACATTATTTTGCTTAGGGAAAATTTTTTAAATTGCACAAGAGCTTGCATGTTACTTAGAAAATAATACTCATCAATACTGTTTAAGTGTCCAAAACCATTAGCTTTTCTAGATCTGCCACAGTGGACATTTGCAGTTTCTACAGCAAATTTCACCATTCTCAATTTCAGCTTTTTCAGGGCTCTACTGGACAGAAAGACTTGTGATGACTTGTGATGTCTGTTAATTCACAAGAAAGTATCAAACCGCAAAAAACAATTACAACATTAAAGCCTCTTTTACCAATAGTCCATACTTTACCTATGGTAAGTATACCTGATTTATTTTTCCAGAGATCCATAACCAGTTTTCCATCCACATTAAAAAACACTATTAACTAATCCCCTTACCTGGGCTCTACACTGAGAAAGTTGGGCAGCTTAACAAAGTACAAGTCATTTCCTAAATCAGTATTTACTTTGGGTATTTCTACTTCTATTCTGGTCTCGGGAATTGGCTCCTCCTCCTGTTGATCCTGAGGCAATCCATTTTCATCCTAGAAAAAGAATCAAGAATTTTAGAGCTTGAGTGACCTTGGAGGTGGTCTAGCTCAACTTCCACACTTTAATTACTTAGGCAGGTAAGAAGTATAATGAGCATGGCCTTAGGGCTAATATCCACCCCTACCAACCAACTCCCCCAAAGCATCGTGGAAAACAAGATCAGTCTGAAAGCACCAAAAAAAGAAAACATCTCTTTCATGATAAATCTGTCTTTCACATATTCACCTACAGACATGCGAATTTAATCAACACTTCAATATGAAGTCATTCTGTTAATTAAAATTGAAGATTATCAACACAACACACTGTTGGCATGAACAAGAAAAACATTTAAATCAGTGGGTCTCAACTTATAGGTCCGTGCAATCTAGTCTCTTACAGTGAGGCACCAATTGCATGCTGGGCGGTTCTCTGTTTTTTCTTACCCCTAACATCTTGCAAAACTACAGTATTCCAACCAGGAAACTGACCCTGATACACGCAGATAAAGAACATTTCCATCACCACTGATATCCACGCTGCCCTCTCACAGCCAAATCCACTTGCTCTTCCCCTCATCCCTCCTTGATCTCAGACTGCCATTAATCCCTTCTCCATTTCTATAATTCTGTCATTTCAAGAATGTCATATAAGTGGATTTATACAGAATGCGACCTTTTGGGGTTTGGCTTTTTCTAACTCAGCCTAATTCCCTGGAACTTCAAATTTTCCACTTACCAATAGTTAAATCCTTTTTACTGTTGAGTATTATTCCATGGATGCGTGTGCCAAGGCAGTTATTTCTACTCCTCCTTATAACCAAGAGTTTCCTACATAACTGAGAAAGTCATCTCTTCACTGTATTTTCATATTGCAATTCAGTTATCAACTTCCTCTTCTCAGCATAAGAGAGACACTTAGTTCTCTCCTCAGCTCACATTGCTAATTTTACTTACAACAGGTTGTCCTGGAGTGGGTGGTTTATCTTCTCCATCACTCCCTGAAGATATATCATCTGCACCTCCAAACAGATCCATGGTTCCATTATTATCTTCAACAGAGGAAAAGTGCAGAGTATTAATATCTACAATAATGATTTTCCAGAGCTATCACTTCAACATGTTCCCAAGGCTTCTCAACCAGATACCTGGAAACCACGCAAACAAAGCTCTTAGCCTGGCTCTCAAAGATCTGACTTGAGTGTCTGTGGAGAGGGAAGTGGGCAGATCCAGTGAAGGGCAAAGCTGCACAGGACATACTCCTTTCTCCCTTCACTTACTACAAAGCCTTGTTCTTCCACTTCCTTTTATTACCCAGGAGCCTAAATATCCTCCTACAGTGTATATATGCAAATCTGGGGCTTAAGAACTCCACACAGGCATATTCTCTACATAGTCCCTCAGGTTCTAAAATTACAGGTCCATGTCTATCCAGATCCCCCTCCTCTCAGGCAGAACTTCATCCAGGTAAAGGCAAAACAATAACAATAACACTCTATCATAAACCAATAAAACAAGATGGCATAGTAGAGAGGGTGATAGAAAGATGGAAAGGGGATCAGAAAGTAGGCTATTTAAAACTGAGATTATAGAAGAATTATGATTATTGGTAATGCCATGGTCTAGGATAAACTGTGAGAGTGAATTACCTTCACTTTGTCTCAGTAACTGATCTGACAAAGTGAAGGACAGATCATTGAAAACGAAGAGGCAACCTATTAGAAGGACCAAAATTCAGAACCCTATTGACACCAAATGCTGACAAAAAAATGTGGAGCAACAGGAATTCTCATTCACTAATGGTGGGAATGCAAAATGGTACACTGACTTCGAAAGACCAATCTTCTTGCTGGTGGAGGGTTTGAAATATCACAAGAATTACCAAAATGTGAGATACAAAGCAAGCAAATGCTTGAAAAATTGGCTCCAACACACTGCCATAGGGTTACCACAAACTTTCAATTTGTAAAATATGTAATGTCTTAAGAAGCATAATAAAGTAAGTGCAATAAAACAATGTTTGCCTCTATCACTCTGTGCTAAAAAGAAATGAGCTATTAAGCTATGAAAGACATGGTGGAAATGTAAATGTATATTACTAAGTGAAAGAAGCAATCTAAAAAGGCTACATACTATTTGATTCCAACTATATGACATTGTGGAAAATGCAAAGCTATGGAGACAGTAAAAAGATCAGTGGTTGCCAGGGGTTAGGCAGGAGGAAAGGATGAACAGACAGCACGGAGAATTTTTAGGAGAGTGGAACTATTCTATATAAGACAATCATGGATCCATATCATCACTCATTCTTCCAAACCCACAGAATATACAATACCAAGAAGTGAACCATGGATTTGGGTGATTACAATGTGTCAATGTAGGTTCATCAATTGTAACAAACCCTAACTCTGGTGAGAGACGCTGATAATGGGGAAGGCAATGCATGTGTGGAGGCAGCGGGTACATGAGAAATCTCTACCTTCCAATTTTTCTGTAAACTTTAAGTTGCTCTAAAAAAAATAGTCTTAATTTTTTTTAGAAAGAAGAGCAGGAAGAGTTCCCGCTGTGGTGCAATGTGATCAGTGGTGTCTTGGGAGTGCTGGTGTGCAGGTTGAACCCCCAGCCTGGCACAGTGGGTTAGGGATCTGGTGTTGCCACAGCTGCAGTTTTGGTTGTGACTGCAGCTCAGATATGATCCCTGGCCAGGGAACTCCATATGCTGCAGGGAGGCCAAAAATGGAAAAAAAGGAAAAGAAAAAGAGAAAGAGAGGAGGAGGAAGAAGGAAAACCACAGTATCAGCAAGTTCATCTATACGATAAAAACCACCAAAACAATATGGAATTCCTTGGTGGCCCAGCTGGTTAAACATCTGCTGTTGTCCATCCCTGGCCCAGGAACTTCCACATGCCACAGGCATGGCTAATAACAACAACAACAACAACAACAAATCACCAAAACTATAACCCTACCCACCAACACTCTCATGTCCCCTCTTGACTATTTCCTTACTAGGTCTTATCACCACCTAACACACTATATTCACCTATTGTATTATTATCACTCTCCCTACCCTACCCTGACCCCACCAGAATGTGGGTTCTACAAGGAAGAAGTCTTTATCTGTTTTGATTATTGCTACATTCTAAGTGCACAGAACAGTACTAGCACAAAGCAGATTCTCAATAAATGTGAACAAAATGAAAGAATACCTTTAATTCTTACAACAAACCTATAAGGTGGTTAGCATCATCTCCCTCTTACAGATCAGAAAACTGAAATATAGTAATTAATTTGACCAAAATCATATAGTTGGAAAGTAGAACCACAGAGATTCCAAAGTCCATGCACAAAACTACTAGCTATAGATCCAAAGATATTTAAGTTAATCCCAGAGTTTACGGTTCTGTCCAGTACTCTCTTTTTCTCTCTAGTTGATTCTCTAAATGTTTGCTTTAGTTATACTGTTACTTATGATAATTTATATAAGCTATTTAACATTAATGCCTAACTGCCATTCAGCACATTATCAGTTGTGCAAAACCAAACTATCAAAATTATGTTTGCTAAAACTTTTATACAACGTCTTTATTGTTTAGTAATTTGCTATTTGAAATGCAGCCATGCGTAGAGATGAATAGGTGGATCTTTTATCCTTATAACAAACCTACTTTACCTAACACTGGGTTTTTATTAACTCTTCATCTAAACCATAGCTTGAAGAATCAGGTTCTTGGAGTTCCCATCGTGGCTCAGCAGTTAATGAATCCGACCAGAATTCATGAGGACACGGGTTCGATCCCTGGCCTTGCTAAGTGGGTTAAGGATCCAGCATCACTGTGAGATGTGGCGTAGGTTGCAGATGTGGCTCGGATCCCACACTGCTGTGGCTGTGGCTGTGGCGTAGGCAGGCAGCTACAGCTCCGATTCAACCCCTAGTCTGGGAACCTCCAAATGCCATGGGTGTGGCCCTAAAAAGACAAAAAAAAAAAAAATTGGGTTCTTCATTTGATATTAACTTATTAAGACCACAAGAACAAGCTGCCCGAGGACTGTCATTATTCAAACTGGAAAATGGACACTGCCACCTCCATCAGAGCCTCAGCCCCTCAACATGAGATTCATTCTGACTATAAATGAAGCAGTTTCTTCTAATTAAGTGTGAGCAGTTTCTCATATCTGTACAACTTCCCTGTGTACACTAAACATAGCCACATCCTTTCCTGTAGGTCTTACAGTCTTGGGAAAATGCCAGGGTTAGGGATATGACTACAGTTAAATACAGAAAGATGGAAATACAGATATATAAAGGGTGTAATTGGAGTACCTTTTGGTACCTCAGTGTCACTATCCGCTTCTGAATCAGATGCAATTGCATTCTTGCGTTTCATTCGTAAAACTTCATCTTCACTATCACTGCCTCTTGCAGATTCTGTAAGAGTAGAATTAGAGGTTCTGCATAATCACAGTCATATTGTTTTGAATTCGGTGTTTTAGAAGCAACATTGGTGATGAACAAACTGTGGTACACCCATAAAACAGAAAACTACTCTATAATAAGTAAGAATGAACTACTGATACATGTAACAATTTGGCTGAATCCCAAGTGCATTACACTAAGTGAAAGAACCTAAGGGAAAGGAAGAAGGTTACATACTGTATAATTCCATTTATAAGACCACATTCCCCAAAACACAAAACTATAGTGACAAAACAGATCAGCAGCTGTCAGGGATCACAGGTAGAGAGGGATATGACTGCAAAAGGAATAGCATGAGTTTTCTAGGGTAATAAAACTATTCTGTATCTTGACCGTGGTGATGATAACACAAATCAATACATGCATTAACATAATAGAACTGTACATATACCCACAGAAATCAGCTTACTGTAATGAGTTTTAAAATGAAATTAATAAAAGGAACACTGGTTGCTGTAAGCAGAAAAACTTGGGAGAATGAGAAAAGCAGTACTGAAACTTATAAGAAAATCAACTGAACCACTGCAGAACTAGTTAAGAGTTTTAAGCAGGATGATCAACTACAAGATCCCTACTACAATCCTAGATTTACATTAGTCTACTAGTATTAGGGAAGTAGTGCACAATGATTCTTAATGATTCTGGTCATAGTACAAATAACTCCACCCAGAACTAGTTATTGAATACTTACTGCAGTCCTATAGTCTATATAGATCTATGTCCATCTATGTCCATTTTCTGACCTGCTCTCCCAAATAAAGCCAAAATGTGGTCATGAACACTATCCTGAGTATGCTTTATGGGGGAAAACCCCCCTTCCCTCCATACTGCAGCTCTCTAGGAAGATAGGATCAATATGTAATTATAATCAATCACCTATAAAAATGAAGCAATCCAGATGATACGTCAGGAAGACTTCCAACCTAATCAAAGTAACATAAATACAAAGAAACAAGATGTCTAATTGTTTTAATATTCCATATGAAGAATATGCTGGATTAAGAAGAACAGTTCAAATGGCTATTAGAAAAGGGGGTCCAGAAGCTTTGTGTTTCCTTCTTTCTCTATGGAATAAAAGTTCTGACCCAAGCACATTTCCCCAGGATAAAGATGCATGTGTCAGGATATCACAACTCATTGAGATCATCTGTGTTTTCATTTTCTGGATGTTATACTCCCTAGACAACCTCCAGGTTGTTATAATTCGGCATTCAATGTAGATTTTACCCCCGAAGGAAAGGATATAATGGTAAGAGAGAAATAATTGATCCACTTGAAACAAACAATTTTGCGATGCAATTTTTTTTTTGTCTTTTTGCTATTTCTTGGGCCGCTCCCGCGGCATATGGAGGTTCCCAGGCTAGAGGTCGAATCAGAGCTGTAGCCACCGGCCTACGCCAGAGCCATAGCAATGAGGGATCTGAGCCGCGTCTGCAACCTACACCACAGCTCACAGCAACGCCGGATCGTTAACCCACTAAGCAAGGGCAGGGACCGAACCCGCAACCTCATGGTGACTAGTCGGATTCGTTAACCACTGCACCACGATGAGAACTCCGCGATTCAATTTTTTAAGTTATTTTCCTGTGAATTTAATTAGGTTGGGTAAACTCCTTGGGCCCTCAAGGATGAAATTCTGGATCTCAGAAAAACTGAGCTGGAACCTGCTGCTCACACCTCAGTTTAGCTACCCTGTGGGGGCATTTCAATGGTATTGTTTTTTTAACCCCAAGGAAATCTATTCTCACCTGAGGTATGCTCTTTAGTTACCCACAAAAATGGAACTCTATTCATTATCTAGCTATTTTATTTTTATTATTATTATCATTATTTGTCTTTTTGCCTTTTCTAGGGTTGCACCCATGGCATATGGAAGTTCCCAGGCTTAGGGGTCTAATTGGAGCTGCAGCCGCTGGCCTACCCCAGAGCCACAGCGACGCCAGATCCAAGCCGCGTCTGCAACCTACACCACAGCTCACAGCAATGCCAGATCCTTAATCCACTGAGAGAGGCCAGGGATTGAACCCGCAACCTCATGGTTCCCAGTCGGATTTGTTAACCACTGAGCCATGATGGGAACTCCCTACTTTAGCATTATACATCTTTTTGTTCTCTTTAAATTTTTTTTTCTTCTCCATTTATCATCAATCAAATGGAAGGGGAATAGACAGAAAAATAAATGGATTAGGAAAATGTTTACAAGCAAAAATGTACAGAATTAGAAAAGGTTGAAATGGAGGGACAGAAGAGAAAAAACAGTGGAGGAAAAAATAATGCAGTGGGAATGTGAAAAGAATACATAAGCCCCTGCAGTATCTGGATGCTTCTATTAATCCACTTTGGTTCTCATAAATATATTACCTGATTTATGGTCTTGTTCCTCTTCATCCTCTGAATGCCTGTGTTCTTCATCCGAGCCCTGTGGCCTTTCATCATCAGAATTTTGCATTTTCTCCTCATCAGACATCTGTGGCCGCTCTTCATCATCAGAATTCTGTTTCTCATCATCATTATCAGAAGCTGCTGGCTGTTCATCATCGGAATTAGCCTTCTCTTCCTCAGACAGCTGTTGTCTCTCATCATCTGAAAGCTGAGGCCTCTCTTCATCATCTGTGTTCTGCATTTTCTCATCATCATCGGAATTCTGCAGTTTATCTTCATCAGATCCTTGGGCCCTCTCCTCATCATCAGAATTCTGTATCTTTTCATCATCTGACTGGTCACTTTTATCTTCTCCGCCCCATTTTTCATCATCTGAATGTGCTTTTTCAGAACCTTCCACTTCTGAGTGATGGCTCCCTCCATCTGATCTATGACCTTCATCTTCATCATCATTGTGGGCTTCTGATCCACTGTGCTGATCTACATCTGAGGGGTCATTGTCTTCATGGTCAGATCGTTCAGAAACTTCTGATCTATTGTCTGATCTTTCAGAGTGATTATCACTCCCACTATGATGAGAAGCTCCCTCATCCTCGCTGTCATCACCAAACAGTTCCTTATTACTTGGTTTTCCTGAATCATCTCTTTCATCTTGATCACTTTCACTTCCAGAAGCATTACTGCCAGAAGCAACATTCTCTTGATCAGAATCCGACTCTGATCCAGAATCTGAATCTATGGGGTCATGTAAACACAAGGCAATGTAAATTAAAAAAAGGCAGAACATTAAAAGTCCATCCCAACATCAAAGCAATGAAAAAAAATTCAAAAACTGTTAGAATCTATTTTCTTAGATTTTACTCTGGAAACTAAGTTGGAACAACTAGAGGAATGCTTAACAAGGGGGAAAAAATGCTGAATCTCAATAAGAAAATAGAACTTTGCGATGCTTTAACTTACTCTGGTCCCTCCCTACTCAACCCACTCCCTGGCTCAATGGTACCTTGAAGATAACAGTCTAAATTTCTGGTGCACATACCGACTCTGGAGGGAACAAAAGGCATCTCATTTACAAAGAATCATAGCTGTTAGTTTTGATCTGTCTGGTGGATCACTGAGGGGGCTAACTCAAAGAGATTGACTTTATCTCACCTAACTTGTAATTCTCTTGTGGCTGAGGCAGCTACCTGGGAGAGTGTGTCAAAAACATTTACAGGCAATGTATTAGTTGCCTCCACCTTGGACAATGGATAACAGTTGGAGCAAACAATAGACTAACCCTAAAGCTTGAGAGAAAAGGCCGAGGAATGACATAATACAGGGAATAAGAGCTTTTAAAAGTTCTCACATATTCTTAGAGATATAGTGAGCCACAATCTTGCCCAGGGCTGTGCACATGCTCAAGAAAGAACTGAGAAAGCGCTAGGCTCTCACCTCTGGCTGACCTTCAGGCTCTGTGCTAGAAAATGAAGGCAAAGGTAGGTTGTAAATTGTCTGGTTGAGTGTTGAAAGCAGGCCCTAAAACATACACACACAGAGGCAATCTGTACGATCTGTGAGTTTTAGTTATTGCTTCTTTTTTTTGCATTTAGGAAAATCTCTATCCAATCACTAGTTGACCACTAAGCTAATGGAAAAAAGAAGACAGTGTCCACACACAACAAAGATGGCAGACTTTACAAAATTAGTTCAAAAGAGTCACTAAACAATAATTACTACAACAAACAGGAAAATAAATTGGTGGCCATGGGGGAGGGAAGATTGTGCTGTTCTGAGTTGCCATGTAATACTATTCAAAATGCCCATTTTTCAAAAAAAATTCTAAGTCCCCCCACACACACACACAAACAACAAGGAAGCACGGTCCATAGATAGGAAAAAAGGCCAGAAGATGTCCCTGAAGAAGTTCAGACAATGAAAATGATTTCTTACCAAATAGAGAATATCAATAAAAAGACAGATATTAGAAAAAAGAACTGAACAGGAGTTCCTGTCGTGGCTCAGTGGTAATGAACCCAACTGGTATCCATGAAGACGCAGGCCCTGGCCTCGCTCAGTGGATTAAGGATCCAGCATTGCCTGAACTCTGGTGCAGGTTGCAGATGCAGCTTGGATCCCACATTTTTTGCTGTGGCTGTGGTGTAGGCTGTAGCAGCTATAGCTCCACTTGGACCCCTAGCCTGGGAACTTCCATATGCCAGGGGTGTAGCTGTAAAATGATTTTTTTTAAAAAGAAGAAGAACTGAACAGAAATTCTGGAATTAAAATGTGCAATAACTGAAATAAAAACTTCACCAAAGGGGCTAAACAGCAGATGTGAGTAGGAAGAAGAAAGATCAGTAAAATTTAAGATAGGTCAATTGAGATTATCCAATCTGATGAACAAAAAGAGAAAATAATGAAAAATGAAGGAGTCTAAAAGACTTGTAGGGTACCAGCAAGTGTACCAATAAATGTACAGTGAAAGTTCCAGGAGAAGAGAAAGGGACAGGAAGAAAAACTTTCCAAATTTGATGAAAGACATGAACATACACATCCAAGTTGTTCAATGAATACTGAGTAGGATAAAGTTAAGAGACCCACATTTAGACATATCATTATCAAACCGTCTTAACACAAAGAAAGAATCCTGAAAGGAGCAAAAAAGAAGCAACATGTCCCATAAAAGAGAGCCTCATTAAGGACAGCTGATTTCTCATTAGAAACCATAAGAACCTGGAGACACTGGGGTTAAATACTCAAAGTGCTCAAAGAAACACTCTCAACCAAGAATCTATATCCAGCAAAATTATCCTTTAAAAATGAAATAAATCCTTATAACTGAGCAACCAACAAAAGATAAACTGGACTTCCTCAAAATGAAAAGCTTTTATGCAAGAAAGAACATTACCAAGAAAGTGAAAAAACAACCTACAGAATGGGAGAAGATAAAACATGTACATACTTATAGTATAGCATCCAAAATATAAAAAGGATGTTTACAACTCCAAACAAAAAGACAAAAACAATGCATTTAAAAAATGGACAAAAGACTTGGATACAAATTTCTCCATGGATATACAAATGAAACAAGTACATGAATAGATGCCCAACATCATTAGCCATTAGGAGTGCAAATTAAAATCACAACGAAACATCACCTGACATCAACAGGGAAGGCTGTATTTTTTTTTTTTTAAGAGAGGGAAAATAAAAAGTACTGGCAAGGATGTTAAGAAATAGAACACTTAAACATTGCTGGTGGTAATGTAAAGTGGTCCAGTTGCTATAAAAAAATGGTTTGGTTATTCCTCAAAAATTAAAGCAAAGAATTATCATATGACTCAGCAGTTCCACGCCTACATACATACCCCAAAGAACTGAAAACAGCCACTCACACAAATACTTGTACACAAATACTTGTGATATGTTCACAGCATCACTATTCAAATAGCCAAAAGATGGGAACAACCCAATGTCCATCGATGGTTAAACAGATAAACAAATTGTGATATACACATAGAGCAGAATATTATTCAGTCATTTAAATGAAATATACTGATACTACAGTGTGGATAAACTTCAAAAACATGATGGTAAAAGACAGAAGTAAGACACAAAAGGCCACATATTGTATGATTCCATATGAAATGTCCAGAAAAGGTAAACCCATAGGCATAGAATTTAAGCAGACTGGTAGTGACAGGGACTAGCAAAAGGAGCAAATGGCAAGTAACTGCTTAATGGGTATGGCACTTTATTTTGAATTATGAAAGTGTTTCAGAACTAGATAGAGGTAGTGGCTGAACAACACTTTATTTTTTTTCTTTTTAGGACAGCACCTGTGGCATATGTAAGTTCCCAGGCTAGGGGTCGAATCAGAGCTACAGTTGCCAGTCTATGCCACAGCAACACCAGATCCAAACTGTGTCTGGGATCTACAGCACAGCTCATGGCAATGTTTGAACCTTTAACCCACTGAGTGAGGCCAGGATCGAAATCACATCCTCATAGATACTGGTCGGGTTCTTAACCCACTGAGCTACAACAGGAATTCCTGAACAACATTTTAAAGGTACTAAATACCACTGACTTGTTCACTTAAAAATGGCATATTCAGCAAGCAAATTGAAAAGACATAAAACTGTCACTATACGCAGATGACATGATATTATATATAGAAAACCCTAAAAACTCCACTGAAAAAAATTGTTAGAACTAATAAATACATTCAGTAAAGTTGCAGGACATAAAATCAACATACAGTGTGTTTTTACACACTAATAATCTCTCAGAAAAAGAAATTAAGAAAAAAATCCCATTTACAACTGTATCAAAATGAATAAAATATTTAGAAATAAATTTAACCAAAAAGGTGAAAGACCTGTACACTGAAAACTTTAAGACACTGATGAAAGAAATTAAAGACATGAGTAAATGGAAAGGTATTCCATGTTCATGGATTAGAGGAATCAATATTGTTAAAATGTCTACACTACCAAGAGCAATCTACAGATTCAAAGCAATCCTTATTAAAATTTCAGTGGCATTTTTCACAAAACTAGAACAAAGAACCCTAAATTATATGGAACCACAGAAATCCCAAATAAACACACCCTCACACCATACACAAAAATAAACTCAAAATGGTTAAAGACTTAAACATAAGACAAGACACCATCAAACTCCTTGAAGAGAACATAGGCAAAACATTCTCTGACATCAACCTTAAAAATGTTTTCTTAGGTCAGTCTCCCAAGGCAACAGAAATAAAAGCAAAAGAAAAAAAAACCCAATGGGACCTAATCAAACTGACAAGCTTTTGCACAGCAAAAGGAAACCATTAAAGGAAAAAAAAAAAAAAAGACAATCTATGGAATGGGAAAAAATAGTTTCAAATGATGCAACTGACAAGGGTTTAATCTCTAAAATATACAAACAACTCAACAGCAAAAAACCCAACTGAAAAATGGGCAAAAGACCTGAGTAGACATATCTCCAAAGAAGATAAACAGATGACCAACAAGCATATGAAAAAATGCTCAACATCCCTGATTATTAGAGAAATGCAAATCAAAACTACTATGATGTTTCACCTCACACATGTCAGAATGGCCATCATTAAGTCAACAAATAACAAATGCTGGAGAGGGTGTGGGGAAAAGGGAACCCTCCTACACTGTTGGTGGGAATGTAAATTGGTATAAACACTATGGAAAACAGTATGGAGGTACCTCAGAAAATTAAATATAGAACTACCCACATGACCCAGCAATCCCACTCTTGGGCATATATCTGGACAAAACTTTCCTTGAAAAAGACACATGCACCCATATATTCATTGCAGCAATATTCACAATAGCCAAGACATGAAAACAACTTAAATGTCCATCGACAGATGAGTGGATTAAGAAGATGTGGTATATATACACAATGGAATACTACTCAGCCATAAAAAAGAACAAAATAATGCCATTTACATCAACATGGATGGAACTAAAGACTCTGATACTGAGTGAAATTAAGTCAGAAAGAGAAAGACAAATACCATATGATATCACTTATATATGGAATCTACTAAATGGCACAAATGAACCTTTCCACAGAAAAGAAACTCATGGACTTGGCGAAAAGACTTGTGGTTGCCAAGGGGGAGCAGGAGGGAGTGGGATGGACTGGGAGTCTGGGGTTAACAGATGCAAACTATTGCATTTGGAGTAGATAAGCAACAAGATCCTGCTGTATAGCGCATGGAACTATACCTAGTCATTTGTAATGGAGCATGATGGAGGATAATGTGAGAAAAAGACTATATGTATATGTATGTGTGACTGGGTCACTTTGGTGTACAGTAGAAAATTGACAGAACACTGTAAACAAACTACAATGGAAAAAATAAAACTCATTTTTAAAAAAAGAAAGAAAGAAATCCCAAACAGTAAAAGCAATCTTGAGAAAAAAGAATAAAGCTGGAGGCATCAATGCCCTTGATTTCAAATTGTATTACAGACCTATAGTAATCAAAACAGTATGATATTGGCATAAAAATTAACACATAAATCAAACAGAATTAAGAGCTGATAAGTAAACCCACACATACATGGTCAATTAATTTATGACAAAGAAGCTACGACTATGCAGTGGGGAAGGACAGTTTCTTCAATACATGGTGTTAGGAAAACTGCAGAGTAACATGCAAAAGAATGAAACTGGACCAATATCTTATACCATACACAAAAACTAACTAAATGGATTAGGCTAAAATTTAGACCTGAAACTATAAAGTTCCTAGAAGCAAACATAGTAAGCAGTAAGCTCTGTGACACTGGTCTTGATTATTTTTTAGATTTGCCACCAAAAACAAAGACAACTAAAGTAAAAATAAACAAGTGTGATTACATCAAACTAAAAAGCTTCTACACAGCAAAGCAAACTATCAACAAAATGAAAACACAATCTACTGAATGGGATAAAATATTTGCAAATCATATATCTGATAAGGGATTCTATAAAGAACTCAAATTATTCAACAGCAAAAATAAATAAATAATGAGCAGAAACCTGAACAAACATTGCCCCCACCACACAAAAAAAGACACAGAGATGGCCAACAGGTACATGAAAAGAAGTTGAATATCACTGATCAGCAGAGAAATGCAAATCAATACCACAGTTAGAAAGCCTATTATCAAAAAGATAATTAATAACAAGTGTTGGAGAAGAAGAGGAGAAAAGGGAACACTTGAACACTGTTGCAGTCTCTATGGAAAACATTATGGAAATGCTTCAAAAAAAGAATAGAACTACCATATGATCCAGCTATTTCACTTCTGGGTATTTATCCAAAGAATATAAAAACACTAATTTGAAAAGACATGTGCACACCTATGTTCACTGCAGCATTATCTACAAAGGCTGAGATATGAAAACAATCTAAATGTCCATCTACAGATAAATGGATAAAGAAAATGTGGTGTATATATACAATAAAACATTATTCGTGCTACTATAAATATGGTATATATGCACAATGCAATGTTATTCAACTGTAATAAAGAAATCTTGCCATTTATGACAACATGGATGGATCTTGAGGGCATTATGCTAAATGAAATAGGTCAGAGAGAGAAAGACAAAGACTGTATGATCTCAGTTACATGTGGGATCCAAAAACCAAAAAACAAAGCTCACAGATAAAGAGAATAGCTTGATGGTTTCCAGAGGCTGGGGGAAGAGAAGAGAGGTAGGAAAATGGGTGAAGGGAGTCTATAAGTATCAATAACCAGTTATAAAATAAGTCATGGGGATGTAGTATACAGCATGAAAACTATGGTTAATATACTGTGCTAGATATTCGAAAGTTTATAAGAGTAGATTTTAAAAGTTCTCACCACAGGAAAAAATAACTGTAACTATGTATAGCGATGGATGTTAAGGAGACTTTCTGTGGTGATCATTTCACAATGTATACAAATATCAAATCATGTTGTATATCAGTTATACCTTAATAAAAATAAAATAAAATGGTAATTTTTTTTTTCTTTTTTGGCTGCCGCTGTGGCATATGCAAGTTCCTGTGGCAGTGACTAAATCCAAGCTGAAACTGTGACATGTGCGGCAGGTGCAGCAACACCAGATCCTTAACCCACTGCACTGGGCTAGGGATCAAACTGATGCCTCCACAGAGACAAGCCACATCATTAACCTACTGTGCCACAGCAGGACCTCCAAATGGTAAATTTTATGTTATGTGAATTTAACCTCAATAAAAACAAATTAAGTCTGTTGCTAGTAGTCCTACCCTACGAGAAATGCCAAAGGGAGTCCTTCATGCTGAAATGAAAGGACAGTAAACAGTAACTTGAATCCAAGTGAAGAAATAAAGAACATCACTAAAGGTAACTAGGGAGTTCCCATTGTGGCACAGCAGAAACGAATCTGACTAGTATCCATGAGGATGCGGGTTCAATTCCTGGCCTCGCTCAGTGGGTCAGGAATTCAGCATTGCCATGAGCTGTGGTGCAGGTCACAGATGTGGCTTGGATCCTGCGTTGCTGTGGCTATGGCGTAGGCTGGCAGCTGCAGGTCTGATTTGACCCCTAGCCTGGGAACCTCCATATGCCACAGATTCGGCGCTAAGAAGCAAAAAAAAAAAAAAAAAAAGATAACTAGATAGGTGAGTATAAAAGTCAGTAATAATATATTTCTGCTTAGTCCTCTTTTTGATAAGATTTAACTTAAAATTTAGACAATTACAGAGAACAATTATAAATCTATGTCATTGGACATTGTACAAAGATGCAATCTGTGACAATAATGTAAAGGTGAGAGTATAGAGCTATACAGGAAAAAAGGTTTTATATACTACTGAAGTTAAGTTGGTATTAACTGAAACTAGGTTGGCAGAAATTAAGATGCTAATTGTAGTCACCAGAGTAAAACTAAGAAAGTTGACTAAAACTAAAAATATATAGAAAAAAGAAGGGAATCAAAACAGTAGAGAAAATAATAATGGAAAAAATTTTGATCATTGTAAATGACGTAGAAGAGACATGTGACAACATCCAACACCCTTTCACGACAACAACAAACTAGGAAGAGAAATTTCATCAAGCTGATAAAGGGCATCTACAAAAAACCCACAGCTAGTATCATATGTAATGGTGAAGGCATGGTGCTTTTTCCCAAGATTAGGGACAAGATAAAGATGTCCATTCTTATCACTTCCATTCAATATTCTACAGAAAGTTCTAGCTGGAGCAATTAGGCAAGAAAAAGAAAAGGCATCCAAATTGAAAAGGAAGAAGTAACAACTCTCTCTATTCGCAGATGACATAGTATTATTGCAGAAAATCCTACAGAATTCACACACACACACACACACACACACACCAAACAACTATTAGAAGTAAGACATTCTGCAAGGTTGCAGGACACAAGATTAGCATACAAAAATCAATTGTATTTCTATACACTAACAATGAACAATCCAAAAATGAAATTAAGAAACAATTCCACTTGCAACAGTATACAAAATGAAATACCTAGGAATAAATTGAACCTAGGAAGTACAGGACTCATACAATAAAAACTAGAAAACACTGTTGAAAGAAATGAAAGACCTGGCACATTTATACATGAAAGAAACACACTGGGCCTAGGTAGGAACTCTATCCACTGTTATACCAAGAAATCTGTCAGGTATAGTCATTTTCTACATCTGTCTTAGCCCAGGGAAATAATGAAATATGCTGATCTAACAGGAGTTACTCTGTCACATCCATACTACCTTCAGTACCATAGGCAACCTTCAAGGACAGACTTGGAAGTAAATCCTAGAGAGTGCTATTATCTAAGACTAAAATGGAAGAAAGCAGCAATAAGCTTACAAGAAGGTAAAACATGAAGCCCAGAGAAGCAACCACATCCCTATGTCACTTTCCCACACACTGAGTTTGCAACGGAAAAGTACATCTAACTATTGCTTCTACCCATCCAATTATTTATCAAGTATCAAGTATGCATTAGTACTGATGTCAGGTGGAGGTAGGGTGGGGATGATCTTTTCATCATTATATCCCCTACACCTAGCAAAGCAGCTGGAACATGACAGGGGATTTGTAAATGCTGAATGAATGAACAACTTCAAGGAAGCAAGTTGGGAGGGTTCACACAGATCTGTGCCTTGAAGGATGAATGGGATATGGACAGGTACAGATGAAGAGAGAAAAAAAAAAATTGGCAAACCACATGGAACAAATACACAAAGCTCTATACTTCCAGACTTATCCTGACCAGAACCTTGTGGATACCCATTCTGGTAGAGCCCTCACACTAGACTTCCACCTGGTGCTCCCCTGATTATAAAAAGTATGAATAAATTGGAGTCAGAGAAAGAAAAAAAACAACCACAACAAGCACTATGCTAAGGAAAAAAGTAGATACAGTACTTTGAGCTTAGCGAGTTTTAAGAATGCTGAACTTGTTCCTGGGCCCCTTCTCGCTTCAAAGACCTCCTATTACTATTTCAAACTCAAATAGCCAGTCTTTGTGCCAGAAAGACTTCCTTGCACAATAAACCTACATTCATTAATTCATTTCATCAACAAATCCTTCATCCTTTCCCTCCAAACACAGAGCTCATATGTTCCCCAAGTTTAATATCACAGACAAATTCTAGAGTTTCTGCACAGATTCTCGGAGAACACATTATTTTCTGCAAGTAATGCCCTACCCCGGTATCCTTCCCAATCTTCTCATCCAGACATCTCAAACTCCCCATCACGCCACGCTCTGGTTTCCTTTCAGGAGAGCATCTGAGCCCCTCTAAAAATTCGTCCGGCCTATTCCCATATTCCTGAAGACCTAATTTCCATTCATTTACAACTGCCCTTACTCTGCGCTGGCCGGTGCAAGGCAGGACACAGCAGGGCTCCGAGGTTCCTTCTCTGGCTGTGCTAGCTCACCGGGCCTCCATCCCTGCCCCGCGCCCCCTTCGCTCCACATGCCCAGCTTGCTTCACGGACACCAAGAGCCTCGAGGCGCACGCTCTGCGTCTGTCCCTTCACTCCAGTCCTCCAGGGTAGGCTGGCACCGCTGGGAGTGCAGGGAGCGCTAAGGCAGGAGTGGAGGAAGTGCTACCACTCGCCCTCAGCGCCCGAGCGTTCGCACAACCGGAACTGGACTGCTGTCTGGCTCCCGCCGCAGAAGGCCGGCCACGGTCGCCTCCACCAAAGCCCAACCAAACCCACCTTTACGCTCAGCATCACTGTCGACGTCGCTCCCGAAAAGGTCCTCCATATCCGCCATTGCCGCGCACGTCCGCTGCTGTCTTCAGTGGAGGTGGCTTCGCGACTGTCTTTACGGCACGGAAACAACGAATTGCGACAGTGTCGCAAAAGATTCGCTAAAAGTCTGCTTTCCTTCTGTGAACTAGTTTTCGCGTGCGCTGTGAACCTGTGCTTGTCCAATCTCCTAAGCGTATAGACCACGCATTTTCGTCAAGATCTGTTCTTATTCCCGAGGGAACGTCCTGTCTGCGTGTCAGTGGAGCGGGAGGCGCTTAGGTTCTCCCGGGAAAGGCCTGGGGCCTTGTTAAACCTGCCCTGAGTCAGGTCTGGAGTCCTTTGTTTCATACTGACGAAGTGTTCTCAAATTTTTGCAAACTCTATAAAGGGTCGTTATGTGGGTTATATTCTATTGCTATTTACTGTATTAGTAATTAAGGCAGAGTTATTTTTAAAATCGTTTAAAAATAGTAAACAGGTTAACATAACTAGAGTTTTTAAATTTTAAGTGACTTTTTTTCAAAAAAAAAAGAGTGGAATTGTTCTACAGTTTTGGAAAAGTCTTCAGTATCTGTCTTAAAAGAAAACAACTGAGTTCTCATAACTACTCTGCACTGATTCTATTGAGAAAGGCCTTGGTTGAAGCCTATGAAGAAAATAAGGTCTCTCACATGTGTGTGTGATCGGGAAAGGGACGGTCTCTCCTACCCCTAAAAGGGTCTTCCTCAGACTGCTCTTTGAAGACTGCAGACTTAGAACAGTGTATCTCAAACATCCAAAATGTCCCATCTTAACCCAGTACACACTTTTGTGCATAAAATTAAATACTTCACAAAACAATACATACTACTAAGATGCAGTCTTGAGATTTCCTATTCTCTTTTACTTTATTCTCTTGCAGCTTTTGTTTTTAATGATGACAGGCAGTGCATCACTTAATTGATTTCATGATTTACTAATTAATTGCAACCCGTAGCTAGAAAAACCCTATTCAGAGGCTTCTTGTTTATTTTTTCTGAAAAAAGTTTGATTTTGCTATGAAGTGTGGCTACGATTGTACATTATCAAATCAGACAGTACTAGAATTTTCCTAAAAGGTCAGTGCTAGATAAACCCTCTTGCTTTTATAAAATTTCAAAGAACTGAAGGGACTTGCACATACTAAACAACTACGTCATTTTCAGGAAACTTAAATATTAGTTTTCAAGAATGTACATCCTGTGTTAAAGTATTATCTGTTTAGATCAATATAAGGATTTTAATCTTGGACAGCAACAGTGGATTTTTAGTTTGGAAATTTTGAGGCATTATTTTTGTTGCAAATAGGAGTGCCTGACAAGGTTCAAATGGGCAAGAAGTGGGACTGAGTATGTTATCCTAGTCTTCTGTACAAAGTGGATGATGTAAGAGCAGGTAGATGGGATCACTTTAAAACTTTCTAGAATACTGGAAAAACAAGAATTCTATTTGATTGTGATTCAGTTTCATTTTCATTTAGAATACTATCCTTGAAAAGTACATTGATTAAATCTTAAACTGAATTACGGTGAGGCCTGCAGAATCACCCTCCTCTGTTCTTGACCAGCAGGATTAATGTTTATCCCATATGAATAGAGCAAATAACTTCTGGTTCTTTAATTTTTGTCTTTGCTGTGCTTTATGCTGATCTTTGCTCCTTTCTTCAGTTTTCTTTTATCAGACAGGAAATAATACATTCAATTAGATTTCACCTAAACCAGTCACAATTATTTTAAGTACTGCTTGCCTGAGGTTATACCCAGATCACTATCATGGATGTTTAGAGTGTTAAAATAATCTTTTCACTTACTACCAGAGATGGAGAAGTTTATCCTATTAGATTTGTGTTTCACTTTTAACTTTGTGGATTAAGATAATCTCTCTCTTTTTTTTGACATTTTTCATTGAGGTAGTGATAATCAGGTGTACTCCTACTTCTTGAATTATTTTCTTGGTTATTTGTTTATTTATTTTGCTGCATCCCAGCATGTGGATGTTACTGGGCCAGGAATTGAACCTGTGCCACAGCAGTGACCCAAGCCATGAAATGACAACACTGGATTCTTAATCCACTGAGCCACCACAGGAAAATTCCCAAGATAATCTCTTGATTTGCTCCCAGGGATGGAGAATTTCATCTGTTAAATGTGTAACTGTATAGAACATCTCCAGAATACCTTTATCATTTTTCCCAGGGATCAGATCCAAGCCACGGTTACAACCTACACCGCTTTTTTTCCCCCCAGGTTTTGAGGGGTTGTTTTTATTTGTTTGTTTGTTTGTTTTCTGCTTTTTAGGGCCGAACCCTCAGCATATGGAAGTTCCCAGGCTCGGGGTTGAATCTGAGCTCCAGCTGCCGGCCTACACAACTACAGCAAGGCCACATACAAGCTGCACCTGCTGCCTACACCACACACCACAGCTCATGGCAATGCCGGAGCCTTAACCCACTGAGCAAGGCCAGGGATTGAACACATCCTCATGGAACTGGTCGGGTTTGTTACCACTGATCCACGACAGGAACTCCATAAGGCTTTGTCTTTTTCTCCATGTTCTGCCTTCATTAGATCCTCAAAATAGTGATCAATACCTCCTAGTCAAAGAAAAAAGATTCAACTAGTTTGACTAACACAACGTGATGTAAAACCACACAATTAGTGTTTCATTACAATTTTTTTTTTTGCTTTTTTTTTTAGGGCCTCACCCATGGCATATGGAGGTTCCCAGGCTAGGGGTCAAGTTGGAGCTACAGCTGCCAGCCTATACCACAGCCACAGCAACACAGGATCTGAGCTGTGTCTGTGACCTATACCATAGCTCATGATAATTCTGGATCCTTAACCCACTGAGTGAGGCCAGGGATTGAACCCACATCCTCATGGATCCTAGTCAGGTTTGTTAACTGCTGAGCCACAAAGGGAATTCCCTACAAACATTTTTATAAGGTAACTAAATACCTTAAAATGTATAGTTTATACTTGCACCAAGGTGCAAAACAGCTTTAATAATTGTAAAACATCTTAAAGACTTAGAGGAAAAACAACAGCTTGATTAAACAATACCTTAACTGTAAAATGCCACTCCACAGGTGAGTCATGTGGCTTGTTTCTGAGTACTTTGTGGAAGGAGCTAGCCTTTAGAAGGGCCATATTGGGAGTTCACATCGTGGCTTAGCAATAACAAATCTGACTAGTATCCATGAGGACACAGGTTTGATCCCTGGCCTTGCTGAGTTAGTTAAGGATCCAGCATTGCCACAAGCTGTGGTATAGGTTGAAGACTTGGCTCAGATCTGGCATTGCTGTGGCTATGGTATTAGGCAGCACCTACAGCTCCAATTTGGCCCCTAGCCTGGGAACTTCTATATGCTGCAGGTGTGGCCCTAAAAAGACCAAAAAAAAAAAAAAAAAAGGAGCAGGTTAATCTGAACTAAAGTGATGAATAGAGAAGTCCTGATGTTTCTATAGCAGTAAGTGAACAATGGGGCAACTAATTTCTTGGAAGACACAGAGCATGCACTTATAAGTCTGCCTTTATTAAAGTCCTTCCTAAACTGAGTCCCTCTAATAGGTGCAATAGGAATATAAAAATAATAGCAAACATGATTTTTTCACACACACACACATATATATAGGGGAGCTTGGGGAAAATGAAACAAATTATTCTAAAACTTCTGAAGAATTTAAGTTTTAGAAATAAATTATAAATTATATTCAGTTGCTAAAGAATGGGAAGCCAGAAAATGATTTATATGACTGGGTGTTGGGAAAGGTTTCTTGGTCTGAATGTTTATGTCCCTCCAAAGTTCATGTTGAAATCTTAATGCCAAAGTAGTGCTATTAGGAGGTGGGGACTTTAGAAGGTGATTAGGTAATTTTAAAAGGTATTCTTTTTCACTCTTACTTTATTTATTTATTTATTTATTTTTAAACAAGTGGCCGCACCTGCGGCATATGGAAGTTCCCAGGCTAGGGGTCAAGCCATAGCCACTGTAGAAGCAACGCCGAGTAGTTATGTTGTGAGCTGCACGGGAAGTCCTACTCTTACTTTAAAGAAGACCCCACAGAACTCT
The DNA here is from genome assembly GCF_016906955.1 of Phacochoerus africanus. NCBI lineage: Eukaryota > Metazoa > Chordata > Mammalia > Artiodactyla > Suidae > Phacochoerus > Phacochoerus africanus. The sequence goes on along the minus strand of NC_062545.1, from coordinate 121,750,196 downwards.
AGCTCTATCCACCATGTGAGGAGACAGTGAGAAGTCTCTGGCTATGAACCATGAAGAGAGGTCTTACCAGAATGCAGCCATGTTGGCAATTTGATCTTGGACCTCTCAGCCTCCACTGTGAGAAATTTCTATTATTTATAAGCTACTTAGTCTGTGGTATTTTGTTATAACTGTATGAACAGACTAAGACAGGATGATTCAAGCTAGAATAATAAGTTAATGGGAGGGAACTCAGTTATCAGGACATAAAATTGAGCAGAATTTAAAATTCAACCAAGAAAGACTTCAGTTGGTTTATCATATCTATTATTTGATTCACATGAAGCTCCAGAACACTGACAATAAAGAGATTATTCTAAACTTCTGAAGAGAAAAATGAACTGACATTTAAAGGATCTGGAGTTAAAATGACATTAGACTTTTCAACAATTTGGAAAGTTATAAAACAATGGAGACTTGCTTTTGAAATCCTGAAAGATAATCCATTCTAGAACTTTATACTCACCAAACTATCATTTAGTACAAGGGAGGAATAATGAGATCCATCCTCTACATAAGTAGTCCAACTACCCTGAGGCTGCCATGCTGTAAAGAAGCCCAAACTAGCCCATGCAGAGAAGAGACCACCAGTCCTCAGCTTCTGTAGACCTCCTGCAGGTCCAGCTGCAGTCTGCAGGCCACCAGAGCCCAGCTAAGCCTTTCCTGCATTCCTGTCTCACAGGCCACCAGCCCCCAGCTAAGCCCTTCCTGCATTCCTATCTCACAGAAACCAGGAAATAAAACCAGGAAATAAATGAGTGCTGTGGCATAATGTCATTAAGTTCTGATATGGTTTGTTACACACCAATAACAATTGAACAGGGTACTCAAAAATGGTGCAATTGATGATTGTGGTCTTCCAAAAAAAAAAAAAGGGACTAAGCCATAAGGAGAAAAGCTTTAGAGGCAGGCAGGAAATCCAAGATTGGACAGAGACAAAAGGAATTACCAAGATGGTAGTTAGGCCTGAAGTCCTAGAGGGATGCTGGTCCAGATTGGAGCAAGACAACAGAAGTCTCTATAAGAAAACAGAATGAGAAGGAAACAAAACTAATAGAATATCTGATACATTCACTTATCCAATAAGGATTTAAGTGCCTTTGTTCTAGAAACTATTCTAGGCACTGGAGATACAACAGAGAACAAAATAAACCAAGTGCCTGTTCTCAGAAACACATTTTGATGGAAGATGAGACACAATAAAAGAATATACTAAGTATATTCTTTATTCGACTGTGTTTTTCCTACTAATTTCATATCTAAGATTCTATGACTATGAAAGTCTTAAGATTCTGAAGAATGAGTGAATCTGGGCTTCTTGGACTAATAAATGAAAGCTGATTTTATCCTCGTAGTTCATGGTGGGCCTCACGAACTTTTTTAAATAGGAGCTTTGTTTACTTGGTTGGAGTTATAAAAGCTATTTGAATGTAAAGCTGACTCCCTCATGGAAGAGTTTTCAGGATATCAAGAGACAGAAATATATGTCTCATGATATAGTTACAGTTGTTTTTCTAAATGATAGAGAGCCCTCTAGCCAAATCTTTGTCTTCTCGCTATCATTACTCTAACTCACTTTCATAAGATTCTTGTCAACTCCAAAGCACTGGTAAATAATTGTTCCCATGCAAATGAGAGTTTGGGCAGGCAAACAGGAGCTTAGAAAATGTCTCGGTACACATTCTATGAAAATTTGCACTTAATGTTAAGGAAAAAAAGAGAAAGAAAATGAGCCTGAAGGTGTTTCTTAGAACTGAAGCAAAGGTTGTCTTGAAAGCTTTTCTCTTGAATCTAGGGTTAGGTTTAGGGACTGATTTCCTTGAATAGGTAGGATTTAGCTTCCTCTCTGAAGCTTAAGTGTTACCAGGAAGCCGTGTCCTTGAAAGACCTAGGCAGCAGACCAGATGAGGTCAGTGCATTTGACACCAGAAAAGCCGGAATAGCAGCTACCGGGGGAAGGAATTACAAGGAACAAAGAAAGGAGGACAAAAAAGGGGGGTCGGGGTGGTTACTGTGGGTGTGGATGTTAGTTAGTACAGGTCGCTGAATAAAGAAAGTGCTCTGCTTCAACGGTACCAAAGAAACTGAAATTGAGAAGCATAAGGAAGGAGAGAAAAGAAAGAAACATATATATTAAAGAAACAAAGGGAGAGGAGGATCTAGCTACAAGAGAAGATGATGAAAAAAAATTTTTTTTTAAAGAACATAATAACAAAGTACTAAAGTGGGGGGATCTTGAAAAAAAAAAATGAGAAAACACTCCAGCTGTGTAACCAAAGAGACAGGGAAAAAAGGAGATTTACAGACTCTCATGCCAATCAATATTTTTACAAATCAGAAGGAGTCACTAAAACAGATTGGTCAAACACAAAACACAAAAGATAACTAGACATTTTATTTTTTTGGTGGAACAACTCACATCTCTTTACTAGATTTCCTTATTCAACTTGTGGTTTTATCGTCATGTGCGCACACGATCTAAAGGCAGGGGTATCATCTCACTGTGGGATGACAACTCTGTGTGCAGGCAGTTTCTGGCCCACATAGTGTTTCATCTAATCCAGAGAGGGATTACCAAAATGAGATACGCTGTATTCCATGCTTGCACTTGCAAAAAACATGGTATTAAAACCCTTAACGGTAATATGGCAAAAGGCCACAAGATGGTGATGGTATACCCCAAAGAGACCTCATTCTTCAGCAAAATCATACACACACACACACACACACACACATATACAAACACACACACCAATTTTTCCTTAGCCAAAAATTGATTGGGGCAGGGGGAGTAGTGTGAAGGAGAGAAAAGATTTGAAAAACTATCTTTAAATAGCAACCAAAACACTTCTTAGAACAAAATCTAGAAATATTTATCCATTTGTTTTCTCCTTTTTCCCAGTTTAAAAAAAAAAAAAAAAGCAGTACTTTTAAGACTGACAAACATTAAGGAAATATTTTTCAGCTACAGGCACTTTGATTTTTATGTATCTACTGGTAAAGTAATACGTTTAAATAAAGTAATACATTTAAATAACTGTTCCCTTTGGGGGAAATTTAAATTTTTTTTCTTGGGCTCTGTAAGATGAAATTTCCCTAAAGAGTCCAGTAAAGATTTCATTTCCTTGACAGTAATTTATTTCCTTAATCATCAAGGAAGTGACAGGATAAATCCTATAATTTAAATGGATGTGGCTTTGTAGGTTAATAATGATTCATACTGATGTATGATACATTTAACTTTTCAACATGCAAGCACACATGTATATACTTTTTATCTGCTACTTAACACAGAAAAAAATTTTGGAAGGGGAAATAGGATAGGATCCTGGGCCTAAAATCCCAAAGAAGCAACTAAAGGGAAAATAACCTAAGGGTTATTTGTAAGCCATTAAGACTTTGTCTCCAAAAACAGTATTACTCAGTAGAAAATTTTTTTTCTATTTAGTATCAAGTGAATTCTTAAAAAACAAACAAGCAAAAGCAAAAAACCCTAAAGTTCTAAAAATTGACCTGAAATTAATAATATGCATAAAAATGTCATAAAAATATTCTTGGACTTCCTGTTGTGGCTCAGCAGGTTAAGGACCCAGTGTTGTCTCTGTGAGGATGCAGGTTTGATCCCTGGCCTCAGTCAGTGGGTTAAGGATCCTGAGTTGCTGTAAGGTGCAGTATAGTTTGCAGATGTGGCTTGGATCTGGTGGTACTGTGGCTGTGCATAGGCCTTAGCTGCAGCGCTGATTCGACGTATAGCCTGGGAACTTCCATATGCCACAGGTACAAAAAATTCTTATTTTTGACTCTGTAGTTCCATATAAAAGATTTGAACTAAGGAAAATAAGAAATTCATATGAAGATGTATAAGGATATTTATTATAGTCCTTTTATAGAAATTGGAAATACTATAATCACTGTAGTAAGAAATTGATCATAAGGTCTCCAGTGGCTCAGCAGCTTGAGGATCCAGAGTTGTCATTGCTGTCATTCTGGTTTGATCTCAGGGGGAGCTTCCACATGCCTCAGGTATGGCCAAATAAAAAAAAAAAAAGGAAAGAAAGAAAAAGAAATTGATGAAATAAATTATCAGACATTTATCAACTGAAATATTATGCAAATGTTTAAATTATGTTTTTCAGGGCATTGTCATACTAGAGAAGGGAGTATAAATATAAAAAGCCTTTTAAAGGGCAATTTGGTATTATCCATCTAAATTGTAAATGAGTATACTCTTTGATTTAACATTTCCTGTCTAGAAATTTATCCTAAGAAAATAATTTGACAGATATGAAGATATATATGGACAAAATGTCACCAAAACTTTACATACAATAGCCAGAAAGTATAACCAGTTAGAACACCCAAAAATAGAGAATTGTTCAAATAAATTATAATTCAATCATAGAGTAAAATGCTAAGTAGCAAGGATTAGACAGATGAATGTGTATTTAAGTAGAATGGCTTTACGTTTTGTTTGACTGCCAAAACCAATGAGAAAACTGGCCATTTTCTACAGTATGAAGGGTCCTCAAAAAATTTAAAATAAAATTACCATACGTTCCAGCAATTCCACTTCAGGATATATATCTGAAGGAAATGAAATCACTATCTCAAAGAGCTACCTGCACCCCCATATTCATTGCAGCAGTTTTTACAATAGCCAAGATATAGAAGCAACCTAAGTGTTCATCAGTGGATGAGTGGGTAAAGAAAATACGGTAAATACACACAATGAAATATTATTAGGCCATAAAAGAGGGAAGTCCTGCTGTGGACAACATGGATGAAACTTGAGGGCATTGTGCAAGTGAAATAAGTCAAACAGAGAAAGGTAAATACTGTATGATCTCCCTTATATGAGGAATCTGGAAAAACTGAAATCATAGAAACAGAGCAGATTAGATTGATGGTTGCCAGGGCTGGGAGTAAGGGGAGGTGGTAGGGAGATAACAGATGAAAATGGTCAAAAGTACAAACTTGCACTTATGAATAAAGCCTGGGTGTGTAACGTACAGCATGGTGACCATAGTTAATGATATTGTATTGTATATTTGAAAACTGCTAAGAGAGAGAGGAAATCTTAAGTGTTAACACACACCCACACCCAAGCACAAATTGTAATTTTTTTGAAGTGATAGGTGGGTTAACTCATCTTATTATGGTAGTCATTTTGCAATATGCACATATATCAAATTACTACTTTGTGTACCTTAAGCTTATACAATGTTATATACCAATTAAACGCCCAACGGGAAAAAAAAAAACCGGATGTTTTCTGTTTCTATAAATAAATATATAAATATACAGACAATGTCTAGGAGGATATAGCATTGTGCTGTACCAGTGAAAGTTTAACAACCAGTTTTCCAGGAAAAAAAAAACAAAACAAAACCCTGACAGGTGTTTATTTGCCAATTTTTGTAGTGTAAATACTCCTGCTGTGGCTGATTTCAAGCTACTGATATACAGCAATGAACATGGATTTGGGAGAGATGCACAAAATTAGCTCAATGAGCCAGCGTGAGCATGCTCCAGTACATCTCTGTACCTCTTGGAAGTGAGATTATGAGAAGAATTTCACGTTGTACCTTACATAATTCTGTGTTTGTTTGCATATTTTATGACAAAAGTGCACCACTGTTGTAATTCACAAAAAATAAATAAAAACACCAATTTGACTAAACTAAGATGGGAGGATGCTTATGACACATTGTCAAGAAAAAATTGTATGTCTCAAAGAAGTACCTTGTATTATCTCAGTTTCTTTTTAAAAATGTATATGTCCATTCCTTTGCACAGGAAAATGTCCGAAAGGAAATATGTATCTGACAAGTACATGGTTATAGCTGAGTGATGGGATTCTGGGTGATTTTATTTCATCTTTATTTTTTTAACATTTTCCATGTTTTTGATAAAATTTATAATAATGTATGCCTTCATAATCAGAAAATACAGCATTATATGTAAAATACTTACCTGCTGTCATTGGGAAAGCAATGTCTCCCCTTTGGAATTGCTATTACAACCAGAGTGTATTACTAACTTAAAAAGTAAATAAATGGAATCATTTAACTTTTTCCCTCTCTCAAAGCTAAAAGGAAGAATTAGTTTTTATATATGTTACATGAGATCTGGAAATATATGCAGAAGATAGAAAAATTTCTTACTTTAGGTTACTGCCATGGATCTTACCCTACTTTTTCTGCTCAGATTATTGTAACAGCTTTTATCTTCTCTCTCTCTCTGTTTCCATTTCTCCTTTCAGTACAGTCCATACTGTAATTAGAATGGATTAGGGAGATCTAAATGCATGTTGCCAAAAACTTAATCATCCTAAAATATGGTTTTCTTTTTCATTTTGCTCAAAAAGCTTTAATGGCAGGTGGCAAAAGAATATTTACAGCATGATCCCATTTCTGTAATATTATATAAACATTACCATATGTACAGAAAAAAAACTAGAGGAATATATATAAAGTTGTTAGCAAAGCTTTTCTCTGAGAGTAGTGGAATTATAGGGGAAATTTACTTTCTAATTTCTATATCTCTGAAATGTTTTAAGACAAGTCTAGACTACTTTCATACTGCAAAAAGAAATAGCAGTGAAGAGAGAATTCTTTATTGAAGTCCCACTACCCACAGGAAGAAATCTAAACTCCTCTCCTTTTGTCCAAATGCCTGCCTTCGAAATCTACCCAACAAATAAATAAATTCCACGCAAGCTACTCCTTACCTCTCACAGCTTACTCACTTTTCTGCATAAGCATTTTCTGTCTTTGGTATTTATCTTTATCCTACATTGGATCATAACATTATGTAAACTGCTTCTTAATTAATTTATAGATACTTAAGGATGGAGTTTATGTTTATTCTTTATGTCCCCTCCTACAAAGTCTCTAAACAATGCTAAAAGCACAGAAGATGGTCCCCAAATATTTATTAAATTGTTTTGAAATCCAACTGTATAATCCCTACTATAATCAGGACAGGTTAGGGAGATCTATTTGAAAAGAATATGAAAAGTTGTTTTCCTAGAGACACCCACAGGGAAAATCTATTAGGAAGAAAAGAAAGAAGACAATATGAGTAAAAGTGTATATATACATCTATAGGCTAAAGAAACAATAAAAATAAAGTCTAGAAACATCTGAGACCTAAGATACTGCATTAGTTCCTGTGGCTACTGTAACAAATTACTACAAAGTTGTTGGCTTAAAACAGCAAAAATTTATTCCTTCACATTCCTGGAGGCCAGAAGTCCCTCTGTTTCACTGAGCTGAGTAAAGTTGTCAGCAGGGCTGTGCTCCCTCCAGAGACAGTAGGACACTCTTTTTCTTGCTTCTTTCAGCTTCCAGTGGCTGCCAGCACTCCATCACTCTAACCTCTGCCTCCATGGCCATATTGCCTTCTATTCTGTGTATCAAATCTCCTTCTATCTGCCTATCCCAAGGATGTATGAAATTGCATTTAGGGCCCACTCAAATAATCCAGAATAATGTCTCCATCTTAAAATCCTTAATCACAATGGCAAAGCCTTTTTTTTTTTTTTTTTTTTTTTTGCCATTCAAGGTAATAAGATGAGAGTTGAGGGATCAGGACATGGACATCTTTGGGGACCATAATTCAGCCTACTACAGATACCTGTCAGAAGGAATTCTATTACTAAACAGGAAAGCTCTCATGGTCCCCAACCCTTCTTTCTCTCTTCAGTTCTTCCAATTTCAAGGCATGACATAGACGCTCAAAATTCTTTAAACTGCCAGCTCTAAAAACTTGGTGCAATAGCTATGAAGACACTAGGGATAAATAGAAATGTAAAAGCAATAAAATCAAGCAGGAAGAGAACACTAAAAGCCCATATTATTGGTTTCTGAACAGAGCAAGCTTAGTAGTGACAGCCTAGGGAAGTGAAGCAGTCTAAGACTAATTTGATGAAATCATTCATTACACATCTATAGTGTGCAATTTTTACCTACAAAAGAAGGATACAAAAGGCTTGGGAGACACCTCCAAGTCAAAGAGTTTACAATCTAGTGATTGCCCTTGCAATAAGCAGTTAAATGGAGAAAAAATATAACAAATCAGCCTAGATTTTTGATAATGCCCTACTTTGGAACAGATTATGAGCATCCAGGCTAAGATCAACACAAAAGAAGCAGATTGGTCTCCTACTGTAGTTACACAATTCTTATGGGAAGTGAGGAATTGGGGTCATCTCTCTGCAGGTGAAAATATTATTTTATTCACTATGCAAAGTAATGTATATGTTCTAGGACAATGTCAATATTTAATAACTTCAAAAGTCAAAATGGTGTACCATTTGGGCAGGATAAAAATTTAGGTTGAATGAATGAATTTGCTTTGGGGTTGGACCTTATCTCTTGATATACTAAAATGACCTACTGCATAATGTTGAAAATAAGATAAACACACTCACTTTATTGTTCTTTTCTTTTATTTTATTTCAATGAATTTATTATATTTATAGTTTTACAGTGATCATCACAATCCACACTCACTTTATTGTTCTTTAGATGATAAAAGCAAACATCTTTCTCTTTTATGAGGGAGAGAATTTGAGTCTCGTGTCAGAAAAAACTAGTAGGGGATGGACAAGATGGCGGAGGAGTAGGGGGACACTCTCGCCCTCTCCCACAAACACAACAAAAAAAGCACATCTACAGAATAAATGACTCGCACAGAACAGCAACCAATCGCTGGCAGAAGAACCTAAACTCCAATAACGGCAAGAAGTTCGTGACATTACTGGGCAGAATGGGAGAAAAGAGGAGAGTGAGAGAAGGTGAATCCGAGTGGGACGGGCACTCCCGAAAGGGAACTGCAGAGGAGAAAGGGATCCCGCACCCTGGAAAGTCACCTACACGGGGGAAAGATCAAATGAACTGGAGGAATCTCCAGAGGCAGAGAAGAGTGTAGCAGTAAGTTGGAGTACAGAAAAGCTGATCAAGAACCGAAGGGACCATCTGAACTACAGGCACAGTCACCAAAAATTGAGATGCCTGGGTGGGGGCTGGGCACCCAGTCCTCGGCTCCAGAGGTTAGTCCCCGGGCTGGGGGGGTGGGGCGGAGCGGAAACTGCTTGGGAGGTCTAGAAACCATTTGATGGGGCAGAGACTGCCTGGGAGACTAGAAAACAAAGCTGTGGCAGAGGAAGGGAGCAATACTCTAGGGGCGGGGAAGTGGAAAGCCGCATCAGAGGGAACCTGGGAAAAGAGCCTGGTCTGCGCCCGTGCTGGGGAGGGGAGAGAAGAAGGGGTGGGTCCCCATAGAATACCCCCCACGCCACAGCAAGCTTACAGGCCCGCTAGCTAGCTGAAAGCTGTGCTTCCCAGTGCATCCCCTCCCCCCACCCCCGCCACCCCCTACGCTCTCGCCGAACCTGGGGCTGTCGGCCATCCAGGAGGGCTGGCCTCAACAATTGCCTGAAGCCTACCACCGCAGGGGCTGTCCCTGCACAGGCCTGCTTGCCCTTTGGAGGGGTTACACTTCCGCAGAGCAGCACCAAACACCACCAGCCCCCGAGAAAAGGCCTGCAGCCCAGAAAAGCTAGAACAAGCCTAGCCAGGCCATGAATAGAGCTGCCTAATTCTCGGATGGCTTTTCTGAGTCGGGCTGCCCCGGGGAGGAGACTCTTCGGTTTCCAATGGCCCTGCTACCCGCCCTAGCCCCCAGGGGGTGCCCTAGTGGATCAGCTGCATAGGACTGGCAGCTCCAGGCAGGACCCCCTACAGCCCAGAAAAGCTGCAACAAGGTTGGCCAAGCCGGGAAAAGATCTCAGATGGTCTTTCTGAGTCAGGCTGCCCCGGGGAGGAGCCTCTTCAGTTTCCAACGGCCCTGCTACCCGCCCAAGCCCCCAGGGGGTGCCCCACTCCCGCGGAATAGCTGCTCAGCACCACCAGCCCCCTAGAAGAGCCCCTGCAGCCCAGAAAAGCTGAAACAAGCTTGGTCAGACTGTGAAAAGATCTGCCTACATTCTCAGGCCATCCTTCTGAGTTGGGCTGCCCTAGGGAAGAGCCTCTTAGGTTCTCAGTGACCCAGATAGCTGCTCCAGCCCCCAGGGGGTGCTGCACTCCTGAGGAACAGCTGCCCAACACCGCCAACCCCCTGCAAGAACCCCACAGCCTAAAAACACCAGAGCAAGCTCTGCATGACCAAGTGAAATCTGCTACCATCGTGGTGTGGACCTCCCAGTCCTGTCTGCCCTCAGGAAGCCCTCCTTTGCTTCAAAGAAACACTGTTAGCCCCATCAACACTCCAGAAAAGCCACACTGCCTCAAAAAAATTGACCAACAACGCCAGCCCTCAGGAAATATTCCACAGCAGTGACAAGGCAAACACTGCCCGATAACGGAGAGTACAACATCCTCAGGAGAAAGAAAACAACAAGCAAGATGAAGAAGCTGAGAAACCACCCCCAGTCAAACCAACAAGAGAACTCTCCTAAAACAGTCAACAATGAAACAGATCTCTGCAGTCTGACAGACCTGGAGTTCAAAAGAGAAGTAGTGAAAATACTGAAGGAATTAAGAGAAGATATGAACAGTAATGCAGATACCCTCAGAAAGGAACTAGAAAATATAAGGAGGAGCCAAGAAAAACTAGAACATTCATTTGCAGAGATGCAAACTGAACTAAGGGCAGTAAAAACCAGAATGAATAATGCAGAAGAACGAATCAGTGATATGGAAGATAGAATAATGGAAATCACTCAATCCGGTCAACAGACAGAAAACCGAATCAAAAAACTGGAAAGCAATGTAAGAGACCTATGGGATAATATCAAGCGGGCCAATCTACACATAATAGGAATTCCAGAAGGAGTAGAAAAAGATAAGGGGATGGAAAATATATTTGAAGAAATTATTGCTGGAAACCTCCCAAATCTAAAGGATACTGGGTTCAAGATACAAGAAGCACAGAGGGCCCCAAACAAACTGAACCCAAATAGACCCACAGCAAGACACATCATAATAAAAATGGCAAAAGTTAGTGATAAAGAGAGGATCCTAAAGGCAGCAAGAGAAAAACAGAATGTTACCTACAAGGGAACCCCCATAAGAATATCAGCTGACTTCTCTACAGAAACACTACAGGCCAGGAGGGAATGGCAAGAGATATTTAAAGTGCTCAAAGGAAAAAATATGCAACCTATAATACTCTATCCAGCAAGAATATAATTTAAAATAGAAGGGGAAATAAAAATTTTTTCCAACACAAAAACTTAAAGAATACAGCAACACAAAACCCAGGTTAAAGGAAATATTGAAAGGGCTTCTCTAAACCAAAAAGAAAGGAAGGAAAGGGAAGAAAAAAGAAAAGAAAAAAAAAAGAAGAAGAGGAAGAACTAGGACTGAGGAAACCGCAATCAGAGAGCAGTCACTCAAATAAGCCAGCATACAGATTTAATCATGAAGAGGCCTCAAACAAAATAAAATTAAAAAGAAAAAAAATAAAAAAGAGTCGTCAAAACCATAAAATGTGGGCAAGGGATATTAGGAAGTAAATAACCCTTTTTGTTTGTTTGTATGTTTCTCTTCTTAATTTTAATATAGTAATGAAGTGTTTGAACCTATAGGACCATCAGGCTAAAACACACAATTATGGGAAGGGGTTAGCATACTTAAAAAACAGGGCAACCACAAGCCAAAACCAAATATTGCATTTGCAAAAAATGAAAAAAAAAATACACTCAAGCAGATAATAACAGGAGACCATCCAACCAAAAAAAAAAAAAAAAAGATAGGAAGAATGGAGAACCATAGAATCAACTGGAACACGAGGTTCAAATGGCAATAAATAATCATCTATCAATTATCACCTTAAATGTCAATGGACTGAACGCCCCAATCAAAAGACACAGAGTGGCTGAGTGGATAAAAAGGCAAAAACCTTCAATATGCTGCCTACAAGAAACTCACCTTAGGACAAAAGATACATATAGATTGAAAGTGAAAGGGTGGGGAAAAATATTTCACGCCAATAGACATGACAGAAAAGCAGGAGTCGCAACGCTCATATCAGACAAAATAGACTTTAAAACAAAAGACATAAAGAAAGACAAAGAAGGACACTACTTAATGATTAAGGGATTGATCCAAGGAGAGGATGTTACTATCGTCAACATATATGCCCCAAATACAGGAGCACCCAGATACATACAACAAATATTAACAGACATAAAGGGAGATATTGATGAGAATACAATCATAGTAGGAGACCTTAATACCCCGCTCACATCAATGGACAGATCCTCTAGACAGAAAACCAATAAAATAACAGAGATCCTAAAGGAAACAATAGAAAAGTTAGACTTCATTGATATCTTCAGGACACTACATCCAAAAAAAACAGAATTCTTCTCAAATGTTCATGGAACATTCTCAAGAATCGACCACATATTGGGACACAAAGCTAATCTCAATAAATTTAGAAGCATAGAAATTATCTCAAGTATCTTCTCTGACCACAATGCCATGAAATTAGAAATCAACCATGGGAAAAGGAAAGAGAAAAAACCAACTGCATGGAGACTAAACAACATGCTACTAAAAAACCAATGGGTCAATGAGGAAATCAAGAAGGAAATTAAAAAATACCTTGAAACAAATGATAATGAAGACACAACCACTCAAAATCTATGGGATGCTGCGAAAGCAGTGCTCAGAGGGAAATTTATAGCAATACAGGCCTTTCTCAAAAAGAGAAGAAAGATCCCAAATGGACAACTTAACCCTCCACCTAAACGAATTAGAAAAAGAAGAACAAAAAAGTCCTAAAGTCAGCAGAAGGAAGGAAATTATAAAGATCAAAGAAGAAATCAATAAAATAGAGACTCAAAAAACAATAGAGAAAATTAATAAAACCAAGAGCTGGTTCTTTGAAAAGGTCAACAAAATTGACAAACCCCTGGCCAGACTCACTAAAAAGAGGAGAGAAAGAACCCAAATAACCAAAATTAGAAGTGAAAAAGGAGAAATCTCAAAGGATACTGCAGAAATACAAAAAACCATAAGAGAATACTATGAACAACTATATGGCAACAAGTTTGACAATCTGGAAGAAATGGACAATTTTCTAGAATCTTACAGCCTGCCAAAACTGAATCAAGTAGAAACAGACCAACTGAACAGACCAATCACTAGAAATGAAATGGAAGAGGTCATAAAATCACTCCCTACAAATAAAAGTCCAGGACCAGATGGCTTCACAGGTGAATTCTATCAAACATATAAAGAGGATCTGGTGCCCATCCTCCTTAAACTCTTTCAAAAGGTGGAAGAAGAAGGAATACTCCCCAAGACATTCTATGATGCCACCATCACCCTCATTCCAAAACCAGACAGAGATACCACCAAAAAAGAAAACTATCGCCCAATATCATTGATGAATATAGATGCAAAAATTCTCAACAAAATCTTAGCCAACCGAATCCAACAACATATCAAAAAAATCATACACCATGACCAGGTTGGGTTCATCCCAGGTTCACAAGGATGGTTCAACATACGCAAATCAATCAGCATCATACACCACATTAACAAAAAAAAAGTCAAAAATCATATGATCATCTCAATAGACACAGAAAAAGCATTTGACAAAGTCCAACATCCATTCATGATCAAGACCCTCACCAAAGTGGCTATAGAGGGAACATTCCTGAATATAATCAAAGCCATTTATGATAAACCCACAGCAAATATAATCCTCAATGGGGAAAAACTGAAAGCCTTCTCACTCCAATCTGGAACAAGACAGGGATGCCCACTCTCACCACTGCTCTTCAACATAGTTTTGGAAGTCCTAGCCACAGCAATTAGACAAACAAAAGAAATAAAAGGCATCCATATAGGAAGAGAAGAGATAAAACTGTCACTGTATGCAGATGACATGATACTATACATAGAAAACCCTAAGGACTCAACACCAAAACTACTTGAACTGATTCATAAATTCAGCAAAGTAGCAGGATATAAGATTAAAATTCAGAAGTCAGTTGCATTTCTGTATACCAGCAATGAAATATTAGAAAAGGAATACAAAAATACGATACCTTTTAAAATTGCACCTCACAAAATCAAATACCTCGGAATACACCTGACCAAGGAGGGAAAGGACCTATATGCCGAGAACTATAAAACTTTAATCAAAAAGAAATCAAAGAAGATGTAAAGAAATGGAAAGATATTCCATGTTCCTGGATTGGAAAAATCAATATTGTAAAAATGGCCATACTACCCAAAGCAATCTACAGATTCAATGCAATACCTATCAAATTACCCATGACATTTTTCACAGAACTAGAGCAACAAACCAAAAATTTATATGGAACCACAAAAGTCCCAGAATCGCCAAAGCAATCCTGAGAAACAAAAACCAAGCAGGAGGCATAACCCTCCCAGACTTCAAGAAATACTACAAAGCCACAGTCATCAAAACAGTGTGGTACTGGTATCAAAACAGACAGACAGACCAATGGAACAGAATAGAGAATCCGGAAATAAACCCTGACACCTATGGTCAATTAATCTTTGACAAGGGAGGCAAGAACATAAAATGGGAAAAAGAAAGTCTATTCAGCAAGCATTGCTGGGGAACCTGGATAGCTGCATGCAAAGCAATGAAACTAGAACACACCCTCACACCATGCACAAAAATAAACTCCAAATGGCTGAAAGACTTAAATATACGACAGGACACCATCAAACTCCTAGAAGAAAACATAGGCAAAACACTCTCTGACATCAACATCATGAATATTTTCTCAGGTCAGTCTCCGAAAGTAATAGAAAGTAGAGCAAAAATAAACCCATGGGACCTAATTAAACTGAAAAGCTTTTGCACAGCAAAGGAAAACAAAAAGAAAACAGACAACTTTCAGAATGGGAGAAAATAGTTTCAAATGAGGCAACCGACAATGGCTTAATCTCTAGAATATCCAAGCAACTTATACAACCCAGCAGCAAAAAAGCCAATCAATCAATGGAAAAATGGGCAAAAGACCTGAATAGACATTTCTCCAAAGAAGATATACAGATGGCCAACAAACACATGAAAAAATGCTCAACATCGCTGGTTATAAGAGAAATGCAAATCAAAACTACCATGAGGTACCACCTCACACCAGTCAGAATGGCCATCATTAATAAATCCACAAATAACAAGTGCTGGAGAGGGTGTGGAGAAAAGGGAACCCTCCTACACTGTTGGTGGGAATGTAAACTGGTACAGCCACTATGGAGAACAGTTTGGAGATACCTTAGAAATCTATCCATAGAACTTCCATATGACCCCGCAATCCCACTCTTGGGCATCTATCCAGACAAAACTCTACTTAAAAGAGACACGTGCACCTGCATGTTCATTGCAGCACTATTCACAAGAGCCAGGACATGGAAACAACCCAAATGTCCATTGACAGATGATTGGATTCGGAAGAGGTGGTATATATACACAATGGAATACTACTCAGCCATCAAAAAGAATGACATAATGCCATTTGCAGCAACATGGATGGAGCTAGAGAATCTCATACTGAGTGAAATGAGCCAGAAAGACAAAGACAAATACCATATGATATCACTTATAACTGGAATCTAATATCCAGCACAAATGAACATCTCCACAGAAAAGAAAATCATGGACTTGGAGAAGAGACTTGTGGCTGCCTGATGGGAAGGGGAGGGGGTAGGAGGGATCGGGAGCTTGGGCTTATCAGACACAACTTAGAATAGATTTACAAAGAGATCCTGCTGAATAGCATTGAGAACTTTGTCTAGATACTCATGTTGCAACAGAAGAAAGGCTGGGGGAAAAATGTAATTGTAATGTATACATGTAAGTATAACTTGACCCCCTTGCTGTACAGTGGGAAAATAAAAAAAAAAAAAAGGAAAAACTAGTAGGGAGTTTATTTTGAAGAGTATACTATGTAAAAAGAAATTTTTCTTTTTTTTTTTTGTCTTTTTGCCTTTTGTAGGGCCGCTCAAGCGGCATGTGGAGGTTCTCAGGCTAGGGGTCGAATCGGAGCTGTAGCCACAGGCCTAGCCACAGCCACAGCAACAGGGGATCCGAGCTGCGTCTGCAACCTACACCACAGCTCACGGCAACGCTGGATCCTTAACCTACTAAGGGAGGCCAGGGATTGAACCTGCAACCTCATGGTTCCTAGTCGGATTCGTTAACCACTGAGCCACAACAGGAAGTCCTAAAAAGAAATATTATTATTATTACTATTCTTTTTTTGTCTTTTCTAGGGCTGCACCCACGGCATATGAAGGTTCCCAGGCTAAGGGTTGAACTGGAGCTGTAGCTGCTGGCCTATGACACAGCCACAGACACAGCAACACAGGATCTGAGCCACATCTGTGACCTACATCACAGCTCACAGCAATACTGGATCCTTAATCCACTGTGTGAGGCCAGGGATCGAACCTGCAACCTCATGGTTCCTAGTCAGATTTGTTAACCACTGAGTCATGATAGGAACTTCTAAAAAGAAATATTATTATAAAATATAAAAATTTTTATTATGTTTCAACTTGACAAGAGTGTAGAGTCTCTACTATGTGCAAGGCCTCCAAGGAGAAAAGAGATGAAAAGAGAAATGGTACCTGGGAATTCCCATCGTGGAGCAGCAGAAACAAAGGTTTCTGATTCGATCCCTGGCCTCTCTCAGTGGGTTAAGGATCTGGTGTTGCCATGAGCTGTAGTGTAGCTCACAGATTCGGCTTGGATCCCGAGTTGCTGTGGCTGTGGCGTAGGCCAGCAGCTGGAGCTCTGATTGGACCCCTAGCCTGGGAATCTCAATATGCCATGGGTGTGGCCCTAAAAAAACAAATAAATGGTACCTGTACCCAAGAAACTAATTTCCCATCTCTTAGCAATGATAATTAGAATATTTCAGAACAGATACATATCACAGATGCATACAAAGTTAACTAGGGTCCAGAGTTGGGAATATTTACAAAGGCTTTGGTAGGAGGTACATATGAAATATGCTTTGCAGGATGTAGGACTTTGATCTTTGGAGAAGTAGTGAGGGGTTGGACCATGCAAAACACCAGCATGAATAAAGGCACACAGGTACAATGGCTTGGCACATATTTGAAAAGAAGAGAGAATTTCTTTCTTTCTTTCTTTCTTTCTTTCTTTCTTTCTTTTCTTTCTTTCTTTCTTTCTTTCTTTCTTTCTTTCTTTCTTTTTTGGCTGCAGTGTGAAGCAGCTTGATGTGTGACCTTCAGTTCCCAGACCAGGGGTTCAACCCAGGTCACAGTGGTGAAAGTGCCAAATCCTAACCACTAGACCACCAGGAACTGTCAGGAATAATCCATTTTTTATTGGGAACTGGGGGCTAAATAGCTTTAGGACTATGAGGCATCTTCCTATGGGAAAGAGTCTACCAGAAAATTAGAGGCAACTGAGATTCTATTTAAACTAGCTTAGCAGGATTAACAGAGTTCTGATAGGAAGAGATAAAAAAAGGGAAAAGAAATTGGAAGTATTGAAGAAAGACATCCTTTTCCCAAATATGCATGCCCATATTTATGTTATCCTGAAAACTTCACCAAAAAGAATAGTGAGAGGGGAATTTTCACTTAAGCTATCTGTGATGTATTGACCTGTGTGAGCCATATGGTGCTTGTAGAGGAGATGGTGGCTGTGATACATAAGGAATGGGCTGAGACAGCTTTGGCTTTTTGGCAAATATGAATTTAACAGACATGAAGACATGATGTCAGAAATAAATCTAGTCAAATAAATTGATTGGAGTTCCCATTGTGGCGCAGCAGAAACGAATCAACTGGGAACCATGAGGTTGTGAGTTTGATCCCTAGCCTTGCTCAATGGGTTAAGGATCCGGCATTGTCATGAGTTGTGTAGGTTGTAGATGCGGCTTGGATCCTGCATTGCTGTGGCTGTGGCATAGGCTGGCAGCTGTAGCTCTGATTCGACCGCTAGCCTGGGAACCTTCATGTGCCACCGATGCGGCAAACAAACAAACAAACAAAAAAAAAAAAGAGAGAGAGAGAGAGAAAGACAGAGAGAGAAAAAATAAGTAGATCTAGCCTAAAACTAAAATGGAAGTGAATCTCAGAAAAATGTTTCTAAAAAAATAAACTAAATAAATGGGGGAAAAATGAACCAAAATAAATGAATTAATGGTCTGCTACTTCTTCCTCTACCTTCCCAATCTCTTCCTTCCCCTTCCTGCACAAATCAGACCAAAAGCCATTACATGCAGCCAAGAGGGTGGGTGTCCAAGCTAGGAGTGTGAAACTGTGGTGGCTGAGATGTGTGAGGAGGGCAACTGGGT
Source organism: Phacochoerus africanus (assembly GCF_016906955.1). Lineage (NCBI taxonomy): Eukaryota > Metazoa > Chordata > Mammalia > Artiodactyla > Suidae > Phacochoerus > Phacochoerus africanus. Next base: position 121,731,826 of record NC_062545.1, on the reverse strand, counting down.
AAGAGATCAGCCTGGTTTAGGTGTCAGAGCCCAAGACAGATGCAAAGGGCATCTGTGTGGAGTGTGGCTTGACTGGGATAAGGAGCATGTCCTCCCTAAGGAAAGGAATACCAGTGTGGTGTCCTGAGTGGAGTGAGACCGGAGTCCCTGCAGAGGGGCAGGCATTGGGAGTTAGCTAGCTATCCGCATGGGGCAGGAGAAGGGGAGAGGAAGACAGGAGGCCTAGTGAGGGTACAGAGATTAATCTACATGAGGACATCCACAGAAGGAAGGCCAGAGTCAGACTGGGGTGAGGAAGGTGACCGTGCAGGAGGTGATCCAGCTTGAGGCATTGGAGCCCAAGCAAAACATAGAAAGTATCTAGGAAGAGCAGCATCCTAGCGCAGGGTGAAGAGGCATCCACACTGTGGGGGAGGGCAATCATAGGCGGTTGTTTATACATGGAAGGCTTGATGAAATGTAAAGCCATATTAAGGATAATGGGATTTAGATCACTCACTGATAGAGATGGTAGTTACTCACATGAAAAGTGAAAAAAACTAGAATGAACTGGTTGCATTGAATTGAAATTGGAAGCATCAGTGTGAACTCATTATATACATGGATAGAGAAATATAGATGCAAAATTTGTTTTCGTGTGGACACATATGTAAATTTATATGCATAAATACACATATATACATATATTTCATAAAGTTCCTAGATCTGCCCATTGAAAGGGCCTAAGGACAGCAACACTTCAATAGCAATGAACACGGAGTTCCTATCATGGCTCAGGGGTTAAGGAAACAGGCTGGCATCCATGAGGACTCGGGTTTGATCCCTGGCCTGGCTAAGTGAGTTAAGGATCTGGCATTTCTGTCAGCTGTGGTATAGATTGTACAGATTGCAGACATGGCTTGGATCCTGTGTTGCTGTGGCTTTGGCATAGGGCAGTAGCTACAGCTTCTATTGGACCCTTAGCCTGGGAATCTCCATATGCCATGGGTGCAGCCCTAAAAAGACAAAAAGACAAAAAATAAACAAAGAAATAACAATGAATACATCCAATGCCAAGATCTTAGTTTCTGAATGCAGTTCCACCTAAAGGAACTGGAACTCCTTGGAGAAATAGCTGAATCCAGGGCTAGGGCAGGAAAAGAACAAAATAAGCTTGGCCTACCTTATGCAGCAATGAGGAAAAGAATGTTGGAAACAGGAGTTCCCATTGTGGCGCAGTAGAAAGGAATCCGACCAGGAACCATGAGGTTGTCGGTTCGATCCCTGGCTTTGCTCAGTGAGTTGAGGATTCGGCATTGCCATGAGCTGTGGTGTAGGTCGCAGATGTGGCTTGAATTTGGCATTGCTGTGGCTCTGGCATAGACCAGCAGCTGTAGCTCCAATTAGACCGCTAGCCTGGGAACATCCATATGCCACAGGTGTGGCCCTAAAAAGCAAAAATAAATAAATAAATATTAAAAAAAGAGAGAATGTTGGAAATAGGTTAAAAGGATAAAGAAGCCAACTTGAAGGGTCTTCCACCAACCAAATGTGGAATAGTTTGAGCATCACAATGACAGTAATGAATCTTAGTCCATTGAATAAAATAGGAATTCCTTGGCCAATACAAATATAAATAAAGAAGACATCTTTTCTGGTCACCTGGCCAGAGCAACTGGACCGGCTTCGAGGCAGTCCTGGGCCACCTCTTCTCACTGGTGCCCAGTGTGGAGTGCACCCTGGGCTCCCAGACAGTCACGTGGACAGTGGGGGAGGCCTGGGCATCCTCACCTGCATCCCTGGCACTTGGACCACCACCAAACTGAAACCCCAAATAAATGGAAGATGTTATGAAGATACTTCATTCCAAAAGAAGGATCATCAGAACCAATTCTGGGACCACCTAAACACCAGCTTTGAAAAACAATGCAAACTTGCATCTGCCCTGATCCTATTTTCCACTCCCAAACTATAAAACCACCTCCTATTCCCTCCTAAAGAGGGGCACCATCTTTAAGGCATTAATCTGCTGTGGCCCTGTTTGCCTGGCAAAGCAATAAAGCTATCTTTTTCTCCTTCCTCCAAACCTCTTTCTCTGCCTTTCTATTTGGCACTGGCAGGCAGAGGCTGAGTTTCACAACAAATCTGGGGGGCTCATCCAGGGATCTGCCTGTGGGCAGGCAGCCCAGCAGGGCTCTCGGCTTGATAGGATGTGCTGAGATTTCTTTCCATGCCAGTCTCCCTTCAGATGACCAGAAGATTGAAAGACTCTTTCAGAGGCCAGATCTCTGAGAGTTTCCTGCTTCAGGGCTGGGCCTCAAGCAGACCTCCCTGGCCATCATGGAAGTTGGAACTCTGGCGTAGAAAAGTGGTTGTAAGGCAAGGACCACTGCAGCAGCTGCTGAGGCTCCACTGCCCTTGAGGGAAATCGTTCCTTTCCCACTGCTCTGCCCACCTGAACTTCCCACTTCAAGAAACCTTTTTGGGAAGGAGAAAAGTACCATCTGAGAGATGGCAACACCATTGCCAGCATCTAGGGTGAAACAAGGTAAGCTTCACCACCCAGCTGCCTAGGCTGAGGTGCACCATGGGATCCTTCTCACAATGCCTATGATTGATCAAGTGGAGAAGCGATAGTCAACCTTAGGAGTTTTCAACAATCTAAAATTGATTTCATTTCACAAAACCCTCATAGAGTTCATTTTTGTATTTAAAATTAACTCACATCAGAGATGGGATTAAGATGGTGGAATAGAAGTAATGGAGCTCAACTTCTCTCCTAAAAACAACAAAGTTTATAACCAAATGGACTGGAAACTTTCAAAAAGATATCCTACTACAGGAGACAAAGAGGAGGCCACATCAACAGGTAGGAGGGGCGTTTATGTGATATAAGCAAACTCATACCTCCCAGGTGGGAAGACCCACAGACTGGAAAGTAACTGTTTCACAGAGACTCACCTACGGGAGTGAGAGTTTTGAGTTCCACATCAAACTCCCAAGTGTGGGGATCTGGCACTGGAGAAAGAGCCTTCGGAGCATCTGGCATTAAAAGCCAGTGGGTCTTGTGTGCAGGAGCTCCATGGGATGGGGGGAAATGGAGACCCCATTCTTAAAAGGTGCACACAGAATTTCACATGCACTGGGTCGAGGGCAAAGCCCCACCCACCAGAGAGAAAGGAATCAGCCCCCCCTACCAGTGGGCAGGCATCAGTCCCTCCCATCAGGAAGCCTACAGCAAGCCCCCATACCAACTTCAGCCACAAGGGAGGCAGACACAAGAAGTAAGAGAGGCTACAACTCCATTATCTGTAAAAAGGTCACCACACCAAACCAAACTGCACGTATAAAAATGAAAAGACAGAGAACTATAAATCAGATGAGGGAGAAAGAAAAAACCCCCAGAAAAACAGCTAAGTGATCTAGAGATTATCAGCCTCCAGGAAAGACTTTAGCCTGTTGATGCTGAAGATGATGCAAGACATTGGAAATAAACCGGAGGCAAAGATGGATAACTTACAGGAAACACTGAGCAAAGAGATACAAGATATAAAATTTAAGCAAGAAGAGATGCAAAATACAGTAACTGAAATAAAAAATTCATTAGAAGCAGCCAACAGCAGAATACAGGAGGCAGAAGAAAGAAAAAGCGAGGTGGAGGACAGATTAGTGGAAATTAAGGATGTGAAACAGAAAAGAGAAAAAGATTGAAAACAAATGAAGAGAGTCTCAGAAAACTCTGGGATAACTTTAAACACACCAACATCCGTATTATAGGGATGCCAGAAGGAGAAGAGAGAGAGAAGGGGACAGAAAAAATATCCCAAGAGATAATAGCCAAAAACTTCCCTCACATGGGAAAAGAACCACTCACTCAAATCCAGGAAGTGCAACAAGTGCCATATAAAATAAACCCAAGGAGGAATACCCTGAGACACATATTAATCAAACTGACCGAAATTAAAGACAAAGAGAAAATCTTGAAAGCAGCTAGGGAAAAGAAACAAATGAGGTACAAGGGAACCTTATACAGTTATCAGCTGATTTTTCAGCAGAAACTCTGCAGACCAGAAGGAAGTGGCATGATATACTTAACATGATGAAAGGAAAAAACCTTCAACCAAGATTCCTTTACCCAGCAAGGCTCTCATTCAGATTTGAAGGAGAAATCAAAAGCTTCACAGATAAGGAAAAGCTAAGAGAATTCAGCAACACTAAACCAGCCTTACAACAAATACTAGAGGAACTTCTCTAGGCAGAAAAGAAGACAGCAACAGGAAACAAAAATACCACAAACAACAAGGCTCACCAGTAAATGTATATTTACAGTAAAGATATGAAATCATCCATGCACAATTATGCCACCAAAATCAGAAATGGTGAGAAAAGGAGGGTACAAATGCAGGACACTGGAGATGCACTTGCAATTAAGAGACCATCAACTTAAAACAATCTCATATATTTATATATATACACCCTTATATCTAAACTTCAGAATAACTGCAAACCAAAAATCTACAATTGATACACAAACAAATGAGAAAAATCAAGTCAAATACAACACTAAAGAGAGTCATCAAACCATGAGAGGAGAGAACAAAGGAAGGGAAGAAAAAAGAGCAACAAAAACAAATCCAAAGCAGTTAATAAAATGGCAATAAGAACATACATATCAGTAATTACCTTAAATGTTAATGGACTAAACGCCGCAACCAAAAGACATAGACTGGCTGAATGGATACAAAAACAAGATCCAGGAGTTCCCGTCATGGCGCAGGGGTTAATGAATCCAACTAGGAACCATGAGGTTGTGGTTTCAGTCCCTGCCCTTGCTCAGTGGGTTAATGATCCGGCATTGCCGTGAGCTGTGGTGTAGGTTGCAGACGCGGCTCGGATCCCGCGTTGCTGTGGCTCTGGCATAGGCCAGAGGCTACAGCTCTGATTAGACCCCTAGCCTGGGAATCTCCATATGCCACGGGAGTGGCCCTAGAAATGGCAAAAAGAAAAAAAAAAAAACCAAACAATCCATATATATGCTGTCTTCAAGAGACCCACTTCACTTCTAGGGACACATACAAATTGAAAGTGAGAGGTTGGAAAAAACTATTCCATGCAAATGGAAAGATGGAGTAGCAATGCTCATAACAGACAAAATAGACTTTAAAATGAAGAATATTTTAAGGGACAAGGAAGGTCACTACCTAATGATCAAAGGATCAAGCCAAGAAGAAGAGAGAACAATTTTAAATATCTACATACCCAACATAGGTTCACCACAATATATAAGGCAACTGCTAACAACCTTAAAAGGACAAATCAACAATAACACAAGTATAGATTTTAACACCCCACTTAGAGCAATGGACAGATCATCCAGACAGAAAATCAATAAGGAAACACAGGCCTTGAATGAAGCATTAGACCAGATGGACTTAATAGATATTTATAGGACATTCCATCCAAAAGCAACAGAATATCCATTCTTCTCAAGTGCACATGGAACATTCTCTAAGATTGATCACATCCTGGGCTATAAATCAAACCTTGGTAACTTTAAGAAAATTGAAATTATATCAAGCATCTTTCCAACCACAATGCTATATGACTGGAAATCAGCAAGAAAAAAACTGCAAAAAACACAAACACATGGAGACTAAACAACATGCTACTAAACAACCAATGGATCACTGAAGAAATCAGAGGAAATTAAAAAATACCTAGAAGCAAATGACAACAAAGATACGACACTCCAAGACCTATGGGATGCAGCAAAAGCTGTTCTAAGAGGAACATTTATAGCAATACAAGCCCACCTCTGGAAACAAGAAAAAGCTCAAATAAACAAGCTAACTTTACCTCTAAAGCAGCTAGAGGAAGAACAGACAAGACCTAAAGTTAGTAGAATGAAAGAAATCATAAAGATCAGAGCAGAAATTAATGAAATAGAAATGAAGAAAACCATAGAAAAGATCAATGAAATGAAAAGCTGGTTCTTTGAAAAGATCAACAAAATTAATAAACCCTTAGCCAGACTTATCAAGCAAAAAAGAGAGAGGACTCAAATCAATAAAATTAGAAATGAAAAAGGAGAGTAACAACGGACATCACAGAAATACAAAGGATCTTAAGAGACTATTTCATGCAACTATATGCCAATAAAATGGAAAACCTAGAAGAAATGGACAAATTCTTAGAAAAGTACAGTCTTCCAAGACTAAACCAAGATGAAATAGAAAAGATGAACAGACCAATCACAAGTACTGAAATTGAAAATGTGATTAAAAAACTTCCAGCAAACAAAAATCCAGGACCAGATGGCTTCACAGGTGAATTCTAGCAAACATTTAGAGAAGAGCTAACACCTATCCTTCTGAAACTATTTCAAAAAATTGCAGAGGAAGGGATACTCCCAAACTCATTCTATGAGGCCACCATCACCCTAATACCACAACCAGACAAAGATACCACAAAAAAAGAAAACTACAGGCCAATTTCACTGATAAACATTGACACAAAAATCATCAACAAACTACTAGCAAACTGAATCCAACAATACATTAAAAGGATTGTACATCATGATCAAGTGGGATTTATCCCAGAGATGCAGGGGTTTTTCAATATCCACAAATCCATCAGTGTGATACACCACATTAACAAACTGAAGAATAAAAACCATTTGATCCTCTCAATAGATGCAGAAAAAGCCTTTGACAAAATCCAACACCCATTTCTGATAAAAACCCTTCAGAAAGTGGGCATAGAGGGAACCTGCCTCCACATAATAAAGGCCATATATGACAAACCCACAGCGAACATCATTCTCAATGGTGAAAAGCTGAAAGAATTCCCACTGAGATTTCTGCATGGCACAGGTGTGGCAATAAGTAAGAGATAAAGAGGAAGTTTGAGGAAGAATGGGGTATTTACATTGCCTCAAATTACTTCCCTACAAAATACTTAATTATAAGGAGAAAAAGAGTAACTTGACAGTGGAAAAACCTGGCAGACACTATCTTAATCAAGTTAGCATCACCAGTGACAGAAGAGATTGAAGTCACATGCCGCCTGATAGGATGTAATGAGAACATAGCATCACTTCTCTAATTTTTCTACGAAGGATGCGTAGCCTGTATTTAGTCATGACAAAACCTCAGACAAACCCAGACTGAGATATACTCTACAAAAATAAGCAATCTGTAATCTTAAAGAGCATCAAGGTCATGAAAGTAAAGGGAAGACTAGGGAAACATTCAAGATTGAAGAAGACTGAAGAGACAACTAAATACAACACTTAGTTTCTGGGCAGGATCTTTTTACTATACGAAGGACATTATTGGGGCCATTGAGAAAATTTGAATGGGATCTGAGGATTAGATTGTAACATATCAGTGTTTAATTCCTGATTTTTATATTGTACTGGGGCTGTGCAGATGAATGTTCACTAGTAAAAAAGGCATAACTAAAACATTTTTGATGACGGGGTGTTTTCATAGTTTAGGCTCTACGGGAAGAAGACTGAGTCAGAGTTTAGTGTCCAGGATGTTTATCAGGAAGTGCCTTTGGGATCAACACCTGTGGAAGGAGAGAGAAGGAAACAGCCTTAGATAGAAGGAAAAGCAGGCTGCATGTAATGAAGGCCCAGTAGCCTGAACTGACCCCACGAGGAGCGTCGGAACTGAAATGGCCTTTTAGTGTTGTCCCAAACCAGACTGAAAAGTTTGGGCTTTTAAACCAGGCCTTGAACAGCTAATGGATGTGGACTGTCTCCAAGAAAAAGTGAGCACTAACGATGAAGCTCTTTGCAGCTGTAGGAAATGATAACTAAAGGCTGTCTGCTATACAGATGGCCAAGAAACACATGAAAAGATGTTCAACATCACTCATTATTAGAGAGATGCAAATCAAAACCACTCTGAGGTACCACCTTACACCAGCCAGAATGGCCATCACCAAAAAGTCTACAAACAATAAGTTCTAGAGAGGGTGTGGAGAAAAAGGAACACTAGTACACTGTTGGTGGGATTGTAAATTGGTGCAACCACTATGGAAAGCAGTATGGAGATGCCTCAGAAAACTACAAATAGAACTACCATTTGATCCAGCAATCCCACTCCTGGGCATCTATCCAGAGAAAACCACAACTCGCAAAGACACATGTACTCTGATGTTCATTGCAGCACCATTTACAATAGCCAAGACATGGAAACAACCACAATGTCCATCGACAGAGGAGTGGATCCAGAAGATGTGGTACATATACATAATGGAATATTACTCAGCCATTAAAAAGAATGAAATACCGGCAGTCTTAGCAACATGGATGCACCTAGAAATTATCATGCTAAGTGAGGTCAGCCATACAATGAGACACCAACATCAAATGCTTTCACTGACATGTGGAATCTGAAAAAAGGACACAATGAACTTCTTTGCAGAACAGATGCTTACTCACAGACATTGAAAAACTTATGGTCTCTGGAGGAGACAGTTTGGGGGGTGGGGGGATGTGCTTGGGCTGTGGGATGGAAATCCTGTGAAATCAGATTGTGATGACCATTGTAAAACTACAGATGTGATAAATTCATTTGAGTAATAAAAAAAAATGGAGAAAAAAAATAAAAGCTGTCTGCTGACAGTGCTTAAAGTAGGCAAGAAATCCTCCTGAAGGAGTTTCTGTTGTGGCTCAGCAGGTTAAAAACCCGACTAGTATCCATGAAGATGAGGGTTTGATTTCTGGTCTCATTCACTGGATTAAAAATGATTGCATTAGGAAGATGTGGTATATATACACAATGGAATACTACTTGGCCATAAAAAAGAACAAAATTACGCCATTTGCAGCAACATGCACGGAACTAGAGACTCTCATACTAAGTGAAGTAAGTCAGAAAGAGAAAGACAAATACAATATGATATCACTTATATCTGGAATCTAATATATGACACACACCAACCTTTCCACAGAAAAGGAAATCATGGACTTGGAGAATAAACTTGTGGTTGCCAAAGGGGAGGAGGAGGGAGTGGGGTGGATGGGGTGCTTGGGGTAACAGATGCAGACTATTGCCTTTGGAATGGACTAGCAATGAGATCCTGCTGTGTAGCACTGGGAACTATGTCTGGTCACTTACGATGGGGCATGATAGTGTGAGAAAGAGGAATGTATACATGTATGTGTAACTGGGTCACCTTGCTGTACGGTAGAGAACTGACAGAACACTGTAAACCAGCTAGAGTGGAAAAAAATAAAACTCATTATGTATATTAAAAAAAGATCTAGTGTTGCAGTGAGCTGTGGTGTAGGTCAAAGACTAGTTTAGGATCCTGATTTGCTGTGGCTGTGGTATAAGCTGGCGGCTGCAGCTTGGATTTAACCCCTAGCCCGGGGAATTTCCATATGCTACAGGTGAGGCCCTAAAAAGGGGGAAAAAAAGTGCTTCTGCAAAGGGAAATCTCAGTGACTTATCTCCACATTCAATTCCTGTGCTGTTCCTGAATGTACTTCTTCATTTATGTTGAGGAGTAGCCCCTTCAGATCCCTGGTGAGCCCCTACTCCTAGGGAAACTTAGAAGAGGAAGATTTGTTGAACAAACTACAGCCCTCTCTGCTGCAACTGGTGTTGGGGCTACAGTGGAAAACTTACCTCTTCCCTTCTCAATCATCCTTTCTAAAAATTCCTCTCATTCTCAGCTACCGCTTCTCTTGGCCTCAGTGACTTCCCTGGGGGCATTGTTTAAATTCAAGTTCCAGAGAAATCTGAGTTCCTGACCAGCACATTCTTGCTTCAGAATCCAGTTACTATTACAACTGGGCAAGAATAACAAGAAGCATCTAATACAGCAGACCTAACTCCTTCCGATGATCAGGGTTAATACCCCTGCTAATGATGCTTCCTCTACACACAGCCCACTTGTCCCTGGATGGTAAAAGCCTGACGTGCCTGGCAGCAGTTTTAACTAGTAATTCAAAGGGACATTTGCTGTATCCTCTGGTGGAAATATTCCCCTTTTAGGAATAAGGCCCTCTGACCTTGCAGAGTTCTGAACAGCAGGAAAAAGGAAGCATAAATTTTCTAAGGGGTCATTAAAGGTCATGATAAGTAGATCCTCTCCAACTTCCAGTTTGCTTCTTGGTTTTTGTTTTTGTTTTGTTTTATTTGGGGAGGGTTTGCCACAAGGTATTTTTGTGTCACAAGGGAACTCCCCAGAGTTTGTTTCTCAGACCCATGTATTCTCCCTGTTGGGGACACAGCACCATATAAAGGTCTTTGCTTCAATTTGTTTAATGTATCCAGGGGGATGACACTCAGAGAGCATTGCACCACAGCTAACACTTCAGCTGTGCCTGCAGCATGGCACTCCAGTGCTCTGTCAGGCCAGGAGCTTTAGGATGTTATAGGAAGTGATAGGACCAGCAGATACCATTGTCATGTGTCCACTCGCACATCTTTTGTGCTATAAATTGGGTCCCCTGGTCTGATGCAGTGTTATGTGAACTCCCCTACTGGTGGATCAAACATTGTTTAAGCCCAGAGTGAGGGCCGAAAGTAAGACTTAAAAACCCTTACCCAGAATACATGTCCTTTCCTGTCAGATTGAAACATTGGCCCTTTTAGGGTAGAAGGGTCTCAAGATAGTCAACTTGCCACCAACTGGTTGCTTGGTCTCCATGAGGAATGGTGCCATATCAGCTGATCTCTTTTGCTATCAAGTTGGGCATTTGACAGTGGCAATAACTGGATCAGCTCAGATAAGTGGGAACCCATGCTAAAGGGCCCCAAATATCCTCAATCTCTGCCATATGGTCACTTCATTCAAGTGTCCGTTGTGCCAGTACAGAGGTGGAGTCAACTGGCTGAATCATTTTATATTGAAGGATTTACACCTGCCATTTTTGCCATGTCTTTTTTTTTTTTTTTTGTCTTTTTGTCCTTTTTAGGGCCTCACCTGTGGCGTATGGAGGTACCCAGGCTAGGGGTCTAATCAGAGCTGTAGCTGCCGGCCTTCGCCATAGCCACAGCAATGCCAGATCTGAGCCACATCTTCAATCTACACCACAGCTCATGGCAACGCTGGCTCCTTAACCCGCTGAGCAAGGCCAGGGATCAAACCGGCAACCTCATGGTTCCTAGTCGGATTTGTTTCTGCTGCACCACAACGGGAACACCTGCCACGTCTTTTTTGCTCCTCTATTCCTATATTTTGCTGTCTTTTGTGTTAAAAATTATTTTCTACTGTAACACTTTAAAGTTCTCTTGTCATGCAGATACACATACACACATATATACGTGCATATATACTTAAGTTATTTTCTTAGTGGTTACCCTGGGGATTACAATTATCATCTTAATTTATAACAATGTTGTTCAGAATGATACCAACTTAATTTCAATTATATACAAAATCTTTCCTCCCGAAGAGTTCTATTCCCTACACCCTCTTTGTTTTCTTTTGCTTGTACAAACTGAGTAGTACCCTTATTGACTGCCCATCTATTTTTCAGCAAGTGACACCATGTTTTATTAATTTGGTCCATAATGCTCTGTAGGTCAGGTGCCTCTTGTTGCCACTTTGATCATGCCACTTATTATCATAAATGCATCCACATGGTTTCTGATACGTGTGTGATGCCATCTGGCTCAATTATTTCTGGGGTATATTAACTCCATTGCTAATAAGGAATTCAAGTTTATAACAGCATCACATACCATCAGTCCAGTCACCACTGAACTTCACAGTGATTCTGGTGCCACTTTACCAACATACACTTTTTTAAAAAATGTAACAATTTACATTTTAAAAATATTTAAAATTTTTATTGCAGTGTAGTTGATCAACACTTTTTTTTTTTTTTTTTTTGTCTTTTAGGAACATACCCACAGCATATGGAAGTTCCCAGGCAAGGGGTCCAATCGGAGCTACAGCTGCCAGTCACAGCCACGCCAGATCCAAGCTGCGTCTGCGACCTATACCACAATTCACGGCAATGCCAGATCCTTAACCCACTGAGCAAGGCCAGGGATAGAACCCGAATCCTTATGGATACTGGTCGGGTTCGTTAGCTCCTGAGCCATGATGGGAACTCCAATCAACACATTCCTTATTGCCTTGGTAGACAATGTATCCTCCAGGTCCTCCCATGGAACAGTCATCTGGTGGATTTTCTGGCTTACACAGCGTATCTATACCAGCACCCACTTCCTTAAGTCCTTTTTCAAACATTGAGGTAACATTACATACATAAACTTCTCCATTGTGACGTTAACAACTTAGTGGTTTTCAGTATGTTCACGAGGTTGGGCAAACATCACCACAATTAGAATATTTTCATCACCGCAAAATGTAACTCTGTGCCAGTTAGCAGTCACTCCTTATTCTCTCTACTGACAGCCCCTGGCAACCACCAATTTACTTTATGTCTCTATGGATTTGCCTACTCTGGATACATCATATAAATGGAAGCATGCAGAGTTCCTGTCATCAGTGGAAACGAATCCCGACTAGGAACCATGAGGTTGTGGGTTCGATCCCCGGCCTCGCTCAGTGGGTTAAGGTGCCAGCGTTACCGTGAGCTGTGGTGGTAGGTCACAGATGAGGTTTGGATCTGGCATTGCTGTGGCTGTGGTGTAGGCCGGAGGCTACAGCTCTGATTAGACCCCTAGCCTGGGAACATTCACATGCCGTGGGTGCAGCCCTAAAAGGACAAAAGACCGAAAAAAAAAAAAAAAAAAAAGGAAGCATGCATTATGCGGCCTTTTACTTCTGACTTCCTTCACTTAGCATAATGTTTTCAAAATTGTAGCATACATCAGAGTCTCATGCCTTTTTATAACTGAATGGTATTCCGTTGTGCAGATACAGCATATTTCATTTACCTGTTCATCAGTTGATGAACATTTTGGTTGTTTCCCTCTTTTTGGCTATTATGAATAATGCTGATATAAATGTTTGTGTGCAAATTTCTCTTGGGAATGAGAGGAATTGATGGGTCAAATGGTAACTTTAACTTTTTCAGCAATGTCACACTGTTTCACAAACTGTTTTTACTATTTTTACTATTTCGCTATTTTTCCTTTCCACTAGCAATGTATAAGGGTTCCAATTTCCCCACAACCTCACCAACATTTCTTTTCTTTTTTGTTGCTTTTTTTAGGGCTGAACCCTCAGCATTTGGAAGTTCCAAGGCTAGGGGGCAAATTGAGCTTCAGGACCTATGCCACAGCCATGCCAGATCCAAGCCACACCTGTGGCCTATGCCATAGCTCATGGCAATGCTGAATCCCTGACCCAGTGAGTGAGGCCAGGGATCAAACCCACATCCTCATGGATACTAGTTGGATTTGTTTCTGCTGTGCCACAACAGGAACTTCCTAACCTTCCTATTTTTATTATTATTATAGTCCTTCTATTGGTGTGAAGTAGTATCTTATTATGGTTTTGATTTAGAGTTCAATAATGATCACTGATGTTGAAAATATTTTCATATGTTTGTGGTCCATTTGTGTATCTTCTTTGGAAAAATGTCTATTCAAATCTTTTGTATATTTTAAAATTGGGTTATTTGTTTCATTATTATTGGGTAAAGTTTATATATATATATGTATGTATATTCTGGATACTAGACTATTATCAGCTATATGATTTGCAAATATTTTGTTCTATTCTTTAGGTTGTCTTTTGACTTTGTTTGTGATGTTCTTTGAAGCACAAAAGCTTTTAATTTTGATAAAGTCCAAGTTTGGTTGACCATGTTTTGTGTCATGTCAAAGAAACAATTGTCTAATCCGAGGTCACAAAATTTACACATTTTTTTTCTAAGAGTTTTATAATGTTAGCTCTTACATTTAAGACTATGATTTCATTTGCATTAATCTTGTGTGTTGTATGAGATTCACATATAAGGGCCCAAATTCTTTTTTTGCATGCGGATAGCACCTTTTGTTGAGAAAACTATCCTTTCTTCAAAGAACTTTTTTTTTCTGCATTCTTATTGAAAATCCACTGCCCATAAATGTGTAGGTTTATTTTCTGAACCCTCAACTCTGTTCTCTTCACCTATAAGTCTATTTTTATGCCAGTACCACACTGATTTGGTTACTGCAGGTTTGTATTAAGTTTTGAAGCTGGGAGTTGAATCCTCCACCTTTGTCTTTTTCAAGATTGTTTGGACTATTCAGGGTCTGTTACATTTCCATATGAATTTTAGGATCAGTTTATTAATTTTGACTAAAGTTGGGATTTTGATAGGGATTACACTGAATCTATACATTAACTTGGAGACTATTGTCATCTTAACAACATTAAGTCTTCCAATAAATGAATGTGGAATATCTTTTCATTAATTTAGGGCTTCTTCCTTTTTTTATTCCTTTTTAGGGCTACACCCATGGCTAGGGGCTGAATGGGAGCTGCACACATGGCTAGGGGCTGAATGGGAGCTGCAGTCACCAGCCTACACCATAGCCATGTCAAGGCCAGATGTGAGCTACATCTGTGAACTACGCATCCCAGCTTGTGGCAATGCTGGATCCTTAATCCACTGAGAGAGGCCAAGAATCAAACCCAATACTAATGGATACTAGTTGGGTTCTTAACCAGCTGAACCACAACAGGAATTCCAATTTAGGGCTTCTTTAAATTTCTTTCAACAACGTTTTATAGACTTCAGTGTATGCAGCTTGTCAAATTCACTTTGTTTGTTTATTTCAGTATAACTGACTTACTAAATTTACTCCTAGGCATTTTATTACTTTCAATTTTCCTTAGTGTTTTAATCCTTTCCTTTACTATCTGCCAAAACATTTATGGCATTTTGATGTCACTTAGCATGGGCCATCACTTTTTCCATGTTTTATAGGAGCTATCTTATTAGCAAGTTTGCACCAATTCTTGGGGTTTTTGATAAATGTAAATCTTGTATTTTGGGAGAATGTACCCAAATTTTTATCTAATCTTATGTTCTATCCTCCCTAATCAAGTATTCTCAGAATCTAGTCCCATATGTATTTCTCCCATCTCCTGCAATCCATGCTGGTTAAATTTTTTTTTTTTTTTTTTTTTTTTTGCCATGCCTGCAGCATGTGGAAATTTCCAGGCCAGGGACTGAATCCCAGCCATAGCAGTAACGCCAGCCACAGCAGTGACAATGCTCAGTCCTTAACCACCAGGCCACCAGGGATCTCCTGGTTAATCTTTCTATTCCTTTGGGATATGGTTTCTTTCCTCCCTTACCAGGCCTAGCATGTCCCCAAGGGAGTAATGCTGCCACCTACCATCAGTTACAGATTTACTGGACAGGGGAATCAGTAGGAGAACATCCTGGGAGAAACATATTTTATTGCAGGAAAAGACCTTGGCATTGTCTCAAGCAAGGGGAGTGTATGACTCTTAGCAGGAAAGGGTGGCTCACTTCTGCAGGCTCAGAAAATCAAAAGAAGCCTGGAAATATAAGATATTGGGGGCATCAACTCAGAGGTCCCCATCCCATGTGTCAGGGTCTCATTTTTCCCAACAACAGCCCTGTTTTGGATTAGGAGACCTAGTTTAGTTAGTAGTTTAACCTCCTTTGGCGCCTGGCCACATTGATGATTTGGTTTGGTCTAGTCCTCAGCTTTTTCTGCCTTCCCTCTGCAGGCTATGAAAGCCTCTTTACCAAAGAGACCCTCTGGCTTTCACGTTTGGCTTTCAGTTGCCTGCTAGTCACTCTTTCACCTTTTAGTTTTCTTCTCATAGAGCTTCAATAGAGCTAAGCAATAACCACCCAATCCCACTGTCCTTATAGTTACTATTTTCTCCACATATTGCACTAACTAATACATTCTCTTTTACTAGATACTATCTCATGTCACCCCTGGTGAAAGTTTGAGTACCTGGACCTTATGCCAGAGGCTATCTGTGCTCCATCCATCACCAGTGATGAGGTCCTCCTATCAGCTGGGTGGTGATCCAGCTCCAAAACCTCATCTTATCATCTGCTTTCTCAAATCTCTTTTCTGGCCCCAACTACAGCAGTTTCAGTTTTCCAGGAAGCAAACTCTGAGACAGACTTTAGTCTTCAGGATAACTATGAGGAAGGGTTCTTGGGAGCAATGTCTGTGGATTAGAGGGGAAGGAAACAGGATTAGGCAAAGGGGAGAAGCTAATCTGAGGTGTAGGCTGGGTAAGCTCAATGAACCCTACTGGGAGGTCTTGAGCAGAAATGCCCATCAAAGTTGCCCTGCACAGGGCTGATAGCCAGGCCTCCCTATCCTTTCCTTGAGCAGTCCTTGGATTTGTGCCATCTGGACCATCTGGGAAAGGGCATCTCCTTGGACAAGGTGAGTCTCTACAGACAAGGCAAACCCTGAAGGGAATGATAGCTGATAGTGTGTCGACCACCAGTCTCACAGTGGGGTTCCAAGTCTTTCCTTGGGGGACAACCAGTCAATGCATCTCAATGTCTACCACAGATATCACACAAGCAACTTACTATCAAATTGTTCAGGTAAAAAAAAAGTTCAGGATGGAGTTCCCATCGTGGCTCAGTGGTTAACGAATCCAACTAGGAACCATGAAGTTGTGGGTTCGGTCCCTGGCCTTGCTCAGTGGATTAGGATCCAGTGTTGCCGTGAGCTGTGGTGTAGGTTGCAGACATGGCTCAAATCCCAAGTTGCTGTGGCTCTGGCGTAGGCCAGTGGCTACAGCTCCGATTAGACCCCTAGCCTGGGAACCCTCATATGCCACAGAAAGCGGCCCTAGAAAAGGCAAAAAGACAAAAAAAGGTCAGGAGTTCCCACTGTGGCTCAGTGGTAATGAATCTGAATAGTATGCATGAGGACAAGGATTCAATACCCAGCCTTGCTGAGTGGGTTAAGTATCTGGCAATGCTGTGAGCTGTGGTCTAAGTCACAGATGCAGCTTGGGTGTAGTGTTGCTGTGGCTGTGGTGTAGGCCTGCAGCTGCAGCTCTGATTTGACCCCTAGCCTGGGAACTTCCATATGCCGCCAGTGCAGCCTTAAAAGACCATACACATAAAAAAGGGTTCATTGTGCTATGTGTGCAACATGCCTATAAGTTTGAAATACCCTTAAAAAAAAAAAACTTTAAAAAAATGAACATAAGAGTTCCTGTTGTGGCTCAACAGGTTTGGAACCCAGCTAGTACCCATGAGGATGTGGGTTCAATCCCTGGCCTTGTTCAGTGGGTTATACAAGGATCCAGCATTGCTGTGAGCTGTGGTGTAGGTCACAGACACGGCTTGGATGTGGCATTGCTGTGGCTGTAGTGTAGGCCGGCAGCTGCAGCTCTGATTTTTGTAACCTAGCCTGGGAACTTCCAAGTGGCGTGGATGCAGCTCTAAAAATGAAAACAAAAACAAAAACAAAAGAAAAACAGAAATGAAATGCGACTAAGGAAACGTCTAGAAAAGAGGTTTCTGTTGCTGACACAAAGGAAAGGAAATGGTGTTGAAAGGTGAATATTCATTTGAATGAGTAAAACATGGATCACCAGATGAGTTAGTGGGAGGTAAGAATGAAAAGGCAAGTTGAGGCTTCATCCTTGCTGATATAACATACTTCTTAATAGGGCAACAATAGAAAGTGCCTATTTCATCACAGCTAGACCTGCCTTTAATTTCACCTCACCTCTTCTGAGTAGGTAAGTCTTTCCGTGATTATCTGTAAGAGTTTACTGTTTCATTCCTCCCTTTTCCTTTTGTTCCTTTCCTACCCAAGGCCATTGTGGAATTTGGAATGTGAAGATGTGAGTCTTTGCTCAGCTTCCCATACTGGGATGAAGATTAGTTTTAAAATTAATCTCTGAGTCACAGAGGGAGGAGGGAAAGAATTGTTTTAATCTCTTCCTTTTCCCTTCTTCATAACCTGCTATACAGCTAAGTCATTTTTAAAATCTGTTTTTCCCCTCTTCCCCAAGAATCACTTGCCTTTTATTGTTCCTTTGGAAACAGTATTTATAAACCTTCAGAAGCTTCTAAAACTGGAAGAAATTTTTCTTTGCTGAATGGACCACCAGCTAAATTAAAGGAGACTGCCTTAAACTGCTTTCGCGTAAGTAAACCTATTTCATATAATACTGATTGCTGGAATCTGAGAGGTTACATACAGTTCCTCCCCATCCCTTTCTCACTGTACCCTGTCTGGCCTTTCCCTTTGTCTCTCTTGGGCTGTGTAGAAGGCATTCTTGCTTTCCATGGGACTTGCAGGCAGAGACTCTTCTGGCCTTCCTTCCACCTTTGCAGCATGCTATGGCCTGTCTCATGCTCACTATTTGACCACTTTTCTTTGAGGGATAAATAAGCATGGAAACAGTGAATGCTACATTTTTTAAAAGAGGGTTTTTTTTAAAAAAAAAAAAACAAAACCAATTTACATGTTAAATCTTGAAGAAAAAGCCCTACTGAACTAAATCACTCAGAAAGTGGGGAGAAAATTCTATTGTGGGTAAAGTAGGCACTTAAAGAATATCTGTGAGGAGTTCCTCAGTGGCCTGGTGGTAAGGATCCAGTACTTTCACAGCGTTGGGCCCAGGTTCAATCCCTGGTCGGGGAAGTGAGATCCCACATCAAGCCACTGCGAGCTGTGGCCAGGAAAAAAAAAATCTGTGGAATGAATTGAATGAAAGGAGAGCTGGCTTAACTTCAGGAAACCATGCTTTAAACAGGCAAGCTTCTGGATGGAGATATTAATAGCACCCCTTATTTATACAGTCATTTAAGATTTTCAGAGTGCTTTCACACACATTATCTCATGAAATCCTTGGAACAGCCCTGCAAGGGAGGTGAGGCATTTTTAATGATAAGATTAAATGACCTGCCTGGACTCTAAACAACTAATAAGTGGCATAACTGGGCCAAGTACCCAGGTCTGCTGACTATGGTTGGTGCCAGAATTCCAGATGGATTTTTCTGATTTCAGAGTGGAGTCTTCAAAGATTACTGCTAGGGGACCTGGTCTTATTTAAAATTTTCATTGACTTTTTGAAAGTGGGATCATATAAGAAAAGTCACTAGGCTGAGACGTCCTTAAGCTCTCAAGGGTAGTAAACACCAAGCAGATTGATTTAAATTGAAGAGAGAATACATTGCACAAAGCTATGTAAGTGGACAGAAATATGGCCAATGAGTTTCATTCTGTACTGATTTTGGATAATGTATTTCATATCGTTAGTCTGAAGGATACTTAAAAGAAGATGAACCTGGAGCTATGTTTTATTTTAAGAAAGAGAACCATGACTTAACTGTTGACTCTTTCCTAAAGTCATATAACAATAAAAGGCTAGTCCTCCTTGCTAAGCATGTCAAAAACAAAACTGAAAGCCCTGTTTTGTCCTACAATCGACAAAATGGTAATGAAGCCATACCCGGAATCAGGCATCTAATTCAGCCCTGAAACCTTAAAAAAGAGCCTAGTCAATACACCAGGTCATAGAAAAAGGACAACTAAAACAATCAAATAGATTCCCTAACCTAAGAAGAAAGTTGCTTTAAAAATAGGATTGAGTGAGTGGATATTGGGAGGAAATCCTTATTAACCTTTCTGAAATATATGTTATAGAGAGCAATTACAATATTCAAAAACACTTCATTTTCAACAAACATTTTATTGACTATAGTCAGACAATATGGTCAACACTAGCATTTAAAGTGAATAAAAAATAGAAGTTCACTATCATTGTCACAGAATACCAGACGGAGTGAATCTTTAGTCCAACTCAGCACAACTTTTCTTGTATTCTTAATAGATTGGCATCTGGTTTACAGATGCCAGTTGGGTTTGGTTGGTATGTGTTTATTGCCAGAGACCCATCAACCCCAGTGAACTTGCAATCAGGTTTTTCAAGTTGCAAATCTGAAGGACTGGACTCTCCCAGAAGATAAAGTGAAATTGTTAGTATTAATAACCTTCTCAGTAAGGTTTATCTGGGTCTTACAAACGCCAGTCTTCTCTGTGGTTTCAGCATTTCTTCTGAGCTAGGAAAGTACACAGTCCCTATATGACAGTTATGTTCCCCAAAGCTAACTTCTAATTTGGTTGTTTGAAACTGAAAATGCATTTTCCCCAGAGAAACAATGTGATAAATACTGGTTAGGTTCTCAGGCCAGCTCTTAAAAGCCCATTTAAGTCCTCAAGCAGCTCAACTATGAGAGGATGAGAACTGTGACCCATGACACTGTTTCCATGGGAAAATGTGCCCCAGGAGCGGAACAAGGACTTCCTTCCTCCCTCAGTTCCTACCTATCTGATTAGAAGCCAGTGTGTTTACTACAGGAAACACAGCTCCTGCATGCAGGCCACTGGGGGCCCTCAGCCTGGGGACACCTTATCCACGAGGTGGAGCTACGCTCACCACTCCCACCCTGACCCTGTCAGTGAAGCAGGTGGGGGAAGGCATGGAGTCTTTCCTAGACCCCCTTCTCCTGAGTAGGGCTGTTGGGACTCTTTTGAGGGGTGGAGGGTTCAAAGCTGGCTACATAATTTCTGAGGCCTCTTGTTCAGAAAGTAGGGGAAAGAATGGAGGGCACTAAAGGTACAAAAATACAAAGACTTTTTCTTTTCTTCTGGTCTCTCTTGACTTGTCATGGTGTTTAGATAGTCAATAATTATAACTAATATCATTCTAAGTAAGGAAAAATGAAAATTTTAAGTTGTCAGCATGAATTTTATTTATTTATTTATTTTTTATTTTTTTGCTTTTTAGGGCAGCACCTGCAGTATATTGAAGTTCCCAGGCTGGGGTCAAATCGGAGCTGCAGCTGCTGTCCTACACCACAACAACGTGGGATCCATGCTGAGTCTGCAACTTTCACCACAGTTCATGGCAACACCAGATCCTTAATCCACTGAGCAAGGCCAGGGATTGAAGACATTCTCATGGATACTAGTTGGGTTTGTAACCTGCTGAGCCACAGTGGGAACTCCTCAGCATGAATTTTAAAATGAATTTTTATATTGTACAACGCTGGTTTGAAATACAAATATAAGAGCATTTAACTCCTACATGAAATAACCAAAATGACACAATTTCTGTGTTGCAGCTCTCACATGCATGTATATTTTGTTATCACCAGAGCAGTGCAAAACACTTCAGAAAACTAACTTAACCCTTCTTGATATATACACATTCTACCAACACTCTATACCTTTGATTTACTGAGGAGTAAGAAAGGGCTGGAAAGAAAATGTTTTCAGCAGAGGCAGTTGGCTAATTCAGGGAAGTAACATAAGAAAGGATGTAATAGGGTTCCTTGATCTTTTTGTTAGAACACCATTGCCTTCTTCCTGTGTTTTAAGCAAGTTCTGCTTCTAATAGAAAGCATGACTTCTCAGAGATATGTGTAGACATAACACACTTTGCACTTGCTTTGTTTCACTGAACTCCAATGCATTGTGTGTCCACCAGGATTCTGTGCTCCTGGGGCAGTGAGAAAGCTTATGTGAATGGGTGGCAAGGAACAATGGACAGGCGCTGCGTCTATCACCTGTTCACATGCATGCTCCATTGTTCTATCCAACCTCACTACAAAATGCGAGTTCAAAGGTAAACACATTAGGAATTTCAAGATGGCAATACCAGAGTATTAAAAACCAAGTATGAGGTCTTTTTGAGCATGGGGTCCTGCAAAATGCCCTGGGTATGGGGTAAGGTGGGCTGCAAAGCAGGGAGACCTATGGTTGACTGGGATGAGAATTCACTGAGATAGAGCCTCTTGAGGGCTTGGCCACTTCCCTTCAGAACATCACACATAGGGTACTGCTAGAAACAGTGAAGGTGTCGGTCAAGACTCTAGAAATGGGTATCAGTGGTGGTAACTACCAGCTGGCAAAATATGTCAAATAGAAGGATATGGGATAGTGGAAGTGAGACCTACTAAATCATATCCTCTACTAGCTGATAACTTGAGCACTTATAATGACAAATGTAAACACATCTTCAGCACAAGTTTAGAGTTACAGATAGTGATTAGCTTCAACAGATAGCTTGATTATTTTGCAGTGCAAAAAGGAGGGGAAATGACCTTGTGTACTGAAAGCTGCTTTGTTCCCAGAATTAAAAATATTTATCACTCTGTGGATGGGCTGAAGGACACCTTGTCTAATCTTACTTTTATTTGCATTGGCCATGTGGCAGAGGCCCAGGTTGTTCTAAAAAATTATGGATAGTTAGGAGTTCCTGTTGTCGTTCAGTGGTAATGAACCCAACTAGTGTCCACGAGGATGTGGGTTTGATCCCTGGCCTCGCTCAGTGGGTTAAAGATCTGGCGTTGCTGTGAGCTGTGGTGTAGGCCAATGGCTACAGCCCCGATTTGACCCCTAGCCCGGGAACTTCCATATGTCACAGGTTCAGCCCTTTAAAAAAAGAAAAAAAAAAAAAAGAAATTGAGGCTAGTTATAGAAGTCTTTGTGGTCTCAAGAGTTCAAGTTTCTAAAATACAGACTATCTCCAGAACTCTGTTCTCACACTAACAGGGCTCTAGGGATAGGAGGAAGATGGATAGAGTGCAAATAAGAAAATCCTTTGGACCAATTTTCCCTAAAGCCGAATGTCACCATCTGTATGCTCCTGTTGAAGAGTGTGTGTGTCGGGGGAGAGGTGTAGGCTACAGTTATTATTATTTTGTCTTTTTAGGGCCACACCCACAGCATACGGAAGTTTCCAGCTAGTGGAATCTGAGCTATAGCTGCCATCCAATGAGACAGCCACAGCAATGCCAGATTCGAGCCATGTCTGTGACCTACACTACAGCTCACAGCAATGCCAGATCTTTAACCCACTGAGCCAAACCAGGGATCTAACATGCATCCCAATGGATACTAGTCAGGTTCATTATTGCTGAGCCACAATGGGAACTACTACGATTATTATGTTAGTAGTTTAATTCTACGATTTCTGCAAATTTACCTGTCTTCCAGAAAATACTGACTTCCAAAGTAGATAAACTGCAAGGAGGTTCCTTTGATTATTTATTGTTCTTATAAAATTACCCCAATAGGTATTTCCCAGTACATTTAAGAGTATAATTTTATAACCATTATTCAAAAAGTAAGTGTATAGATTGTTTCAGAGATTTTGTTACAAGGAAAGTCAGGTTTTGTATAAAAATTTTAAATAGTTTACTGAAGCTTTTCTACAAAATCCTATTTACCATAGCCTAAGAGAATGATATAATGCTTATAAAATGTCTACCTGAAATAGGTGACTTAATAAATGCTATTACCATTCTGCTGAGGGGTAAGCTCTTTGTTGCCCCATCAAGTTAAATATAGGATTGTTGATTTTCATTTACAGTTGTTTCTCACTTCAAAAAAATTACTGTGATCTGCCTCTCATTGAACTTTACACACAGCTTCAATGGGTTATGTCTAAAAATATTATCTTCATAATCTTTAATTAGTCAGTCCTTATTATTTGCAAATTATGAATTTGCCTACTTGCTGAAATTTATTTGTAATTCCTAAATCAATACAGCATTTTCAATCATTTTTGGACACACAGAGTGGTGAAAAAATTGTCACCTTTGTATACATTCCCACTGAGGTTGAAGAAGGGATACTTTGCCTTCTTGTTTCGACTCTCATACTATGAACAAATGTTCTTTTTGTGGTATATTTAGCATCATGTTTTTTGCATTTTTGCTGTTTTTGTTGGTGATTTAGCTGTTTAAAATGGCTCCCAAGCATAGTATTGATATGCTGGCTAGTGTCCCTAGGCATAAGAAAGTTGTGATAATGCCTTTTGGAGAAAAGTTAAGTAAGCTTCATTCAGCATGAGTTATAGTGCTATTGGCCATAGTTTGATGCTAATGAATTAACAAAATACATTAAATAAGGTGTCTTTAAATAGAAACACACATAAAACAAGGTTATGTATTGACTGGTTGGAAACTAATTCTGTATTTCCTTTAGAAGCAATGGTTCAGCAGTCACTAATTCAGTATTCAAAGTGACCTTACAGAATACAACTACCACAAACAACAAGAATCAATTGTACTTGGCAATGAATTTCTTCAGTGGAAGTTGTTTTGTTTATAAATCAAATTATAATGTATTCTTTTAGAAACTATGTCTAGGAAAGCAATCATTTTAAGTTCAGAGAATAAACACTGACATATAGAAGCTTCAAGTTAGAGGAAGACCTTGGATGTTATCACATCTCTGCAGGCCCCTCCTCCCCCCAGCAATTCCTTTTATAGCAGCCCTGACAGGTGGCCACTGTTTTCTGATTGAATGCTTCCAGTGATGTAGAGCTCACTTCACCAGGAGGTCCTGTCCACCGTGGTTCAGTTCCAATATCCCAAACTGTCCTTTCTTACCGTGAGCCAAAATCTTCCTCTCAGTAACAGCCCTCCTGATGGTCTCCAGCATGACGTGGAATAAATCTACTCTCTTCTCTGCATAACAACCCTTTAGCAAATTGCTTTTCTGCAGGTTAAGCAGACCCAATTCCCTCATCTTAAGAGAAAAAATGGTTTCTACACTCTTCCCGGGTGTCTCTGCTTAATGAATTCTGATTTGCTATGCACAGGTAGCTCTTTTCATGTGGTATCTATATTTGAACACATAAGTTCAGAAATCCTGAGCTAAATAGCACAGGTCTGGTACCCCTGTGACTTAAACACTGTTTTGCATTAACACAGTTTAAATTTTGTTAGTTTTTTGGCGAAGGCTCACACTGAATGATAATGTAACTTATTGTCACATTATCAGGTCAAATCAAGTCTCCCAAATCCCAGCCTCTTTCAAATGATTTTTCTGAATAAAGATACCATACTTTATATTTACTGCAGCAAAATGTTATCTATTTTCCTAAAAATTATTTTGATTAACTATTCTGTCATCATATTCTGATATGGGCTCTGTATATCTTTCAAATTTGATATCTTAACTCAAAACATCAATACAAAGATTACTTAGGTCTGAATAAAGGAGGATAAATCTTATTGTTTTGTCCTAAGAACTTGAGGCCTCAAGATTAATGTCACTCCAGTAATCAGCACTCTTTGAATCAAACTTTCTCTGCAATGATCTAAACCCATGTTTCTCATACTTATCCACAAAAGTGTCTTGACTTTTTTTTTGTCTCTTGTCTTTTTAGGGCCACACCTGTGGCATATGAAGGTTCCCAGGCTAGGGGTCCAATTGGAGCTGTAGCTGCCGGCCTACGCCAGAGCCCACAGCAATTTGGGATCCGAGCCTCGTCTGTGACCTATTCCACAGCTCATGGCAATACCGGATCCTTAATCCACCAAGCAAGGCCAGGGATCAAACCCTCAACCTCATGGTTCCTAGTCGGATTTGTTTCCACTGCGCCACGACGGGAACTCCTGTCTTGACTTTTTGAAATGACCAACATCTTTGTTTAGTAATGATCCTGTCAAGAATGGAAGTGGGTGGAGTTCCTGTCGTGGTGTAGTGGTTAACGAATCTGACTTTGAACCATGAGGTTGTGGGTTCAATCCCTGGCCTCGCTCAGTGGGTTAACGATCTGGTGTTGCCGTGAGCTGTGGTGTAGGCCGCAGATGCGGCTCAGATCCCGCGTTGCTGTGGCTCTGGCGTAGGCCGGTGGCTACAGCTCCAATTCGACCCCTGGCCTGGGAACTCCATACGCCGTGGGAGCGGCCCTAGAAAAGATTAAAAAAAAAAAAAAGAAAAAAGAAAGGAAGTGGTATTTCTTTGTCATGATTTACTTAAAAGAATCCATGATGACTCCTATTAACTGTAAAATTTCCCCGACACACTGTGTTCAATGATTTATATTAGAAAATTTCCAAAATTTGACATCAAACTTAGTGGTCTGTATTTCTAAAATCTACTTTACCCTTCATCTTGCAAATGAGGATGTGGACAGTTTATTTTCCTAGGAAGATGGTAATCAAATTGGAGAAAGATAAAACATGTAGCTTAATGAGGGAATTTAAACTCAAACAGGCAAAATGGGAGCACCAGGGTAACTCAAGACTTACCCCTTGCTCCTCTAAGCGTTCATCAAGTCCAGTTGATTTGGCCCCAAAAATATCACTTGTGGAGTTCCCGTCATGGCGAAGCGGAAATGAATCTGACTAGGAACTACGAGATTGTGGGTTCGATTCCTGGCCTCCCTCAGTGGGTTAAGGAGCCGGCGTTGCCATGAGTTGTGGTGTAGGTCACAGACACAGCTCGGATCTGATGTTGCTGTGGCTGTGGCATAGGCCAGCAGATGCAGCTCCGATTGGACCCCCAACCTGGGAACCTCCATATGCGGAGAGTGCAGCCCTATAAAGCAAAAAAGAAAAAAAAAAAGAAAAAAAATCACTTGTATTGTTATCCCCTTCCTGTGCCCAATAGAGACACATTCTCTCATGTTAAATTAAACCAAATTAAACCAAAATTTGTATTGAATTTTCTGTCACTGTAACAGAATTCTGACTTACACGGGACAGGGTGGCTCCTTAAAGGACACCAGACTAAGGCAGACTGGATGCAGAGCAGAAAAAGAAAAAAAAACAAACAGTGGATCCTCCTGCCCTCTGCCTGTCACCAACCTCTTGCTCATCTAATCTATCCTTCCCATTCATAGCAGAATCATCGTTCTAAAATACTAGTTGAATCATCTAAATTCCTCTCTTGCCTTTAGCATAAATCCAAAAGTTTTGGCATCTAATCAAGGCCTTCTCAATCTGGTGCTAACTTGCCTTCATCCCTCCAGGCCTGTCAGACTTCTCCTATTTTCCAAAGTGTGCCCGGCACATTCATGCCTTTGTACTTTCTGCCCTCCCATCCCAAAATGTCTTTTTCTTCACACTTTCTGATGGAATCAAGCCCAGCTCAAGTACTTTGTCCTCTGGTTCAAATTTTCCTGATGTCCTCAGTCCTTATCAATTGTTTCCTCCAATAAAAAACAGGTAATTTTGCATTTCTACTCATGAAGCACTCATCCCATATTGCCTTATGGTGTATTTATCTGCTCCTTTCCTGCATTCTTCCACTATAACAGTAGCTTTCAAACCCTTTTAACAATAGCATAGTTCATAGCAATAGCAAGCAATAATCAGTGCCATTGTGATCCAAATGGCACATTTATACATACCTTATAGTTGACCAATTTTAAAAAATACCTCTTCCATTTTAATGTCTCAGAGATATAACAATACAGTATCATTATTTTGATACTTTCTGCTTTCTTTTTTGGCCACACTGTGGCCTGTGGAAGTTCCTGGGCCAAGGATCTAATCTGAACCACAACTGTGACCTATACCACGTCAGCTCCTTAACCCACTGCACCACTGCAGGAACTCCATCACTTAATCTTCAACAGTACATAAAACAATGGTATGTCATAATCGATAACATCTTAGATTTGTTGGAATGTGATAAATAACTAAAACTTTCACAAAATAATGTTTATCCTTTGTTTTAGGTGATGCTATTTTTTTTACTCCATCTCATTAAGAAAAAAAATGCAGATCATAATCCATCAAAATGATTTCACTACATGGATGTTTGAAAAACTACTTAGAACTATTTGCAGCCACACAATAGGATTAAGAACAAAAATCAACTATATTACCATGACTTTATTTGCAGCCACACAATAGGATTAAGAACTAAAATCAACCATATTACCATAGTGATTAGGTCACTGAAAAAGTTTATGCAACTCTAGAATCTGCATAAACATGACTTTAATTCCAGGAAATTCTTTTTTTTTTTTTTTTGTCTTTTTGCTATTTTTTGGGCCACTCCCGTGGCATATGGAGGTTCCCAGGCTAGGGGTCTAATTGGAGCTGTAGCCTCTGGCCTACGCCAGAGCCACAGCAACACGGGATCTGAGCCGCATCTGCGGCCTACACCACAGCTCACGGCAATGCCAGATCGTTAACCCACTGAGCAAGGGCAGGGATCGAACCCGCAACCTCATGGTTTCTAGTCGGATTCGTTAACCACTATACCACGACGAGAACTCCACAGCTATCCTACTCTTGACCTCCCTCTTTGAGATGCTACATAAGTCTCTGTCAACACAGTGGGCTCTCTTACTCCTATAAGCAATAAACTTGGCTTTGCTTGATCAACAGGTCATTTAGGTGGTCTCAGGAGCTGACATAATAATAACCTCCTTGAGGGAAGATACAGTGCTTGTATTTATTCTCC
The DNA here is from genome assembly GCF_016906955.1 of Phacochoerus africanus. NCBI lineage: Eukaryota > Metazoa > Chordata > Mammalia > Artiodactyla > Suidae > Phacochoerus > Phacochoerus africanus. The sequence continues at coordinate 121,703,720 of NC_062545.1, read as the reverse complement.
ACCTCTCTTCTGGTGATCAAACATTGATGGACGGGGGAGGAAAGGTATCTTTGGAATCTCAGGGGAGCCTAGAGCAGTGACAGCAGGAATGATAGTGGTCTCAGGGAAGGACTTGCAGAAAGGCTGCATCCACAAATAAAAAAATCTCTTTCTCTTGGTTTTATCTACTGACCAAGTCTTCTTCACACCTGGTGTTCAGCTGGTATTGTTTTAATATAAAAAATTCAAGCTCCCTGCCAACTTCTTAACTTCAAGCCACTGTTTGATCTTTGAAGTGGCTTTTGTCTCAATGCTTAAAACTTGAAGATGCACATAATAATGGATACAGGGCTGCCAAAGGATTGGTTCTCATCAGGAATGGTGATTAGGTCACTGAAAAAGTATGTTGACCTGCGTCTCTAATTTTATGAATACCTACATAAATTTCACATAAACACTGGAAAACCTCCAAGTCAATAAGTCATGATAAATAAAATAAGCTTGTTTTTCGTCCAAGCGGGCCCAAGAAATCACGAATCTACGATTCCCACTTAACTTACGGTACACCCCTGCCCAAATTTTACGCTTCCCTGAAGCAGGCCTGGGTCCAGTTGCTGTAACAAGCCAGGTGCTCTCCTCCTCCCTATCCCCTCCGCAGGAACAGCTACTCCCTCACTTCCTCTGGTTATATGGGCTCCTAATTTAGCTGAAAAAAATCGCAAACGGCAACCTCACTTATAGGCTCTCTTTAGCACCTGACTTTTAACGCGTTTGCTTTGTTCATCCGCTGTTGCCTTGTAACCTATCCATCTTCAGGTCCAGCCTTCTAGTTCTCCAGGGATGGGGACGAAGGCCTATTTCTCTAGCTTGCCTAGTGCCTCGCACGTAGTAGGTGCACAGTAAACGCTCGCCAAGAGTTTGGTCACTCTGTGGTCTAACGCTGAGGCAAGTAGCAGAGCGCTAAAGGCCGGTCCGTTCACTACCCGGTGAGACCCTTGGCCCGGCCCAGCCCACCGGAGGCGGCTGACAAACCCTTGTGCCTCTCCTGCCGCCCCCGCGGCGCGCTGGGCTCGGTCACGGGCGTTGGAAATTCCGGCGCGTGCCGGAGCGCTGGGCCCGGCGGGGGCGGGGGAACCCATGGAGTGAGCCTGTGACGTGAGGGGGCGTGGTTCCAGGAGGCCCCGCCCCCTCTTCCTCGCCCTCTCTCGCGGGTCGGGGTTACATGGCGGCGACTGCGGCAAAGCGAGAACCTCGGAGACGCCGCTGCCGCCAGCACAGCTGGAGACCTGAGCCGACACTGGGGGCTGTCCGTGGGCCCCGCACTCCCTCGATGAGTCGGAGAAGTCCCGTGAGTATATATGTGTACGTGTGCGGGGCGCGCCGGGGGGGCGGCTCGGGAGGGCGCCGCGGCGGGCCCGGCGGCGGCGGCGGCGGCGCCGGCTCCCTCCTCCATTGTGTGTGACCCTCCGGCGGCCGCCTCTCAACAAAGGCGCTTTTGTTCCGTCTCCGGCCCGCCCGCCGCTCGCTTGCTTGGGCCTGACCGGCGCGTTCCCTCGCGGGCCGGTGGCGGCGGGCCGGGGTCCCCGCGTGGGGCCGGCAGAGTGGCCGGCGTGCCCCTCCCATCCGGCACGCCCCTCGGCAGTCGCCGGGCCAGGCCGGGCCGGGCCTCGCCCGCCTGTCCTCCCGGGGGCCCGGGTGGCAGGCTGCTGCCTCTCTGCCCGCGCTCGGCTCCGCGGGTTCGAAGCTCGGCCGGCCTGGGCGCGGGGCGGTGGCTGGGAGGGGCGGCCCGCCCGGGAAGCGTGAGGTGGCGCGGAGTCTCGCCTTCCTGGCACGCTGCCTTTCGAAATGCTCCCGCGTCTCCTCCCCCATCCCACTCCGGTGACTCGGCCTCAGCTGACTCCGGCCGGGCAAAGTCTCCAGTGCGCTCGGCACATTGCGTAGCGCGCACCGCTCACCCGGCTGGGCTCAGAGCCGTGACACCCTCTGCCCAAGTTGAGTCTCACCGGAAAGGAGGTATAGAAAAACTGGTCCGAATCGGAATTCCTAATTTCCTCCCCTTTCTACTACAGCCTTGCCTGAGCTGCGTTCGGGACGTGGAGCGGTGGTGGTCTGTGAAGGTCCCCAAATGAAAACTTATTTTGTCACTTCACTAAAAAGGGGCCTCCTCGCTTCTCTGTGCATTTTTTTCTCTGACTTGGTGAGGTGCGTTGAAATTGTTTGGCTGCCTTTTGTTCCTTGGCTTAGTTAGACCGTACTGGTTCAGGTGTTATGTGGGAGCGCTCTGAGACAGGAGCTTTCTGATTCCTGCTTTATTTTTTCTTTTGCTTGCTCTTTCGGGAAAGTCCAGTAAAGGGAAACTGGTGAGGTGGAATGAGAAGACTACTACATTTGCAGCAAAATTCATGTTCTTTGCTTCATTGCTGAAAATGCCCCCCCCCGCCCCCGTAAGACTTAGTATTAACTTTTTCCAGGTACAAGGTGATTTATCAAGGGAAAGAAACATTAACAGGGGACACAATGGAGCGAAAGTAGCTTCCGAATAGTTTTCTGATTGCTTGGTTATTCTAGTCTTGTTCTTTTTAAGTTCTGATTGGACGTATTCTCTCTTTTCATTGTTGGAAACTGAGTTCGAAAAAGTAATCTGACTCGAAGAATGAAGGGCTCAAACAGGGCTGGGCCTTGAAAGGAAACTGCTTTTAGAGTTTCTTCTTAGAAAAGTTAGATTCTTATGTTTGAAATATAATTTTTAATTGGGTGAGAGAAACTTTACATTTCTTTAACGAGTAGTTGTTCCAACATGTTTACAAAGGGCTTGCTGTGTGCCACAGTGTAAAGTCCTTTCACATATATGTGTTACATCACTTAATAAGAATTGCCCAGTGAAACTTGTAAAATTGCTTATTGATGTCCTAAATTCCGTAATTGCAGTCATGTAGAAAAAAATGCCAGATTTGAGCAGGACGTGTTTTAATTACATTATTACTATTCAGAAAAAAGCTCTGGGAGATGGACAATTATTTATGAAAAATGTAAATACGACCGTATTTTGCAGTTCAGTTATTTGCAAAAGAGGATTAAAAGTGGTTGCTACTTTCTGTGACTAAGAATCCAGAGAAGATTGATTTGAAGATCAGTTAATTTTGCACCAGAAAAAGTACATGTTTTAATGACAAGTGTTAGTACTAAAAGTGTTACAGCATTTGCATAAGTTCATTTAAGCATCGTGAGAATTCATAACTGACAAAATAGTAAGGTTTGCTGACTCAGGGTACATTGCTGAAGGGGATAGGGTCGGGTAGGAGGAAGCTTAGAAGTGCTGCAAGTTTTGAGTTGGATGATGACTCATCCTGCCCACGGACTGCTACGTGGCCCTTTTTTTTTATACACTGTATTTTTTTAAATGATAGGCTAAAATGCTTCTGTCCACATTATAATTCTCACTCTCATAGAGGAGACACAGTTTTTCTGAAAAAGTAAGGGCTTCTTAAATTGCATTTTAAAAGGATATCGTATTTCCTGCAGGTGGAATTTTATGACATTTGTTGAGAGGAAAGGTGAAAGTAGTGCTTGATTAGTTGCTGCAATTTAATATTTGATACTAGCAGTTCCTTGGTTATTGAAAGAGATTCTTAATGGATTATTTACAAAGGACAGATAGTACTTTTGTGGCATGGATAGAAATTAACCTTTTGTTTTCATTGTTAATATAAAAGTTATCTTTATAGTATCTAGAAATCAGTTTAAATAAGTGTAAAAGTGCAGCAGTATTTAATCAGATATAGCTCTGACTGTGAGCCTTTCATTCTGATGGAATTATACATAGTGCTTTCTCCTTATTTTTATGAATTTAGTAAAGACAGTTTGGAATAGGTATGGTAATCACTGTTTTTCATCAGTCTTTTCCTAAGACAAGCTGAATGTACAGTGTCAAATTTAGGATTTACTTTGAAATTTGGTAATATAATATTTTGACTGATTGTAAAAAGCCATTGTTTAGCAGGTTGGCTTAAAATAAGATTGAGAGAAAAAAAGAGAATTTCAGTTTGTTTTAAAAGTGAAAAGAAGAAACTTCCCACTCCCAAGTGTTCCTTTTTTTTTTTTTTTTTTTTTTGGTCTTTTAGGGCTGCACACACAGCCTATGGAGGTTCCTAGGCTAGGGGTTGAAATGGAGCTGTAGCCACAGCAACGCAAGATCTGAGCTGTGTCTGCAACCTACACCACAGGTTACCGAAACTCCGGATCCTTAACCCACTGATCAAGGCCAGGGCTTGAAACTACATCCTTGTGGATACTAGTCAGATTCGTTTCTGCTGAGCCACAATGGGAACTCTCCAAGTGTTTCTTTTTATACGATTTATCGTCTCCAAAGTGATTTATTTGAAGAGTTTTGGAGGCAGTAATGTGTATTAATGTGAATTAAGTCTTAGAAGAGATTTTGGAAGAACATTGCATGATTTATGTAGAGGAACTTTAATAAAGTTTAATTCAAACTTTAATACATTTTCTCCTAAAGGAAATATAACAATACAAAAATATTCTCGATTTTCAAAATATCCTATCATTTAAAGGTTGAACATGTATTTCTAGTGTGTGTGTGTTTGTAAGAATGTAACTACTGAGCTGTCATGCTTAATTCAGAATTTATAAACAAACTGGATATGTTAGCCTGTCTCCTTTCTGTGAGGTATTGCCTTATGAACCTTGATCCTTATCACTGCTATCTAGTTCCTTGTTTGCATTGCCCACTTGAACTGTGTGTTACTCTAGGGTCCTGTTAAAATATAGAAGATGCTGCCAGCAGTAAATTCTTTGTAGCCTTGTTGACTGCCTGCTGTCAGAGGGGTATGGGGATTTGAGTCGGTTTTACTGATCAGAGCCCTATTTGACTTTACAAAAACAATAAGGTTATTGTAGTTATTGGCTTTTTCCTAGGAGTTGCTTTTCATGTGGAGCTGATGCATTTAAAGTAACAGTGGTGTATACTGAGTCCATCATTGGTTTTTTCCTTCTATGAACTGCATATTTGGAATATATAGTATACTCCTTTGATCGTTTTTAGAAGGTTTGTGTTACATACATGTCAGCCTTTTAAAGCCATTTCTGAAAAATTGTTGAGATTACATACATAACAAATCACACGTCCCCATTTATTTTCATTTAAATTTGGTGTATTTTTCATGGGAAAAAATGGCTATCACAAAAATTGTTAGAATCCTAGTGTTTACTTCAGGGAAGAGGCTGCCTCTGCGGAGTGTGAGAAATTTGGGTGCATTTAATTCTGTACAACCATAAAACTATAAAATGTTAGTTTTTACAGAAGCGTCTTGGACATTTTCTTGCCCCAGGTACATCATTTGACAGCTTAGGAAACTGAGGCCCAGAGAGAGCTAAGACCTTGGTACCCACAGTGTGATTTCTGGACCAGCAGTATTAGCCTCACCTGAGAATTCATTAGATGTGCATAATCTTCTACTCCATCTCAAGACTTACTGTGTTTGAACCTACAGTTTAACTAGATTCTTGGGTGATTCAAATGCACGTTCATTTCTGAAAGCACTGCTAAGTAATATATACATAGTTGGAAAACTCAGGTCTCCTGTGTTCCTCTCTGCTTTGGCCCTGCAGGAAAAAAGTCAAAAGGAAAATTGAAGATCTGATCTCTGTCCAGTAGAACTTTCTGTGATGATAGAAGTGTTCTATTCTGTGCTGTCGATTGAGATAACCACTAGCCACATGTGACTATTGAGCATTTGACAGGTGGCTAGTGCACCTGAGGAACTGAATTTTGGGAGGGGGTTGGGGGGGCGGTGCCTGTGGCATGTGGAAGTTCCTGGGCTAAAGATCAAACCCTCACTATAGCAGCAGCCCAAGCTGCAGTGATAACACTGGGTTTGTGCTCAAGAGAACTCCCTGAATTTTTAATTAATTTTTACTTAAATAGCTGCATGAAGTTAATGGCTACCATGTTGGACAGCACAAATTTAGATGATCTTTGCCCACACTGTTTAAAATAATCTAAACTATAATTTTGTAACTGATTAGGCTTAATTTGATGATTTCCTTCTTCATTTACAAATTGGAGAGATGGTGGATTTCTAACTACCCACTTTTCTAATATGCCCAGATATTTATTTTAGTAGTTATTATGAAATAATGCCAATTTTCTAATTGATACTCCTATATCCAATAATGTTAGGTAATCTAAGTTCTAAGAATATACATTTTACCATTTGTCTCAATGAAGATATTTTCACTTAGATTTTAAAAAATTAAAAATACGTTGGAGTTCCCTGGTGGCTCAGTGGGTTAAGGATCCAGTGCTGTTACTTCCATGGCTTTGGCGCAGGTTTGATCCCCGCCCTGGGAATTTTGACATGCCTGGGTGTGGCCAAAAAAAAACCTGTTAAGTAAATGTTCTTTAATTATCTTGTGAATAGTACTGAGGGGACAGTTTTCACCTTTAGCTTAGTACCTCCAGGCTTTTTGGTACTTGTTGATAGCTATCAGATCAGCCATTTATTATGTTATTTCCAGGTGCAGAAATATTAAGTGGTTGTTAACCTTCCACCTTATTCAGTGGGAAGATTTTAACCCTGGGGTAAGTCAGAGGCCTGTGTCCAAATCTTGACATTTACTATGTATGTGATTTCAGTGAACTTTCTGGGAACATCAATGCTCTTGTTCATAAAAATGAGACTCACACAGTGGTGGTTTTGAGTAACAGAAATAGTTTGTCACTTAGAACATGCCTGGCAATTAATAGATACTCTGTATTTAATATTTAGTCTTATGTTTAAGATTCCAACTAAATCTAAAGCATTTTCTGATTTCAAGTCTTGTTCCCATCAGTTTCATGACTTCATGCCTGCTTCATTCATGTTATGTCCCTTGTATATCCTCCACTTGTGCTCTGGATTCCTTCTCTTGACTTCTTAAGGATGCATATCTTGCCTGCATCATGAATTTTGCCCTTTCTCTGGCCATCTTTATTGGTATACAAATGTGCTCTAGAGCTATACTGTACAGTATAGTAGCCATTAGCCACTTGTAGCTATTTAAACAAAAATTAATTTAAAAAATTCATTTCCTCATTCATGCTGGCTGTGTTTCTGTCACTTAGTAGCCATGTGTAGCTATTGGATTCCGTATTGGACAGTGAAGACATAGAAGTCTCCTGTAAACCCTGTCCTGATTCCATATTCTTCTCTGGTTGCCGCCACATATCTCTGATCCTCTTTCAAGCAGTGTGTGTAAATTCCCAGGCCAGGGATTGAACCCATATCACAGCAGCAACCTCAGCTGCTGCAGCAACAATTCTGGGTTCTTAACCTGCTGCTTCACAAGAGAACTACCACTTTCATTCTTTTTTTTTTTTTACAGACTTCTCTCCTCCACCTGCATCTAGGTATTGGAATATTCCAAAGGTTAGTCTTGGACTCCTCCAACCCCTTCTCTTTCTAAATTCTTTCTGTAGGTGGTCTCATTTAATTTAGTTTTTTAAATCGCTGGGTGAATAATTTTCAAATGTATGTTTCTGGTTTAGACCTCTTGCCTAAGTAGACTTAATAGATCCAAAATAAAACTCTTTCTCTCATATTGTTCTTCTGTCTTCCCCATGTCAGTAATTGGCACCTAGGAGTTATCCCTGAAACCTATTTTCCCTTTATCTGTCATATCTAATCCATCACCAAGTTTTCTTGATCTCCAAAATATCATTTGGATTTGTCCTAGTTTCAGTCACCATCATCTCTCATGTGGCCTACTGAAATAGCTTTTAACTGGTCTCTGCTTTCACTTGACCATCTTCAGTGCATTCTCCTCCTAGTAGCTAGAAACATCTTCTTAAAAGTAAATGAGGAGTTCCTGTTGTGACTCAGTGGTAATGAACCCGACTGGTGTCTGTTGAGGACATAGGTTCTATCCCTGGCCTTGCTCAGTGGGTTAAGGATCTGGTGTTGTGGCATATGTTGCAGATGCAGCTTGGATCTGGCTTTGTTATGGCTGTGGTATAGGCCGGCAGCTGCAGCTCCGATTCGACCCCTAGCTTGGGAACTTCCATATGCTGCGGGTATGTCCCTAAAATGACCAATAAAATAATAATTAATAATAAATAGTAAATGAAACCATGCCAGTTGTCTGCTTAAAATCCATCAATAGCTTGTCTTTGCTCTTAATTATAAAATTCAGAATCCTGCCTCATGTGTTTTCTTTCTACTTATCCAACTTTATCTTCACATCAGACCCTGCTCTCTTTCTCAGGATGCTGTCATCTTTTCTTTTTCTCCAGAACAGCAAGTTCTGTCCTGCTGTAGGCCCACCTATTACATTTGATTTTTCCTCTGTTTGAAGCACTATTTTTCATCTCTTAGCAGTGCTGGTTCCTTCTTATCATTCAGATTGCAGCTCCTTAGATGGCCATTTCCAAGCTACCCAGTCATAGCACCTGACCAAGCCTGAACTTAGTCTTTCTGCACTAGAATGTAAACTCGTTTGGAAGCAGAAGAACCTTAACTGTCTTATTCTCCACTGTACCATCAAACAGTGCTTGACACATTTCAAGTGCTCAGTAAATTTTTGTACACTATGTAAAATGTTTGATGCCCTTAAACTTCTGAAGGGAAGATACATTGCACTCATTGTAACATGGGATTCTGAAGTGGGATTTTTAGTTTTCAAGTACATTGTTGGTACAACTGGTACAATTGCAGAAACTTAAATGGCATCTGAGTATTAGATGGTAGTACTATACACTGTTAATTTCGTGATTTTGATGATTATATTTTGGTTATGTAGAAGAATGTCTATAAGAAATATACTGTCATAGAGTTGGGAGTGTGTAGTATACTTGTCAGTAAATTACACTGTTATTTGAAAGAAGATCATGGCCTTTGGTTTACAAACCTGAGGTTCAGATTCTGGGGCCTACTGATGTGTGATTTTGGGTGCGTTATTTAAATTCTCTAAAGATCTTAGACCGCGAGTTCCTGTTGTGGCTCAGTGGTAAACGAATCCAACTAGGAACCATGAGGTTGTGGGTTCGATCCCTGGCCTTGCTCAGTGGGTTAAGGATCCGGTGTTGCCTTGAGCTGTGGTGTAGGTTGCAGATGTAGCTCGGATCCCGCGTTGCTGTGGCTCTGGCGTGGCTATAGCTCTGATTCAACCTGGGAACCTCCATATGCCTCGGGAGTGGCCCAAGAAATGACAAAAAGACAAAAAAAAAAAAAGAGAGAAAATGCCAGGCTAGGGGTCGAATCGGAGCTGTAGCCACCGGCCTACGCCAGAGCCACAGCAACGCGGGATCCGAGCCACGTCTGCAACCTACACCACAGCTCACGGCAACGCCGGATCCTTAACCCACTGAGCAAGGGCAGGGACCGAACCCGCAACCTCATGGTTCCTAGTCGGATTCGTTAACCACTGCGCCACGACGGGAACTCCCCGCACAATACATTCTTAATCAAGCTTGCTATTATTCCTTCTATTCGAAAATTCACATGTTAAAAAAATTACATTCTTGTGTTCAGTGCTGTGACTTTCTTTATAATATAAACATATTTTTTAGTAATTGTTTTTATGAAACCGGTTAACGTATTCGTATTATTATTGATGTGTAAGTACACAAAAACTCCTTGGCCAAATAAATCATTACCTACTATTAGTGATTTATTTGGTTTTCTCTCTTTTTCTTTTGCATTTCTCCTTTATTTGTTTATGTATTTATTTATTTTTTAATTTTTATGGCCTCACCTGTGGCATTTGAAAGTTCCTGGGCCAGGGGTTGAATTGGAGCTGCTCCTGTGGCCTGTGCCACAGTTGAGGCAACACTGGATCTGAAGTGCGCCTGCAACCTACACCGCAGCTTGTGGGAACGCCAGATCCTTAACCCACTGAGCAAGGCCAGGGGTTGAACCCACAACCTCATAGTTACTAGTCAGATATGTTTCCTCTGTGCCATGATGGGAACTCCAGTAATCTCTTAAAGACATTTAAACATGTGGATTTTCAAAAGGCTTTTTGTATTTTCCAATTATTTACCCTTTCTGGTGATTTTGTTCCTTTCTGTAGATCTGGGGTTTCCGTTTGGTATCATTTTCCTTCACCATAACGAACTTCTTTTAACGTTTTTTGTAGTGAAAGTCCACTGGAGACAAATTCTGTCTTTTTGAAATTGGTGGGTTTTTTTGTTTGTTTTTTTTTTTGTCTTTTCTAGGGCCACACCCATGGCATATGGAGGTTCCCAGGCTAGGGGTCCAATCGGAGCTGTAGCCGCCAGCCTACGCCAGAGCCACTGCAACGCCAGATCTGAGCCACTTCTGTGACCTACACCACAGTTCACGGCAATATCAGATCCTTAACCCACTGAGCAAGGCTAGGGATCAAACCCTCAACCTCATGGTTCCTAGTCAGATTCATTAACCACTGAGCCATGATGGGAACTCCCAAAAATGGTTTTATTTCATCTGCATTTTTGAATTATATTTGCCTTGATCTAGAGTTCTGGGTTGATAGTTTCTTTTTATTTTGGCACTTGGGATGATGATGTTCTATTGTCTTCTGGTATCCAATGGTGTCTAATGATAAATGGTGTCTAATGATAAATCAGCCATTGTTCCTATTGTTTTTTCCCTCATATATACTCTTTCTCTTTTCCATAGTTGCTTTTAAGAATTGTTTCTTGCACCCCCCACCCTCCTCACCCTCCAGCTTCCAACAGTACGACTGTGATGTGCCTAAGTGTGAGTTTTTTTGGTATTTATCCTGCTTATGGTTCATTGAGCTTCCAGGTCTGTGAGTTGATGTCTTTTACTAGTTTTGGAAGGTTTTTATCCATTATCTCATCACATATTTCTGCCCCGTCAGCTCGCTGAACCTTGAGGCTCTCTACTTTTCAGCCCAGTTGCCAGTTCTTTAGGTTGCTTGAACATTTTCTTTGCTTTATAGTACCATCTCAGATTTTCTGTACCTCATGTTTTTGCTCATTTTCTTAGGAAGAATATTATACTCAGAGAGCCTTGGAGGGGTTGTATCTCTTTCTTCTTGTCTTGTCCTCTACTGTCAGAGGGCATCTATCTTGGACGCACTCAAGGCCCATATGCTTTATGAAATTTTTTTTTCAGCTTTCCTGCCTTGCCTTCAGACTTGTGCACTTAGCGAAGACCCATGGGGAAGAATTGGCAGGTGGAGCTTGTAACTGAGCTTCCTCTGAATTTTAAGCTGTTACCTGAATCCACATACAGCCATTAAAATTTGTTTATAAATTTGGCTAGTTTCTCCTTAATTCTGTTAATGGAAAATTTCTTATTCTCTTGCCACTTTGCCAGGAATGAGAATAGCTATGGTCTTTTGTCTTATGAAAGGCTTAACATTTTCTGGAACTTATTTATAGTTCTTTGCATCTTTAGATTTTTGATAGGTTGTTTTTTTAACTACAGTTTTGTAGCTTTATTCAGCTTATCATGATTTATAGTGTTAGAGTAACGGTGTCTTGTAACTTCCTGCATTTTCACCAGAAGTGAAATCCTCAGCCTTTCATTAAACTTACAACATTTTAGAGCTGGAAGAGACCATAGAAATCATGTAGTTTAGCTACTGCATGATCATTTTCCTGATGAGGAACTGAGACATAGAAATGTGAGATTGCTTTGATTGCAAAGCTAATTTAGCCACAGATCCTGGACCTAGACTTCAGATCTCTTTAGTCGATGTTGGTTTTTTTATACAGCATTAATAAATTTTTCAGCAGAGCCGAATTGTAGTGTGAATCTAATAGGAAACTTAGACTATTTCTTAGCGTGCAAGCTTTGTTCAGGTCTGGAGAATATGAGAAACAAAGCAGGAAGGGTATTCCAGAAAAGTTATAGGCCATTATGAATCTTTTTTTTTTTTTTTTTTAATTGGGAACTCTCTAACCAAGCATGTGGCTGTCTCCATTTGATAAGGGTCCAGAAATGTTTTGTGTGGCCCTACACAATGTGATCTTTGGACCCTCATCAGAGTTAGCTAAAAAGTGACAGCCATTATATTTGATGTACAGTCTGGAAAGCTATGGCACATAGATCCTGCTAGGATGGACAGGAACAGTAAAATCAGAATAATGTCAATGTCTTGTGTATCTTCATGATACCTGCTTGTTATCACATGGGCTAGTAGGACTTTTTATAGAATCCTGCTCTTCTGGTTATATAGAACACTATTTCAGTGACACATTCATTCTCCATTACCTCAACAGAACAAACCAGGAGCTATAACAAAGCTGAAGTATTTTTGTTTCTTCAGTCTGAGTGGGTTGAAGTCTGTTGGTTTCTTCATTTGTTGGCAGACCTGTGTGTTCACCAGAGGGTAAGGCTCCTAGAGGAATGCCTGGAAAGGAAAGCACCTTATTATCTTGGGGTCATCACTGATGTTCCCTCACGGTAGTTCAGAATGAGATCGGATTCTGGAAAAAAAAAAATGGGGGTAGAGCTTGTCTTCTCCAAAACGTTCTACTACCAAGGAGACTATCCCATTTATAGTAATTCATTCAGTAGTTTTTGAGGTATCCACCAAGTACCAGGTACTATGCCCCCCCAAATGTCAGTAAATCTAGTTAGTCCCAGACCTTTTATTTTATTTTGTTTTATTTTTAATTAATTAATTAATTATTTTGCTTTTTAGGGCTGCACCTGAGGCATATGGAAGTTCCCAGGCTAGGGTTCAACTTGGAGCTACAGCTGCCAGCCTACGCCACAGCCACAGCAGCGCAGGATCCAAGCCACGTCTGCGACATACACCACAGCTCATGGCAACGCCAGATCCTTAACCCACTGAGCAAGGCCTCGTGGTTGCTAGTTGGATTTGTTTGCTCTGCACCGCGGCTGGAACTCCAGACCTTTTATTTTAACATAGAGCTATAACGAAGGGGAAGAGAGTGATGTTCTAGAAAAGGAAGTTTAGAGGATTTGAAGTTAGAGATGAGATTGGGGATGGATAGCAAAAGGCAAGAGTGCTATTAGAAAAGAGAAGAGAAAGAAAACTTAATGGCACAGGGAGGAATCTGCTGCAGTACTCTAGGAGTATGTGCTCCATGAGACCAGATATTTTTTTTAAGCTATTTTGACCCCTTCTCTACCTTCATGCCTAAAACAGTGCTTGACATTTGGTAAGCATGCAAAGTTTTGTTGAATAAAAAGGTAGTGGATGGATAGAAGAATTGAAGCTATGTTAGTGACAGCTGTTAACAACGTCTAGATTTTCTCTGCTTCTGGGCCATGTTGGGATTGCATTTCCCTGATGCCTTGAAGTAAGTATGGCCATGTGATCTGCTTTGGTCAATAAAATGTGAGTAGAAGTGAGTGTATCATTTTTGGATGAAGGTTCAGACACCAGTGAGATGTTCCCACTCTGGCTGGAACATTGAGTGGCAATGATAGAGATGGTAGGTACTTCAAGATGAACTTGTTGCATGAGCAAGACTTAGGGGTTTGTTAAGTCTCTGAGATTTGGGGGTTGTTACTGTAACACTGTCTAACCTGACTACTACAGAAATTTATACTCATGTTTGTTTGGTTGGAATCCTCAGATTTCCACAGATACTTGAAGAAAGAGGCTGCCCACGTGTCTCTTGCTTGTATATTTGCACCAGTGTTTCCTTAACACTAGTTAGGAGAGGGGACTTAGAAATAAAGGCTCGGGCAGAAGGAAAATATGAGAGAGATTAATGGTTATTATAATTATTTTAAAATTTCCAGGAGTTCCCGTCGTGGCGCAGTGGTTAACGAATCCGACTAGGAACCATGAGGTTGCGGGTTCGGTCCCTGCCCTTGCTCAGTGGGTTAAGGATCCGGCGTTGCCGTGAGCTGTGGTGTAGGTTGCAGACGTGGCTCGGATCCCGCGTTGCTGTGGCTGTGGTGTAGGCAGCGGCTACAGCTCCGATTGGACCCCTAGCCTGGGAACCTCCACATGCTGTGGGAGCGGCCCAAAGAAATAGCAAAAAAGACAAAAAAAAAAAAAAATTTCCAGCTGTAAACTTGTTGAAAGGATTGTGTATTTTTAATGATTGATTTATAGCAATTTCAATCACATTTCCACCATTCTGGACATACCACCATAATAAGTGGGAACAAAAATTAGTGAAGTAAGATATTTGTACTGTGCTTTCGTAAATCGTAGTTTTAGAATTGAAAGGGTCTTTAGAGATTCTTTGGCTGGTTTATCTGGCCTATGAAGTTTCAATATTCCGATATGGGTACCCTAAGGAAAATAGCAACTAGAAATGAACATCAAAAGAAATATAATGAGAAGTTTCCATTGTGGCTCAGAGGTTTAAGAACCTGACTTGTATCCTTGAGGATGTGGGTTCAATCCCTGGCCCCGCTCAGTGGGTAAAGGATCTGGTATTGCTGCAAGCTGTGGCTTAGGTCACAGATGTGGCTCTGATCTGGTGTTGCTGTTGCTGTGGTATAGCCTGGCAGCTGCAGTTCTGATTTGACCCCTAGCCTAGGAACTTCCGTATATAGTAGGTTCGGCCCTTAAAAAAGAAAGGAAGAAAAAGAAAGAAGGAAGGAAGGAGGGAGGAAAGGAAGGAAGGAAATGACATTTATTTTGTAATGGCCTTTTAAATGGTTGAAGTCCCTAATGTTAGAATGTATTTAGGCAGAGGTTCAGGGATAGAAGAGGAGTTTTTTCAAAACAGGATACTTTGTTAAAAGCTGTGTAAGCATCCATCTTTGGAAGTTTATCTCTGTAGCTCTGTAGTTACTGATAGCAGGCAAAGCCAGTTGGGCTTGAATGCTTAAGTGTAAAGGTTTCTTTTCCACTCCAGGTTCCTAAGATGATCATTCACTGACACTAGTTTGCACTTTGAACGAGATCTAAATCCTGAGAGGAGTCCCTCATAACTCTTAGGGTTACCCTACATTTGGAGCAAGGGCTTTGCCAGGAATGCATATGCATGAGCAGTTAAGCTGTAGCTTTGGCCTTCTCTGCCCTCGAAACTTAGTAGTGTTGTTGAGAGCTTGAGAACATGATCTTAGGGAAGGGTAACTTTGCTATAACAACACCATTCTGTGCCAGGGTTAGGAGACAGTCCTAGGTGAATATAAGTAGAGCTCAACCTTTCCCTTCTCTCCAAAAGCAACTGGGTTTTGGCTGAGGAGATATGAGTCTAGCTGAATACCAGTTAACTCAGATTACTTACTGGACCCTGGAAAAGAGCAAAATAGGCAAGGGCTGTTGAAGGGGTGGGGGTAGGACTGTGGGTGAGCGTGATCAGGCCCAGATGACCCATGTCAGTGTTTAACCTGAGAAGTAGCAGTCTGGAAGAGAAAACCAGACAAGTAACCTTTATGTTTAAGGTCCTTGCCTCAAACTTTGTGTTTTCTGACCCTGGCCAAGTTGTTCCTGGATAAGAAAGGAAAGAAAATCCAGTTTCTATAGAATGTGGAGTTGGGACAGAAGTTATTCTATGTTTTTATTTCTTTCATATGCATTTTATAATTTTCTTTCATACACCAGGGCTTGACTCAGAGTACCTGCATTTTTCTTTGTGTGGGGGTAGGCTAAGTGACAAAACAGGAGGCAGATTTAGGGAATAAAAGAGAACTTGAGGTGATAGTGTGACTAATGCAGTTTCAGAGAACTGCCTTTTATTGTTGGAATCTAGTACCCAGCCTGGGCTACATACAGAGCTTTTATTTCCATATTTTGGTGGATCTGAAGGAAGACCAAAGAACCAATTGGTTTTTATAGATCATTCTCTGCACTTCATTTTATTTACCAAATTGTTAAAAACAAAACAACATTGACCCAGCTAATTAAAACCTAACTAATCGTCTCTCTCCAAGCAACACAGTAGCATTGAAGTTGGTAAGAATAGGTAATATTTGTAGGTGGAGAAATTGGAAGGGTGGTGGGAAGAGTCTTTTTAAAGTTACTGTCCGGTCTTAGTTTTCCTTATCCTCCCTTGAAGTATGTAGAAAGTGCAGAAGGAATATAGAACTGTGATCTTTCCTGAGTCTAAACCTTGAACTTTGCCTTTATGAAGTTAACCATGAAAGATGGTGGAAAAAATGTCTAGAGGTTATTGATGTGGATGGAGGATGCAGTGACCAGTAATCTACTGATCCGCTTGAGGTGCATGTGCATGCTTTGGTCAATCTAAGAGTCTCCCAGATGGATGTGAAAGATGGAAGTGATTGTAGAGATCAGGATTTTGAATATGACTATCTTAAAGGTCAAGATGATAAAGAAGAAGCTATTTCCATGATTGCTAAGGGGGAGCCTGGAAGACTTTTTATGGCTTCCAGAGACACCCATCCTGACCTCTCTAATTAGATCAAATCCCCCACTGTCTAGGCTCTCTTAGCATCCTGTACTGCTTGTCTCTTCTGCATTCCCCTTTTTCCTGTTGTCAGTTTTTATTATTGTTGTTGTTGTTGTTGTTGTTGTTGTCTTTTTGCCTTTTCTAGGGCCGTTCCCACTGCATATGGAGGTTCCTAGGCTAGGGGTCTAATCAGAGCTGTAGCCGCTGGCCTACGCCAGAGCAACAGCAATGCGGGATCCGAGCCACGTCTGTGACCCCACACCACAGCTCACGGCAATCCTTCAACCACTGAGCAAGGCCAGGGATCGAACCCGCAGCCTCATGGTTCCTGGTCGGATTCGTTAACCACTGTGCCACGACGGGAACTCCTGTCAGTTTATTATTGTTTGTCTCTAGCCATACCATAAACTCTTGAGGGCAGGGCTCAAGCCTATCTTTACTTAACCATTTTATCCCAAGTTTTTAGTATATTGACACATAAATAATATATAATTAGCAAATACTTGCTGAATAGGGCAGGGCTGAATTGGAGACATTTCCTGTATCCACTTTATCATGCAGAAGTGTAACATGACCTCCAACTTACTCATTAAGGTGGGCTCCTAGATGTTAAAAGCTTTTGGTCATATGGATTTTGAAAGACTTTGAAAACTACTGCTCACAGAGCAGTGAGGCAACTCACTGGACAAACACTACTGTAAACAGTGGGATCTTCTCCCCCTCCCCCAATTTTTTATTGGTACAGTACTTGCTGTCTAGTGGAATTACAGTTTTATTGATAAATATTACCTTATCTCTTGAGATTGGTCTCATATTTCTGTAAGGTCTGCTCAAGGCTTTCAAAATAGTCATCCTCTGAATCTATAATGAGGACTCTGCAGTTCTCAGCTGCTGCTCTCAGCCTAGGCACAAACTCCTGCCTTCACCAAGATGAATTTTTATCCACTCCTTACCCCTGTAAATGTTGACCAGTCATTTATTTATTTATTTATTTATTTATTTTAGGGCTGCACTCTCGGCATATGGAAGCTCTCAGGCCAGGGTTTGAATCAGAGCCACAGTTGCCAGCCTACACCACAGCCACAGTAACGCCAGGTCTGAGCTGCCTCTGCCCACAGCACAGCCCACAGCAGTGCCGGATCCTCAACCCACTGGATGAGGACAGGGATTGAACCCGCATCCTCGTGGATCACAGTCAGATTTGTTAACCGCTGAGCCACAAAGGGAGCTCCCCAGTCACTGAAATTTCTGAAAGGGCATTCTCTTGCTAACATTTGTTTCTGGTCTGTAATGCTTCTTGGTCTCACTAAAATTGAAAGGGAGCACATGTTGGATGAAGGTCTTGAGTAGAGATCTCTCTCTCATAATCTGGATGCAGTTCCTACTATTGAGCTATTCTTTTGGATAATAGTGGTGTCATTTTTGGCAAAGCATTATTTGTGCTTTACTGTGATTGCTCTATTAGTGAACTAGCTTTAAGAGAGTACTTAGAGGTTTTACTGTTCTTATGTCAAGTCTGTTAAACTGAGATAAAAATGCGTATTTATCAAAAACTTAAAACTTGACTGAGCTTTAAGGAATTGTCTACATTAGAGTAATTTTTTTAATTCAAAAGATTATTTGCAAACCTTAATTTAATTTTCAAATGTTTTACTACAAATAGACTGATAAGGTTCAGAATTTTTAGAAGTCTGCTTTTTTTTTTTTTTTTCTGATTTCTGAGAAGCAGATGAAATACTTGCAGGCAAAAGACACAGTCTCTGCCATAGTAAAACAGAGAAAACCATTATGCTTTATAAACGTTCTTCACAGTGTTAAATAGATGTAAGAAACACTCATATTTACTAAAAGAACTGAGGAATATTAAATGTCAGCTTTTTAAAAAAACTGTTGCCATAAAGATCATTTATCTACTTAGTCTCTGAGTTATTAGTATCCTCAGTTTCTCTTTTATACTTTTTTTTTTTTTTTTGGCCATACCCATGGCATGCAGAAGTTCCCAGGTCAGGGATTGAACTCATGACACAGCAGTGACCTGAGCTGCTGCAGTGACAACTCCGGATTCTTAACCCACTGAGCCATACGGGAACTCCTTTCATACCTTATTTTTAATGTTTGTGTTTAATTTCTCAAAATTGAAGATTTTCTCAGATTAAGATAAATACTGTTATTTTTCAGAATCTTGTATTGGTATAAAGCTTCGCCACTGCAAAACAGGTGATGTATTTCAGTCCTAGCAGGTTTTAAGCCACACCTGAAGGCGATTGACTGTTGTCACATCTTCAGGTTGAGAATGGACTGCTTTATTTCATACACTGACAACACTTCTTCTTGCGTTTAAAAGATTAGCTCTTTGAACAAAGGAATATGTCCTAATTCCAATCCCTTCAGATTTATTCAGAAAATAGCACTGTATATGCATCTATACCAGCTTTAAGATCAAAAGTCAGCAACAGGAAGACTTTCCATTTAAAGGGTCAGCTGTATTATATTCTTATAGGCCTGTATATTTAAATGAGCTGCTGCATTGGCCTCTTAGTTGCTTCTGAAACCTGACATGCACACTTTCATCTTAGTGGTTTGGGGTCTGCAACAGTTATTCCCACATAGCATCCCTCGGCCCCCCCATTCCTTACTTCCTACCTCAGAGCTTTCTTCCAGCAACACCTTATCAGAGAGGTATTTCTTAACTACCCTCCCCATCACCTTTCTCTGTTTTATTTTTCCATATCTCTTTTGGTTATCTAATATCTGTGTGTTTTGCTTGTCTTCCTGTATTCCCCTGCTATAATGTGAGCTCTTCATATACATACTACCTAACTCAATAAGATTATAATAATTGTCATGCTTCATTATTTTAAAGAAATAACACATAAAAGATATAGTTGAAACATGCTATGTAACGCCACCTTGATCTTATCCTTCCTTCTTTCCTCAAGGTAATTATCATAAATTTGTTATTTACCCAGTCTTATGTTTCTTATACTTTTGCTATGAATATATGCACTCTAAAATAGCATTATTTTGCATGTTTATCTACCTGATATAACTGGTTTCAGCAGGCACATTTCTATCTACAGTTTGCTTTTTAAATGTAGTGTGTTTTTGGTGATTTCAACCATCTCTATTCATTTTTACTATTATATAGTGTTGACTGTGTGAATATAACTCATTCTATTATTGTTGAAAGTTTAGGTTGTTTTTGATATTTTGCCATTACAAGAAAAAGCAAACATTTGTTCATTTGCAAGCATTTTTCTAGGGAATTTCCTTGGAGAAAAATTACTAAGGCATAGTACATTATTTACTCATCTGCTTATGTATTTATTTATGCCAGATTGCTCTGATGTTTTTACTGATTTAAACTCTCACCAATATTGTATAAGTTCCTGTTTTTCCACATTTCCCCCCAAACTTGCTGTTAACAATGTTTTTTCCAATATGAAATTTCCTCATGAAATTATATGTTTTCCTCATGAAATAATATGATTTTTCTAATTATCAGTAAAATTAAACATCATTTCATAGGTTTTCTTTATAAGTTTATTCTCTAAATTCACTCTTTGTAAATTGAGGAACTTCCTTGGCAGATTTTTTATTTGTACTGCTAGATTTTTAGAGAAATGCTACTAATGTTTATCCTTCAGAACTTCTAAAGGAAAAAAAAAACTTCTAAAAATTCATGGAGTTTACATGTGGCTTAGTGGGTTAAGGATCCAGCATTGCCGCTGCAGTGGCTCAGGCTGCAGCTGTTACATGGGTTTGATTCCTGGCTTGGGAATTTCCACATGTCATGGGCATGGCCAAAAGTTCTAAAGAATTCTGTAAAGAAATACTGTGAACCTTCTTTTGCTCATTGGCATTTAAGAAGTTATCCAACCTAATGATCTAAATAATGTAAAGAATCTAGTATGAAAAGTTCCCATTGTGGCTCAGCAGTAATGAACCCGACTAGTATCCAAGAAGACGTGGGTTCCATCCCTGGCCCTGCTCAGTGGTTTAAGGATCCGGCGTTGCCATGAGCTCCAGTGTAAATTGCAGACATGGGTCGGACCCTGAGTTGCTGTGGCTATTGTATAGGCTGGCAGCTCCAGCTCCAATTCAAGCCCTAGTCTGGGAGCTTCTATATGCCATGAGTGTGGATCTAAAAAGAAAAAAGAGAGAGAGAAAATCTAGTGTTGGTAGAATCTAGAGTCTGAGTTAACATGTGAATTGCTTGCAACATGGATAGCTATTTTTGATTGAGGGTGATCTTTCCATTTAGTGACTATAAATAAATGTTTAGTGTACCAGTAGTAGCCTATAGCTAAATGCCCAGTTTGTGTCATTTTACAAAGTTGAATAAAAGAGCATTTCCTACAGTGGTGACTCTTCCATCTTTTCTCATCCTCCAGGTTGTATCTGAGTAAGATGGACGGTAGCTTTGATTGTGATTGTGGTGAGCTGGAGCCACCTGATCACTAACAAAAGACATCTTCTGTTAATAAACAACCGCCAGGGCTTCCTGTTGAAATATACAGCAACAAAAGAAGAAACGAAGCAAAACGGAAATAGTGCTTACCAGCACCTTAGAATGATGCTGCTCAGGACCAGTCCAACACTGAATGTATCTGCACTGTGAGGAGAATGTTCATAGAAGCCTGTTGTGTGCATATTTATTCACATTTTTGTTAAATGTTAAATCCTTCAGCACAGTAAATCTAGGTGCATACATAGTATGTCATTTCATTCCGTTTGAGTTTCTTGAGTGTTTTCTTTAAATGTCTGCAGAGTTGCTGCCCCTTTCTTGAACTATGAGTACTGCAATCTTTTTAATTCTCAGTATGAGTAGAGCTTTTTGAGCTTTAAATCTAAGGGGAACTCAACGGGCCCGGTTGGCATATGCAATGAACATCAAGAAACCATCTTGCTGTGGAAGCAAAATTATTTTTCTTATCCCTTTTTGAAAGATCTTTCCTTTTGATGCCAGTTTTCTTCCTTGTTTACAGAAGTTCAACAATTGAAAGGAAAAGGCAATAGTAAGGGTTTCAAAATGGCAGAGAAATTTGAAAGTCTCATGAACATTCATGGTTTTGATCTGGGCTCTAGGTATATGGACTTAAAACCATTAGGTTGTGGAGGCAATGGCTTGGTTTTTTCTGCTGTAGACAATGACTGTGACAAAAGAGTAGCCATCAAGAAAATAGTCCTTACTGATCCCCAGAGTGTCAAACATGCTCTACGTGAAATTAAAATTATTAGAAGACTTGACCATGATAACATTGTGAAAGTGTTTGAAATTCTTGGTCCTAGTGGAAGCCAGTTAACAGATGATGTGGGCTCTCTTACCGAACTGAACAGTGTTTACATTGTTCAGGAGTACATGGAGACAGACTTGGCTAATGTGCTGGAACAGGGCCCTTTACTGGAAGAGCATGCCAGGCTTTTCATGTATCAGCTGCTACGTGGGCTCAAATATATTCACTCAGCAAACGTACTGCACAGAGATCTCAAACCAGCTAATCTTTTCATTAACACTGAAGACTTGGTGCTGAAGATAGGTGACTTTGGTCTTGCACGGATCATGGATCCCCATTATTCCCATAAGGTACGTGGAAAGTCAGCTGAGGCAGACCTTTAAACTGATAATGGATTATCAGATTAGGTACTTGTATTTATTTTGTGTGCTGTGGCAGAATTTTTAGTTTATTGTATTCGACTGTATATAGTACCTTTTTAAAATTCGTGATCTCCCTCTGAAATGAAAGTAGGGTTGAGTCCTAATTAAATACAAATTCCTAAAAATGTGTGGTCATTTATTATAATTTAAATTCTCCCTTATTTAAAAATATGATACATCCTTATGTGTTTAGGGCAGGAGGTGGTTCTTTCTGAAGGTAATAGGGCATACTGTTTCAACTTTTATGCCTTTTTATCCCTTTGAGTCAGTGCTATTCTATTATACTTGTTTAGCAAACTTAATTTAGTTTGAAATCTAAATTTACATCAAGATAAAATAGGTAATAAGAATAGCCAAAAGGATTCATAGTAACTCTGCCTTAGATGATAGCTTGCTTTTGTACAAGAAGTTAATAACGTTTCCTGAGCTGGCCTCTGGGTTTTTTGTTGTTGTTGTTGTCTTTTTAGGATCATGGGACATGGAAGTTCCCAGGCTAAGGGTTGAATCAGAGCTGTAGCTGCCAGGCTATGCCATAGCCACAGCAATACCAGGTCCGAGCTGAATCTGTGACTTACACCATAGCTCATGGTAGCGCCAGCTCCTTAACCCACTGAGTGAGGCTAGGGATCAAACCTGCGTCCTCATGGATCCTAATTTCATTACTGCTGAGCCACCATGGGAACTCTTACAGTTTGTTTTTAGATTAGGATTCTTTATGAACCGTGTGTTTTTATGTACTATTCTTCAGCTAGAATGTAAAATGTATTTTTGTTTCTTTTTCAGGGTCATCTTTCTGAAGGATTGGTTACTAAATGGTACAGATCTCCACGTCTTTTACTTTCTCCTAATAATTATACTAAAGCCATTGACATGTGGGCTGCAGGTTGCATCTTTGCTGAAATGCTGACTGGTAAAACTCTCTTTGCAGGTCAGAAATTTAAAAATATATAGGAAAATTTATTTCAAAGAGAAAAATAATTTTCCATGTATCTATGAAGCAAGATTTACATAAGATGTTTTTTTTTTTAAACACACACACACACACACACAGAGCAACACTTTATTAGATTTTTTTTTTTTGTCTTTTTGCTATTTCTTGGGCCACTCCCGCGGCATATGGAGGTTCCCAGGCTAGGGGTCCAATCGGAGCTGTAGCCACCAGCCTACGCCAGAGCCACAGCAACGCGGGATCCGAGCCGCGTCTGCAACCTACACCACAGGTCACGGCAATGCCGGATCGTTAACCCGCTGAGCAAGGGCAGGGACTGAACTCTCAACCTCATGGTTCCTAGTCGGATTCGTTAACCACTGCGCCACGATGGGAACTCTGATTTATATGAGATTTAGAGCAATTTATTGTAGTCTAGAATATTAAAATGAAATAATAAAATGGTATTTTCAATATCTAAAAATTTGATAAAATATTCACTGAATTGTTCACTTAATAAATTTAGTTCTAGTGTTCTTTTTTATATATCTTACTTCTTAAATATAATTGCATATTTTGTCGGTCCATGATATTTGCTGCTTATTTTGTGTTAAATGATACATACATAAGTTGCCTGTTTCTGTCAGTGTTTGTTACTTCCTGGTAAAATGTTTTTAGTTGTTGAAAATTCACTAATTCTTTCTTTGCCCTCTATCAATCCTGTTGCCTGACTACTGTGATATTTCAGAAACACCCTTTTTTTTTTTTTTTTTTTGCTCATTTTGGTGTTCTCAGGGAGTCTAAAGAAGTGTGAAAGAGTTAAGGTGAATTAAAAAACAAAAACAAATTTTAAACCCTTGTAAATTTTAAACATTTAATTAAAGAGAACTGTTTGTGAAGTGATTTGAAAGATCCAGTGTGGTTCCCATCTGAAGCCTTTTTAGTAGGTTTGTGAACCACTTAGTAAAAGCAGCATGAGGGAGATCTATGTCTGTATTAGTATAGGCTTCAAGTTAACGGAGAAATGTGTGTATTTTTAACCTATAGTATCTCAGATTTACTAGTATCTCAAATTTAACCTACCTAAAAACTGAACTCTTGATGGTTCTCCTTCATATTTCTGTTTGCTGCCTTCCTTATCTCAGTAAACCAGATTTACTTCTTGTTGCTGGGCCCAAAATCTTGGCATTGTCCTTCACTGCTCTCAGTGTAGATCTTGTGGGCTCTTGCTTCAAAATATGTCCCAAATCTAACTGCTTGATGGTATCTCTATCCATACCCCTCCTCCCAGTTCAGTAAGCCATTATGCCTCTTCTGGTCTAATGCAGGACCTTCTAACTAACTTTCCTGCTTTAACCCTTGCTGTCTGTGATCAGGTTACCACATAGCAGCTGCAGTAGTTCTCTGACAAATCAGGTCATGTCATTTCTCTGTTCAAAGCTCTGTCATGGCTTAGCAAATTTAGGCTAAAGCAGACTTGTTGTGTTCTGGTACTACTCTGACTTCATCTCCAATCACTCCCCTGAGCTATTCTACTTCAGCTACACTTGCCAAATTGTTGTTTCTTAGACACAGCAAGCCCATTGTCTTCTCTGGGCCTTTGGGCCTTTTCTCATCTTCCTGGAAGTTCCTTCCTGCATATGAATGTATGGTGGTTTCTAACTTCCTTGATTTTCAGCTTCTCCGTAAGGCCTTCCTTGGTCATCCCGTATAAATTAGCAGTCCTACCCCCAGCAGTGCTCTCTATCCCCTTAGCTTATTCTGTTTTGCTTCACAGCATTTGTCACCATTTGACATAAATGTTTGCAGAATTATTATCTGTTTTCCTCCACTATATGTGAGCTCCAGGAAGGCAGGAACTTGGTCAGTTTTGTTTCACAGCTGTATTCTAAAGTGCCTTGCTCATAGTGGGTGGGCTCTCAAGAAGAAATTTGAATGTCAAATGAATTTCTAGAAATAAGTAGGAAAGCAAATTTTTTTTCTAAAAAATTAGTTGCCCATTTAGCCTAAAGTTACCCCTTGTATTCCTTTAATAGTGGTCCTGAAATGTTAAGTGAGCCCAACACATAACTATAAAACTTTGTTTCACAAGTCTGGTCCAAGCCTCTATTTTATTAATAGAGAAATCAAGTCATTACCATGTTAAGTATTCTCAAAGTTATAGTGAGTTAGTGGTACAGTTAAGACTAGAATCCAAGTCTTTTGAATCTTAGTTCATTGCTTTTTTCACTACTTTTTGACACCTTAAAATGAGTCCAGGAGTGCCCGTTGTGGCTCAGCGGAAATGAATCTGACTAGGAGCCATCAGGTTGCAGGTTCATTCCCTGGCCTCGCTCAGTGGGTTAAGGATCCAGCATTGCTGTGAGCTGTTGTGTAGGTCACAGATGTGGCTTGGATCTGGCGTTGCTGTGGCTCTGGCGTAGGCTGGCAGCAACAGCTCCAATTAGACCCCTAGCCTGGGAACCTCCATATGCCGCAGGTGTGGCCCGAAAAAGACAACAACAACAAAAAAGGAGTCCAGACTTCAAGTCAGTTTCTTATGGAAACAAAGCAGATAAAACTAAATATATCAGTGATCAGAAATTGAAATAGATGTGCTTTTTGAGCAGATTGATGATATTCAAAGCAATGAAATCTGATTAATGACTCGGTTAAAACCATTTTCCCATTGGTGGTCATTACAGTATTTAAGTTAGCTTTGTATAGCTTTAGAATGTTTACTGCCAAATAAGTAAACATTGAGGAATGCATTTATTAATGTTGCATTTGGTGTTTTTCTTTAATCTCACTCAGGTGCACATGAACTTGAACAGATGCAGCTGATTTTAGAATCTATTCCTGTTGTGCATGAGGAAGATCGTCAGGAGCTTCTCAGCGTAATTCCAGTTTACATTAGAAATGATATGACTGAGCCACACAAACCTTTAACTCAGCTGCTTCCAGGAATTAGTCGAGAAGGTATTGTGACTCCAGTAACCGTCATGTAATGGTGTGGTGTGTAAGCAGTACCTGTGTAGGGAGCTTTAGCTTTTTACCCTTAGTTATGTGTAGCATTCTCCCAAATAGTCTTTTAAACACTTTCGGTATACCTAAACCTTTAGCTCTCGCTTCCCTTTGTTGGCCTGGCACTTAGACCGGGATCTTTTTCTTTGCTGTGAATAATTTTCCACATTCCAGAAAGTGAACCCCTCTCTCCTGGTTCTAATAATTCCACTTTTTCAGCTTACCCCTCTGATGTCTACATTAGGTGAGCGTATTGAATCATTGACTCTCTCTAAGCTCGAATGGGCTTCTGTGAGGGTTGTAAGATAAGTAAGTGTGGGTATGAACATGAATGTGATTTAGATATGCAAGAGGGAATTAAGTTGGAGGAAAGAAAAGGTTTCAGGGCAAGGAAGAGATGAAGGAGAGACCAAAACTTCATGTGAGCAAACTCATTACATAAAAGTTTCCAGATTGGTGTTAGGAATATTAGGTGCTAAATGTGAGAGTTTATGCAAACTTGAAAATAGGAAGTTGGAGAGAATCAAAACTCCTTTGGCCACTAACGCAATTAATTTTATCCTCAAATATAGGTATCTTTAGGCTTTATTTATTTATTTATTATTTATTATTTATTTATTTATTTATTTGTCTTTTTGCCTTTTCTTGGAGGTTCCCAGGCTAGGGGGTCTAATCAGAGCTGTAGTCGCCAGCCTACACCAGAGCCGCAGCAACGCAGGATCCGAGCCGCGTCTGCAGCCTACATCACAGCTCACTGCAACGCCGGATCCTTATCTCGCTGAGCAAGGCCAGGGATCGAACCCACAACCTCATGGTTCCTAGTCGGATTCGTTAACCGTTGAGCCACAACGGGAACTCCTCTTTAGGCTTTATTTGTATAAATAAGAAGTCTAAAATTTTTTTAGTTATCTGTAATACTTTTTTCCATTTTTTTAAAGATTTATTGAAGTATAGTTGATTTATAATGGGATAATTTCTGCTGTACAACAAAGTGATACAGTTACACATATACACATATCCCATTCTTTCAGATTCTTTTCCCATATAGGTTTAAGATAGCATTTTTGAAAGAGCATTAGATTTGAAAAATATCTTTCTTAAAAGTTGATTGTATTGTGTCTTTAAGAATTATTATATTGTATTTAGCTGCATCAATGCCAGGACTGTATAGTTCTTTCATGTATCATAAAGTTAGGTTCAAATATAGTTTCTTAAACATTTTAAACTTTCTCTTAATTATATGTCTATTATTCGCATCACTCACTCCGATCATTATGTGTGGTTGAGGTTGGTGTATAACAAAGTGTTTTGGGTTTTTGTTTTTTGTTTTTGTCTTTTAGGGCCACACCTACAGTATATGGAAGTTCCCAGACCTAGGGGTCAAATTGGAGCTATAGCTGCCAGCCTACACCACAGCCCCAGCAACGAAAGATCTGTGCTGCATCTGTGACCCACACCACAGCTCACAGCAACACTGGATCCTTACTTAACCCACTGAATGAGGCCAGGGATCGAACCTGCATCCTCATGGATACTAGTTAGGTTCACTAGTGCTGAGCCACGATAGGAACTCCTAGCACTATAAGTGTTTATTTATTTATTTATTTATTATTTTATGATTTAAAAATTTTCCATTATAGTTGATTTACAGTGTTCTGTCAGTTTCCACTGTACAGCAAAGTGACCCAATTGTGTATATATATATATGACATTTCTTTTTTCACATTAGCCTCTCATGTTCCATTACAAGTGACTAGATATAGTTCCCTGTGCTATACAGCAGGATTTCATTGCTTATCCACTCCAAATGCAGTAGTTTTCATCTACTAACCCCAAACTTCCAGTCCATCCCACTCACTCTGCCCTTGCAACCAAAATCTGTACTCCAAGTTCATGAGTTTCTTTTCCGTGGAAAGGTTCATTATATCATATGATATTTGTCTTTCTCTCTCTGACTTACTTCACTTAGCATGAGAGTCTCTAGTTCCATCCATGTTGCTGTAAATGGCATTATTTTGTTCTTTTTTATGGCTGAGTAGTATTCCGTTGTGTATATATACCACATCTTAATCCATTGATCTGTCAATATACATTTAAGTTGTTCCATGTCTTCGCTATTGTGAATACTGCTGCAGTGAACATACGGGCACATGTGTCTTTTCAAGGAAAGTTTTGTCCAGGTATATGCCCAAGAGTGGGATTGCTGCTGGATCATGTGGTAGTTCTATATTTAAGTTTTCTGAGGTGCCTCCATACTGTTTCCATTCCCACTAACAGTGTAGGAGGGTTCCCTTTTCTCCACACCCTCTCCAGCATTTTTTTTTTTTTGTCTTTTGTCATTTCTTGGGCAGCTCCCATGGCATATGGAGGTTCCCAGGCTAGGGGTCTAATCAGAGCTGTAGCCACCGGCCTACACAGAGCCACAGCAAAGCAGGATTCGAGCGCATCTGCAACCTACATCACAGCTCACAGCAACACTGGATTCTTAACCCACTGAGCAAGGCCAGGGATCGAACCTGCAACCTCATGGTTCCTAGTCGGATGTGTTAACCACTGAGCCATGACCAGAACTCCCTCCAGTAATTGTTATTTGTTGACTTGTTAACAATGGCCTCTGACTGGTGTGAGGTAGTTTTGATAATAGTTTTGATTTGGATTTCTCCAATAATTAGTGATGTTGAACATTTTTTCATGTGCTTTTTGGCCATCTGTATATCTTCTTTGGAGAAATGTCTACTCAGGTCTTTTGCCCATTTTTCATTTGGGTTTTTGGGTTTTTTTGCTGTTGAGTTGTATAAGTTGTTTGTATATTTTAGAGATTAAGCCCTTGTCAGTTGCATCATTTGAAACTATTTTCTCCCATTCTGTAAGTTGTCTTTTTTTTTTTTTCTTTTTTAGGGTTTCCTTTTGCTGTGCAGAAGCTTGTTAGTTTGATTAGGTCCCATTGGTTTATTTTTGCTTTTATTTCTGTTGCCTTGGGAGACTGACCTAAGAAAACATTTGTAAGGTTGATGTCTGAGAATGTTTTGCCTATGTTCTCTTCTAGGAATTTGATAGTGTCTTGTCTTATGTTTAAGTCTTTAAGCCATTTTGAGTTTATTTTTGTGCACAGTTTTGTGAGGGTGTGTTCCAGTTTCATTGATTTACATGCAGTTTAGTAAAGTGTTTTAAATCATCAAGTGCTATTAGGTTAGCGGTAACAACCCAACTAGTGTCTATGAGGACAGGAGTTTGATCCCTGGCCTCACTCAGTGTGTTAAGGATCCAGTGTTTCTGTGGGCTGTGGCATAGGTCGTAGACACATCTCGGATCCCACATTGTTGTGGCTGTGGTGTAGGCCAGCAGCTTCAGCTCCAATTAGACCCCTAGCCTGGGAACTTCCATATGCCACATGTGTGCCCCTAAAAAGCAAAAAGAAGAAAACTAGCAAGTGTTTTGAGAAATAGGCACTGGATGGCAAAACCATGAGGACATTTTTTTTCCTCCTCAGACATGCTTGGAACTTAGTAAAGGCCAAAATGAAAACGAGGCATTATATTTAATTTCAACAGGTTTTGCAAGCTTCCTTATCAGTAGTTCTACATTTCTAATCCGTCTTTTAGACTTTTCACAATCAGCCAATATGTTGCTGGCTTTCTTATTCCTAACCTTGTAGCCACTCAGGACATCCTGTTTACAACTGAACATTAGTCGTGTAACACTTGACTATACCTCAGAATTGTCCTTGGGAGCTCTTTAAAAAATGCAGATTATTGGTGTTCTCGCTGTGTGGCAGTGGGTCAAGAATCCAACTGTGGTGGTTTGAGTCGCTGTGGGTTCGAAGCCTGGCCCAGTGCAGTGAGTTAAAGGATCTGGTGTTGCCCACAGCTGTGGCTCGGTTTCAGTTCCTGCCCTGAGAACTTGCACATGCTGTGGTTGTAGCCAGTTTAAAAAAAAAAAAAAAGTGCATTATTAAATCAGAATCCAAAGGTGAGGTGTCGACCAAGCCATGTGTCTGTGTTTTTAAACCTTTGGCAGTATGACTCTGCTCAGCCAGGTTGAGAGATAGTGCTCAGAAATAACCTGGATTGACTTTGGAGTCGTCACCATTGCTGGGTCTTACCAAAAGTGGCAAACTATAGAATAGAGAACAGTGCTGTTTAAGCATTTGTAATCTAGTTAAATTTAAATCCTCTTTTCCCTACCTTCATTAGGGTGGGAACCATGAGTTAGTCAGATGATAACCAACCTGAGTATTTGGCTGCTGGCTGAGGTTTATTCATAATCTGTTAAATGAATGTCTTTGATAATAGATGCATTAAATTAACCATTGGGCAAAGATCCTTGGTTTTCACAAGCGGCAGAACTGTGCTCACATGCAAGTGCAATGCAGAGTGTTTAAAGTTCCTGGAACTAAAGATTTATTATATAGATATATTCTACATCAATTTCTTACTGATTAACACTGGAGTTTTATTTTTGGGCAGAGTATCTTCTGAGGCAATGGGGAACTCTTAGTAGGAATAATACAAAATGTTTTCTCATATTCTCTTCATGATCTTCAGACAAAAAGCAAATTAAGTACATATGAATCAACACATTAAGACTGCTAGGAACCATGCTCTGGTTAGTGTCTTTAGGTGAATACCAAATCTTTTATATTTCAATCTATGCTTTCCTTTCTCCTCCCTGTCTCTATAGTTTACCACTTTATTTCCATATCATAGCATATTTCAACACCATTGTAGTAAATAGAACAATTTCTTCTAGAGCAGTTCTATCCAATAGAATTTTCAGCAAATGGAAATATTCTATATTTGCATACATTTGGGAGCTCAGCCTGACTAGTTTGTTACCCTTTGTTTCTGCCTACTACCTACTGTTGCCAAATGCTAGTGATTTAGAATGTATTCTTCCTGTATAGGTGGATGTATTTCCCTCAGAGAACAGCGATTGTGCTGGGTCAGCCATCCATAACTCTGCGTTACAATATCTCTTGCCTTGAGACACATGGGCCCTGGTGCAAGACTTTTGTGGGAGAACCAAGAACAGCTTGACATATGTATCATGAAATAACTTCCAGATTAGAGTAATATAATAGAAATGGGAAAGGGGGTAGCTCAGGAAGGAGCCTCAGCCCTGGGTCACTGAAGGGAATGAATACAATGAGCCTTAGGTTTCTTTACCACCTTCTGGCTGATTTGAAGATTGAATGAGATATGAATGTGAAAGCACTTTGTCAAGTTATAAATGGTTATAAAGATGTCACCTGTTTTCTTGTTAATGAGAGGTTGGGAATTGAGAATAGGGTCCTTTCTAGAGTGCAGTTTAGTTTTTGAGTGAAGGGCTAGCTTGCTTTCCTTTGAGACAGAAAGTCTGGATGAGTAGACATGTGACAGACCATACTGAAATAAATGTTAAGTGGGTTTATCTGTTGAGAAGGATAAAGATTGTGAATGTAAAGAGGTGGTATGGAACATTGCTGTGCAATAACAAAGGCCAAATTGAAATTCCTTAGTATGTGAGCCAGATACAGATACACATGTGATTTTGCATGTAACTTTCATCAGTACTATATGGCTAGAAAAAGAAAGTGGATGGTGGAAATCATTCAGAGTTGAAGATTGGTGTAAAATCATAAAGCATACGTTTGTGGTGTGGGGCTGGTAACAATGTGGTTCAAGGTGGCTAAGGAGCTTAGGAAGGCCCAAAAGACTGAATTAGTGGGAAGAATTGGGTTTGTGGTTGCTCCACCATAGCCCTAAAAATGATCAAGTGCACTTGTGATTTGCTGTAGTGTGATTGATGTGAAACAGACATCTACAAATTAGTACAACCTGTCAGTGAGATAAGGGGAGGAAAGGGCTTTATATTAAGCACTAGACACTATACGTTTTAATTTGTATACTTTTTTTTTAAAGGGCCACACATGCAGCATATAGAAGTTCCCAAACTACGGGTCGAATAGGAGCTGCACCTGTTGGGCTATGCCACAGCCACAGCAGCACTGGATCTGAGCCGTGTCTGCCACCTACACCACAGCTCATGGCAGCGCCAGATCCTTAACACACTGAGCGTGGTCAGGGATCAAACCTGCATCGTCATGGATACTAGTTGGGATCGTTACTGCTGAGCCACAACAGGAATTTCCAGGGCACATGTCTTTAAAAATCTATAAATTGGTTAGTTTTATTTTTCTGAACAAAACTTAATTAATTGTGTAATAACTGCTTTTTCCTTTATAGGTTGGTGGACCTCTGGTACAATTATTTATTTCTCTTTTTTGCAGCACTGGATTTCCTGGAACAAATTTTGACTTTTAGCCCCATGGATCGGTTGACAGCAGAAGAAGCGCTTTCCCATCCTTACATGAGCATTTATTCTTTTCCAATGGATGAGCCTATTTCAAGTCATCCTTTTCATATTGAAGATGAAGTTGATGATATTTTGCTTATGGATGAAACTCATAGTCACATTTATAACTGGGAAAGGTAAATTGGCTGTAAATTAGGGAAAGATTTTATTTTCAATAAACCATAATGTTTATTGAAATTTTATTTTAAAATTGTGTATAGGGAGTTCCTGTCGTGGCGCAGTGGTTAACGAATCTGACTAGGAACCATGAGGTTGCAGGTTCGATCCCTGCCCTTGCTCAGTGGGTTAAAGATCCGGCGTTGCCGTGAGCTGTGGTGTAGGTTGCAGACATGGCTCGGATCCCGCGTTGCTGTGGCTCTGGCGTAGGCTGGCGTCAACAGCTCCTATTAGACCCCTAGCCTGGGAACCTCCATATGCCGCGGGAGTGGCCCAACAAATGGCAAAAGACAAAAATAAAATAAAATAAATAAAATAAAATTGTGTATAAGACAATGCAGAAGTCTTAAAATTTAGTAACGGTCTCTTTGGGTTTCTGCTAAACTTATTGCTGTCTTTGAATAGCCATTATATAATTTAAATATTTATTTAATTGTTATTAAATTGTTTATCTTAGGATATACATAATGGGAAAAGTTAAATGCTGCTTTGAAACAGGAGTAGTTAATGTTGAAATTCGTTTGCTAACTCCTAAAATGTTGAGGTATTTCTGAGTATGTGTACACATATCTGCCAACCATTTTCTTAATCTCATTTCTTGTTCCCTTCTGCCCCACTGTTTTTCATGTGTGTTTCAAATGCCTCTACTTGGCCTAGTGTCTTCACCTTGCTGAAATGTGTCAGTAAGAGGATACCACATTCAGTAGCACATATGTGTGGAGAGTTGTTGGGGTGGTTTTTCATTTGTTTGCTTATTTTCTATTCATGGTGATAAGTTCAAGCAAGCCTCTTCTATTTTGCCTTATTACCAGTAGAGTGAAAATTGGTAAGATTCTTGATTGAGATTAGAGATCTGCATTTTGTGGTCGTAAAGTATTTTTTTTCTTTGTGTGAAACTGTTGGAATCCAACAGTCACTCAAATGTTTATCTGCAGTTTGTATAATTATATACTTCATTGGTAATTATTGCTTCATATTGCTTTATATAGTAACAGAGTGTATCTATCCATTAAGTTTATAAATTATAAGTTCCTGGAAGAAGGCCCATTATTTATACCCCTATTTATCCCTTCATAGACCCAGCGAGCACAGTGCTTTGACCTAAAAGGCAAGCAGTGAATTTGAAAGTGAGATCACATACCTGGACTAACACTAATGCATTAATTTTTTTCAGGTACCATGATTGTCAGTTTTCAGAGCATGATTGGCCTATACATAACAACTTTGATATTGATGAAGTTCAGCTTGACCCAAGAGCTCTGTCTGATGTCACTGATGAAGAAGAAGTACAAGTCGATCCTCGAAAATATTTGGATGGAGATCGTGAAAAGTATTTGGAGGATCCTGCTTTTGATACCAATTACTCTACTGAGCCTTGTTGGCAGTACCCAGATCATCATGAAAACAAATATTGTGATCTGGAGTGTAGCCATACTTGTAACTACAAAACCAGGTCATCATCCTATTTAGATAATTTAGTTTGGAGAGAGAGTGAAGTTAATCATTACTATGAACCCAAGCTTATTATAGATCTTTCCAATTGGAAAGAACAAAGCAAAGAAAAATCTGATAAGAAAGGCAAGTCAAAATGTGAAAAGAATGGATTGGTTAAAGCCCAGATAGCCCTAGAGGAAGCATCACAGCAGTTGGCTGAAAAAGAAAGGGAAAAGAATCAGGGATTTGACTTTGATTCCTTTATTGCAGGAACTATTCAACTTAGTTCACAACATGAGCCTACTGATGTTGTTGACAAATTAAATGACTTGAATAGCTCAGTGTCCCAACTAGAATTGAAAAGTTTGATATCGAAGTCAGTAAGCCGAGAAAAACAGGAAAAAGGAAAGGCAAATTTGGCTCAGTTAGAAGCCTTGTACCAGTCTTCTTGGGATAGCCAGTTTGTGGGTGGTGGAGAGGACTGTTTTCTCATAAATCAGTTTTGTTGTGAGGTAAGGAAGGATGAGCATATTGAAAAGGAAAATAATTACACCAGTTACCTGGACAAGTTCTTTAGCAGGAAGGAAGATACTGAAATGCTAGAAACTGAGCCGGTAGAAGATGGGAAGCTTGGGGAGAGAGAAAATGAGGAAGGATTTCTGAATAACAGTGGGGAGTTCCTCTTTAACAAGCAGCTTGAATCCATAGGCATCCCGCAGTTTCACAGTCCAGTTGGGTCACCGCTTAAGTCAATACAGGCCACATTAACACCTTCTGCTATGAAATCTTCCCCTCAGATTCCTCATAAAACATACAGCAGCATTCTGAAACATCTGAACTAAAAAACACTCAGCAGACATTTCTCTTTGTATTCTTCATGAAATGTGTTTTGTCTTTTTTATTACTAGTGTTTAGTCATTTTTTTACTTGAATCAGATGGTGTCATTTAGAAAGGATTTTATTCTTGGTTTTTAAAACCCAGACTTTTTTTTCTACATGTGAGAAGGTTTTCATTTTAACTGGCATGTCGTTTGCACACAAAAATAAGAAAAGAGCAAAATAATGCAATGCAGGAGGAGACAAAAGAAATGCACTAAGACAAGTAAAAACATTCTCTCATAGAACAATGATCTGTTTTACAGGAAACAAAATTTTGCCTTGAAAATTTACACAGTGAGACTGTACATAATTGCATGGAAATATCTATTTTTTTTCCTAAAACATTTTTCATTCATGAGTATTTTCAAGTTTTTCATACTGTACACATTTCTTAAAAACACATGATACCAGCAGCAACTGAAAATGAATGCCGAATTTGGTACACATGTGTTATCTACCTCAAGGTAACAAAAGTATGTGGCAAAACATATACCACCCATAGTGCTTCACAAATGCACTTCTATTTAGCCAGCGTTTATTGTAGTAAACTATTCTTAAATAAGATTCACTCACCGTTTATAAATGTTCTGGTATGCATTCTTTATAGTGAAGTGTTACTACATCACATCTTATTTATTTTAGAAAATCAGTATGTTTTCTGTATTTAATTATAAAAAGTTAACTTAGTTTTTAAAATTTTATTTGCAAATACACTTTTCTCCTTTTGGCACTATGGTTTGTTGCCTACTTAGCTGATATATAATGTCAGCTTATCCTAAGGCTGTCCACGTACTTAATTTACTTAAGTATTCATTTTAAGTAAAGAGCTCACTGTGTATAGGAATTTGTATTTTGGAGGTGCTTGATCTATCTACAAAGAAAAATTAGGAATTACTTATATAAAATGCTCCTAGAAGTCTTAATTGTGTTTATTTTTTAAAAAAACCTGTTAGACTTGTGTGCATGGAAGTAATTAAGGTACATCATTATTGTAGTTTAAAAGTTGTACATGATAAGACATATTTTGTTTTTACTGTATGTTTTTACTGAATGATCTATTCCCCATCCCAAGGCAAGCATGAATAAAATTAGGTTAAATGTAGCATGTGGCATTGCCGTCTCTTAGAATTTGTTTCATCTATTTTTTATTGAATACTGTCTGTATCTTTGGTTATTCTGTTTGAAAAAAAAGGACAAATAAAACGTGGCCAGCAAATATGGCTTCTGTTTAACTCTTCAGGTAATGAAAATTACCCACTAGAATGAAATCACTAGCAGAATCTTAGCTAGTTTCTTTTCAGCATTTTGAATTGAGGTTGGAGTTTAAGCTACATTAGGGTAAAAGGCTTAAAGAAAAAGATTCTTTGTCTCCACACAAAATCTCTTAACTTAACCTCACACATTAAAATAGAATAAGGCTTTATTTATTTCAAAACTATTATGTAAGATGTATGTGGAAGCTTTGAGCTATGCAGTTGGAGGATCCTCCTTTAAAAGTATTTGCTTTACAATACATCTCTCTTTTGCTGAAGAGCTTACTCATTTACGTATCCAAATAAAACCATTCAGAGTTTCATTGAGACTGAGTGGTTGAGACTAAGTGGTTACAAACGAACCTGAGTAGTATCCATGAGGATGCAGGTTAGATCCCTGGCTTTGCTCAGTGGGTTAAGGATCTGGTGTTGCCTTGAGTTTTGGTGTAGGTTGCACGTGCTGCTTGGATCCCATGTTGCTGTGGCTGACAGCTGCTTCTATGATTCCTAGCCTGGAGAGCTTCTCTGTGCCATGGGTGTGGCCCTAAAAAGAAGCAAACAAAAATAATAAAATGCATGTATTTTCAGTGAATTCATTGATTTCAGTGAATATCATTGATTGCCACATGTTGTGAATGTGAATATATATTTGTTGCCTTAAAATGGCAAACCCTTAGAGGAGAAGCTTTGTTTTTCACCCTTGAATATGATGTTAGCTGTGGATTTTCTTATATATAGCCTTTATTGTGTTGAAGTAATTTCCTTCTGTTCCTATTTTGTTGAGTGTTTGGTTTTTTTTTTTAATCATGCAGAGGTGTTGAATTTTGTCAAATGCTTTTTCTGTATCAATTGAGATAATCATGTGGGTTTTATCCTTCATCTCAATATGGTCTGTTCACTGATTGATATTCATATGTTGAACCATTTTTATATTCTAGGAATTCCATTTGTTCAAAATGTATAATTCTTTTAATGTACTATTGGATTTGGTTTCCTAGTGTGTGTGTGTGTGTGTGTGTGTGTGTATATATATATATATATATTATTATATATTTTTTTTTTTTTTTTTAGGATTTTTCTATCAGTATTCACCAGGTATGTTGGTCTGTAGTTTTCTTATATCTTTGTCTGATTTTGGTATCAAGAATGCTGGCCTCATAGAATGAGTTTGGAAATATTCCCTAGTCAGTTTTTTGAAGGAGTTTGAGAAGGATTGGAGTTAATTCTTCTTTAAATGTTTGGTATACTTCTCTAGTGAAGCCATCTGGTCTGGGCTTTTCTTTGGGAGGCTTTTGATGATTGATTCAATCTCCATTTCTTCACAGTTCACCCTTGGTAGGTTGCATGTTTCTAGAAATTTATCAGTTTCTTCTGGGTTATCCAGTTTGTTGGAATACAGTTGTTGGCATTATAGTCTCTTATGATCCTATTTTTTTCTCCTTCATTTCTTTTTTAAAAAATTGAAGTATAGTTAATTTCCTCTTTCATTCTTTTTTTTTTTTACTGTTTTTTATTACTCAAATGAATTTATCACATCTGTAGTTGTATAATGATCTTAACAATCTGATTTCACAGGATTTCCATTCCACACCCCAAGCACATCCCCCCACCCTCCAAACTGTCTCCTCTGGAGACCATAAGTTTTTCAATGTCTGTGAGTAAGCATCTGTTCTGCAAAGAAGTTCAGTCTGTCCTTTTTTCAGATTCCACATGTCAGTGAAAGCATTTGATGTTGGTGTCTCATTGTATGGCTGACTTCACTTAGCATGATAATTTCTAGGTGATCCATGTTGCTAAGACTGCCGGTATTTCATTCTTTTTAATGGCTGAGTAATATTCCATTGTGTATATGTACCACCTCTGATCCACTCCTCTGTCGATGGACATTGTGGTTGTTTCCATGTCTTGGCTATTGTAAATAGTGCTGCAGTCAACACTGGAGTACGTGTCTTTGCGAGTTGTGGTTTTCTCTGGATAGATGCCCAGGAGTGGGATTGCTGGATCAAATGGTAGTTCTATTTGAGGCATCTCCATACTGCTTTCCACAGTTTTCTGAGGCATCTCCATACTGCTTTCCATAGTGGTTGCACCAATTTACAATCCCACCAGCAGTGTAGTAATGTTCCTTTTTCTCCACACCCTCTCCAGCACTTATTGTTTGTAGACTTTTTGGTGATGGCCATTCTGGCTGGTGAAAGGTGGTACCTCAGAGTGGTTTTGTTGCATTTTTCTAATGATGAGTGATGTTGAACATCTTCTCATGTGTTCTCGGCCATCTGTATGTCTTCTTTGGAGAACGGTCTGTTTAGATCTTCTGCCCTTTTTTTTTTTTGTCTTTTTCTTTTTTGTTGTTGTTGTTGTTGTTGTTGCCATTTCTTGGGCCGCTCCCGCGGCATATGGAGGTTCCCAGGCTAGGGGTCCAATCGGAGCTGTAGCCACCGGCCTACGCCAGAGCCACAGCAACGCGGGATCCGAGCCGCGTCTGCAACCTACACCACAGCCCACGGCAACGCTGGATCGTTAACCCACTGAGCAAGGGCAGGGACCGAACCCGCAACCTCATGGTTCCTAGTCGGATTCGTTAACCACTGCGCCACGACGGGAACTCCTTCTGCCCATTTTTTGATGGTCCGCTTTCATTTCTGATTTACGTTTATTCCCTTCTCTTTCTCTTATTCTAGCTAAGCATTTATTGAATTTATCTTTTCTATTGTCTATTTCATTTATTTCTGTTCTAATTGTTATTATTTCCTTCCCTCTGATGATAACTTTGGGTTTAGTCCTTTTTTTTTTTTTTCCTAGTTCCTTGAGGTGTAAAGTTAGGTTGTTGATTTGAAGATTTTTTTTTTTAATGGACTTTATTTTTTAGAGCAATTTTAGGTTCACAGCAAGATTCTACAGAAGGTATAGAGATTTCTGATTTACCTAATGCCCCCCATATTATCAGCATCCCCCACCAGAATGGTACATTTGTTATAACTGGTGAACATTGACTGATGTCAGTATCACCCTAAATCCAATTTGCATTAACTAGGATTTACTCAATATTGTACTCACTGTAGGTTTGAACAAATGTATACTGACACATATCCACCATTGTATAATACAGAGTAGTTTCATTGCCCTAAAAATCCTCTGTGCTCTACCAACTCATTCTTCCCTATCCCCCCAAACCAAAGCAGCAACTAATCTTTTCACTCTCCATAGTCTTGCCTTTTCCAGAATGTTCTGTGTTGGAGTCATATAAAATGTAGCCCTTTCACACTGGCTTCTTTTACTAATATGCATTTGTCCACTTGATTTTGTCTTCATAAATTTCTTAGGCTTTCTTCACTTTTGATCATTCTTTTTTTGTTGTTGTTCCTCTGACTTGGTAACTTCAAATATACTATCTCTGAGTTCACTGATTCATCTGCTTGATCAAGTCTGATGTTGATCCCTGCTAGTGAGTTAATAGTTTCTAAATCTGTTGTATCCTCATTTTGTTCAAGCATTGCTTTCCTGATTTTGTGTAATTATCTTATCTGGGTTCTCTTGTAGCACCTTGAGCTTCATTATTTTGAATTATTTGTCAGGTAATTCATAGTGTTTTTGTTTTGGGGTTTTTTTTCCCTGCACAAAGCTGTCTTGTTTCCATTTGCTCCAAGCCTTGGGAGAGGGCTCCAAGGGTAGTTTAAAAGCTGCCTAGTGGTTGCAGAGAGGGGTTTCAGGCAGAAACCCTGACACTGGAGAGGTTCCTCAAGGGCCACTGGGCTCCAGAGGCTCCTAGTTGTGCTTGAGGGTGAGCCTTTTGAAGAGATATTTGCCTAGCCCAACCTGGGGACCAGCCAGCCTGCAGACCATTCGTCAGGTAGTCAGTTGCCTGTTTTCATGAGCTTCACCTCCTCATCGAGGAAGTGGCTCTCCAGGAAGTCACAGAGGTGAGGGTCTGCACAGGCAAGACCCCAGGCCATGCAGATCCAAAAGGGCCTGGATCAGGTTCTTCTACAAGGATGGCGGCTTCCGTAGCACTCTGGGATTTACCCCACTCATCTTGAGATGGCTTCTACCTGTCCTGGAAGAGGGCATGGCTGCCACTCTGGTTTTGCATTTTAAGAGATGCTCAGCATCCTCATGCTTCTCCTCAGTTAATTTGCAGAAAAAGTGGCCCGTACCCTCCAGAGCCATGTTGTTAAATGGAAGCCCAGAAAGATAAGTGTAAGGAGGCCCACACGTGCGTGTTGACCAGGCAGTTGATGGCCTCCACCTCAGTGGAATAATTCTGATGAATCTGGAGGCTCATAGATCAGTAATAAGGAGTTAAGCTCAGAAAATGGTGTTGGCTGGTCCTGGAGGCCAAGAATAGTTGCTGATTCCAAAGACTGCAACTGGGAAAAAGGTTGGAGGGTGGTCCAAGGCTGGAGCAATGTCCCTTGGTCCATTTGGGTCCCAACACTGTTGAAGCAAGAGACAGATCCGTAGGCCTGCCAAGGCACTCTAGATCTCCATTTCTTTTTGGTCAGTTTATGGAGATATATTTTGTTTCTTCCTTATTCACGTTTTTGTTTTTGTTTTTTTTTGACTAGCATTTGAAGAAACAGATGCCTTTGCCTGTCTTTGCAGACTGGCTTGTACTGGAAACTATCTTCACCAGACATCCCAGCTAGAGATCTTCAAACCTTTTATAGGATTGTGTCATTACACTTGGTGTGTAATCCCCCTTAACCCTCCATTCCCCCCACCAGGTTTAACAGTTTTCTTTTCCAAGAAGTTACAGCCTCTTGTCGCTACTACAATTGTCTGAGCGCTCTCATTTCTTCTTGGTGGCTCCTGGGCATCCAAAGTAGGGCTTTGAGTCAGGCCAGACTGAAATCAGTCTCTTGGGCAGCCGCCCAAAACCTGGAACATTGGATGATAGTTCTAGTCTTATCTTTCTCTCTCATAGGAGAAGCTGCAAGATAGGCTTTTTCCCCTTCCATGCGTGAGCCATGCGGGCTTGAGGGAGAGGCTGACATGGTTGAAATAAAACCATGTCTTAGTCATTTCAGTATACCTGTTCTTGGCTTTGAGATTGTCTGGGAGTCCTAATTGGTTTCTGGAGTTCTCATGAAGGCTTTTTGGACCATATATTGTGAAGTTTTTTTTTTTTTTTTGATGGGACAATGATGTCTTCCTATTCTTCCATCTTGCTTATATCCAAAAATATGATTTTTAAATGTCTAATTCTGACTTCGAGGAATGTTCCAGCTGTTGTGTAGCTTTCAGACGTTTTGGATGATCTATTCTAAGAGGTTAGTCACATCTCTGAACTGATGGCTTGGCATCATTTTTATTTTTTATTTGTATTTTATTTTATTTTATTGGTCTTCTCAGGGCCACACCTATGGCATATGGAGGTTCCCAGGCTAGGGGTCGAATTGGAGCTGGAGCTGCTGGCCTACACCAGAACCACAGCAATATGGGATCTGAGCTGTGTCTGTGACCTACTCCATAGCTCATGGCAATGCCAGATCTTTAACCCACTGATCAAGGCCAGGGATCAAACCCTCATTCTCATGGATACTAATCAGGTCCATTGCTGCTTAGCCACCATGGGAACTCTGGCATCATGATTTTTAGAGCTATTTCTGAATCTTAGATATTAAGTTCAATTTGGAGACAGCAACCCCCTTCCCCACTCCCAATACACACACACATACTTTTGGTCCTTTTTTTTTTTTACCACACCTGCAGCATGTGGAAGTTCCTAGGCCAGAGGTTGAACTTGCACCACAGCTGTAACTGGAGCCACAGCAGTGACAGTGCTGGGTCCTTAACCCACTGAGCCACAGTGGAACTCTTAGTCATTCTTTAAAAAGATTTCAAGTATATAGAAAAGGATTTTGGAATTAAAAAAAAAAACAAACATGTATATACCACTTGCTTTTCCCATTCGTCTAATGTCAATTTGCATCAGATAAATGCCTACAGATACAACAATGAATCCTCTCTTTAACCCTCCCACATCCTATTTACCTGCTTTTCTCCTCAGAAGTACACGCTTCTGAATTTTGTTTATCATGTTATTTTTTCAACCTGTGTTTTTCACATTAATTCCATTTTAATTGCTGTGTTGCAATGTATTTTTAAAATACTTGTTTTCAAAATGTTGCTGCTACAAACACATTTGCAGTGAGAATGCTTGTAAACATGTAAAAAATTTTTAGGGTGTTTAGAAGTACAGTTGCTGGGTCATGGAGGATGCATATCTTAAAATCTGGGAGATGGCATATTGCTGTACAAAAGTGATTGTATTTATTTACACTCTTGCCAGCAGTATGAGAGTTCCTTTTCATCTACAGCCTCCCAAATAAGAAACCAAGTGTTTTCCATTCAGGGAGCCCTACCAGGCTTGCTGTGTTTAGCTTACTTCAACTACAGTAGGAATCAGAGTTTCTAATTCCAAAAGTCATGACTATACCTTCGAGATTCTTTTTTTTTTTTTCCTTTTCCCTTTTCAGCTGCACCTGTGGCATATGGAAGTTCCTGAACCAGGGATTGAATCCATGCTACAGCCCCAGCTGTGCCTATGCCACAGCTGCATTGATGCCAGATCCTTAACCCACTGCGCTGGGCTAGGGATCAAACCAGCAACACCATGGAGACGAGTCAGATCATTAACCGACTGTGCCGGAGCGAGAACTCCCACCTTAGAGATTCTTATGCAGCAGCCACAGTGATGATGAAGTAGTCCTTATTTTTTTGTTTTTTTTTCCCCCTTTTTTTTCTCTGCCATTTCTGCAGCAAGCTGAATTTTCCAGGCCAGGGATGGAACCTGCATCATGACAGCAGCAACTCAAGCCACAGCAGTGACAACTCTGGGGATCCTTAACTCACTGAGCCACCAGGGAACTCCCAGATCAGGTAGTCTTGTTTCTTTCTACTACAGTTGCTGCAGCTTGGTAACAAGTAGTTTAAAACATAAAGCCTGAGCCAATTATATAATATATACTGGAGCCAACAATTTGAGGAGTTAAAAGAGCATTATGAATCAAACAGGGTTTTAAAAAAATCCAATATGGTAACACCTTGGCTTTGAGGTTAAAATAGTGTAGATCTGCATAGTATTGTTCCTTACAAAATTATTTAAAAGCACTGTTTTCCATCATAGGCTGTGGTGTGTATTAGCACATTTAATTAGTGGACTGGTTGTCATGTACTTTGATGGACTGAATCGCTCACCTCCTACTAATCTCAGCCTTTTCAGAACCATTTTACTGTTAAATTCAAAACAGAGGCTCTTCCCTATATGGGTTTATCTTGTATCTAATATTAGTAATTTTAGTTTTACCCTATGCCTGTTCATATTAGGATTGCTTATTAATCAAATCTAATATCTCATACTAAAATCTGGATGGAGAAGAAAAAGGACAAATTGGGAATTGGGAGATAATGAGTTCTGGATCCATTTTCATCACTGACTTACTCTCTGTCACTTGGATATCACTTGTCTCTGTGGGCCTAAGTTACCTGTTAATTTAGAAGATGCAGCTTACTTGAGCCTAA
Source organism: Phacochoerus africanus (assembly GCF_016906955.1). NCBI lineage: Eukaryota > Metazoa > Chordata > Mammalia > Artiodactyla > Suidae > Phacochoerus > Phacochoerus africanus. The sequence goes on along the minus strand of NC_062545.1, from coordinate 121,660,251 downwards.
CACAGCCTACCAGGGACAACTCTGAACAAGACAGCATTGTGTTGAATTCTAATGCACTATAATGGGCACAATGATTAACCTTTACTAGTATATACTGCTTATAGGTCTTATTTCTATGTTAGCTGCCTTGGACTGACTGCATTAATCTGCCTTTTTTTTTTTTTTTGCTTTTTTTGCTTTTTAGGGCATATAGAGGTTCCCAGGCTAGGGGTCTAATTGGAGCTACAGCTGCCAGCCACAGCCACAGCAATGCTGGATTCCAGCTGAGACTGCAACCTATACAACAGATCACGGCAACACCTGATCCTTAACCCACTGAGTGAGGCCAGGGATCGAACCCTCAACCTCATGGTTCCTAATCCGATTTGTTTCTGCTGCACCACAACAGGAACTCCTAATCTGCCTTTTAAGCAGATTGAGAATGAAATTTTGTGTTCAGTGCATCTTTGCCATTTGGTGGAGGAAAAGAAACAAAAGTATTGGAAGCCCAAAGTTTACCTTTGAAAGAGCATTGTGAACTCACCCAGCTCTTTTCTTGCCTGGGGCAAGCTCCTTAAATAAGCCAGGTAAAGAGAAGGATCTTTTTGAGTTCTTCCAATGCTTGATCTGTAACAAGTTTCTTACGGAAAATGTGTGTTTGATATCCATGTTGCAGCACTTAGTTCTGATGCAGAGATCTAGCAAGCAAATTCCATTGGATTTGCACTTATATTTGATGCCTTGGTATAACACAGTGGCCATGTTGCAAATCTAGCTAAGCAAAGTACTTATCTTTCATTATAACTGTCTGCCATCTCTAGTGCCTTGCTTAGCTCTCAGGGCTGTTGCATTAGGTTGAGCGTGGTGCTTTGCCAAATCCTGGGGCTCCTGATTCAGACCCCAGCCCAAGCATGTTCCTTCACGCCCAGCTTAAACCACAAGCTTAGATCCAATTTTGTCTGTGTACGTGGACTCTGCTTCCACTTGTGCTTACCACTCCCACACCCACTTAACTTGAACCTCTGAGATGACTTCACTGCCTACTGAGACATTAAAACTTGCAGTATTGTGTAGTCTTTAAGCACAACATGCTTCAAGATCCAAGGTAAGGTTAAAACTGTGTCTGCCACCAGCCATGTGTAGGGTATTCACTTAATTCATGGGGTTATTGAACAAATTAAATGAGATTCTGTACTCAAAGCCTTTTTTTTTTTTTTTTCCAGGCTGTGCCTGTGGCATAGAAGTTCCCAGGCTGGGGACTAACCTGTGCCACGGCAGCAGCCCAAGCTCCTGCAGTGACACTGGATCCTTAATCTACTGTGCCACAAGGGAACTACTTACTCAAAGACTTTTAGCAGATTGCCTTGTGTTTTATAAATTATCATTGCTCTTGTTCCAGTTGAATTATTGCCTTTACCTTCCAAATTGGAGCGAAACTCTGAACCCTAACCTTGACTTTGCTTTCAGTATTGCATCCCTTTATCTAAGTATCTTTTAACTTCTGGCCTTGACCTATAGATGGCTTTCTGTTCTACTCATACTGCTTATCAGCTCTGCCCAAATCCTGGCTCCAGTTTTTGGTCCTTCCTTATCAGCCCAGGCCCTTACCTGAATCATTTCAGCACAGACAGCTCTCAAATCCATAAAGACTAGACTGAACTCATGTCCACTTTCTGTGTTTCTTGTAAATAGTTTGCATTGTCTTTTATTCCTCCTGGAGAATAAGCATCTTCATTTGGAAACCGAACGCCTAGGAGTCATTTTGTAATCCTTTTTCTGAAAACCCACCTCTAATCCCTCAGGGAGTCTTAGGGCACTATCCAGAATCTGACCACTTCTCACCATTTCCATTCCTGCTATGTGATCTAATCCACCGTCATGCTTCTGCACCATCACATGAGTCATGTCTGCAATAGCCTCCTGATTGGTCTCCCTGGATCCCCTATAGATTATTCTCAATACAGCAGCCAGGATAAATCAGACTGTGTTATTCCTCTAGTTACTCAAAATCTGAAAAAAAACAACCCTTCCTCAGAGTAAAGGTGTAGGTTTTTACTGAGGTCTACAAGGGACCCGACCGTTCCATCACTCCTTCCCAAACTCACATGGCTCTGGCCCCACAGCTCCCACTGACTCCCACCTCAGAGTATTAACTAGCACTTCCCTCTGCCTGGAAAGCTCTTGGCCCAGAGAAGCTTCATCACTTTCTCCTTTACTTCTTAGAAGTCTCTGTTCAGGGAGTTCCCATTGTAGCTCAGCAGGTTACAAATCGAACTAATATACATGAGGACGCAGGTTGGATCCTTAGCCTTGCTCAGTGGCTCAGGGATCTGGCATCTCTGTGAGCTGTGGCACAGGTCATAAATGCAGCTCATATCTGGCATTGCTGTGGCTGTGGTGTAGGCTGGCAGTTACAGCTCTGATTCGACCCCTAGCCTAAGAACCTCTATATGCCATGGGTACGGCCTTAAAAAGGAAAAAAAAAAGTCTCTGCCCAAACATCACCTTATCACAGAGGCTGTGCCTGACCAGTGTATGTAAAATAATTCATTCATCACTCCTATACACCTGCTCTGCCTGAATTTTCTTTCTAGCACGTATACAAACATGCTACATCCTGATTTTCTATTGTCGCTCTCCCTCCACTTAGAGTAGAAGCTCCTTGGGTCAACATTGGTTTTGTTCAGGGCTATATCCCCAACCCCTAACACAATGCTTGGCACATGGTAAGCACTCAATATTTGTTGAATGTATGAAGCCATGAAGAAAATAACTGCTCTTTTCTAAATTCCTTCTGGATCGATGGGGCTCAGGGGCAGTGAGGCTCTATTGAAATTTCTGGGGTTTGCTTAATAGTTTGGAGGTTAAGTTATAGTGTTCATGGCTCTTCAACTTGTAATGTGTAGTGGGGAGTCTGCAACTTTGGGGTTTCTTAGGTGTTTCTCTCCAGAACCAGCAAGTTCCAAGTTGTTGGGACTAACCAGAAGTCCCTAGAGCAGTTAGAATTCGCAGAAAATGTCATCTGAGCTGGCAGGTTCATTACCCTGAATTACATTTTCAAATGGGAGTGCAATTTAGGTTAATGACTGTCTTGCTCCTGACTCAGCTGCTTGCCTATTTTCCTGTTTCCTATGCTGGAATGACTATACCTGTTAGGGTTGCACAATATATTCATGACCCAGTTAAGCCAGTGCAAGACGGTTTATTTTTAACTGACTCTGTGCTATTCCTGTTAATCGTAACCCCACCAAATGAGCCAGGCCTAGATTATATGTTTAGTTAAGGATCTTTGGCAATAGAAACCATGCTAACCTTTGAAATTTTATCAGGATTCAAAGGTGACTCATAGAGCCCAAATAACTGGGCCTCTGGAGGAACCAGAACCAGGCTGGAGGGCACCAGCAACACTTAAGGAAGGTTGAGCTAGTTTCCAACTCTGCCTCATTCTTTCTAGACCAACCAGGCTAACTGGTCCAAAGAAAGCTGCTCATAGCTCCAACTTCAAATGCAACTGTTGTGGTTGTATAGAATTCTGTCTGGCTGTCTATCCCTCTGCCTGTTTTTCTCCCTGATTCAAGGTTTCTCTGAAAAAAAATCATATCAGCCCACCCCAGTTAACTATGGCCAGGTAGCAGGGTTATATTGAGGAAACACTACTGCTGAGGGTTAACCCTCACTAATGGAGAGTGGAAGGCAGATAGGGGGTCGTTTTTAGCTAGCTGTCCCCAGTGTGCCTACGTCACAGGCTAATAACTTGCCCTTTTCACTTATATTTTAGTCACCTGTCAGCCATTCTGATAGCTTCTCCAACTGGACCCATGGGGGTCCTCCAGGTATGATTCCACTGGCTTGTCTCTTGCTGAGTTCATCAGCACAATCTATGGCTTTATCAGTCTCAAATCTACAATTTGTATAGAGAGTTTGATGATTTTTAAGTAGGTTTTAATTTAGGGCTGCATCAGTGGTATATGGAAGTTCCCAGGCTAGGGGTCAAATTGGAGCTGGCAGCTGCCAGCCTACGCTACAGCCACAGCAATGCCAGGTCGGAGCTGCATCTCCAACCTATGTTACAGCTCCCCAGCAACACCAGACCCTTAACCCACTAAACAAGGCCAGGAAGCCAACCCAAATCCTCATGTATTACTAATTGGGTTCGTTTCCCACTGACCAACAATGGGAAATCCCTGTTGGATGATTTTTAGAGGCATTACTTCTATCCTTTATGAGAGTTTCAAATATACCTGTGAGGTCAAGGACACCAGATGTTATTTTCCCATCTACAAGTGAGGATACAAAATAGAGAAATTAGGTAACTCACTCAGCTTTGGGTGGTTGGTGGAATTAGGACTAGAATTCAGTCACCTAATTCTGGGTGTTTTTTCAGCGTTTTTGTTTTTTTTTTTAAACTAGAATAAAAAATTTCCTTATATGTCTGCTAAATGTCGTACCATTCTCTCGCCTCTCTCTCTATGTATATAATTTTTCTTTTAGGGCCACACCCGCAGCATATGGAGGTCCCCAGGCTAGGGGTCTAATCAGAGCTACAGCTTGCCAGTCTACACTGGAGCAACGCCAGATTCAAGCCGAGTCTGCAAACCTACACCAGAGGTCACGGCAACGCCGGATCCTTAACCTACTGAGCAAGACCAGGGATGGAACCCGCAACCTCATGGTTCTTAGTCGGATTAGTTTCTGCTGCACCATGACGGGAACTCTTTTTTTTTTTCTTTTTTTTTTTTTTCTTTTTCTAGGGCTGCACCTGTGGCATATGGAGGTTCCCAGGCTAGGGGTCGAATCAGCTACAGCTGCTCACCTACACCACAGCCACAGAAATGCAGGATCCAAGCTGTATCTGAGACCTACACCACAGCCCATGGCAACGCCAGATCCTTAACCCACTGATCAAGGCCAGGGATCCAACCCTCAATCTCATGGTTCCTAGTCAGATTGGTTTCCTTCCTCCCTGGAGTGGGAACTCCATTCAATATATTTCTTTTATGTTGGTGGTATTCAGTACTAAATTACTGATATAGCAATTTTATTGCTAATTTTAAAATAATGTATATATGTTCTTTTGATTTTTATAATTTATCACTGTTAATTATCATTTTAAAAATTATATTTATTCATTGTGAGATGATAGGAATATATCTATCTATCTATCTATATAGATATCTGCCCTTGGTTCCTGGCAGAGCTCCTGAAACCCTTGTGATTTACTAAGTGATAACAGCCTAGAAGTGATTTTGTTCTAATAATTGGTCTTTGACCCCAGTTCTGACACAGAGTTCCTAAACCCCTTGGAATTTCCTGGGTGATAGCAGTGTCTTTTGTTCCAATTAAGTGACCTTTGGTGGGATCTTAGGTGGGGGCTAGTCATGAGAAAGACCAAGCCATGATTAGAAACTTAGAGTTCTCAGCCCTACTCTCCATTCTCCAGAGATAGGGGAAGAGCTGGAATTGTGCGTAGTGATCAGTTAGCATAGTAGACCTTCCAAGCTTCAAGTCCATGTTTCACAAAATATACATTAAAAATGTGGAGTCCTGGGAGTTCCCTCTGTGGCGGTATGGGTTCAATCCCCAGCCTGGTGTGGTGGGTTAAAGGATCCAGCACTGCCGCAGTTGGGGCATAGCTTGCACCTGTGGCTTGGATTTGATCCCTGGCCCCAGAAACTTCCGTATGTCATGGGTGGAGCCAAAAAAAAAAAAAAAAGTGGCATCTGATGTCTAAAAGAGAAACTTTCATGATTGCTAAGTATGTGACTCAGGATTTGATTATTAAAATTGTTTCCATCACCAACTCTCTTAACATTATCTTCTAAATGGCTTTATTGTTTAGAATCTGTCTCCTTTTGCAGCCATATCGCCAAGACTTTCCTTATCTCTTCAGCTGGTATGCTGAAAAGCATAGAATATTCTGTTATTTCTAACTACATTTTGAAACAAGTAAAAAAAAACCTCATTGAAAACTTAGAAAATGCATATAAGCAAATGGGAAAAAATTCTCCATAACCCTATCACTTAAGTATAATCACTGTTGATTACTAGTCATATATTGTACTTTTCCTCTCACCCTTTCTCCTTCCTTGTTGCTCCTAAGGTAATTGTTTTGTATTTCGTATTTATGAAAGAATAAAATAATTCCAGAGTTCACTGGTTGCCTTGCAGTTAAGGATAGAGTGTTGCCACTTCGGCGGCTCAGTTCACTGCTGTGGTTCTGGTTTGGTCCCATCACCAGGAACTTCTGCATGCTGCAATAGTGGCCAAAAAAATTAATAATAATAATAAAAATAGGAGTTCCCGTCATGGCACAGTGGAAACAGATCCGACTAGGAACCATAGGGGTTTGGGTTTAATCCCTGGCCTTGCTCAGTGGGTTAACAATCCGGTGTTGCTGTGAGCTGTGGTGTAGGTTGCAGACGCGTCTCAGATCTGGTGTTGTTGTGGCTCTGGCGTAGGCCAGCATCTACAGCTCCAATTCAACCCCTAGCCTGGGAACCTCCATATGCCGCAAGTGCGGCCTTGAAAAGACAAAAGACAAAATGATGATAATAATAATAATAAAAATGATTCAAAGGTACATAATTTCCTTATTTTCCCTCTCTCTATACTTCCTCCCTCCAAATATTCATTTCTACAGGTAACCACCATTAACAGTTCATTGTGCATCTATCCAGAATTTTTTCTATGCCTAGACCATTTTTATATATAAATACTATGTTTATAAATACCATTATTTTTTCAAAGTTGGGATCACACTATATATACTGTTCAACTTACTTTTTTTCTGCATTCAAGCATATTTCTGTCGGCAGTATTTGAGCTATATTCTTTTAATTTATTTTTATTTTTTAATTTTTTTTGTCTTTTTTGTCATTTTTAGGGCTGCACCTGCGGCATATGGAGGTTCCCAGGCTAGGGTTCCAGTCAGAGCTGTTGCTGCCGGCGTACACCAGAGCCACAGCAACACCAGATCACAGCCAAGACTGCAACCCACACCACAGCTCACGGCAACGCCGGATCATTAACCTACTGAGCCAGACCAGGGATCTAACCCGCAGCCTCATGGTTCCTAGTCGGATTCATTTCTGCTGCGCCATGACAGGAACTCCAAGCTATATTGTTCTTTTTAATGGCTGCACAGTATCTGATGGTGAGGATGCATCGTTATTACATATCCAGTTTCCTATCAATGGATATTGTTTACTATTTCAGACATAGCTGTAGTAAACATTCTTTGTGTGCCTTTGCAGCCTTTCCAAGGATACCAATCTAAAGGTAGAAATGCTCTGACAAAAGTCTGCTTACTCTGAACATTTCAACAGATCTCCCAGAGCTGACTTTTAGCCTCCCTGCCTCATGTGGTAAGCTGGTTATTCTTATCTGGTGCTGCTCACTCAAACTGTGCCATACCATTGGATATGTTTTGCAGGTCACTCTTGGACACCACATGCCCTCCAGTTGGCTGCACTAATTTACACTCACTGTTTCTCCACACAAGTGCCCTTTACCCTGTAGTCTGGCCAGCACCAGAGTCCCAGAACATTACTGGGAGTCTATCTCTTTTTTATGTTTTATTTCCTTTTATTAATTTTTTTAAATTAAATTTTACTGAAGTATGGTGGACTTAGAATGACGTGTTAGCTTCAGGTGTACAGCAAAATCAATCAGTTGTACATAGACGTATAACCATTCCTTTTCAGATTCTTATATAGATAATTACACAATATTGGGTAGATTTCCTTGTGCTATGCAGTAGGTCCTTTTTACTTATTTATCTTATATCTAGTGATGTGTATATGTTAATCCCAACCTCCTCATTTATCCCTCCCCCCAACATTTACCCTTTGGTAACCATAAGTTTGGTTTTAAAATCTGAGTCTATTTCTATTTTGTAAATACGGTCTTTTATATCATTTTTATTATGTCCCGCATGTAAGAGATATATGATATTAGTCTTTCTCTGCCTGACTTCACTTAGTATGATAATGAAGATTGTTTATTTCAATGTACTCAATCTATTAATATTGTCCTTTATATATTCTGAGTTTTGTGTCATACTTAGAATGGACTTCCCTACACCAGAATTATTGATCCAGTCTTCTAGATTTTCTTTTACCTTTTTTTTCTTTTGCTTTTTCTGCAGCACGTGGAAGTTCCCAGGCTAGGAGTCAAATTGGAACTGCAGCTACCTACACCACAGCCACAGCAACCAGGATCTGTACCATGTTTATGACCTACACTACAGCTCACGGCAACGCTGGATCCTTAACCCACTGAGCAGGGCCAGGGATCAAACCTGAGTCCTCATGGATGCTAGTCAGATTTGTTTCCACTGAGCCACGACAGGAACTCCCAATTCAGCCTTTTTAAAGTGCACGAAAAAATATATTTTACCATATTCACAAGATTGTGCAACCATCACCACACTCTAATTTCATAACAGTTTCATCTTTCCTAAAGAAACCATGTCCCCAGTCTCCATACCCTGTCCATTCCCCCACAACCACTAATAATGTTTGAGTGCATAATGTTTTCAAGGTTCGTCCATACTGTAGCATATATCAATCAGTACTTCATTCT